>NC_073390.1:16072180-16698680 GCF_028641065.1 Leucoraja erinaceus
TGCTGCAAGCCATCATGACTAGGAAATATATTGTTGTTTCTTGATTGTTGCTGGTTCACAATCCTGGAACTCCTCAAGGGCTGCAGATTCTTCCTCCATGTTAGACTGTCTTCATCATCCACTATATCCCAAGTGTCAATGGCTATCTATGCCTAACATAAAATATACATTTGTCAGAAACGCCCTCCTTTTAAAATTCCTCTCACTCACTAACCACCCTGCTATTATGCTCATTGGTATTTTTAACTTCCAAAATACCATTACTTTGTACAGGCTACTTCATCATCCCTGAACGTAATTGCTCCGACATTGACAGCAATGCTTTCAGCTGACAGGCTGCAGCCATGGAATTTCCTTTGTAAACCTTGTTTATAAAATCTACCTCTTTGACTCAGGTTTTGGGCCAACAACTATAACATCTCCTCGCACACCTCAGCATCAACCACTATTTGATAATGTCCTCTGTGCCATTTTGGGACATTCTGCCACATTGAAGGAGCTATATAAATATATATTATGGCTATGTTTAACCCTAATGTCTCTACAGCTTGAGATTTGAATAGCATATCTAATGTATATATTGTGAAAATATCTGTTTTTTCAAACAAATTTCACCGATTCCACTTCATTACCTCAAATTTAAAGATCCGGGGCTTGATCTCCCAACAGCGCTCCATAGTTTACCTCTATGAGCTGTCTTCTGTCTCGATATCCCATGCCCTCTGGATACAGTGATAATTTGATGCTCATCACAGCTGCTAAGTGGGTCACCATGTTCAATTCCAGAATGCAGAGAAGAATCCTGATTTGTCTCGCTTGAATGTAAATGGGTCATTGTTGCTCAGGTGAGCAGTGCTGTGATTAGCACCTTAGTGTCAGGTCAGGCAGGTAAGGTTAATAGAGTCATCAAGTCATACACCATGGACATTAACCCTTCAGCCCATCAAGTCTATGCTAACCATCAAGCAAGTATTTACATTAATCTAATCTCAGTATATTCTTCCCACGTTCCCCCCAGCTCCCCCCCCAGGGTGCTACAACTCACTTGCACACGAGGGGCAATTTCAAAGAGGCTAAATATTTGTCTAACCCATAGGTCTTTGAAGTGTGGCATGAAACCGGAGCAGCTGGGGAAAGACACCCAGACTTGAGGAGAACAGACTGGTCCAGATTTAACATGGTCATTGGAGCTGTAAGGCAGCAGCTCCACGAACTGCGTCACTGTGCAATCAAAGGAAGATGAATTTGACAAAGAAACAGGTAAGTGCTCTCACTGCAGCTTGCCAGACTGCAGAGGCTGTAATGCAGCTCAGTGGTGTGAGATGGTACTTGTCTTACAGAATGAGGAGTAGGAGGGGACGGTGTATATTTTTAACCATATTACCATTTATTTTCAATTTATGTACAACTTTGTTTTTAATTCTCAATACCTGTTTCCACACTGAATGATGCTCAGTGTGGAAACAGGCCCTTCGTCCAACACACCAGCCAACATGTCCCATCTACATTAGTCCCACTTGCCTGCATTTTGCCCATATCCCTTTAAACCTGTCCTATCCATGTACCTGTCTAAATGTTTCTTAAATGTTGCTCTTTTACCTGCCTCAACTACCTCCTCTGACAGCTCATTCCATACACCCACCACCCTTTGTGTAAAAACATTACCCCTCAGGTTCCTATTAAATCTTTCCCCACTCACCTTAATCCCAATGTGATCTCCTTTAGATCAGTGATACCAACAATAGACTAGGAGACTGTTTCGCCAAACACTTGCACTCAGTCGTCAAGGCCTGCTGGATCTCTGATCTAACCATTTTAACTCCCCTTCTCATTCCGAAACTGACCTTTCTGTTCTGGGCCTCCTCCATTGCCAAAGTGAAGCTGCAGGCAAACTGGAGGAACAGCATCGCAACATCCCAAGGAACTTACATCCCAACAGGATATGAATACTGAATTCTGCAATTTTGGGTAAATAACCCATAAATACCCCTTTCTCTTTCCTATGCCCTACGTCAATGTGCACCCATTTCTCCCACTATCCTGCCCTCAATTCCCCTTTCCCCTTTCACCTCTATCCCTTCCTCTGCCACACAATTTTCACCTTATCTCACATAGAAACGTAGAAACATAGAAAATAGGTGCAGGAGTAGGCCATTCGGCCCTTCGAGCCTGCACCGCCATTCAATATGATAATTACTGATCATCCAACTCAGTATCCTGTACCTGCCTTCTCTCCATACCCCATGATCCCTTTAGCCACAAGGGCCACATCTAACTCCCTCTTAAATATAGCCAATGAACTGGCCTCAACTACCTTCTGTGGCAGAGAATTCCGGAGATTCACCACTCACAGCCCCATGTCTCCTTTCCATCTCTGGCCTTTGTCCACCCATCTACCAATCAATCCCCTTCACCTGTATCCACCTGTCATTTGACTAGCTTTGCCTCTACCTGCTTTCTCTTCCCCCCCCCCCCCACTACAATCAGTTTGAAAACAAAACATCCCCCATCCATGACCCACTGAGTTATTCCTGCACTTTGTCTTTCTTGCTATACCTAACAACCTTTGCATGCAAGTTACTGCTGAACCTGGCCACTAGTATGAGAATTTGCCACTTTATTAAGGGACGTGTTTTATTTTGTTCACCATTGGGAATGGCAGTGTTGTTTGCTGCTTTGTAGATGCAGATACATCTCTTGTCCCGTTAAAACTCTGTGCTATTGTGGCACACCCCAATCTTCAGAAGGTATTGTTGCGAAGATCCCCATGACTTCATGAGAATCTTTAATCTGTCTCTAATCTCTGGCAATGGTCCCCAAGTGCCTGAAAACAGCCACCATAGTGCCGGTGCCGAAAAAGTCTAAAGTCACCAACCTGAATGACTACCGCCCGGTTGCCCTAACTCCAATACCAATGAAATGCTTCGAAAGGCTGGTCCTCCCCCACATCAAATCCAGCATCCCTGCCTCACTGGACTCTCATCAATTTGCATACAGGGCAAATAGATCGACAGAGGATGCCATCTCTCTAGCTCTTCACACTGTCCTGCCTCACCTGGATAGACAGGGCACGTACGCAAGGATGCTCTTCATTGACTATAGGTCTGAATTCAATACGGTCATCCCCACCAAGCTCACCACCAAACTCCACCAGCTGGGCCTCAGCTCGCCGATATGAGATTGGATCCTGAACTTTCTGACAGAGCGACTGAGACTGGGCCCGCACCTGTCCTCCACTATCACCCTGAGCACCAGCACACCACAGGGCTGTGTACTAAGCCCCATGCCCTACTCCCTCTTCACTCACAACTGTGTTCCTGCATTCGACACCAACACCATCGTAAAGTTTGCAGACGACACAACAGTGATTGGGCTGATCACCGACGGTGATGAAACAAATTACAGAGCGGAGGTGCAGAACCTGGCAGACTGATGCACACGTAACAACTTGTCACTAAACACCTCCAAGACCAAGGAGCTGATTATCGACTTCAGGAGGTCACATAATGGAGAATACGCCCCAATCTCCATCTACGGGGACAGTGTGGAGAGAGTGTCCAGCTTTAAGTTTCTGGGCACTCACATTTCTGAGGCCCTCACATGGTCCACCAACACCGCTGCGCTGGTCAAGAAGGCACAGCAACGACTGTTCTTCCTGAGGACATTAAAAAAGACTGGTCTGCCCCAACAGCTGCTGACAACCTTCTACCGCTGCACCACAGAGAGCATATTAACGTATGGCATCTCTGTGTGGTATCTCAACTGCACGGAAGCGGAGAGGAGAGCTCTTCAGCGCGTCGTCCACAGAGCGCAGAGGATTATTGAGACACAGCTACCAGCCTTGGAGGGCATCTACCACACACGGTGCCTCAGGAAGGCCGTCAGCATCCATAAAGACTCCTCACACCCTTGTAATGGACTGTTCGAACTACTTCCCTCCGGCAGACATTACATGGCCTTCTACGCCCGAACCTCCAGACTCAGAAACAGCTTCATTCCCAGAACTATAGCGGCTCTGAACCGGCCCTGCTGAGTGCCCCCCATTCCCCCTGGACTGTCTCCCTCAGATGGTCACGTCGAACAGTTTATTTATTTATTTATTTTTTGACATCGGTTGGAAGCTGCATACTAAATCTTGTTGCACTAATGTGCAATGACAATAAAATATATTATTATTATATTATTATTATTATTCTGCCAGCCACCCAGAGCTGCTTTCACCAAAACCTTCATTATGAAACAGACCTGCACCACTTGCGACCTCCTGAACTCTACAATGCTCTCTTGCCCATTGATGGGAGCTTCATTTGAGGTTCCCTCCAAAAATGCCTCATTCCTCTCTTTTCCACACCCCCCACCCCTCCGCCCCAACTCCCAACATCGGGCACTTCCATGCAAACGGGCGCTGCTCCCATTCCTATCGGACTCCTGATCACGTGCACGTTTTCCTTGTGCAGGAGCCCAATATCACTGGCATCGTCCATCATTTACAATGTTCTCCCCCTCAATGGAACCAAACTCCCCCTTGACCTCTGCACCCTCTCAGCCTCTGAGTCCATTGGAATGCAACCAGAGTCCATTGGAATCCAATTTAGGCCATTTGGAAAAATGGGCTGAAAGATGGCAGATGGAGTTTAATGCTGATAAATGAGAGGTGCTACACCTTGGCAGGACAAATCAAAATAGGACATACATGGTAAATGGTAGGGAATTGAAGAATACAGTTGAACAGAGGGATCTGGGTATAACCGTATATAGTTCCTTGAAGGTGGAATCTCATATAGATAGGGTGGTAAAGAAAGCTTTTGGTATGCTAGCCTTTATAAATCAGAGCATTGAGTATAGAAGCTGGGATGTAATGTTAAAATTGTACAAGGCATTGGTGAGACCAAATCTGGAGTATGGTGTACAATTTTGGTCGCCCAATTATAGGAAGGATGTCAACAAAATAGAGAGAGTACAGAGGAGATTTACTAAAATGTTGCCTGGGTTTCAACAACTAAGTTACAGAGATAGGTTGAATAAGTTAGGTCTTTATTCTCTGGAGCGCAGAAGGTTAAGGGGGGACCTGATAGAGGTCTTTGAAATGATGAGAGGGATAGACAGAGTTGATGTGGACAAGCTTTTCCCTTTGAGAATAGGGAATATTCAAACAAGAGGACATGACTTCAGAATCAAGGGACAGAAGTTTTAGGGGTAATATGAGGGGGAACTTCTTTACGCAGAGAGTGGTGGCGGTGTGGAATGAGCTCCCAGTGGAAGTGGTGGAGGCAGGTTCATTGGTATCATTTAAAAATAAATTGGATAGGCATATGGATGAGAAGGGAATGGAGGGTTATGGTATGAGTGCAGGCAGGTGGGACTAAGGGGAAAAAAAAAAATTTGTTCGGCACGGACTTGTAGGGCCGAAATGGCCTGTTTCCGTGCTGTAATTGTTATATGGTTATATGGTTAACCACAAAGCCACACTATGGCCTTTCACACCTCACCCATACAGTGTCCTAGACCTGTAGAACCCTGGCTTCTGATCTCCTCCTGTAGCACATGAGCACTCATCCCATCCCACTGAACAACCTCACTGCTCCTGCTGGTGCAGGCATTGCTGACTCTCCCTCACTGCCCAGTGATCACCAACCCCAACACTCATTCACCATCCAACTGTACCTCTCTGCTGATATCTCTTTCCATAATCACTGCCTCCTTCTTCCCTTCAATTCTGATCACCTGCATTAGAGTCCCGACCTACGATGACACCTATCCATTCACTCCAGAGATGCTGCCTGACCTACTGTGCTACTCCAGCACTTCAAGAGTTTACAGTTTAGAAATACAGCATGGAAACAGGCCCTTTGACCCACCGACTCCAGGCCAACCATCAATCACCCATTCACACCAGTTCTATGTTATCCCACTTTCTCATCCCCTCCTACACACTAGGGGGAATTTACAGCAGACAATTAACCTACAAACCCATGTCTTTGGGACGTGGGAGGAAACCACAGCATCTGGAGGAAAACCATGCGGCACAGGAGGAACATGCAAACTACGTGCAAATATACTACTTCAACAATTTAGGCTACCACATAATGGTTCAGGAAACAGAACAAATCATTGTTGTGAAGAAAACTGGAAAGTTATTAATGAATTGCATCAAACCCAAACAGACTTCCTCTCCTGAAGGTAGGCAGCCCTGATCAGTCTGAAGAAGGGTTTCGGCCCGAAACGTTGCCTATTTCCTTCGCTCCATAGATGCTGCTGCACCCGCCGAGTTTCTCCAGCTTTTCTGTGTAACCTCCTCTCCTGAAGGGACTGGTGCCACAGCCCTGCTCGCAGCCCAGCAGCACCACCTGGTGGACAAAGCTCAAATCTCTGGCTCTCACACAGCAGAACATGGAATTAAGCAGAAAAGGACACAAAATACCAGAGTCCCTGTCCCACTTCCCCGAGTTACTCATGAATTCTCCCGAGTTTTCCCCTTGATTCAAACTCGGGAAATGTCCATAGCGAGGCCGTAGGAATCCATAGATATTTTGTAGCGGCTCGTAATGCCAGCCGTAGGTACTCGGGGCATCAGGTAAGTCGGGACGTTTTTTCAGCATGTTGAAAAATGTCCACAAGTTAAAAAAATAGCCCTGAGTACCTACAGCCGGCATCTCTGAGTTAGAATGAGTACAGAAAAGAGGAGATGGGGGGGTTGTTTTAGCTAGACGTTATTTGGAAATTCAATGTTCATACTTGGGTTGTAAGCTACCCAAGCGGAATAGATGATGCTGTTCTTCGAGTTTGCGTGTGGCCTCACTCACGAAATGGAGGAGACCCAAGAAAGAAAGGTCAGTGTGGGGATGTGAAGAGGAGTTAAAATAGTTTGCAACCGGGAGATCCAGTAGGCCTAGGTGGACCGAGTGCAAGTGTTCAGCAAAAATGGTGGCTGAGTCTATGCTTGGTCCTGCCGATGTACAGGAGGCCACATCAGGAACACTGGATGCAGTAGATGAGGTTAGAGTAGTTGCACCAGTTTCCTCCCATATCCCAAAGACGTACAGGTTTGTAGATTAATTGACCTTTGTAAATTGTCCCTAATGTGCACAGAGTGGATGAGAAAGTGGAATTACATAGAACTAGTGTGAACGGGTGATCGGTGGTTGGTGTGGACGTAGTTGGCTGAAGGGCCTATTTCCGTGCTGTATTGAAGTGTTTAAGTAACACAGCAGGTCAGGTAGCATCTGTAGTGAATGGATAGGTGACATTTCAGGTCAGGACTCATCTTCACACCTGCAGTTCCTTGTGTCTTCATTAAGTTTTGGACATGTGACCCACACATAATGAATGCAATTGTCTAAGACCAGTTGGGTATCTGAGTCATCTGTCTCCATTCTCCCTCGTTGGTCCCCATGTGAAGTCCAACAGTGAAGCTAACTTTTGACTTTTTACAAATATTTGCTTATAGCTTACAAGGAGGTCATTCAGCCCATTGTGTCTCTGCCCAGATTTCAAAACTATCCCATCACTTCCATTCCTGACAACCTATCCTCTCATCAAATTCTGCCACCAACTTACTGTAGAAGAGGTGAAGTTTACAGCAGCCAATTATCTACCAACCACCGTGCCTTCGGGAAACTGGAGCAACCAGGGGAAAGAAATGTGGAGGAGGAGTGCATGAGACTTCTTGGAGGTCATGATCAAACCCAGATCACTGGAGTAACTCTCCTTGCCCTGCTATTGTGTCATCCTGTCCAGAGTGTTGATGAGCATGTGAGGGACAGTGTTGCAGAACTACTTAAGGAGAGGGAGAATGGGACAAACGGGAATACTGTGCTGAGAGCTGTCACAGACTCAATGGACTGATTAGCTTCCTAGATCCTAATAACCAAAGGAAATGAACATTATTTTGCATGGCTGGCTCCTGTTATTCTCCAGGGATGTCAGTTTGCTCTCTTAATCTCTGATCAATGTTCAGTGGTTTGTATTTCTTGCTCCAAGTTCATCCTTCTCTGCTACCCCTCTTATAGAGTCATATAGTACAGAAGAAGGCCCTTTGGACCAACTTTCCCGTGCCGACCAATATGCCCTATCTAAGCTAATCCGATTTGCCTGAATTTGTCCCATATTTCAGCCCGCTGTTTCATTTCTTACTGCTTTGTGGCAGTGAGAGATCTCTTGTTTCTCGGTCCAAAATGAACTGCATCGTTTGAGTCCCTCCCGATTCATTAGTTGGTCCATTAATAAACGTACAGGTTTATTATCCAGACCCTCTGACACCGGGTCAGAGCTGATGTGATTGACAAAATAATCAGGTGAAGTAAGTAGTGACTTCCTTCTGGGACATAATGAGCAAGGAAGTGAACCTGCTTAGATTACATGACACTGCCAGTGAACCTGATTGAATTATTTTCCCAACTACTATATCTCAGTGAGTGACTGGGGTCTGAACGTCACTGGCGGGACCAGGGATTAAAGGCTATAGCTTGAGAAACTGATTGCAGCAAACCTCAAACACTGCAGTCCAAGTGGTGAAGGTGATCCCGCTGTTGGGAATTCCAGTTGTAGTTCCCTCCAGGATGAGGGAAGTGCGATGCAGCACTTTTCAATACCCGTGGGGCATGAATACGTCACCTTAGTATCATCATTCATTACAACTTTAAGAAGGTGGACCCAAGGAACTGCAGTTGCCGGTTTACAGGAAAAGTCACAAAGTGCTGGAATAACCCAGTGGGGTCAGGCAGCGTCTCTGGAGAACATGGATAAGTAACGTTTCAGGTCAGGATCAGAGAGATGACATTTCAGGTTGGGAACCTTCAGATTCAAGGATCCTGACCTGAAACGTGACTGATCCATGTTCTCCAGAGCCGATGCCCGACCCCGCTGAGTTACTCCAGCACTTTGTGTCAACTTTAACAATCCTGCGGCAGAAATCAGACTCAGCGTCAGCAGGAGAACCCCATCAGCCTGGCCATTGCAAATTACCTCTCATGTGTAGGATCTGAGGATGTTGGCAGGATTGTGGTGAGAATGTGGTGAATGGAAGGTCTGTAAATTGCTCCTAGTGTATAGGGAGTGGATGCAACACTGGAATAACATAGGATTAGTGTGAAGGGGTGATCGATGGTCGGTGTGGACTCAGTGGACTGAAGGGCCTGTTTCCATACTCTATCCATCAATCAATAAATCATTACTATTAAGATTATGCAGGATTGGTGCTTGGTAGTAGGTGGATTGAACAGCCCAATTCTATATGGTGTGACTATGACTCTAAATCCTTTATTTATCAGTGTTAGCTTTGATATTACCACACTTGGGCTCTCAACCACAATATAAGTTAGTCAAATCAGCGGATGACACATAACGAAAGATGCCATTTTCCGTGGGAATGTAGAACCATCAGCCACTACACATGCAAAGGTAAAATTAGAACTGCTGCCTTACAGCGTCAGAGACCTGGTTCGATCCTGACCTCAGGCACTGTGTGGGCGGAGTTTGCATGTTCTCCCTGTGGCTTTTCCCTGCCTGACCGGCTGAGTCTTCTCACAGTTTATATTTTGTTGTAAATGGGCATTTGGCATGAGCTGCCCGAGGAGGGTTATGAGGAATAAGGGCCAAACGTGGGCATATGGGGTTTAGTTGAGGCATCTTGGTTGGCATGGATGCGTTTGACCAAAGAGCCTGTATCAGTGCTGTATGAGTATGAATTCAGAAAACCTTCCTCCCACATTCCCAGGACGTGTGGGTTTGTAGGTTAATTTGCTTCTGTAAATTGCACCTCGAGTGCACGGAGTGGATGAGAAAGTGGAATAACACTGTGCGGCACGGTGGCGCAGTGGGAGAGTTGCTGCCTTACAACACCAGAGACCCCGGTTCAATCCTGACACCAGGTGCTGTCTGTACGGAGTCTGTACGTTCTCTCCGTGACTGCATGGCTTTTCCCTGGGTGCTCCGGTTTCCTCCCATATTCCAAAAACGTACAGGTTTGTCTGATAATTGGCTTTGGTAAAAAAATAAATTGTCCCTAGTGTACAGATAGTGTCAGAGAATGGGGTGATGGCTGGTCGGAGTGGACTCGGTGGGCCGAAGGGTCTGTTTCCATGCTGTATCTCTAAACTAAACTGAACTAAACACAGAACTAGTGTGGACATGTGATTGATGGTTGACGTACATTCAGTGGGCTGAAAGACCTATTTCCATGATGTATCATCAAAATCTAAAAAAAACCACAAACCACCAGTCGGCATGAAGTATAATGTGTAGATTGTATCAGAACTTTGGAAAGTACATAAATGCAGATAAATGCTGACAGACGGCTAACCTATGAAATATTTTCCCCTTCACCTTAAACCTATGTCCTCTGGTCCTCGATTCACCTACTCTGGGCAAGAGACTCGGTGCATCTAGTGTAGTTAGCTATTATTTAACCATAATTTTTTTATTGATTTCTCTAAGTACAAATGATGGTATAGGAACAGTGTAGGAAGGAATTGCATATGCTGGTTTCAACCGAAGATGCACACTAAAAGCTGAGGTCCCTCAGCGGGACAGGCAGCATCTCTGGAGAGAAGGAATGTGTGACGTTTCTTGTCGAGTCGGGTCTGAAAACGGGTCTCGACCCGAATCGTCACCCATTCCTTCTCTCCAGAGATGCTGCCTGTCCTGCTGAGTTACTTCAGCTTTTTGTGGCACTCTTAACAGTAATCTGATCAAAATCCTCTGTAAAGTATGGCTTCCCTACTGAAAATACTTTAGTTTCTACCAGGTAAGGCAAAGAGAAATAGAAGCTAATGCTTCAAATTATGCTGCCCGAAACATCGCCTATTTCCATCGCTCCATAGATGCTGCCTCACCCGCTGAGTTTCTCCAGCATTTTTGTCTAGCTTCAAATTAACCTTTCATTAGAAAGGTCACTGGCTCTGTTTTCTCTTTCCACTGACGATGAGTTCCTCCAGCATTTTTTATTTTCATTTTATTTTCAGCGTCTGTCGATTCCTGCTTTAAGATGTTCTGAAGTGGAAACTTCCTTGGATTGTCCACTCTGCTAGTGCTTCACTGGTTATGAAACACCCTGTGCCAGCCACAGTTGAAACCGGTAATTCCGATCACTCCCAATGCAGGGTTGCAACCCAAAATGTTGACCATCCATTTACCTCCACAGATGCTGCCTGACCAAATGAGTCTTCTGACAGTTTATATATTTGCTGTAATTTGCTACACGGAACGAGATACTAGATGAGGTAGTTGAGGCAACACCATTTAAAATATACTTGGGATAGACACAAAATGCTGGAGTAACTCTACGGGAAAGACAGCATCTATGGAGAGAACTGAGTCTAGTTCTGAAATACCCCAGTCTTGACCCGAAACATCATCCATACCTTCTCTCCAGAGATGCTGTCTGTCCCAGTATTTTGTGTCTATCTTCGGTGTAAACCAGCATCTGCAGTTCCTTCCTAAACTTTAAATTATACTTTGACAAGTGCATGGATAGGAGAGGTTTAGAGGCATATGGGCCAAACGCAGCCAAATGGAACTAGCTGAGAAGAGAGTTCTTGGTTGGCATGGACTAGTTGGGCCAAAGGGCCTGTTTCCGTGCTGTATGAATGAATCCAGGACTAATTCAGAAAACTGAATTTTCTGAAAAGCTTGGATCGTACAATGCAGTACCACCAAAGACCATAAGATGGCAGTTCTGGCCTGGGTCTGTGACACACCGTTTGTTAGTTTGCATACATAGTGCTGAGCAATAAAAATTGTATTGAACGATTCCTCTCAAAGTAGGAACTGGGGAGATTACTTTCCCAAGTCCTTTCATTAGAGGAAATGGATTGCAAATTTAAACTAACAACATGCTAAGCATGTTGAAAATAGTCGATATGTACACCTCTAGGGACCCCAGCAATTAGACTATTCTGAAAAGGGAGTTTACCAATCCTGTAATTAGTTTTCATGTACCTATGTCTAAAATCAGCATGGATGAATGTACAAGATGCTATTATTTAAAGAAAGGAGAACGGTGTTTTGATTCATTACTTAACACAAATTTGGAAACTTTTGTTTTCAATTAAGTTGAGATCAATAGGGATAAAATATGCCTGAAGCGGGCAATATCCATCTCCCCAGACTGGAGGGAAAAACAAATGAAAATCACATGCTTCGCTTATATCGCCAACGGTCTATTTGATCCAAATCTCTTTCATCTTTATTCATTTACCTCACATCTGGGCTGAATTTCCACACAATGTTGTGCTTGGGGAGTGTGAATTCCCTTCTCAACAGCTCTTAAAAACTACACAACACTAAACTATGATCGAGACCCTTCTTCAGACCCTTTGTCTGAAGAAGGATCTCGACCCAAAACGTCACCTATTCCTTCTCTCCAGAGGTGCAGCCTGTCCTGTTGAGTTACTCCAGCATTTTGTGTCTACCTTTGGTTTAAACTAGCATCTGCAGTTCCTTCCCTCACTAACCTATGATCTATGGGCTGTCTTTTGCTGTAATAAGGACAGCAGGCCGTTTGGTACTAGTATTTGGGTTATTATTATATTGAATGTTTGCTTTTATAATATCTATATGTATTGCGTTTAAAACCTGTTGTGTCGCTGCAAGTCAGAATTTCTTTGTTGCGTTATTGATGCACATGACAATTCAACACTCTCTTGAATAGAAGGGGCGAGTTTGGTCAGAGAACTGGAACAATGAAATGCGATCACCAATGTGCTCATGTTCCCTGCTTGTGAATTGCTTTTGAACAGATGACAGCAACTTCTGCACAGGCAGAGGGGGGAGGGGAGTGAAGAGATACCCAAACTCAGATGCAATTCATTCTATAGAAGCCCTTGGAAGCAGTCACCCACTGGGTTTGCCTCTCGTTCACATATGGTATGTGAACAGGGAGGCAGAGGGTAAAAGAAAACAGAGCAATAAGATGAGTTTAGTCACATGTTAAGCCTCTCTGACCTAGATCATCATGGGCCACTCTATTCCTTTCACCATCCCTTACCCATTGCCAATCAACTAACATGTATTGTATTGTATTGTATTGTATTCAAATTTATTGCCATTGTCTCAATTTGAGACAACGAAATGAATTTCCCTTACAGGCAGTATCATAAAAAAAAATCACAAAAAAAATAAAATAATAATAAATAAATAATAAAACATATTAAAAATAAAATTGAAATTGAATTAAAAAAAAGCACAAACACAGAAAGTCCACGACACAACATAACATAAATGGCACCAAGGTGAGGATGGCACCATAGTCCAGCCAGCCTCCCCTCCGTGTTCATCCGTGGTCGGGGCCTTCCGAGCACCCGCAGTCGCCGCCCCGGGTGGCCCGATGTTCAGGCCCTCACGCCGGGCTGGTGGAACGCCGACACCGAACCCCGATGGTGAGCTTCAGATCCCATTTATTTTTTGAATGATTCGAATCATTGATAACTACCAAAATTAAAATGTTTGGCCACTGGGAGATCGCGTAGGCTAAGTCGTAATGCCCCTTCCCATTCCAATACTGATCTTTCTGTCCAATGTCTCCTCCATTGTCAGAGTGAGGCCACACACACAAATTGGAGGAACAGCAGCTCATATTTCGTTTCCGCAGCTTACAGCCAAGCATATGAACGTTGATTTCTCTTATTTCAAGTAACTCCTGCATTCCCTCGCCTCCTCCCTTTGCCGCCGTCCCCCTCCCTCATCGTGCTACAGGTTCCTCTGCTCGCATCTTTGTATCCCTCTTGTTATCACACCTTCCCCAGCCAACAATGGCCGATTATGGACACCACCCTTCCTGAGGTGATCTGTTGAAGGCCCTGATTTGTTCTGGCCTTTTCTCGCCTCCGGATTATTTCCCCCACCCTTTCCACCTCTACTTTCAGTCTGAAGAAGGGTTCCGTCATGAAACGTCACCTATTCTTTTTCTCCAGAGATGCTTCCTGATCCGCTGAGTTACTCTAGAATTTTGTGTCTTTTTTTAAAATATATACAAATATAATACAATGCGAATTTGGAAACAAATAAAATTAACTTTAAAATTAAGAAACCTATCAGTGCTAACACCAATAGTGAATAAACCAGTATTTAAACCATCTCTTATGGATAGAACATACAGACAATGGGAAAGATTGGGAATTTAAAAGGTAGGTGACATGTATGAAATGAGAAATCTATTATCATTTCAACAATAAAAATAAAAATTTAAACTGAATAACAACCAATATTTTAAATATCTACAGATATATGACTTTATGAAGACTTTACCAAGATTTCACAGTATATTCCAGTTAGATCCACTGGAAGAAGCAATGAATATTAAGGTGGACTCACAAAAATTAATATCATATCTATATAATAGTATCTTAAATAGAGAATTACAATCAACAGAGGCAATTATAGAAAACTGGGGAAAAGAACTAACAATAAAAATTTCAAAAGAAACATGGGAAAACATATTTGATATATATACATAAATGTTCGATTAATGCTAGACACAATTTAATTCAATTTAAAATATCATATAGATTATAGATCAAATGCCGATGTGGTAAGGTTTGCATGAACAGCCGAGGCCTTAAGATTCACCAGACTCGGATGAAGTGTTTGGAGTGACAGGGAGTGTCACAACGCACAGGTATTTTACCTGGTGAGACGCAGGAGGAGCCGGGCCCGGAATCACCCCATAGAGCCCGAAGCCTCCAAGTGGCGCAACTAGTCCCTCGGAACAGTTCTCCGGAGAAGGTTCGAGTCAAATGGCCTCAGGCCTGCAAGACGGCAGTCTGGCATCAGTTCGACGAGGACGTCGACAAGGTGCTAGAAGCAACTGCGAAGGGAGACGTGGACCGAAGGCTGCGGATGATGACGCCAATCATCATCAGCCTAGCTGTGGAAAGGTTTGGAGAAGTGGAGAAGAAGCCGGCCAGAACACCTTTCACAATGAACCAACGAGCAACAAAGATCCACAAGATCCGGCAGGAGCTGAAGTCCCTTAAGAAGCAGTATAAAGAGGCCAGGGAAGAGCAGCGCCCCCCTTTGGCTGAGCTGCGAACCATCCTGAGGAAGAAGCTGATGACCCTCCATAGAGCTGAGTGGCACCGAAGACGCCGGAAGGAAAGAGCCAGGAAGCGAGCATCCAACATAGCCAACCCCTTCGGCTTCACCAAACAACTACTCGGGCAGAAGCGCAGTGGGAGTTTGGCTTGCTCTAAGGAGGAGATCGACTGGCACATCCAGATGACCTACAGTGACCCCGTCAGGCAGCAGGAGCTGGGCCAGTGGAACATCCTGATAAAAACACCTCCACCCATCAAGGAGTTTGATAGTAGAGAGCCACTTCTGAAAGAGGTCCAGGACATTGTGAAGAGAGCAAGATCTGGCTCAGTCCCTGGCCCGAGCGTAGTCCCCTACAGGATCTACAAGAACTGCCACTTGTTACTGAAACGGCTGTGGAAGATCCTGAAAGTCATCTGGAGGAGAGGAAAAGTGGCGCAGCAGTGGAGATTCGCTGAAGGAGTCTGAATCCCAAAGGAGGAAGATTCCAAGAAGATCGATCAGTTCAGAATCATCTCCTTGCTAAGTGTTGAAGCCAAGATTTTCTTCAGCATAGTGTAGAGGCGGCTGACCAACTTCCTCTCCAGCAATGGTTACATCGACAGCTCTGTGCAAAAGGGAGGCTTATCTGGAGTGCCGGGGTGTCTAGAGCACACGGGAGTGGTGACCCAGCTCATCAGAGAATCCAGGGAGAACAAGGGTGACCTGACAGTGCTCTGGCTTGACCTGGCCAATGCCTACGGCTCCATCTCGCACAAGCTGATCCAGAAAGTCATGGCCAAGCATCATTGGCCGGGCCAAGTGGCAGATCTCATCCTGGACTATTACAACCAGTTCATCATGAGAGTCTCATCAGGGTCAGTAACATCAGAGTGGCACAGACTGGAGGTTGGGGTCATCACAGGCTGTACCATCTCTGTGATCCTTGTTGCCTTGGCAATGAACATGATCGTCTAGTCTGCTGAGCCAGAGTGCCGGGGCCCTTGGACCAAGTCAGGAATGCCCCAACCACCAAACCGAGCCTTCATGGACAACCTGACTATCACCACTGAGTCAGTGCCAGGAGGCAGGTGGATCCTGCAGGGGTTGGAGAAACTGATTGGATGGGCAAGGATGAGGTTTAAGCCAGGAAAATCAAGGTCACTGGTGCTGAAGAAGGGCAAAGTTATGGACAGGTTCCGCTTCAGCATCGAAGGGACAACAATCCCAACTGTCTCTGAAAGTCCAGTGAAGAGTCTTGGCAAGGTGTTTAACAGCAGCCTGAAGGATACAGCATCTGTCCAGGCAACCTGTCAGGAGCTGGAGAGTTGATTGAGAGCAGTGGACCGGTCGGGGCTTCCCGGCAAGTTCAAGGCATGGATTTACCAGCATGGTATCCTGCCAAGGATACTCTGGCCACTGCTTGTCTACTGAAGTCCCTGGAGGAGTTGTTCAAGGTGACTTGGGCCAGAGAGGTGATGCTGTACAGGGACTCCAGCGACCCCAAGGTGGCTCAAGCAGGGGTGGAGGTGAAAACTGGAGGAGGAAGTGGAGAGCCGTGAAAGCCGTGAGGTGATGCAAGCAGAGACTCCGGATACGCCACAGAGTCCTGGGGTGGAGCAGTGACTGGGGGAAGTGCAGAGCCTGCGAAGCCGTGCTTCCAGAGTCCCGGATCCACCAGTTTGGTGGGAGCAAGGCCAAGAGGAGGCCTGGAATCTTCCCACCTCCCCAGTTTGACAAGGCCAGGGGAAGGAGAGGTGCAGGCTGGTCCAGGAGGAAGTGAGGGCAGTGGTGGAGGAGGAGAGGTCTACCAGAGCAGTTGGATTGAGGCAGCAGGGAGCCTGGACAAGGTGGGAGCAGGCCATGGACCGAAAAGTCACATGGACTGAGCTCTGGCAGGCTGAACCACAGCGCATCAAGTTCCTGGTCCAGGCAGTGTATGATGTCCTGCCCAGCCCATCGAACCTCTTCATCTGGGGCAAAGTGGAATCTCCAGATTGCCCGCAATGCTCAGGCAAGGGGACGTTGGAACACATCCTGAGCTGTTGCCCAAAGGCTCTTGGGCAGGGCCGGTACACATGGCGTCACGACCAGGTTCTCAAACCCATTGCAGAAGCCATCAGCACGGGAATCAGCAGCTGCAGACGAGAACGCCCCACCACCCAGATGATCACCTTCGTGAAGGCCGGAGTGCAGCTGCCAAGAACCACAGCAGCCAGGAATCCGTCAGGAATCCTGGCGATTGCGCAGGACTGGCAGCTTTCCATAGACCTGGTGAAACAGTTGAAGTTCCCACAGCACATTGCCACGACCACCCTGAGGCCAGATATCCTCCTGGTCTCAGAGGCGACCAAAAACATCGTCTTGTTGGAACTGACAGTGCCGTGGGAGGACCGTCTGGAAGAGGCCCATGAGAGGAAGATGGCCAAGTATGAAGAGCTGATCATAGACTGCCGCAAGCAGGGCTGGAAGGCAAGGTGTATGCCCATCGAGGTTGGCTGCAGAGGTTTTGCAGGTTAATCGCTCTACAAAGCCTTGAGTGCACTGGGCATCAACGGAGTGGCGAGGAGAAGGGCCATCAAGAACACCACAGAGGCAGTGGAGAAGGCCTCGAGATGGCTCTGGATCGAAATCCATGGGGAGGAGCGAATGCCACCTGAACACAAGTCTTAGTCTGATCAACCATGGCTGGGTCGCCTGGGTGAGGATGTCTGATGTTGAAAGACCCGAAACACCCAATGACCCCAGGTTACATCACTGATGATGTGTTCAGGAGCATCAATCGATGTATTTGTATCAATATTATTCAAAAACTAGGCTGAATAAATTCTACCCAAATATCTCTCCCATCTGTGATAAATGTCTTTCTCAAAATGCCATTAAAGTACACATTCTTTTGTTTCTTGCACAAAACTTCATAAATTTTGGTATGATATTTTTGATATATTCACAAATCAGTTTAAGATAAAAAATGGAACCTAATACAGAAATTATTATATTTGGAGTAATGGGAGACAGGAACAAATTAAACATACCCCAAAATTCATTCTATAATTATGGGTTAAGAACAGCAAAAAAACTCATGCTTAAATTTTGGAAAAATGTGGATCAGTAATATGTTGGACACAGCACACTTGCAAGAAATGAGACTCCTCCTAATAGATAAACAAGACCAATTCTTAACGAGTTGGTCTCCATTTATTGATTTCTTGGATTCATTTGGTGCAACAGTATCGTAAATTAAAAGTTTCAGGTATGGGTGAAAGATGATCAAGAATATAAAAAATCATCTCCTAGCAGCGATTTGATAATCTCCCTCCTGCTTTCTTTTCTTGCTTATTTCTTTTCCTCACTATCTCTTTTTCCCTCTTTTTATTCACACACACTAGACTTTCCTCTATTCTTCACTATCTCTTTCTTTCTTATTTCTCTCTTTACCACTGTATTGTACTTACTTCTAATAAATAAAATTAAAACAAAAAGGAGGTTGTACAGAGAATGCATTATGTTAACATAATTTGGGAACCTGTAAAAAGGTACCACTGTATTGTACTTACTTCTTATATAAAAAAAAATTTAAAAAAAAGAATTTTGTGTCTAAATGTGGAATGAGCATCCACAGGTAGTAGAGACAGGTAGAATTAGAGTATTCAACAGACATTGAACTATTCATTTATCCAGTCTTATGGTTATTAATTTATTGTATGTTTGATTATTACATATTATCTGTTTGTTCTTCCATTTGCATTGCCTGCTCAGCTTCAGCAAGTAAGAATTTCATAGTGAACATTAACACAAAAATGCTGGAGTAACTCAGCAGGTCACGAAGCATCCTTGGAGAAAAGGACAATAACCTGGATCTCGACGTTTTAGGTTGAGATCCTCTTCTGTGTAAACCAGCATTTGCAATTCCTAAGATCATAAGATCATGTGATAGGAGCAAAATTAGGCCATTCAGCCCATCAAGTATACTCCACCATTTAATCATGGCTGATCTATCTCTCCCTCCTAACCCCATTCTCCTGCCTTCTCCCCGTAACCTCTGACACCTGTACTAATCAAGAATCTATCTATCTTTGCTTTAAAAATATCCACTGACTTGCCCTCCACAGCCTTCTGTGGTAAAGAATTCCACAGATTCACCACCCACTGACTAAAGAGATTCCTCCTTCCCAAAAGTATGTCCTTTAATTCTGAGGCTATGACCTTTAGTCCTAGATTCTCACACTAGTGGAAACATCTTCTCCAAATCCACTCTATCCAAGCTCCTTCCTGCACAAGAATTTAATAGAACCTACACAAAAATGCTGGAGAAACTCAGCGGGTGCAGCAGCATCTATGGAGCGAAAGAGATAGGCAACGTTTCGGGCCGAAACCCTTCTTCAGATAGATCTTAATAGATCCAGTACGTATAACAATTAAATACTCTTGAATCAGGTACATATATAGGAAGGATTTCAAGGGATATCGGCTGAACACAGGCGAGTGGGATGTGTTTAGATAAGCATCTTGGTTGGCAAGGAGGAAATGGGCTGAAGGGCCTGTTTCTGTGTGGGAAGCAACTGCAGATGCTGGTTTAAACCAAAGATGGACACAAAAAACTGGAAAACTCAGCGGGTCAGGCAGCATCTCTGGAGAAAAGGAATAGGAGACATTTTGGTTCGAGACCCTTCTTCAGCCTGTTTCTTGCTGTGGAACTCCATTGATCATTACCAGTTAATCTCTGTGCAAGTTCAACTCCCTTGCTCCCTCATCTGGCCCTGTGAAGAACAGCACCCACTGGGCTGCCTGGCACTGACTTTACCTTCAGCCTCAGATGAAAGGCTCCCAGTAAACATAGCATTTTAATCAGAATGCAGCTGAAAGCAATTAAACTGCCCCACTGTGTGGGCAGCCAGCCCTTTCCTATCACGTTTCCATGCAAAGCCTTCAGCAGAGTCGTCATATCTGAACGCACTCCAGCTGTGTGATCAGGATGCTTAAACCTCCACAGGACTCAGCACTGCACACACTGCCCCAGGCAAGAGGATCAAGGGTTGGCTCCAGCTTCCCTTCAACACACTGTAAGAAATGAGGACAGCAACCCACACTGCGAAATGTAAGCAGAGATTGCCTAACAAACTGGGCCATTGCTTCCTCAGGTTACCAAGTCACGCAGTGATGCTGGGAAACAAGCCCAGTCCATATGCATAAAAGAATACTCTGACATCAATAAGTGAACTGCTTGGCAAGCAGGAAAGGGTACAGCTGCTTTTAATACACAGAAGCTTCTAATACATGCACTCCTGATACCTTTACATTGTCTAATTGTAGCAAAAGGATGCCACATTGGCACGGCTGGTAGAGCTGCTGTGCCACGGCACCAGAGACATAGGTTCGATCCCGACCTCAGGTGCAGTCTGCGTGGAGCTTGCACATTTTTCTTGTGACCCTGTGGGTTTCCTCCAGGTGCCCTGGCTTCCACCCACATCCCAAAGATGTGTGGGTTTGTAGATTAATTGGTCTGTGAATTGCCCCTGGTGTGCCGAGAATGAATGCAAAAGTGATTTAAAGTAAGTAGAACTAGTGTCAACAGGTGATCAATGTTCAGCATGGTGGGCCGAAAGGCCTGTTTAGATGCTGCACCTTTCAATCAAAAAAAGGATAATGTGCATAGACATGGATCTGTGATCTGGGTAGGATTACCTCTTCCAGGTTGATAGTTTCAGATGGAATATGATTTTGCCACATTTATCACAAGCTGAACATACTCCTAGTGTCCAGAATATCCATCTTGCAGAATTCTGAAGGTAATCATCCAGATATATACAACTAGCTTCAGACTGTATCTGGCAATAATAGACAGCCCTGCTTCTAAACAGTGATACAGAGAAGTAATATGCTGCCCACTTGCCCCTGATCTTGCCCTCACCACCACTCAAAGACAGACCCACCTGATTGATTGATTGATTAAAAGATACATCATGGAAACAGGCCGTTTGGATCAACGAGTCCACGCTGACTATTCATCACCCTGCTCACGCTAGTTCTATGTTATTCCACTTTCTCATCCACTCCCTCCACATGAGAGGCAATTAGCAGCAGCCAATTAACCTACAAGCCCACTAGGGCACCCAGAGAAAACTCACGCCATCACAGCGCGAACATGCAAACTCCACACAGACAGCACTCGACGACAGGATTGAACCTGGGTTTATGGTGCTGTAAGGCAGCAGATCTACCAGCTGCACCAATGTGCCACGCTTCCATCTCCTCCAGCAGTAAGTGAACACAACTGCGTGAGCAATGTAGTTACAAGAATACCAACTCCCTACTTGTTTATTTCAGTCATGGAGACAGCAGCACAGCCTAAGCAAAAAGTTATTAATATTTCATCCCAATTGGATGATTTCTGGTGATTAAAATGAATTATGCTGCAGACCAAAGCACTCGGGACAGCACAAGGTGCTGGAGAAGAATTTGCATTTGTCTGTCAGTGGCAGGAGGACGAGATGGTGTGATATACGAGTCTGCTCCAGCGCTGTCGCCTGGTTGCAGCTGTGTTGCTGAAAGTGCACTGCCATCATTTACCAAGTTCAAACCTCCGACAGCAGCAAGCCAGAGAAACTGATTCACGCTTTGAAATCCGGCAATGATGACAACTGCGCTCTCCATGTTAACCCTAACACCTCCGTGTCCCAACTTTCCAACTGTCTTCTCTAACCTCCAACCGCCAACTCATTCTGGCTTCCACCACTCACTGAACACCTCAAGACGACATCTCCAAGGAAAGCTAATTTGTCTGAAGAATTGGTCTGAAAACCCGAAACATCACCCATTCCTTCTCTCCAGAGATGCTGCCTGTCCCGCTGAGTTACGCCAGCATTTTGTGTCTATCCTTAATTTGTAATAACTTCATTCTCATCTCTGGGGGCTTCCATGACCTCTTCTCTCCACATCCGCAGGCCTTTGGACATCCTGACCTGACTAACCTGGTAAACCTTTCCCAACACGGGCAGTGTTCCAGCGAATGAGTTACTGGAGTGGGGACCCAGAAGCCCGGACTAAACATCCAGCAATTGGAAGGTCAACAAATACAAATTACTCCATTTATAATCGAAATGGCCAGGTTGTTCACCTCAGTATTTTTTCTTATACAAAATGCTCGAGTAACTCAGTGGGTCAGGCAGCATCTCTGGAGAACATGGATCGGTGAAGGTTCAGTTTGGAACCCTTCTTCAGACCCTTCCCAACCCAAACCTTTGCCTATCCATGTCCTCCAGAGACACTTCCTGACACGCTGAGTTACTCCAGTACTTTGTGTCATTTTCTTTGTAAACCAGCATCTGCAGTTCCTTGTGTTTTAGCTTTTTTCTCTCTTTAGACACTGCTTGATCTGCTGGGCATTTGCAACAGTGGCCTTTTATCTTTTGTTTACAGTAACTGCTCCAACCCATATGTCACAGCTTTTACATTCCTTGTTATCTCTCTCTCTCTCTCTCTCTTTACTTCTCTCCAGCCTCAATGATCCAGTTTAGTTTAGCTTAGTTTAGTTTATTATTGTCATGTGGACCGAGGTACAGTGAAAATCTTTGTTGCTGCGAACTATCCAGTCAGCGAAAAAAACGTACATGATTACAATCAAGCCGTCCACAATGTACAGATACAGGATAAAGGAATAACGTTTAGTGCAAGATAAAGTGCAGTAAAGCTAGATTAAAGATAGTCTGCGGATACCAATGAGGTAGATGGTAGGTCAGGACCACTCTCTGGGTGGTGATAGAATGGTTTAGTTGCCTGATAAGAAAACTGGTAAGAAACTGTCACTGATTCTGGAGCTGTGTGATTTCAAGCATCTGTACCTCTTGCCTGATGGAAGAGGGGAGAAAAGGCAGTGGTGAGACTCATCCTTGATTATGCTGGTGGTCCTGCTGAGGCAGCGTGAAGTGTAGATGGAATCAATGGAAAGGACCTATCAACCAGACAGCTTTTTAGTGTTTTGTTTTTTAGAGTTCTAGTCTTTTTATGTGGGGGGGAGGAAGGGGGAAACTACTTTTCAGGGTCCCTACCTGGTCGAAGAGGCAGCTTTTCTCCAGGCTGCACTTTCGACCCGTCCTCGCGGCCTACCAGCGGGCCTGGAGCGGCGTTTCTTGAGGGGACCGCCCAGTACCTCGACATTGGTGGCGGCTCAGCGCTGGAGCGCTATTGCGGAGCGGGCGATGCCTTGCCTGGGTCGCCGCGCTGGAACTCCGGTGAGCTGAGACCGCCGAGAAAAACATTGCGGAGCTGCGGGACTGTGGAGCGGCCAGCCGCGGGCGGCGGCGCTGAACTTTTCATCGGGAGCCTGGGATCTCTCGATGAGATCGCCAGTGGTGGAGCTCCATCCGGCGCAACCTTGTCGGCTTCGGAAGCCGCGGCCTCCAGTACGGAAGCGGCCGTTCCAGGTGTCCCATGCCGCTGTTAGGATTCTCCCGACGCCGGAGCACCATCACCCGGCAAGAACGGCCTGGAACATCGGGCCTCCGTAAAGGCAACTGCGGAGGCCTCAATAGGCCCGACTATGGGTGGACATGGGATGGGGACTGGACATTGTGCCTTCCCTCATAATGGGAACCATTGTGGGGGGATGTTTTTATGTTTACATTTCCTTATTAATGTTATGTCTGTATTCTTTTTTTATGTGCTGCATGGCAAGAAGCATATCACTACTGGTTATTTTATTGGTGTATGTGACCTTTGAACCTTTTTAAATAGCATGGACCAAATGCTCCCCCAACACAATATTCCAGCACTCATCAATTCCCCCAACCAAACCCATCCCCCCAACGCAACCTGTTCCCCCAACGCAACCTGTTCCCCCAACGGGGGGCCCCCAACGCAACGCAGTGGGATGTGGGGGGCAGGGGGTGTGTGGGAGGGGGGGGGGGGGGTATTGGGGTGGTGTGCGGGGGGGGGGGGGGGGGATGAGGTGGGGGGGGTGGGGGGGGGGGGGGGATTGCTTGGGCGGGGGAGTTGTGGGGTGGAAGTGATAACTTTATAGCTTCGCAATTTTGGTCCTTCTCTTGCTCAGAGCAAATTTCAGAACGATGTGCATTGAAGTGTATGGTTTCTGAACTGTTGTCAAGAATGTGAAGTTGGAGAATGACCTTGAATAAATTTATCAGCAGCTGGTCAGTAAGTGGGATTGAATTCCTTCACCACAGTGTTGAGAGTTGCCTGTATTGGTCCAAGATGGGAAGTGTGTGGGAGGGGAGGGGCGGTGAGGTGGGAGTGCCGCGCTGTGGGATGGAGGGAGGCAGAGGCCGCGGGTGCCTATCCGAGCGAGGCCGCGGGCGGGCCCGGACCCGAGAACCCGAGCGAGGCCGCGATGGGCGTGAACCCGATAACCCGAGCGAGGCGGGAGGCTGGCGCCGACCCGAGCGAGGTAGCGGTCCGACCTGCGCGAGGTCGCATCTTCAGTGCGACTGGGCCAGGTGATCTAAGCAAAGGGGCAGGTGGGGGTTTCCAGAACATTCCAGGCCCCCCCCCGCCCGCGAAGAATCAGTGGTTTATGAAGTTAAAACCGCCGGGGAGGTGGAGAGGGCTGCGATCCCCTCCCCATTGTGGGGGCATTGTGACATCAGTCGAAACTGCTTGAAGAATCCGAGTTGTTTGAAAAGCCGTTTTGGCTTTTTTTTTAAAAACTTTGAATAACTTTAAACTGATGAATAACTTTTGAAATATAGCATGAAATGTGAACCTGTTTATTGCATCGACCAGGTTAATGTGAGTAACAATCTGTAAAAATCTCAACTCTAGCGCATAGCGTTTTGACAAAAGTAGAAAAGCACATACACATACACGCACACACATATACATACACACAAGATGAGACTTTTAATAGTATATAGATATCATCACGCATCCTGGACTCACCCTATGAGTGATATTCCCTTTGTCCTATCCATAACTCCCTCACCTCATGATTTTAAACTTATTTTCTGACATATTCAATGCTGATCCAAGGATTCTTGTTTCTCTTTCCACAGTTTACACCTGACCAGCTGAGTGTTTGCCACACTTTCTGCTTATTATTCCTTAGACACTTTACAAAATTCAAATTTTGTTAATAATCAGGAATTAAACTAAAACACTGGAATGCGATATTAGTTCAAGGTCCTCCGAGGAAGGAAATCTGTCTTCCTTGTCTAGTTTAGTTTAGTTTATTTTTGTTTAAAGATACAGATAGCCTGGCCAATATGTCATTGACACTTGGTGTCCAATGAAATGGCCCAGCAAATCGTTGTAGTCAGGGCAATAAGGGATGGCCAATAAATGATAGTCTTGTCTGCCACATGGATGAATCTTATGCAAACCAGATAGCAAAAGGTTGAATACTTTTCCAATTGCAAGCTTCTTTGAGTAATAGAACTATACAGCACAGAAACATGTCCCTCAGATCAACTTGTCCATGCTGATGGCCCATCTAAGCTAGTCCTATTTGCCAATGTTTGGCCCATATCCCTCTAAATCTTGAAATAAAAATGAACTGCAGATGCTGGTTTATACAATAGATAGGCACAAAATGATGCAGTAACTCAGCAGGTCAGGCAGCATCTCTGGAGAAAATGTTTAGGCTACATTTCGGGTCAGGCCCTTCAAACAACATTTTGCATCTATCCCTCTCAATGTTTTCTATCCTTGTACCTGTCCAAGAGACTTTTAAAGGCAGTTATAGAACCTGTCTCACCAACCTCTTCTGGCTGTTCATTTCATGAACCCACCACACTCTGAATGAAAAAGTTACCTCTCAGGTTCCTATTAAATTTTTCCTCTCTCACTTGTATACTATGTCCTCTGGTTCTGGATTCCCGTATCCTGGGTAAATGACATTCACCCTATCAATTCTCCTAATGATTTTATACACCTCTATAATATTTTCCACATCTCTGGAATTCTCTACAGAGGGTAGTTGAGGCCAGTTCATTGGCTATATTTAAGAGGGAGTTAGATGTGGCCCTTGTGGCTAAGGGGATCAATGGAGAGAAGGCAGGTCGGGATCTGCCTGATCCCATGATCATATTGAATCTTATAGCTCGGCCGAATGGCCTTGAGTTTCTGTTTAATATTACCCCACATCCTACTGTGCTCCAAGGAATAAAGTCATCGCCTGCCCAACCCCTCTCTTATAGCTCGGCCCCTTGAGTTCTGGCAACATCCTGGTACATCTTCTCTGCACTGTGGACAAGGTATGGTTAACATGGAGAATGCGGTTGTCGGATTTCAAAGTGTGAATCTGTTTCTCTGGCCTGCTGCTGCAGGGGTTTTGAACTTGGTAAATGATGGCAGTACATGTTCAGCAACACAGCTGAAACCAGGTGACAGCGGTGGAGCAGACTCCTATATCACACCACCTCGTCTCCCTGCCATAAATCTCCCCTGGATAAAAGCAAATTCTTCTCCAGCAATGATGCACCCCAAGTGCTTTGGTCTGCATCATTATTGATGCTAATCATGAGAAATGATCCAATTGGGATAAAATATTTACCACAATTTGTTTAGGCTGAGCTGCCACCTCCATGACTGAAATAAACAAACAGGGAGTCAGTACCCTTGTATCTACATTGCTCAGGCAGCTATGCTCAATTACGGTCAGAGGAATTTCTTTTTTGGTCATTTTCCTTTTTATAAAAGCAGCAACCTGTGATTCCATGCCCTTCTGTTCTCCGTGCAGTACCATATGAAAAAAAATCCGGTTGGAATTCCGACTAATTAATTCTTCAGTCATGGATGAAGCACGAAGATTGTCATGTTCTGTACTGCAGAGTCAAGAAACATGCCATCCTGTGCTCTCTATTAAGTTGAGCCCTTCACTCAAGCGCCAAGCTGCTGACTGTTCTAGTTCTGAATTCAGAGGAGGAGATAGAATACGTCAGAAGCTCAGACTCCTGGATGTAATTCCCAGCCGTAGCCTTATGGCCAAAGGCAAGCCAGTAATGAATACAGCTTTGCGACTCTGCTACACGGGAACATGGATCCTGGAAGTGTTTCTTAGCCGTATTGCTCGAAACAAACTTTTTTCTGAACCCCAGTGTGGGTTTACATAATGCAACACAACTTCAGGCAAACTTGGACTTCCGACAAACAATCAGCTCAGGAGGAGCCATGAACTTGATGGGAACAGCAGATTATGGTGCTTTCAAAAGAGCTTGAGTATGCGACTTGACCCTTCAAGTCTGCCCACATTTCAATACGATCACGGCTCATCTGCGCCAGGCCACGTATCTTCTGTGCCAGTTTCCCGTAGAACAAATTCTCTGATCTTCCAAAAATGTATCTACTTCCTCTTTACACAATGACCTTGCCTCCATAAGCAAAGCACAAAGTGCTGGAGGGATTCAGCAAGTCAGGCAGTGTCTGTGGAGGGAATGGACAGGTGATTTTTCAGGTGGAGTCCTTTCTCCATCCTAGGTAGCCTTCATAAGTTATAAACTCTGCAATGAGATTTATATGCGCCTCAGATAAAATTACCACCCTTTATTCTTCCGACCCGAGACGTCAGCTATTCCATTTCTCCGGAGATGCTGCCTGACCTGCTGAGTTACTCCAGCATTTTGTGATTATTCCCCTGTGCATCTTCTGTGGAAAGGCCTGCAATTCCCACAGTGGCCATATCAGTCACCCCAAAACCCACCTAATCAGAGTAAAAGCAAGTCATCCTTAATCCAGAGGACTGCCTGAAACAAATATTTACGAAGGCAGAATTTGGGATTGTGTATAATAAAATAGCTGGTCTGAGCTTAGCAAGTGGAAGATAAGGTCATTAATTTTGTATTAGGAATATAACTTCAGGAACACTACAGCATTCTTACAATATAATTGATCAGTAGCCCAAGTTTAATTGAAGCACCAAGCTCACTTGAATCTTTGGAGCCAGCTGGTGCATTTAAGTCTGAACTTCTCTCTCTACCGATTGTGTTATTTTCATTTCTGCTTCCCTTCTCTCCTCTTGGATGTCATCCATTACCTTTCCCCTCTTCTTCACTTCAGTGGATAGCAATTGAGGCAGGAGGGTGATTGGAGTTAGTATAAATACAGAAATGATAAATACAACTATTTCAGTAGAGTTTAGTTTAGCGTCATGTGTACCGAGGTACAGTGAAAAGTCTTTGTTGCGTGCTAACCAGTCAGTAAAAAGACAATACAAGATTACAATCAAGCCATTTACAGTGTATAGATACATGATAAGGGAATAATGTTTAGTGCAATGTAAAGCCAGTAAAGTCCGATCAAGGATAGTCCGAGGGTCACCAAAGAGGTAGGATAGTAGTTCAGCATTGCTCTCTGGTTGTGGTGGGATGATTCAGTTGCCCGATAACAGCTGGGAAGAAACTGTCCCTGAATCTGGAGGTGAGCGTTTTCACACTTTCACACCAGCAATCAAAATCAAAGTTGTTCATTGGCAACAAATGGCAAAACATTAAAGAACAATTTTGTCCTAACTTAGCTGAGCGCTTGAAAAGTAAATGTTAATGCACTACAGGAAGCCAAATCTTAAAATGACACAAAGTGTTGGAGTAATTCAGTGGGTCCGGCAGCATCTCTGAAGATCATGGATAGATGACGTTTCCAGTCTTCAGACTGAAGACGGGACCTGATCAAAACATCAACTATCCACGTTCTTCAGAGATGCTGCCTGACCCACTGAGTTACTTCAGCATGTTGTATCTTCTAACGTAAACCAGTATCTGCAGCACTGATCAAAATCTTACCCTGAATGAGGACACGGAGCTTTAGAAGTATAAATAATTAACAACAGAAGCAAGGGGATATGTATCAATTCTGATAAAAGTAATTAACCAAAAATGTTGACTTCCTTTTCTCCTCACAGACAATGGCCCAGTGACGCAGCTAGTCGAGTTGCTGCCTCACAGATCCAATGACCTGAATTCAATCGCATGGGGAGTTTCCGCCCATTGGTTTCTTACAGCGCTCTGGTTTCCTCACTGATCTCAAAATTGTCAGAAAGATGAGGAGCTAGTTATTGACTTCAGAAATGAAGTACGATACACATCCCAGTTAGAGATACAACAAGGAATCAGGCGCTTCGGCCCACCAAGTCCGCATCAACCTGCGATCCCCGCACATTAACAATATCCTGCACAATGAGGACAATTTACAATTTTACCAAGTCAATTAACACACAAATATGTATGTCTTTAGAGTGTGGGAGAAAACCGGAGCTCCCGGGGAAAACCTACGCAGGTCACTGGGTGATTGTACAAACTCCCTGCAGACAGCACCTATAGTCAGGATCGAACCCGGGTCTCCGGTGGTGTAAGGCAGCAACTGTGCCACCGTGCTGCCTCTGCATCACCATGCCGCCTCTGCATCACCATGCCGCCCGCCCCTTTCACATTACACATTTCTACCTATTGGCACTACTTTTTGGATTTTCAGTTATTTATTTCTTATTAACTATATTTTGGTCATTATTATAATAACCAATTTTAATATTTTTTATTAATAACCCTATCCTCCATTGAAAAGCTTGTTGCATATGTACTTGGTTAATCCTTCTTCTAATCTTACTTTGACAGTCACCAGCACAACAATTTTTCATACAGTGCAATGAAAATGGTGTCATTTTTTTTAAATTATGATTTTCGGTACCAAGATATTTATCTGAAAATCTGGCTGGACATTATTTGATGCTGTTCTTAATTAAATATATCTAGCATTTGGGAGAACAAAGGCTGGAACAGCTGATCTTCCACAGCCAGTGAAAGGTCATGTAAATGAAAATACAATCAGAAGGTCAATACATTTATTGTTCTCCAGTGAGCTGCTACATACTTACCAAAACAATAACTGCATGTACCTCACTGGCTGTAAACCGCTATGGGATATCAGTGATAATGATAGGAGGTACGTATTACTGGTGGATGCTCATAAGGCCCCCACCCCTTTTGTTTTCCTTGAAAAGGCAACACAATGGGAGAGTTGCTGCCGTACAGTGCCAGAGACCCAGGATTGATCCTGACTATGGGTGCTCTTTGTAGGGAATTTGTTGGGTTAGGTTTACTCGAGGTGCTCAGGTATCCACCCACATTCCAAAGATGTACAGGTTTATAGGTTAATTAGCTTCTGTAAATTGTCCCCAGTGTGTAAGATAGAACTAGTGTATGGTTGATTGCGGTCAGCATGGACCCGGTAGGCATGTTTCAACGCTGTATCTCTAAACTAAACTAACCAAAGGCAGAAGTAGCTTTCTTCACAGATCATTGGTCCAAGTGGGGAAGATTCTCCACCATTCTGTTGGGTAAGATGATGTGAGATTTTGAATCCCATTTCTCAATAATGAAAGGGGAGCAGCATACAAATGGGTTAGGCATGTGTGTAGTTCTGGTAACCGTACTATAGGGAAGATGTAGTTGCAATAGAGAAGGTGCAGAAGAGATTCACCACGATGCTACCTGGATGGAGGATAATAGTTATAATGAGAGAATGGATCAGCTGAGTTTATTCTCACTGGAAAATATGTGGTTGAGGGTTGACCTTACAGAGGTTTATACAATGATGAGGGGCATAATTAGGATAGATAGTCAGTTATTTTTCCAAGCATATGACTAGAGAGTCCATGTTTAAGGTAGGGATATATTTAAAGGCGATCTGAGGGATATGTTCTTCACACAGAGGGTAATGGCTACAGAATTGTTACATGAGGTAATAGAGGTTGATACAAGTCCAAGGTTTAAAATGTGTTTGGATGTAATTGAATAGGAAAGCTGCAAAGGCATACAGTCCTAATGTTGCAAAGTAGGCATCATGCTCGTGTGAACTATTTGGCTTAAAAGGTCTGTTTCTATGTTATCAAATTCTATAAATCTATGAGCTTGCTTTGGTGGGGAACTTGGAAAGGAAAAAGCTCTTGCCCTTCCAGGTGGAGGAGATTGAGAGACATCAGTCTGAAGAAGAGTCTCGACCCAAAATGTCATCCATTCCTTCTCTCCAGAGATGCTGCCTGTCCCGCTGAGTTACTCCAGCATTTTGATTTAAACCAGCATCTGCAGTTCTTTCCTACACATGCTGTAGCGGAAACATTGGTGAGATGTTGTAGAGCATCCTGACTGCAGCCCTGATGTGCCAGTGACAGACAGACTATAAATGTCAACTAGCTGGTAACTGTGCTACAGTTGGATGTGGAAGAAATGTGAAAGGTGCAGAAGAAATTCACCAGGATGCAATCTAAAATGGAGGTAAGTAGTTATAAGGAGACAATTTCATGGATGGTGTCAAGCTTTTTAGCCTCGTTTCCTGAGAGCTATTGAAAGAAAGTGGAAGAGTATTCCATCATGCTCTTGTGCCTCACAGATGGTGGAATAACATAGGGAAATTGGGAAGCAGGTGAATCTTCTCCAACCCATTTGTTCAGGAATACATATATAGACACACATAGCATGGACACAGGCTCTTCGGCCCAAAGAGTCTATGCCGACCAAGTGTCCATCTAAGCTAGAACCACCTGCCTGCTTTTGACCCAGATCCTTCTAAACCTTTCCTGTGCTTGTATCAGAACAAATGTTTAAGAAGGAACTGCAGATGTGTCTCGACCCGAAACGTCGCCTATTTCCCTCGCTCCATAGATTCTGCCTCACCCGCTGAGTTTCTCCAGCATTTTTGTCTTCCCAGTATCAGAACAAATGTGTTTTAACTGCACCTGCCTCAATGGCATTTACATTAAGCAAGCCGAAATCCACAAACCACTTTGCAGAATCAGCAGCTGCACAGTTTTGCAATTTGAGAAGTGTGGTCCAGCTAACTGGAAGAGAGGAAATAATGACGAAGGACCTCAATTATTTAAATCGCTAAAAAAGGCGAGGTGTTGAAGGAATTCAATGGGTCAGGCAGCATCTGTCGTGGTGAATAGATAATCGACGATTTGGGTCAAGACCCTTCATCTGGACTGAAAGAGTCGAGGAGAATGAGCCAGTATAAAGAGGTGGGGGAGAGAGGTGGGGCAAGACCCCATTGGGCGTGATGGGGCAAGATACCTTCTTGACCATAAAGAGGGGGGGTGGGTGGAGGTCTGGGACTAGTACAATATCCAAACTTGGTCGGTGTGGATAATGGGGCAAAGTGCCTGAACAGCTGTGTGAGTCTCCCTCTCTCCCTCCCTCTCTCTCTCTCCACCTATCCCCCACCCCTCCTCCCACCCCTCCATCCATCCCTTTCTCCATCCTACACCTCGCTCAACAGGTGAGGTGGATTTGATTATCAGATAAGAGTCAGGTGGGGGAGGGAAGGTGGTTAAAGAAACCGAGGCTTACAGGTGATCAGTGGTGAAGCATAAGCTGTAATTTCTGGAATCCGATAGGAAATTAGGTTAAAGATTGGAATGGAATGACGGGTGGTGGCAGATGCAAGCAACAGAGAGAGGGGAGAGGTGAGCAGTAGGCGTGGAAGAGAACTAATGTGGCTGTTGGGCAAATGGAGTAGGTGGTAGAAAGGGAATACGAACAGAGGCGAAAAGGAACTGGGGAAGAATCCAAGACTGCATAAATTAGGATAAAACAACCTCAACTGGTTAAATGTGTAAGAAAGAACTGCAGATGCGGGTTTACGGAAGATATTCACAAAATACTGGAGTAACTCAGCGGGTCTGGCAGCATTTCTGGAGACAGACACAAAATGCTGGAGTAACTCAGCGGGTTAGGCAGCATCTCTGGAGAAAAGGAATAGGTGACGTTTCGAGTCGAGACCCTTCATCAGACAGACTGAGTTACTCCAGCATTTTGTATCTATCAACTGGTTAAATTCCAGCCACACTGGAAGACGCACTGCGTGGTCTTGCAAGCTTAGTCTCTTGCCAGCCTGCAGTTGTACATTCAAGACATAAGTAAGTCTTTGTTTCTTCCTCCTCCTTTCAATCTTTAATTTATTGTCATTCTTGCAAATAAAAGGGGAATTGGAACAAAACCTGGAAATTACTGACCCGTCAGTTTAATCTTAATTGTAGAGTCTCAGAGCACAGAAAGAGGCCCTTTCGGCCCCAAGACTATTAAATGCACGTCGATACTAATCTCATTTACCAGCAATTGGTCTGTGGCCTTCTACGCTATTGAGTCAAGTGCTCGTCTAGGTACTGTTTTAACTGTTGTGCGAGTCTCCACCAACACACCCTCAGGCAGTGTAGTTGTGATTGGAATGATACTTGCATTGGTACACAGGGGCTGCAGAATTACTAAAGATTGTAAGTAAAAAGATGCGTGCATTCTGAAAGGCCAAGTCATTGCTTAGTAAATCTTTGAGATTCTTTGAAGAGGAAATGGGAAAAGGTGTAAAGAACAATGTGGTTGGTATTTTATCCTCGCCAAAGGTTTAGGAAAATACACTCATGGCCAAGATTAGGGAATAACTGCTGACTGGATGAAAATTTGGCTGGAGGAGAGAAAGCAAAATGTGGGATTAAGATGACCGAGGCTGGAGGAAGGAGGAGTTATTCATGATTGCATTGGCTATATTTAAGAAGGAGTTAGATGTGGCCCTTGTGGCTAAAGGGATCAGGGGGTATGGAGAGAAGGCAGGTACAGGAAACTGAGTTGGATGATCAGCCATAATCATATTGAATGGCGGTGCAGGCTCGAAGGGCCGAATGGCCTACTCTATGCACCTATTTTCTATGTTTCTATGTTTCTATTATCAAAATTTGGAGTTAAACCCAAAAAGGACAGATAAGTTGACAGCGAGGAAAACGACAACATAATACAAAGAGGCATTAAAAACTTGGGACACACAGGAAACCACAAATGCTGCAATCTCGTGCAACATGCAAAGTGTAGGAGTGACTCATTGGGTCAAGCAGTGGTTCAGTGGATCAGGAGCCTTAAGAAGGTGGCCCGACTCAAAATGTTACGTATCCATTCATCCCACAGACGCTGCCTGACCCGCTGAGTTACTCCAGCACTTTGTGCTTTAATAAAAATACAATAAAGGCGAGTCTAGGGACAGAGGTCATAGCCTCAGAATAAAAGGACACACCTTTAGAAAGGAGATGAGGAGGAATTTCTTTAGTCAGAGGGTGGCATCCGCCGGGTGGCACCATCAGCGATGGCAGCCTCGCCAACGGTCTGTCTGTCTTTTCGGATTTCTTGTTATTTTTAGTGTGTTTTAAAAGTCTGCGTTAATGTTCTCTGGTTTGTTCTATGTGGGTGGTGGGGGAGGGGGTCGGTGATTGGTGGAAACTTTTTTCAATCTCTTACCTAGCCGGAGATGTGATTGTTTTCCGGATATCTCCTGTCGCTTTGTGGCCTAACATCGTGTCCGATAGCTTTATCGTGTCCGGTAGGCGGCGCGACTCTGGTCAGCAGCGGCCTCTGCAGCCTGTCCGCGTTTTTATTATTTTTTGTCTATGTTTATATGTAGTTTTTGTTATTTTTTGTTGGGGTGTGTGTGTGGGGGGGTGTGGGTGGGGTGGGAGGGAGGGAGGGGGAAACTTTTAAATCTCTCCCTGCACTGGAGACCCGACCTTTTCTCGTCGGGTCTCAGTTGTCGTTGGGGCCGCAACGAGGAGCGGCCTCCAACAGAAGAAGCCGGGGACTCTGGTGCCGACTCACCTCACCGTCGCGGAGCTGGCCGAGACCGGAGCGGGTGGAGCAGCGCTGCTGCTGCTGCTGCTGCTGCTGATTCGGAGGCTGCTACTGCAGGTCTGCGGACGGCGGCACCGGGAGCCCGCGGGTCCCTGGAGGGAGACCGCTTTTCAGGGCTCCTGCAACGGCGACTTCTCCCGCCCGAGTTGTGGGGTCGAAGAGCTCCTGGAGCGGGGCCTACATCACTGCCCCGCGCGGCTTGGAATGGCCGCGGGACTGCGAGCGCACGCCGGGGGCTCTAACACCAAGACCCGGTGTGCGACCTCGCACCACCCGGCGTGGCTTAAATGGCCGCGGGACAATCGCCATCGCCAGCCGGGGGCTTTGACTTTGACTCTGATATCGGGGGGGGGGGGGGGGAGAGTGCAGTGGAGAGATAAGTTTTTTTGGCCTTCCATCACAGCGATGTGATGGATGTTTATGTAAAATGTAAATTATGTTGTGTCTGGGGTCTATTTGTGTGTAATGTATGCCTGCAGAAACGGCATTTCGTTTGGACCTCCAGGGGTCCAAATGACAATTAAATAGACTATAGACTATAGATCATGGACGTGGCAGCCTTGCTCGAGACTGACTTTGAACCCCACCACGGGGTCGTGGACTTACCATCGGAACCTGCGACACTTGCCTGGGATCGACGCTCCAACCCCGGCCTGCGGATTTCACCATCGAGCAGCTCGCAGTCTCGACTAGATCGCCCCGATGCGGAGGGCCTGACCGCTGGCCGCGGGAACCAATATCATCTCATCAACGGAAGGTTCAAGTGCCCCAACCACGGGAGAACAAAGAAGGGACGAAGATTTCACTTTTTTTGCCTTCCATCACGGTGAGGAATATGGAGGAGTCACTGTGGTGGATGTTTATGTTAAAATGTATTTTGTGTGTTCTGTTGGTTTTTATTTGTATGACTGACTTGGCAAATTCAATTCTTTGAATGTTGCAAAACATATTTGGCTAATAAAATATTATTGTATTGTATTATATTGTATTGCATTACATGACTGAATAGACTCGATGGGCCGAATAGCCTAATTATGCTCCTCTAACATGAACATAAGAAATGTGTAAGTTTCTCATGTAAATGGCCAAAGCTGTTGTATTATGAACATGAACAAAGAATGCTACATATACCAATTAGAACTCAATTCTAATGAAAGGCCCTCAACATGAAATGTTAACTGGTTCCCTCTCCGTAGATGATGCTCAATTTGCTGAATATTTCTAGTGTTTTCTGTTTTAATTTTGGATTTTCAGCATTTAGATGTTTCTGTCTCGCTTAACATGAAGAAACTTGGAATGGAACACATTAGTAGAAAAAAACAGAAACTTTACTTCCAGCTTCAAGGAGATGATAGACAGGGTGACAGGGAAGTAAATAGTTAAAATATCATTATTGGTTAGCAAAGCAAAGAAGCTATTGAAAGATTTCTAAAGGATTTCTGTAGCATTTTCACAGGTAGCAAAGTTATTTACATATATTCTTACGACACAGGCCATTTGGTTCATCGAGTCTGCGAGCTCTCAGTGGAATCTCATCAACCTTAATCCCCCCACGTATTTCCCTCTATCCTATTCCCCTTTATATGGTCAACAATTCCAATCTGATAATAAAAATGTCTGAGCTGTCGTAAAACAAATAGAGGCAGGTGCATCACAGTGTAAGACCAACATAAATTAGAAAACAAGATTATTTTCAAATTTTAAAAATATAATTTTTAATCACCAGAGACTTTTCCTTTTGAAAACTGAACATTCTGAATGTTTCCAATGATTAGCTCTTGAAAAAATATAGAAAGGCAAGCAGGGCAAAGCATGTTGTGTACAGCTAAATTCTGCCTTTCATTACTCACAAATAGACAAAAGGACAGGTCCCATCACGTGTCGAGTCCTTGTTTATTATTCACCACCACAACCAGTTATCTCCCAATTCAACAGTAAAGCACCTTGCAGCTGGGCTCAGTGATAACCAGATGACAGAGGGCAAACAGACATGAAAATGAGGACAGGGTACATGGGCAGGCCTGTATCCAGAGACAGGCCTGTATCTAGAGACTGGCCAGGCAGAGAGACAGACAAACAAGCAGGTAATTGATTTTCCTCACAGGCTGTGGCCAATACTGCTTGGTTCGGATGCCAACGGGTGAGGAAGCAAGGCACACTCATGAGTGGTGAGGAAGATCCTCGTCTACACAATCCAGTGGAATAATTGAGGCAAGGTACAAACAGAATTGAATGTTGATTACAGGAAATTGTGGAGTCATGACTTCAGAGAATCTGGTGAAACAGTGCTAGCAAATACATTGAGTAGAGAGAAACTGCCGGCGAAACTCAGTGGTTCAGGCAGCATCAGTGGAAGGAAATTAACAGATGACTGTCCAGTTCCCTCCACATTTGCTGCCTGACTGAGTTCCTCCAGCTGTCTGTTTTGTGTTCAGGATTCCAGCACTGCTGTCTCTTGTGTCTTTTAACTAATAAATTAACAGCCTAACTAAATGCAACAATAATTCCATTCTGGTGAATAAGCTGCTGTTTTGATCTGCAGGGTACTTTCAGAGTAAAATACAAATGCTGAATCATCATTCTTTTCCTCAAATACTTGTTGCATCACCCTTTCAATTAAAACTTGCAATAAAGCTCTGTTATAGTTTCCCATCAAGATCTTGTGGTCACGATCAAAATAGGCAAGCAACTAATAAAAGTGTTGCAAATTGCAATACTTGTTTCTAAATTACTGTAGATGTTTTTAAATTAGTATTTTGAACACATTTGCAAAATGACTAGAATAATCAGACCTGTGTGAACAAACATTGTTCCCTATCACTTTTGTTCCCCAAACTTTGTTCCCTATCACTTTTTGTCCAACCATTGCTTTAATCTCTTAAAACAAAACAACTGTGTCATCTTTAGTTATGGCTTCTGCACCTCGTTGCTTTAATCCTTCCCTGATTTTCATTTCTTACCTGCCTCTCTTCCCATGACAATAAACTTGAACTTGAACTTGATATCAATTGTTCTGTTTGTTTAATAGTCCATTGAATAAAAATTCAATGCTCCCCTTATTGGCCAAGGTTCATCTCCCAAACAATTAGTTAAAGCTGCAGACAATATGTCGCAACACATTTCGCCATCCACCCCCCAGTCACGTACACATTAACACTTAACCCCCCCATCCTCCTTCACACCACAACTAGTTATGTCCCAATTCAACAGTAAAGCACCTTGCAGCTGGGCTCAGTGATAACCAGATGACAGAGGGAAAACAGGCATGAAAATGAGGACAGGGTGCATAGGCAGGCATGTATCCAGAGACAGGCCATGCAGAGAGACAGACAAACAAGCAGGTAATTGATTTTCCTCACAGGCTGTAGCCAATACTGCTTGGTTCCGATGCCAACGGGTGGCTTAACTTATCAAGGCACATTCATGAATGGTGAGGAAGTCCCTCATCTACACAATTCAGTGGAATAAATGACCAAGATACAAACAGAACTGAAAGTTGATTGCAGGATATTGTGGAGCCATGACTTCAAAGAATATGGTTTGCACATGTAATCACTATTTGCATTTATGAAGTTTTTTGTAATAATATGAAAATATTTTATAGTACAGGTGTCAATGGTTATGGGGAAAAGGCAGGATAACGGGGTTAGGAGGGAGAGATAGATCAGCCATGATTCAATTGCAGAGTAGACTTGATAGGCCGAATGGTCTACTCTGCTCCTATCACTTATGACCTTATGAAACACATTTAAAAAAAAGAATTGTAAGAATATTAACATATATCAATAAAAAAATTACAGGAATGTTAACCAAAATATTTGGCACCTAGCCACATGGTGGAGCAGATGCCCGAAGCTTTGTTAAAGAGGTGAGATTTAACGAGCAGTGTTTGGGACTTTGTCAGTGCTAATGGTGACGAATTAATACAGGTGGTGTTCTGGAGGCCAAAATGTGACCTGACCAGATATCAGTTTATTGAAAGATCAGGGGATGATGGCTCAACAGGTTTCACAGCTTAGAGACACAAAATGCTGGAGTAACTTAGCAGGTCAGGCAGCATCTCTGGAGAAAAGGATTAGGTAACATGACCCTTCTTCAAACCTTCTTCAGATGTCTCAACTCAAAACGTTATCTATTCCTTTGCTCCAGAGATTCTGCCTGACCCGTTGAGGTACTCCAGCAATTTCTGTCTATCTTCGGTATAAACCAGCATCTGCAGTTTCTTCATGCACAAGATTCACAGATTGCTGGAGCACAGACAGCAGGGATGAGGTCAAACTCATGGGAATTTGAGAAATCAGCTAGGGGAGCTTTGAAAATTTGAATGTGTAAGTAAGCAGGTGGGGATGCAGCGATGGATGAGCTGAGGCAGAGGCAGGATGAGGCACCATTACAGACGTGGTACATGGAATTGATTTGTAATTTATATCTTACCCTGGGGATCTAAAGGGCCTGTCCCATGAGCATGCGACTGCATGCGGCAAGTGCAACCTAACGTGGTCGCTTGAGCCGTACGGCCTCGCGGGGCCGGTCCCACTTCGATTGCCGGAGCTGTATGGAGTTGTGCGGAGCTGGTCCCAACATCGCGCGGGGCTCCGGAAAACTGACAGTGTTCAAAAATTCCGTGCGGCAACGGCCTGCCGGCCCGCAGCCGCATTGAGGCCGTACGCAGCGCCTTGATGGGCATACGCAGCGTCTTGACGCCGTACGTCATGCACGGACTTCACTCGATCTTCACGTCACTCACTTGACCTCCGCACGGCCCCCGCTTCTGGTTTGGTCACGCTCGCCGCATGCAGTCGCATGCTGGTGGGACCGGCCCTGTAAGGGGATCAATCGACTTCTGCGCGACCCCCGCTTCCGGTTTGGTCGCGCTCGCCGCATGCAGTCGCATGCTCGTGGGACAGGCCCTTAATGCAGAGAACCCTCATGATAGCGCAGAGTCTCCTGCACTCGCCTATAAAGTCGCTTAAGGGCCTGTCCCACTTTCCCAAGTTATTCACAAATTCACCCGAGTTTTCAAACTCGCAGAATGTTCGTTATGAGTCTGTAGGAGTCCGTGGATATATCATAGCGGCTCGTTATGCCAGCTGTAGGTACTTGGGGCATCAGGCAAGTCGGGACGTTTTTTCGGCCTGATGAAAAATGTCCACGGGTAAATAAATAGCACCGAGTACCTACAGCTGGCATAACGAGCAGCTACGATATATCCACGGACTCTTACGGCCTCCTACTGACTCGTTACTAACATTCTGCGAGTTTGAAAACTCGGGAGAATTCGTGACTAACTGGAGAATTTGTGAATAACTCGGGAAAGTGGAACAGGACCTTAAATGGGACAGGCTGATTATGTGTCGATTGGACTGATTGCCTGTCAATTTTAATGGCTTGTCAATTTTGATGTCTTTTCAATTTCGATGTCTTGTCAATTTCAATAGCCTTACACAATAGTGTAACCTATAACCAGTGTTCTTAAAGAGACAATCTACTGCAACTGAAATTTGTTATAAAGAGGTGTAATAATGAGTGCTTACTGTACATTAAACAATTTATTGGACTCTCAATCACTTGCTGGGGAAAATAGTCTCATTAGAGCCTCCATGTTTGTGACTGATTCCTTCTGTGTTAAGCTTTAATAATAATAATAATAAATCCTTTATTTTGAACTGACTAAAAAATAAAAAGCAAGTATGAAACAGCATACGAAAAACAAAAAAAAAAAACAAGAATATTTATAAAATGTCATAAACAATATTTATAAATAAATGAATCGTATGTGTCCGAAAAGGAGCAGGAAGAAGCCAAAGCTTCTTAATTCCCACTCCTTATTCAACTGCTTATAATTATCTAATACAAATTTAGCAGCTAGAAACACTTATTTGCATATGCTTTGACAATTATAAACAGAGGCAGGTGCATCTGTCATATCAATATTGTTCTATCGTATCATCAGATCCTGGTGAACTTCTACCGCTGCACCATCGAGAGCATCCTTACCAACTGTATCACAGTATGGTATGGCAACTGCTCTGTCTCCGACCGGAAAGCACTGCAGAGGGTGGTGAAAATTGCCCAACGCATCACCTCGCTCCCCTCCAATGCGTCTGTCCAAAGCAAGCATTGTCTGCGGAGGGTGCTCAGCATCGCCAAGGACTGCTCTCACCCCAACCATGGACTGTTTACCCTCTTACCATCCGGGAGGCGCTACAGGTCTCTCCGTTGCCGGACCAGCAGATTCAGGAACAGCTTCTTCCCTGCGGCTGTCACACTACTCAACAATGTACCTCGGTGACTGCCAATCACCCCCCCCGGACACTCCTCCCACAGGAAAAACACTATGTCTGTATACATGTAAATAGATTTATTTATTGAAATTATATTCTATGTCGCTCTTCCAGGAAGATGCTAACTGCATTTCGTTGTCTCTGTGCTGTACACTGACATTGACAATTAAAGTTGAATCTGAATTTGATATCGTAACGTTATATTGTATCGTATCTCAAAGCAAGGAGAGAAAGGAAGTTAGTAAAGAAGGCCAATTTCATGCAAACTAAAAAAACAGTTAGAACGTCGGATGATTGGAGGTTAAAGATGTTGCTTTTTTATATTTAATTTAAAAAATATATAGGGAAAAGCTTTTGTTGCGTGCTAACCAGTCAGCAGAAAGACTATGCATGGCTACAATCGAGCCAGCCACAGTGTACAGATAAATGATGGAGTAAAGTGAATAACGCTTACTACAAGAAAAAGTCCAGTAAAGTCCGATCAAAGATAGTCCGAGGATCTCCAATGAGGGAGATAATAGTTCAGGCCTGCTCTCTAGATATTGGTAGGATGGTTCAGTTGCCTGATAACAAAATAGCTAACAAAAAAAGGTCTCCTGTTCCAACCCATAAAGTTACCAGTAATGATCTGTCAGTCATTAACTATGAACATTGGTAATGTCGGAATTACAGAGAAGCCTAGGCTTATGACTTCAAAGTGTACTCACCCAATCGCGATGCAGGAGATGGCAGTGCCGATAAAAGCGTACGTGAGAATTGTGCCCAAATTGCGGAAGAATTGTCTCTGGTGGAAAAAAAATGAAAAGACAGCAGGTAACAGTTTTAGATTCTTTCAAAATATTGCAGAATTACAGCCATACAAAATTACATTATAGAAACATGCCCTTCCATCCACCAGGTTCCACTGACCCACCCATTAACAATTTTCCGATGTTAATCATAGTCATAATGGTGTGGAAACAGGCCCTTTAGCCCAAGTTGCCCACACTGACCAACATGTCCCATCTACACTTGTCCCACTTGCCTGCATTTGGCCCACATCCCTCTAAAGCCTGTCCTAGTCATGTACCTGCTTAATTAACTCTTAAACATTGTGATAGTCCCTGCCTCAAATATATCTCCTCTGGCAGCTCGTTCCATACAACCTACACTACATTCACATCAATTCTCCCCAGATAGTACTACTAGAGGTGAATTTACAGTAGCCTATTAACTTACTTACTAATGCATCTTTAGACCTGGGATGAAACAGAGTCTAAAGGGGCTGTCCCACTTGGGCAACCTAATCTAAGAAGAGTGACTTCGATCTTCAAGCTCGAGGGCACTCGCCTGGAAAACCTCGCGCTAGATCGACCGTCCGCGTTGAAACCGCGAGCTGGATCGACCGACCGCACATACACACACACGCACACGCGCACGCGCACGCCAACGCACACGCACACGCACACACACACACACACACACACACACACACACACACACACACACACACACACACACACACACACACACACACACACACACACACACACACACACACAAACACAAACAAACAAATCGCAAGGGAGCACTGTCTGCGCGATGAAGAGGAAGGTAAACGGCTGCCACAGAGTACGGTAAGTCCTTTAGAGGGCTCGGGAGGGAGGGAGAGAAGGGGAGAGAGGGAGAAGGGAGAAGAAGGGAAAGAAGAGGAAAGAAGGGAAGAAGGGGGAAGGGAGGGTGGGGGGAAAGGGGTGGGGGAAGGGGGGGGAGAAGGAGTGGAGACGCTTTTTAGAAGTATAATAAAGTTTAGCGGGCATTTTACCTGTTGGTAGGTTTTCCTTGGTCCTGAAAACTCTAATAAGCCAATCAAAATGCCCGGCCAGTGAGGGAGATCGACTGCCTGTAACTACATAGCGACCCCACTCCACTGCACTACAAGTCCAAAAGAACCATGCTGACCAAATTTTACTCGCAGAAATTTTTTTCAACATGCTGTAAATGTTTCCGCGACCTAGCTGAGGCTGTGAGTATTCAGGAACTTCCCTCGAGCATGAAGGAGAGTTCCAGCGACCTCACAGAACCTCCTAGGACCACGTGTCGACCATACTGCGAGTTTGAAGGTCGAAGACAATCTTCTAAACTCGCAGATTAGGTCGCCCAAGTGGGTTAGCTCCTTAAGGAAGAATGTGCAAACTTCACAAAGACAGCACCCAAGGTCAGGATTAAATCCAGATCTTTGGCACTATGAAACAGCAGTTCTATTAGCTGGGCCACTGTGCGCTCTAACAGTACAGTCTACCCTTGTTACTATGAACCTCTTTACAACAGATTTTGGTAATGGGGTTGGTGCGTCCCCACATTAATCAGACATCACTCCCTCTTTAAGAACACAGGCTGATATACACTGCAGGTTGCCGTTGAATGACAAGTGATTGCTTTGATCTACACTTGTGGGATGATACCCCATTAAACAATGTAACAAACAGCCTTTAGTATATTTAGCTTGCAGTAACAAAACTACATTTTTAGTTGTTAAAAAGAACTTGGTATTTAAAAACAACGTTGATTCACAGAGTGACTGCGAGGTGGTTGGAGCGAATCTCTTATTCGGTTCCAGCGGACAGTCGGGAATGCCGGATACCCCCCCCCCCCCCCCCATGGTACTTTATAAAGAGGATTATCTGCATGCTATATCAGGTCAGAAGTCAAAGCAGCAACTTAAATCACATGAACACTGCTTATATGTTTTTAATGTGGTACAGTCATGTGTTTAACCTTCAGAACTATTCTTTATTATTTGCAGGGGAATGTTGCTTTGTACATTGTAACTATTCCACCAAACATGAGAGAAATGGTTTAGTTTGGTTCATGAGATCTGCTGATGGTTCTGGAGTCTAGGATCGGGTGGATAGACAATAAGCCTCAAGGCTGGCTGAGATAGAAGGCAGAAACCCTGGAAGTGGGAGCAGGTTGGATGATACAACCCAAAGCCATTTATAGTTGTTACTGCAGTAAATACTACTTCTACAAGAATCACAATTTGGGTAGGGAAGAACACACCAATGTACTACTTCAATCAGGGTACACTTCCTTAATGCAAGGACGCCTGTGATGTCCCATCCTGTTATCTGTTCGTCATGTGCAAGGTTAGATAAGTTATCGAATTGTGTAGCACTGCTTGGCAGGAGAACTGGGCAGCAAGCAGGATTGGAATGCCAATCTCTGATATCCTTACACAGCTTTGGGCACCAGGCCAACTGCTAACATCCAATTTTCTCCCCAACTGTGAAAGGCCAAACCACAGAATGGAACTAAAGGAGACCTCATACCTTCTGCCTTTACCAGTTGCACCAGTCAGTAATAGATATATTAAACATGTACTAAACATGTATTAAACATTAAACGTGTAGGAAGGAAATGCAGATGCTGGTTTAAACCGAAAATAGACATAAAAAGCTGGAGTTACAGTGGGTCAGACAGCATTTCTGGAGAAAAAGAATAAGTGACGTTTCGAGTCAAGTCTGAAGAAGGGTCTCGACCTGAAACATCACCTATTACATTTCTCCAGAGGTGTTAAACATGGTCTTTGTATCCATTGACTTAAATAAACACCAAATGAATTTGTAAACTTGTACAAGTTACTTAAGGAAATCTTTTAATTCCAAGAATGCGTGGCCTTAATGGGCCCACTTACACGACTTTCTCGGCGACTGCCCGCACCTGTCATAGGTTGTTGCAGGTCGCCGAAAATTTTCAACATGTCATGCTCATACCGGCTTCACCCCGCGACATGTCGCCAGGGTGTCACCTGTATGGCCGTGAGTAGTCTCCTCAGTCGCCCAAAGAGTCGTAACGTCTTTCTGGTCGCCGCTGGATTTTCAACGTTGAATATTTTCGGCAACCTACAACGACCTATGACGGGTGCCGGCAATCGCCAAAAAAGTTGCGTAAGTGGGACAGGCCCATTAGAAAGACGGGGATATAATTCTCACCTTTTTCAGACTGTACCCAGCGTAAAATATTATTGGGGGCAAGAGGACGTTGAAGAAAATTTCTGAGTCAAACGTAACCTGAAAAACAAGGGACAAGGTCAGATTCATCATTGCAAACTCCCATTGTCAGTGCAAAAAAATTCAGATTCTTATGCAATACATATCATGTGGAAAATTAGATTTTGAATTGCATGTCAAGTGATTTACACAGTGTTGAGAGCAACCAATTAACCAATTAATAGAAGTTACACCCCATTAACTTTTGAGTCAGCAGGAATCCTGTAACAGTGGAAGATCACAATATGTGAAAAATATAAATGGAGCCACAATAATATTACATGTGTAGGAATATGCTCTAAGAAGACTTGCATCAACTGCAGTAAATCTACAATTCATTCATACATGGGTGAATGTTAATATTTCACATCAAACTCTGGTTGGTCCCACAATAACATTGCATTACTCAACCTCACATTTTTGCAAAGATGCACTAATGGAAATCTACTGCATATAAACATTCAATAGTTGATCAGAGGCGTTAAAGTATCCCTGCTGCTTAATTATCCTGCCAAATTGTTCTCCATTAAGATCATAAGATCAAAAATGATAGGAGTAGAATTAGGCCATTCGGCTGATCAAGTCTACTCCGCCATTCAATCATGGCTGATCTATCTCTCCCTCCTAACCCCATTCTTCTGCCTCCTCCCCATAACCTCTGACATCTGTACTAATCAGGAATCTATTTGCCTTAAATATATCCACTGACTTTGCCTCCACAGACTTCTGTGGCAAATAATTCCACAGATTAACCACCCACTGCTTAGCTGTTCCTTCTTCTTGTGTATGGCATGCACAGCCTAAACTTGTCTATTTGATCTTATTTGATTGTGCACTACAGGTTGATTGCATTCGTCGAAACAGGGCGGACCACGTGAAGGTTGCAATCTCCAACCCCAGCTGGTCCTGCGAATGTAGGAAATTCTGAAAATGTAACATCTTATAAGAATTCATATTTTTGCAAACTTTAAATGTGGAGGTTCCTGCTACTGTTGTGTTTGATCTCCCTGTTTGGGTTTACTTGCTTCTCACTGAAACATATTGATACCATGTCGCTGTTTTCTGTTGTATTTGTGCAATAATCTGATTACTATTAGAACCATTTCATTCCTTGGCTCACACAAATATACAAGGCTGGCTACAGAAAGCATTTTGGAAATTATGTCAGCACTCAGTCCTCTTTGATAAGGTACAATTTAGAGGAGAGGACATAATGAGATGGAAATAATAATGGGAAGATAACAACATTTATGCCACCTAATATCCTTTGCATTGATTAGGAGACATCAAATGACTAAAACTATTTTCTCAGCATTCTTGTTATATTAAATTATGGTGCACATTAAAAAGCCATCAGCAAAGTCCCCTCAGTGTATTCAAAGCCCCCATATTGCAAGCTATTATCACGGCATTGTACATTCACCATTGTTACTTTACTTATACTGTGCAACACTTATCTCTGTTTACACACACTTTCTCCACTTAATGCACGTGTCCCAAACCCTAAACCGTTCATCCCTGCCATTGGATTCTCATTCCACAGCACAGTAAATCCTCTCATACTTGGCAATGCAATCACAGACTGTAACCTTTTCATCCCAAGGTAGTACCATGTTAATCCTACCTCTCATGGACATTAATCTCATGTGTTATCTCACCAAAACCTGATCCTTCCATTACAGATTCTCCAATGCATGCATCCCATAAAACTGTTGAATTTTGGTCAGTGATTCGGAATGCTTTGATCTTCAATGCCAAAAATATGACCCCCTCCCCCAACCTTCTTTGTGCCATCAACACCTGAAAAGATAAGAGTCTCTCATGATCAGGGATGACTTCCTTCTGCTCCCATTTTGTGGGTTCTCTGATGAGGCTAATCTGGGTGCCGCAGATTTTATGTGCTCAGTGTAAGCTGGTGGATAGTTTTGTGAAGTGGTGTTCTCCATTCTTCATTAACACCGAGCCTCTGGGCTCACATCACACTGAAACAAACTTCAGCTGCCCCTGCACGACTTTGAGCAATCACGGGCCAGGGGCTCCCTGGAGTCGACAAGGATGTTGTATTTCTGTGTACAATCTTGAATCATTACGTCTATCCATGTGATGCTCCCTTCTCATAACAGAGCCTGGAATAGTTGCAAGGTCTCCACCCAAAACGCAGACCTCTGCAGATGTTATTTGACTCGCTTGAGTTCTTCTAGCAGTTTACTTTTTTCTTCCAAATTTTTCCATCGGCAGTCTCTTGTGTACAGAGCTTGGTTTAGTGTATCTGTTTCAGAGTCTTGTCTTGGGTATGTAAATGGCATGGCCTGTTTTGCGGAAACAACTGAGTGTAATTATAACCTTAGTGGCAGGTATCAGGACAGTAACACTGGCTCATTTATCCAACCAGTGGATCTGGAAGATATCGTTTTGCTATATAGGAGATACCTCCTCTCTCCTCTATATCAGCTAGACCAAGCGCAGACTGGGCAATCGTTTTGCTGAACACCTATCCTCAGTTCCACCTTGGCCTAAGTCATCTCCAAACATTTTAACTCCCGTTCTCATTTGCATTCTGCCCTTTCTGTCCTGGGCCTCCTTCACTGTCTGAGTGGGGCCACAGGCAAATTGGAGGAACAGCTCCTCATATATCGCTTGAACAACCCAGTAGCATGAACATTGATTTCCCCTTGTTCCACTGTTCGCATCCTTGTATCCCTTCGTTATCCCCTCTTTCACAGCCAACAATGGGCCATTATGGGCCCTACCCTTCCTTGGTCATCTGTTGCTGGTCCTGCTTTGTTCTGGCCTTTTTTTACCTCCAGTTTCCCCCCCTCTACTTTCAGTGTGAAGAAGGGGCCCAAACCGAAACGCCACCCATACTTTTTCTTTAGAGATGCTGCCTGCCCGCTGCGTTACTCCGGCACTTTGTGTCTATCTTCGGTATAAACCAGCATGTATGGTTCATAGATACATAGACAATAGATGCAGGAGTAGGCCATTTGGCCCTTCGAGGCAGCACCGCCATTCAATGTGATCATCCACAATCAGTACCCCGTTCTTGCCTTCTCCCCATATCCCTTGATTCCGCTAGCCCTAACAACTCAAACGCCGATGTCGATTTGAATTGATTGGAATTTAATTGATTTAGTGAGAGGAGTTTTCCATTAATCCTGTGGATTAGCTCCACTCCTGCAAAATGGTTTATGGAGGTTAGATATAGGAGAATGATTGAAAAATGCGTCAGGGTATTGTGCCTTGCTTGATGCCTGTCTGCACGAGACACCTCCAGTTTGATGCTAATGTTAAATATAACACCTATACCAAAGTGTAACCAACCTCACAATAAGCTCTTGACAGAGGGAGGTGCAGAATTTGGAAGTAGATCCCTTAGGAAAGCACCTATCAGTGAAGCACAACTGTTGTAAAATGTAGCCATTCTTCAAATCAGATGAACCAAATTGCAAGACCAGACAGCACCCATCAATAGCAAACTCAATACCATGGCGGGAGAAGATGAAAATGATCCATGGAGGTTCCTCAGTACCAAGTGAAAATTTAGTTTATTTTAGTTTAGTTTAGTTTAGAGATACACCGTGGAACTAGGCCCTTTGGTCCACCGAGTCCACGACGACCAGCGATCCCGCACACTAACACTATCCTACATACACTAGGGCCAATTTACAATGTTACCAAGCCAATTAGCCTACAAATCTGTATGTCTATGAAATATGGAAGGAAACCATAGCTCCTGGAAAAAAACCAATGCAGGTCATGGGGATGAACATACAAACTCTGTACCGACTGCACCCGTAGTTAGGATCGAACCCGAGTCTAGGTCTCCGGCGCTGTAAGGCAGCAACTCTGCTGCTGCGTGGTATGGCTGGTTAACTGAACAACATGACAACCATTCTCCCACCAAATTAATTCCTATTATCTTATGACAGCACAGTGTGAAGTTACCCATTTTTGCTTTAAATCTGGACTTTTTATATGTACGGCACCATGAGATGCTGATGCAGATGCGTGATTTCTATCTGTGTAGAACCAAGTTGCTTAAAACAAATATGCATTTAGATTTAGGTTCATTATTACCACGTGTACTGAGGTCCAGTACAAAACATTGTTTTGCAAGCTATTCAATCAAATCAAATAATACTATACATATATACAATCAAGCCAAACTCAAGTACAATAGGTAGAGCAAAGGGAAAGATACAGAGTGCAGAATATATTTCTCAGCATTGTGGTGAGTGTAACAGTTCCAGAGACAAAGTCCAATGTCCACTTTATGGATGAACTAATGATAAAAAAACTACTTTCATCAGCTCTGTACAGCATCTTGAAACGTTAGCAGACTACCTGTCTTCCAAATACAGTATATGCAACATAATCATCGTTACCTTGGGACGCTTGTGGGTCAACAAAGTTCAGAATAAATTACAGTAATATTTAAATTGCATTCCCCTGTGCACTATTTGGAAATAAGTATTAACCTATATATAATCTATATGAGCATAGCTAATTGGAGCTGTAAGTCAAAGTGTCGCCATTACCCGAGTACAAACCCTCACCCTGGATTTCCAGCTGAATTACAATCTAATGAGCACAGTTACTTAGTGAAATTTTAAGGGTGACAAGGTGGCACAGCGATTAATGCTGATTACTGCTCCAGGGACCCGTGTTTTACCCTAACCTCTGGTGCTATCTGCATGGAGTTGGCCCATCTTCCCATGACTGTACAGTTTCCATTGGATATTCCGGTTTGCTCTCACAGGAGAATTGATGGGCATGTGAAGGTGAATAAGTTGCAAGGTGCAGGGAAAATATGGACATAGGAAATGGGGCTGATGGACTTGCTCGGCTGAGATCGACATGGACTCGATGGGCCTAATGGCCTCCTTCTGTATCACGATAAGTCAGTAAGTCACTGTTAATAGGAGATAAACACAAAGTGCTGGAATAACTAAGCGAGTCAGGCAGCATCTATCTCCAGGTGCTTACCCCAGCACTGTGTCCATCTTCGGTATATAGACAATAGACAATAGATACAGGAGTAGGCCATTTGGCCCTTCAAGCCAGCACCGTCATTCACTATGATCATGGCTGATCATCCATAATCAGTACCCCTTCCCTGCCTTCTCCCCATATCCCTTGACTCAGCTATCTTTAAGAGCTCTATCGAACTCTTTCTTGAAAGCCTCCAGAGAATTGGCCTCCACTGCCTTCTGAGGCAGAGAATTCCACAGATTCATAATTCTCTGTGTGAAAATGTTTTTCCTCATCTACGTTCTAAATGGCTTACCCCTTATTCTTGAACTTTGGTCCCTGGTTCTGGACTCTCCCAAAATCGGGAACCTGTTTCCTGCCTCTAGCGTCTCCAAACCCTTAATCATCTTATATGTTTCAATAGGATCTCCTCTCATCCTAAATTCCAGAGTATACAAGCTCAGCCGCTCCAATCTCTCAGCATATGACAGTCCCGCCATCCCGGGAATTAACCTTGTGAACCTGCGCTGCACTCCCTCAATAGCAAGAATGTTCTTCCTCAAATTTGGAGACCAAAACTGCACACAATGCTCCAGGTGTGGTCTCACCAGCACCCTGTACAACTGCAGAAGGACCTCTTTGCTCATATATTCAACTCCTCTTGTTATGAAGGCCAACATGCCATTTGCTTTCTTCACTGCCTGCTGTACCTGCATGCTTACTTTCAGTGACTGATGAACAAGGACCGCCAGATCTCACTGTACTTCCCCTTTTCCCAATTTGACACCATTCAGATAATAATCTGCCTTCCTGTTTTTGTCACAAAAGTGTTACCAGCGTTCCTCCAGCACTTTGTATCTATCTTCAGTATATACCAGCAGCTGCAGTTCCTTGCTGCACAGCTGTTAATAGGAACCACTTTACCAGGAAAAATGCAAAAGCCCTCGGGCAAGTACAAGGTCATTTTTTAAATTTAAATTCTCTCAAGTTATCTGTCACTGTTAGTTGTGTACCTCATTTCAAGGGAAAAAAATCTTAACCAATGTTGGAATCCCCACTGTGAATCATTTATTCATGCACAGTAACACTTTTACTGAGGGTGAGCAGCAGCAGATTGGTGCCTTCTGTTCCAAATCTTTTGCCTCCCATTTGTATTCTTCAACCACCAAACTCAGTTTGATGTTCCAATCTAACTCCAGACAGTTCAGATTAATACCCGTCACTCCAGCTAAACTGAAGGGAATTGGCCTGATTTGGCTTGGTTATGCACCAAAGTAGTTTCAGGAATATATTTAAATGACCGTTGGCGATAAGGGCATCATTTGGACTAGTGATTTGACAGAATATGACATAAATCCACAAATTTCTTTATTTCAGCATCACTCAGAGAGTGGTAGCGGTGTGGAATGAGCTTCCAGTGGAAGTGGTGGCGGCATGTTCATTGGTATCATTTAAAAATAAATTGGATAGGCATATGGATGAGAAGAGAATGGAGGGTTATGGTATGAGTGCAGGCAGGTGGGACTAAGGGAAAAAAAGTTGTTCGGCACGGACTTGTAGGGCCGAGATGGCCTGTTTCTGTGCTGTAATTGTTATTGGTTATATGGTTATACTGTAATTTTGCATAAAAGATCCCACACGTGGTTAAAATTTTATAATTAGAATGAGAAATTACTCACTAAAACTAATGGACTTGTCCAGGAACTCCATGGTCTAGCTCCTCTAAATGTTCTCGATTGGGAAGGCCATTAAAGGTTACAGGGAGAAGGCAGGAGAATGGGGTTGAGAGGTAAAATAGATCAGCCGTGATTGAATGGCAGAGAAGACTGAATGGACTGAATGGTTTAATTCTGCTCCTATGTCTTATGGTCTTAAATATCTATTTCAGTATTTCTTTAATATCGGCATTTTCTGAACCTCTTAAAATGTTAACATTTATAACCGTGACTGTTGTGACTTAGTTGCCTATTTCCTAAGCTTCACCATTCTTTCCGTAGTTCCCACCATCTCACTCTCCTACCTGAAGATGCTCTTTAATATTTAGCTCTTTCACCAAGCCTTTGGATAAATATCCCAATGTCTCCTTCTTTAGTGTAGTGCCACATTTTATTTATCAGATTAAGCTCCTTTGAATTTGTGTTAGCAATGGTGTGAACCAAATTCTGCACTGGGCAGATCAGTCATATTCCATGCATGCTGCATTAAGATCTCTACAATAGTGTTAGAAACAAAAAAAATCCCTCTATGTCCTAGTTTCCCATAAGGAGAAAGAATCAGTGTAATGGTGAGACTCTCTGCCCCATTAGGAAAACTAATGTAACAACATATATCCCGTATCATACCATTAACAGTAACTCCAGCTGAGGCTCTTTGAAATAATTGACTAAATAGCTCAGTGGTTTCGTTGTCTATACAATAAACCATAACAGCAAATGTGTAGCATAGACTGATACCAAAGAAACACAGGTGTTTCAATTCTCACAAATTTGGTGGCTGTGATATTTTTCATCCTTTTGCTTTCTTTCTGCTGTCTGATTCCATTACAATCTTGGCATACAATCACAAATTGAAGTAATAGCACAGAATTGTGATAGATTTAATTATTTTTATCATCGTAGTAAAATAGAATTATCTTAACACACTGTATTGAGATAACGTCTGTCTGAGATTCTGGCCTGGTTTGATATTACACTGGGCTAAAATGGAATGCAACTGAATAAGGCTATTAATCATCATTCTGTTGTTGTCAAGGATAGGATTTTTAAGGCAGAGATAGATAGATTCTTGATTAGTATGGGTGTCAGGGGTTATAGGGAGAAGGCTGGAGAATGGGATTAGGCGGGACAGATAGATCAGCCATGATTGAATGGCAGAGTAAACTTGATCAGCCAAATGGCCTAATTCTGCTCTTATCACATGACCTTATGATAGATGTGAGGGTCTTCTGCTGTTTATTAACCAAGAAAAAGTATCAGAGAATTGAATGCATATTATTTCAAAGATACTGTAAAAGGTAGGCAAATGTGAGTTTCTCATTCTCTCTGTCATTCAGAAATGGCATGGAATTCCTAATTGTTTCTTTACTGGCAGAGTTAATATATTTACTTCAAACCACGATAAACAAATGGTCAATAACTAAAATTAACTAAACAATTTAAAATTCATGAATAATAAACCATCATTTTCCTGCACTCCTTCCATATGTGCCAGCGTATGGATGTGCCCAAAACCGATAAACTATAAATCTTTCGATCATCTCACCCCTCACCTATCCTGAAAGACATCTCACCCCTCACCTATCCTCATGCCTGGTTTTGCAAAGACATAATTTTTGACAAAGTCTACCATGCTTTTCATTTCAACCTCAACCAAAAGCGAACCTCAATACTTCCACCAATAAATGTCACCAGTTCTTAAATTTATTTTTTCAATCATGAGAGGGGAAAGATTTAATAGGAACCTGAGGGGCAACTTTTTCACTCAGCGGGCAGTGAGCAAATGGTACGAGCTGCCATAGAAGGTGGTTGAGGCAGATGCCATGACAACATTTTAAAGACATTTGGACAGGTACATGGATAGGAAAGACTTAGAGAGATACTAGACCAACTGTGTCCCTGTCACACGGGAGGCCTCGTCCCCCAACACAATATTCCACCACTCACCCATAGCCCGCACGGGAGGCTCAGTCCCCGAACGCAACCCATTCCCCAACGCAATATTCCGCCACTCACCTTTCCCACAACGCAAGCCATTCCCCCAATGCAATATGCCAGCACTCACCTATAGCCCCCAACTGCGCAGGGGCGGCTCATTTCCCCTTATTCACCCTCTCTCATTAAACATAAAAACAAAACCTTGCGGCCGAGAATATTAAAAAAAAGGATTGCAACTATGTAGCTTGCAATTGCACTTGCTAGGACTGGCAGGACTCAGTGTCCTGGGATAGCAACATTGTAGCGAGCAGGGCTACAATCCCATTGTGATGTCATAGCTGTAAGTGCCAGTGCAGAGGGAAGTTTTTTTTCTTAAATTGGGGTTTTGTAAATTAAAATATGTGAAAAACTTGTGAAATATAACATCAATCTGAACGAATCTTGATACAGACCACCACATGACAATGCTGAGTAAGGTGGTCCAAAGATTGTAGCGACATCGCGTACGGTTTTGGTGTAATTTGATAACATCACCGAATCAGAGATCGTAGACACGCACACAGACATTGAAATAAACAAGATGAGAGATTTAGTAATATATCGATGGGCTAAACGCAGACAGGTGGAACTGGACTAGATGGGTCATCATGATTGGCATTGGCCCAAATGAAATCTCAGGAAATGCAGTTTCCACTTTCGAGGCTTTATGGAAGGGATCAATTAATTAAATCAGTTCAAAACCATTTTGTTGAATGCATGGAAATGATGTTATGCAGTACTTGTCACTTGATTGCAGCTCTTCATCCTTTATTGATCAGGAAGGTTATTTGCCCTGAAGTTTGAGTGGACGCTGAAGGATGCTTGAGAGGGAAACAGCAATGACTCCTTTCACTCACTGTCCCTTTGCTGAAATTATCAGTGGTCTCAGCCACAACTGACTGTATTTTGCCAAAATGTAGCATTAAAAATGTGCTGTCTGGTGCTCTCCAACGGCCGACTGACAGGCTAAGAACAAAGTGAAGGTTCCTCTAAAATGCTCAAAAGGGAAGTGGAAATTGCATCTAGGTCACAAAGGTGACAGATGACATGAATTAGCCAGTCAAATTCCTAGAGAGATGCAGGTGGCTTGGGGGAAACATGGAAAAGAAGGGAGTACATTCAGGGGAGGGGGAGGGGGAGAGGTGTCCAATTAAAAAAAAACAGGAGTTTGAGAAAGCCAATCATTAGATACTTATCTGAGCCACATAAATACTGGCATTGGCAAATTAACGTTTGGCTAAAGGAGCAAAAAATAAACTGCTGGAGGATCTCAACAGGTCAAGTAGCACCTGTGGAGGGAAAGAGGTGGTCGACATTTCAGATCTTGATTCTGCATCGGGACCAAAGTCTAGAGGGAAGATAGTTAGTTTATAGAAGTGAGAGGAAGACAGGTAATAGCTGGAACCAGATGAAGGGGAGGGGGTGTGATGGACAGATAGGACCAAGTGATGGGCATATGATAACAGGTGGGGGAGTAGAGAGGAGGAGAGGAATAGAGACAGAGGCCGGTAGGAGGTAACGGAGGGATGGTGGGCAGGTGGAACCAGGTGAGGGATGGTGAAGGGAATTGGCAATGTGAACCATGGGAGAAGAAACTCAGGTGGATAGATAAGAATAATAAAATTGTCCCTAGTGTGTAGGATAGTGTTAGTGAATGGGGGATTGTTGGTTTGCGTGGACCTGGTGGGCAGAAGGGTCTGTTTCTGCACTATTTCTGAGGTAGACTAAGTTAAACTAATTTAGGGGAGGAAGGGATAAGAACATATTTGGTGAACTATACACCATTCAGCTCCACAGCAATTGAAGGACAGGTAATGGATTCCAAGACAATAGAGTAATATTAAGAAACAACAATTTCAAAAGATTGACTAAACTTGAATTTTGAAGGAGGTAAAACAAAGAATAGGCAATAGTAATGCAATATATACAACTTTTTTTTGAACCATTTTTAGTTTTAGAGACAGCATGGAAACAGGGCCTTCGGCCCACCGAGTCCACACCGACCATCAATCGCCCATTCACACTACTTCTATGTTATCTTACTCCCTCATCCATTCTCTACACATTAAGGGCAATTTTGCAGAGGTCATTTAACCTACAAACCCCCATCTGTTTGGAACATGGGAGGAAACCGGAGCACCCAGATGAAACCCATGCGATCACAGGGGGAACATGCAAACTCAACACAGACAGCATCCAAGGACAGGATAGAACCCGGGTCTGTGGTGCTGTGAGACAGCAGCTCTGCCAGCTGTGCCTCTGTGCCACCAATTTATCTTGATTTTCAAAATGCCTTCCTCATAAAAGACCAAAGAGGACAGAGAATATGAAGTCAAGGGTATATGGAATGTCATGCACTGGATTTTTACATTGTTATATTCATTCCAGAAACATTTTACTTGACCATGTAGCTCTGGCTTAACAATAACTTTGACAGCATACCTCCAGGTGATGAGCAGTTATGAAATATATATTTGATTTTTGTGACATATGGTATGAGAAAACGAAACTAACATCTGCATGTCAATTAGTACAACCGCTGCATTCCTGAAATTGTCAACACCATACTGATATTGTAAGTAGCTGCTACCTTGTTAACAATGCTTTTCACTACTCTTGGTAAAAAAAAAAATTTAATGACAAAGCAATAAAGATAAATATGGTCTCCTGACATCTCATCAAATTGTTTCATAAAAGACTCAGTAAATCAGTCAACGGAAAAACAGCATTATCCCCAAGCAGTACATCCTATAGACTCAATCTTTTGTTTTCTTTTTCCAGGTATGTATGTCCTCATCCTGTCATAGACATTCAAAATGACTGCTTCAGGTGATACACCAATCTTATTTTAACGACATGTTTCATTTTTTAAGATAAGGTACGATGCCAATCCTTTTGTGCAGAAACTCTCCTTATTACATGATCGCACGCTGTAAAATTGCTTACACCCGTTTAAAGAACACACAATTGCCGAACTGAGATACTTGAGGATACCCTTTCAATGGCTCTGGGCCATGCTTTACAGTCAGGCCGGCTACACTGCTGATTCCTGTCACAACACAATAAAGACAAACGTGGGTCCCTTAAAGACAAATGTGGGTCTCTTGAAGGCAGAAACAGGTGAAATTATTATGGGGAACAAGGAAATGGCAGACGAGTTAAACAGGTACTTTGGTTCTGTCTTCACTAGGGAAGACACAAACAATCTCCCAGAGGACAGAGGATCTAGGGAAACAGAGGAACAGAAATAAATTTGCATTAGGTGAGAAATAGTGGGCAGACTGAAGGGACTGAAGGTTAATAAATCCCCAGGGCCTGAATGTCTGCATCTCGGGGTACTCAAGGAGGTGACTCTAGAAAGCGTGGACTAATTGGTGGTCATTTTCCAATCTATATTACTAAAAGTCTGATCTTGACCACTTTGTGTTCTGAATATTGATTTTAGAAAAAACGCTGCCACTTACGTCTGTGATTTTTGGCCATCTTACTCGGAGTCCCCCTCAGAGTCCCCCACAAGATGATTTTGTTCCCATCAATGAAAAATAAAAGAGTTATTAGTGTTTTAAAAAATGTTGAGATTCTCTCTCCTGAAGGCCACACCCCTTCCGGAGGGACAATAAAACCTGGAAGTGTTGAGTGCCTCAGTCAGTCTCTGCAAGATGGGGGAATCGAGAGGGTCATGCCTCTCAGTCTGAGCTGTGAATAACACTGAACACATGTCTACTAAACTGTGAGTGGTTTTACTGACCTGTCAGTGCCCTTAATGTGGTTTGAAAATATAGTTTGGAAATGCTAAAGCTGTGTTGCTTTTGGTTTGGAAATGCTAAAGCTGTGTTGCCTTTCGTTTGGAAATGCTAAAGCTGTGTTGTCTTTGGTTTGGAAATGCTAAAGCTGTGTTGCCTAATTAAAGTTGCCTTGCCAAATTAAAGTTGCCTTGCCTTCTATATAATTAAAAGTTTAATCTTGACCACTTCCTGTTTGTGCTTTATATTGATTTAGAAAAAACGCTACCACGTATGGCTGTGATTTTTGGCCATCTTACTCAGTCCCCCTCCGCTCATCAGGTGCCGAGGGTTTTTCGCATCGATGAAAAATAAAAGAGTTATTAGTGTTTAAAAAATGGTGAGATTCTCTCTCCTGTCAATCACGCCATGAAGGCCACACCCATTCTGGTGGGAGGTGGGAGGGACTATAAAACCCAGAAATGTCGGCATGGCTCAGTCTCTGCAAGATGGAGGAGGGAGAGGTCACGACTTGCTGTCTTTAGTGGCCTTGCACCCTGCTTGAAATGGTATGAAACTGCACTTGAATTTGGTGACCTTGCACCCTGCTTGAAATGGAATTTCAAGGAATAGCCGTGAGTCAACTGCCAGCCCACCAGATGTGAGTGAGTGAGCTGCCAGCACAACAGGCTTGAGTGACTGAGCCGCCAGCCCAAGAATCCATTCGGCCCACAATGTCCATACTAGCACTCTGGAAACCAGTTCACAACACCCATACTAGCGCTCCACATAGCCCCCTTCCCCACTGGCCACCAATATTGGAATTGGTGGAGAGGTGGAATATTGCGTTGGGGGACCAGCCCTCACGTATATGATGCTGGGACCCAACGGCTTCCACTTAGTTTAGTGTTCTATAGATTCAGGATCAGTTCCTGTGGATTGGAGGGCAGTTAATGTGATCCCACTTTTCAAGAAAGGAGCGAGAGAGAAAACGGGGAATTAGCCTGACATCGGTGGTGGGGAAGATGCTGGAGTCAATTATTAAAGAACTAATAACAGTGCATTTGGATAGCAGTAAAGGGATTGGTCCAAGTCAGCATGGATTTATGATGGGGCAATCCTGCTTGACTAATTTTCTGGAATTTTTTGAGGATGTGACAAGTAAAATGGGTGAAGGAGAGCCAGTGGGTGTAGTGTATCTGGACTTTCAGAAAGCCTTTGATAAGGTCCTACACAGGAGATCTGTGGACAAAATTGGGGGTAGGGTATTGACATGGATAGAGAATTTGTTGTTAGACAGGAAGCAAAGAGTCGGAATACACGGGTCCCTGTCAGAATGGCCGGCAGTGGCGTGGAGTGCAGCGAGACGCTGGGGCCGCAACTATTTACAATATATATTAATGATTTAGATCAGGGGTCGGCAACCTTTTCTGCCACGGGGCCAGGACATATGTCTGTGAGCGGATGGGGGGGCCACATCTATCACGTGTACACATGGATCCCGTCCCAGATGGCAGGCATCAAATCACATGTTCACATAGATCCCGCCCCTTCGAGGAAGCCACCCGGAGCACTGAGCTCAAGGATCATACTCACTCGTCCCCGACCTACTGACAACCCCGATCCCAACAGTGAAGCCCAGACACAGAAGGTCTGGGGCCGTAGGTTGCCGACCCCTGATTTAGATGATGGGATTAAAAGATGCAGTATAATGTAGATAAATGTGAGGTTATCCATTTTGGCGGCAAGAACAAAGAGGCAGATTATTATCTCCATGGTGTCAGATTAGAAAAAAGGGAAGTGCAACGAGACCTGGGTGTCCTTGTACACCAGTCACAGAAAGTAAACATGTAGGCAGTGGCTGACTGACCAGGGTGTCAGCTTGCCCGATGGCAAGTGGGTCCCTGATGAAGTGGGCCCCATTTGTCTCCTGGCAACCAATATTTTTAGACCTAGTCCGCCACTGCATGTAGGTACAGCAGGCAGTGAAGAAAGCTAATGGCATGTTGGTCTTCATAACTAGAAGATTTGAGTATAGGTGTAGAAACATAGAAACATAGAAACATAGAAAGTAGGTGCGAGAGCAGACCACCAGGTCCATCGAGCCCGCACCGCCATTCGCTCATGGCTGAACACTAAACAGACACACTTACCCACAAACAGTAGACACAAGACACAGAACACAAGACACTACCCTCCCCTTTATACCGCTATCACCCCTCTCCACCCCAAGAACCTCGTGATCTCTTGGGGGAGGCAAAAAAAAACCGGATAAAAACCCAGGTCCAATTCGGGAAAAAAATCCGGGAAATTCCTCTCCGACCCCGATCTAGGCGATCGACACTTGTCCAGGAGATCACTCAGGTCTTACTATACTAACCATACCTAGGTCCATATCCCTGCCCTCTCCCCGTAGCCCCTTATCCCCTTGGCAGCTAAAAAACATCTATTTTAGTCTTAAATATATTTAAAGTTTCTGCTTCCACTGCTCCCTGGGGCAGTGAATTCCATAAATTAACCACCCTCTGGGTGAAGAAGTTCTTCCTCATCTCAGTTTTAAAAGAGCCCCCCCTTATTCTGCAACTATGTCCCCTAGTTCTAGTTTCCCCGATCATTGGGAACATCCTCGGTGCATCCACCCGATCAAGGCCCCTCACGATCTTATATGTTTCAATGAGATCGCCTCTCATTCTTCTAAACTCCAAAGAGTAGAGTTCCAGCCTACTTAACCTTTCCTCATATGTCAATCCCCTCATTGCAGGAATTAATCTTGTAAACCTTCGCTGCACTGCCTCCAGGGCTAGTACATCCTTTCTTAAGTATGGACCCCAGAACTGTACACAGTATTCAAAATGTGGTCTCACTAATACTGTGTACAGCTGCAGCAAGACCTCCGTGTTTTTATACTCAATCCCCCTAGCAATAAAGGCCAAAACTCCATTGGCCTTCCTGATTGCTTGCTGCACCTGCATACTAACTTTCAGTGATTCATGTACTAATACCCCTAGATCCCTTTGCGTTGCATTACAACGCAGCTCCTCCTCATTTAGAAAATAACTTGCCCTATCATTTTTTTTCCCAAAGTGAATGACTTCACATTTATTAGTATTAAATTTCATCTGCCAAGTTGTTGCCCACTCACCTAGCTTATCTATATCCTTTTGCAGACTCTTCCTATCCTCCTCATCCCCTACTTTTCCTCCCATTTTTGTATCGTCCGCAAATTTTGATATATTACACTTGGTTCCCTCCTCCAAATCATTTATATAAATTGTGAACAACTGGGGTCCCAGCACCGACCCTTGCGGAACCCCGCTAGTTACCGGTTGCCATCCCGAGTATGAACCATTTATCCCCACTCTCTGCTTCCTATTTGTTAGCCAATCCTCTACCCATGCTAATATATTACCCCCAATCCCATAATTTTTTATTTTTAGCAATAGTCTCTTATGTGGCACCTTGTCAAAAGCCTTTTGGAAGTCCAAGTATACCACATCCACCGGTTCCCCTTTATCCCCCCGGGTTGTTACTTCCTCAAAGAATTCGAGCAGATTCGTTAAACAGGACTTCCCCTTCACAAAACCATGTTGGTTCTGTCCGATGAAGTCATGTTTATCCAAGTGCCCCGTTAGTGTTTCTTTAATAATTGTCTCTAACATTTTACCCACCACCGATGTTAGACTAACCGGTCTATAGTTACCCGCCTTCTGTTTACTTCCTTTTTTAAATATAGGTGTTACATTGGCCATTTTCCAATCCACTGGGACCGTTCCTGCCTCCAGGGAGTTTTGGAAAATTATCACCAATGCATCCACAATCCCCACCGCTATCTCCCTCAAGACCCTTGGATGTAATCCATCAGGCCCAGGGGATTTATCCTCCTTCAGTCTCATTAATTTCCCTAATACCACCTCCTTGGTGATCTTAATAGTATTTAGCTCCTCCATTCCTACCGCCCCCTGTTTATCCAGCGTTGGAATATTTTTTTTTTTTTTTGTGTAAAGAGGTCCTTCTGCAGTTGTACAGGGCCCTGGTGAGACCACATCTGGAGTATTGTGTGTAGGTTTGGTCTCCTAATTTGAGGAAGGACATCCTTGCTTAAGCCCCTGTCCCACTTTCCCGAGTTACTCACGAATTCTCCCGAGTTTTCCCTTTGATTTAAACTCGGAGAATTACGGTAATAGCCAGCCGTAGGTACTCAGGGCTATTTTTTACACTCGTGGATATTTTTCAACATGCTGAAAAAACGTCCTGACTTACCTGATGCCCCGAGTACATACGGCTGACATTACAAGCCGCTACAAAAGATCTACGGACGCCTACGGACCCGTACGCACTCGCTACGGACATTCTCCGAGTTTGAAGCAAGGGGAAAACTCGGGAGAATTCGTGAGTAACTCGGGAAAAATGGGACAAGGGCTTAATGAGGCAGTGCAGCGTAGGTTCACAAGGTTAATCCCCGGGATGGCGGGACTGTCATATGAAGAAAGACTGGACTTGTATTTACTGGAATTTAGAAGCATGAGAGGGTATCTTATAGAACCATATAAAATTATAAAAAGACTGGACAAACTAGATGCAGAAAAAATGTTCCCAATGTTGGGGGTCCAGAACCAGGGGCCACAGTCTAAGAATGAAGGGGAGGCCATTTAAAACTGAGATGAGAAAAAAACATTTTCACCCAGAGAGCTGTGAATTTATTTATCTATTTATTTATTTATTTATTTATTAATTCCTTATTTCGAGCAGAAAGAATAAAAAGCAAGTGTGAAACAGCATACAAAAAACAAAACAAGAATATTTATAAAGTGTCATAAACAATATCTATAAATAAATGAATTTGTATGTGTCCGAAAAGGAGCAGGAAGAAGCCAAAGCTTATTAATTCCCACCCCTTATTCAACTGCTTATAATTATCATACAAATTTAGCAGCTATATGTACACCATATGTACACTAGCAGCTATATGTACACCAAATTATTTACATTTATACACTAATCAATTATTTACAAAGCCATACAAAACTTTGTGGAATTCTCTGCCACAGAAGGTAGTAGAGGCCAATTCACTGCGCTATTTCTGAATTTAAAAGAGAGCTCTAGGGGCTAGCGGAATCATGAGATATGGGGAGAAGGCAGGCACGAGTTACTGATTGCATATAATCAGGTATAATCACAATGAATGGCTCGAAGGGCCAAATGGCCTCCTCCTGCACCTATTTTCAATGTTTCGATGTTTCTATATTTTTAACATCATTGCAGATTTGCAGAGCATATGTCTTGAAATGTTCCCTCACAAATTTTATTAACGTTTCCTCTTTGAAGGGCAACTTGGTTTTGAAACACATGCTGCTCACATCTGCTACTGATGCTTCAGAAAATGTTTCTATTTCAGCAATTGCTCCAAAATGGCTTACATTTTAACCTAGGCCCTGAAAGATATGCTTCAAAGCTCCATTTCAGACTCAGAGAGTGTCCAAGGAAACTGATGTGCAGGTATTTGATAAAAATATGTCAGGAACCTGGTAAGAAATGTATATACTTCAGATATACAATGCGGACTCCACACTGACCATCGATCATCCCGTATAATAACACTATCCTATACATTAGAGACAATTTACAATTTTACCAAAGCCAATTAATCAGTGCGTCTTTGGATTGTGGGTGGAAACTGGAGCAACCGGTGAAAACTTACGCTGTCACAGGGAGAACGTACAAACTCCGTACAGGCAGCACCCGTAGTCAGGATTTAGCCTGAGTCTCTGGCGCTGTAAGGCAGCCGTTCTACCGCTGCGCACTGCTCTGCCAAATCAGTATGTGGCACTGATTATGATGAGAATACAGCATTCTAGAGCAGATCACATGGCTCATTATGGAAAGGCAACATTTGTTTCCATGTGAACCACCCACTTTACTCCAATTCCACATCTTGCACCTCACGTATTCAATAATTCTCTGCCTCAGTGAACTATATAATTTTACTTCAAAATTATTGATGTCGTCTCCTGCATGAAAGCAGAAATATTAATATTCCAAATAAATGATTCTTATTTCCCTTTTTAATTAATTTCCTCCCATCGGCTTTACACCAACCAATGGAAACTGGAAACTGCAATATACCACCAGGGGGCGCCGCACGATGGCAGCCTTGCCAACAGTCTGTCTGTCTTTTTTTTGTTTTTTAGTGTGTTTTAAATGTTTGTGTTAATGTTTTTTGGTTTGTTTTATGTGGGGGGTGGGGAGAGGGGTGGGTCAGGGGAAACTTTTTTTCAATCTCTTACCTTGCTGGAGATGTGATTGATGCAGAGATTGTATCTCTGATCGCTCTTCAGCCTAACATCATGGAGCTGGAGGCAATGCTCGAGACTGACTTTGAGCCCCACCACGGGGGCGTGGGCATACCATGTAGAAAGCATTTTATCAGGATGCATCAGAGCATGGTTTGGGAACAGCTCCATCCAATACCACTAGAAATTGCAGAGTTGTGGATATAGACTAGACCATCACACAAACCAAGTTCACTTTCATGGACTCCATCTACACCTGACGTAGCCTCTGCAAGGCCACCAACATAATCAAGAACCTGTCTCAGCCCAGTCACCCCCTCTTCCTACCTCTCCCATCAGGCAAGAGGTACAGAAGTTACAGAAATGCATACCTCCCGATTCAGGGACAGCTTCTTCTCAGCTATTAGCAGGCAACTGAACGGTTCTCTAACCAGCTAGAATGCAGTCCTGACGTCCCATCTATCTCACTGGAGACCTTGGAACCAAAGATTATAGAGGAGCAAGATAGACCACTCCTCGAAAAACGCGTAGTATGACGTGTGTGATTGTCGACGCCATTTTATTGGGCATTTTATTGGGCTTCCCCCACACTGTCATGGCGTCCTTATCTAAATCTTCATCTCACTGCTCTGCTATCAATTGTTCTAATCGTAAATGTAGACAACCCGACCTGTCATTCTTTAGGTTCCCCAATAAAAACGAAAGGTGAGAAATTATTATTATTATTTTCAGTCGATATTCTGTCGTGAAAATGTTATTTTCTGTTCTCCCCTCAACGGCCATTGGGAAACTAGGCTTGTCGGTACATTAGAAAGTTATTAGACTTATTTTTAATAGATCTTTACTCACCACAATAATAAAGACAATAATTTTAACACTTCTGTACGTTTTTGGTTTTGATCTTGTAAGGGATTGGTCTCCAAAATATGGCCCGCGGGACACATTAGGCCCACCACCAGGAGATTTTTCGAGCTCAGATTCGTGTTCGGGAAGGAAGGCGATGGCTGTTACCCGTTATGTCCCTCGAATTGTCGAGACATCATAAGCAAAGATCACAAGCCCGCCCTGAAGAAGGGTGCAATCAAAGATTATACAACTCTGCTCTATCATCTTTGGGTGCAATGGTGGGTCGGGGAGTTCGGCAGCAGCGGCGGCGATGGTCGCAATCAAAGATACTAGTGGAGCTCTGCTCTATAATCTTTGGTCGTAATGGGACGGCTGCGCGTTATAATGTGCTATCGTTCCACTCTCCCCTCTCCCTCTCCCCCCTTCCCCTTCTCCCTCTCCCCCTTCTCCCTCTCTCCCTTCTCCCTCTCCCCCCTTCTCCCTCCCCTTTTATTTATATAGCACAGTGAAAGATTTTTCAAGCGACCACGTTTGGTCGCGCTAGACGCATGCAATCGCATGCTGGTGGGACAGACCCTTAACTTTCCTCTCACACACAGGCACACACATTCATATAAATATATATATGTTAAAACACATATATATGTTAAATTTAATTTTGTGCACAGTGTGTGTTAAAGCAATAGAAGGGAAACTGCACAATACAATGCAAGGGAAACTACGCAAAGGTGGCGGCTGGGGAGGAAAGATGGGAGGGAAATGGGGGAACAGGAGGAAAACATTGACAATAAAATTAACTAAAATATGTGATGTGATAGATGCGCTAAATCAAACACTGTTCCCTACAACACTGATGACACCAGACGATAGAGCGGAGTGCACAGCGGGAGGCATAAACAAATGGCGGCCGTGACGTTCCATCACGTACTACACGTCAGCCCATTGGATTTCGGAGGAGTGGTCTATCTTGCTCCTCTAGGATCTTTGCTTGGAACTATCTTTAATTGGACTTTATCTTGCACTAAATGTTGTATCCGTGATCCTGTATCTGTCCACTGTGGATGGCTTGATCATAATCATGTATAGTCTTTTTTGTTTTAGTTTAGTTTAGAGATACAGCGCGGAAACAGGAGGCCCTTCGGCCCACCGCATTCGCGCCAACCAGCGATCCCCGCATATTATCACTATCCTACACCCACTAGGGACAATTTTACATTTACCAAGCCAATCAACCTACAAACCTGTACGTTTTTGGAGTGTGGGAGGAAACCAAAGATCTCGGAGAAAACCCACGCAGATCACGGGGAGAAAGTACAAACTCCGTGTAGCCAGCACCCGTAGTCAGGATCGAACCCGGGTCTCTGGCGCTGCATTCGCTGTAAGGCAGCAATTCTACTGTTGCGCCACCGTGACGTCTAACTCTCTCTCTGCCTATCATGATTTCACAAACCTCTATAAGATTGTCCCTCAGATTTCTGTGTGTCTGTGAAAATAAACCCAGCCTATAACTATAATCCTCCTTCTAACCATAGACTTCCATTCTAGGCTATATCCTGGTTAATCTGTTCTGCTCTCCCTTTAATGCAACCACATTCTTCCTGTAGTGTGGAGCCGCTGAGAGTGTTCTTCCGTTCCGACGCCGAAGCTCCAATCATCGGGGCGAGAATGTCTGAAACATTGGGCCGCCATTGCGGCAACTGTGGAAGCCTCCATTGGACCCGACCACGGGTGAACAAGAGGAAAAGGACTGAACTTTGTTGACTTCCCTCACTGTGGGAAACGCTGATTCCGTTGTGAGGGGATGTTTTAATGTTTTATGTTAAATTCTATAGTGTTGTGTTTATCTTATTTGTGTGCTGCCTGGTAACTCCAATTTCACTGCACCAATTGGTGTATGTGACAATAAATGTCCTTTATCCATTTATTCTTTAGAAGTGTTCACTACACAGACCGAACTATACCTAAATGCAGTCTAACCATAGTTTTATTTAACTGCAACATGAACAAGTTAACAAGTTATTGGCACATTAAGAAAACCCCTGCTTTTCACAGCTTTGTTAAAAACATATCACGCGTTCTTTGTCCAACTGAGCTCTGCACCATTTTCTCCAACAGATTTGTAACTATAAATCAAATTAATTAAATGCAGTGTTTCACTTGGAGAAATAGTCAAGACAAAGGGGACGTTCTTTCCTTCGTGACTGAAAAGTACAAATAGAGTCATAGAATCATAGTCATAAAGTGTGGAAACAGGCCCTTTGGCCCAACTTGTCCACACTGACCAACTTGTCCCAGCTACACTACTCACCTGCCTGTGTTTGGTCCATATCCCTCCAAAACTGTCCTATCCATGTACCTGTCTAATTGTTTCTTAAACATTGGGATAGTCCCAGCCTCAGCTATCTCTTCTGGCAGCTTGTTCCATACACCCACCACCCTTTGTGTGAAAAAATGTTGGATATGTGAAATATAAACAGGAAGTACTGGAGGGAATCAACATAATTGGTGGAAAAGAAAATGGAATTAACATTTTAGATTGTATTCCTCTGATCAGTTCCAAATTGTGATTAATCACAACAAAGATATGAAAGGACATACCACCAGTTTTAAGAACAGGCTCTTCCCCACTATTATCAGACTCTTGAATGGGCTTCCCAAATGCTACGGGTGAATTCCCAATCTTCCAGTCCACCTTGTTGTGGACTTTGCACTTTTCTGTATCTGCACTCTTTGCAGTTCTATAATCCTATAATCTGCATTATGTTTACTTTCTCTATTGCATTACCCGATGCACTCATGAATGGTATGATTTGCCTGAAGAGCACGCAAAACAAAAGTTTTCGCTGTATCATGGTACACATGACAATAATAACCCAATACCAATATATTGCAGTGCCCTGTTAGATGCAGAAATGTGTGAACAAAAGAGTTATGAAAGTCTGTAACCAGAGAAGCTGCCATTGTCTTTAACCATTAACTCTGTTTCTCCTTCCTTCGACAAAATGTTACCCAACCTGCTGAGTATCACCAGCACTTCCTGTTTTGATTTCACATACTCTTCTGACTGCTGATCCTCCCCAGACACCTTTGCTCCTGAAGACAGTCTCTTGTGCCAAAATGCAAATTCACAACTATGAGCTTCCCTTGGGTATCTTCCAAAACCAAACATGCTTTCAACAATTGGAACAATGCAACAACAAACACGAGACAAGCCGGGTCTCTGTCGTTGTGAGCCAGCAGCTCCACCAGTTGCACCATTGTGCCACCCCATTAGATCTCTTTTAGATCTCCAGTACCTGTAATACAGATTCCTTTTGAATTAAAAATTGAAAGTAAAGTCTACAAGATCATGGCAATACATCACACAAAATTACCATAACCTACTCTGTGGGGCGGCAGTGGCTTAGCAGCCTTACACCGTCAGAAAGCCAGGTTCGAACCTGACTAAGGGTGCTGTCTGTACAGAGTTTGTACATTCTCCCTGAAGCAAGCATTCCCTCCTTACATGGCATCCTGTGGCAGGACAATACAGATTTATATAATCATATGAACTCAATGTCAATGCAATATATGCGTGTATGATCGGGACATAATTACACAATGTGGAAACGGGCCTGCCAGCACACCATCAACCAAGCATGTACACGAATGGGGCGGCACAGTGGTGCAACGGTAGAGTTGCTGCCTTACAGCGTACAGTCCCGGGTTTGATCCTGACAACAAGAGCTGTCTATATGGAGTTTGTATGTTCTCCCCATGACTGCGTGGATTTTCTCCAGTGGTTGGTGGGATGCTGAACACACATGGAACAAATTTCTGTACTGTAGGTACTGGAAATCTGATGCACAGGTTTGAGGTTAATTGGCTTTGGTAAGTTGTAGAAATGGTGCCTAAGAGTGTGTAGGTTAGTGTATGGGATGATCGCTGGTCGGCAAGGACTAAGTGGGCCAAAGGGCCTGTTTCCAGTTGTATCTGTAAAGTCTACAGTCTAAAGAATCATAGCTCTGCTCTCATTTACTCTCCTCACTTTCCCATCAGCTCCCCTCGATTCTCTCCATTTGGGCAATTTACAGTGTCCAATTAATCTACCAACGCCTGATCCTCAGAACACGGGTAAGTGGAGCATCCAGAGGAAATCCATGCAGTCTCTGGGACAGCATGCAAACTCCACACAGACAGCGTCCAACCTCAAAATTGAACCCGTCACTGGAGCTGTAAGGCAGCAGCTCCACCTGATCTACGAATGCGCTGCCCAGTGAATGTGTTGAAAGACTGCAGATATGGTTTAGGACTAACATGAGCAAAGTTAGTTATAAACATGACAAAGCATCAACAAGGAAATAACAACAGTTTCTGACACATGACACATATTGAGGCTTCCAGCAGTTCACTCCACACTTACAAGTTGCAAATATATTTTTGATTGTTGAAATCTAACAGGCAACATAACCAGAAGGCTAAAGACTACAAGGACATGGAGCCTGAAAGCAACCTTTTCTGTTCAGTAAGTCACGCAGCACACAAAAGCACAAGTGAATGTAATGGAGGGAGGTGCTCAGAATGGAAGAGACATCGTTGCTGTAGATTTCACAAAAGTCTAACTGCCAGTGACGAGCTCTCTTCTCCCTTCTCCCGTCTCAAACAAACATTTGTACGCTCAGCTGTAAATCATTGTCATTGGCTTTTGCAAGATGATAAGATGTGGAATTTAATTGCCCACGAGCTTAGAGGGCCACTTGCAAATCTAGCAGTCTGGAAGAGGTCATCTATCTGTCCTCTCAGCTGAATCACATCCCAGAAAATTAAATTGTAAATGATATGTGGTCGGTTACATTAGTCTGCAACATCAGCTGACACTGAAATAGAAGGGTGATATTTTGCGAAAACAGGTCATTTAATAAGTAGAAGATGTTCCCGAGTCAGTGTACTTGTATTCGAGGACTAAGTTTAATCATTTACCATTAGCAAGCTCCCATATAGGATCTTCCAGTCCTTGTCTTGGTGTCAAGGAGATGACGTTGAGCAGATGGCACACATTGCTGTTGACAGAATTAAAAGGGTGCATCATTCTGAGTTGACCATTCCTGTTGTTTTCAGGCAGCACAAGGGGGAAGGTCATGAGAAATGAATGACACAGATAACCGGACCCATAACCCACTCCTGCCAAAGGCCATTTGCAATCTATTCATGAGTAAATCCGACCCCATCTATTACTATATTCTGAGGAAAGCCTGTACACTAACACGTCATGAAGCTTAAGGGTGGGTTGCAATTGCAACATACAGGAACCAAATCAAGTCAATGGAAGAGTGCAGCTCAAACAACAATCATAAGGTCATGTCATAATTGATAGAGGTAGAATTAGGCCATTCGGCCCATTAAGTCTACCCGCCATTCAATCATGGCTAATCAAGAAACTTGGTATAGTGCAGGACAAAGCAGGCCGTTTGGTGAGTATCCATTCAAAACCCAAAACATTACCTCACTCCACCCATTAAATATTGGGCATGAAAAGGCTTCTTTGACGATGCATCTCAAAGCCACACAGGCAGCAGGTTTTTGGGAATGCCACCCCAAGACACTCTACCTTGATTTAAGTGTTTGCTGTCCATCCTTAATCATTGGATCTAAACCCTGTGACTCAGGGCACAAGGGCACCATGGGAAATATCTTCACAGCCAGAATTGCAGTGGTTCAAATACTGGTTCATAAGGTCATAACTGATAGGAGCAGGATTAGGCCATTTGGCCCATCAAGTCTACTCCACCATTCCATCACGGCTGATCTATCTCTTCCTCCTGACCCCATTTTCCTGCCTTCTCCCCATAACCCCTGACTACCATACTAATTATGAATCTATCTATCTCTGCCTTAAAAATATCCATTGATAGCCTCCACAGTCTTCTGTGGCAGAGAATGCCACAGATTCATCACCCCCTGACTAAAGAAATTCCTCCTCATCTCCTTTCTAAAGGAACGTCTTTTAATTCTGAGGCTTGGTCCTCTAGTCCTAGATTCTCCCACTAGTGGAATCATCCTCTCCACATGCACTCTCTCCAAGACTTTCACTATTCCATACATTTCAATGAGGGCTCCCCTCATTCTTCTAAACTCCAGCGAGTATAGGCCCAGTGCTGACAAATGCTCTTTTCTGAAGGAGAGAATGATGGGCCGTGAACATTGACCTTGCCAACAACGTTACATGAATGACAGAAGATAGGCTTTCTATTTATCTCTGCTGTGTGATCTCCATCTTCTGTATTCTGATATTCTGCCATTTTTCATACACAGCTATGAATTTATAGCATTTTCATGATATAATTATTGGAATGACGCAATCAGCAGAAATTGGGCCTCTGCAATTCACAATCTACATCAATGATATTTACCATTTATTTACTCTTAACAGCTATTATTGGCCAGTCACCCAATTTGTGATTGACAGATTCTTGGGGACTAATGGAACAAGAACTAAATGAATAGGGTAAGAAAACTAAGGAATGGAGAAATTCAGTCATAATGTATCTAATTATGGAACAGTCCACAAATGTTTTTTGCACTTTTGCCTAATGCCACTAGAAAAGTAATTTTGGATTCTGTTTCACTAGGGTTTATGGTATTAACCTAACAACAGAAAAGAAAACTGTGCTTTTATTCATTTTTCTATGATTTATTTCTCTTTATATCAGGTAGAGCTGCATTACATTCACATAAATTGATCAAGAAATATGTCAATATGATCCTAAACATCGTGTCCCAACCAGAACTGCACAGATATTGTTCCTCACTTTGAACTCATTGAGTTGAGTAGAATATATGCAATCTGACACAGCACATAGATTTTGTCTGGACCTAAAAATAATTGTACACTGATAGAATGTGCAAAATGGAAATGAATGCAAAACAGCTGGCAACAAGGCAGGACATATTGGCCCAGAAATTCAAAAGCATTGGCATCTTTTTTTATCCACTGCATTATTATGCAACTTTGAAGTATACAAAGTTTGAGTTGCCAACATAAAGACTCATAATGTCATATGGCACAAAACAGGCCCTTTGGCCCAACTCATCCATGCCTTCCAAGATGTCCCATCCATTTGTCTCATTTGCCTGCATTTGGACCATTTCCCTCTAAACTATTCCTATCTATGTACCTGTCCAAGTATATTTTAAATGCTGTTATAGTAGCTGACTCAACTACCTCCTTTGGCAGCCTGTTCCATTTGCCCACCACCTTCTGTTGCCCCTCAGATTCCTATTAAATGTTGCCCCTCTCACGTTAAATCCATCTCCTCTGGTTCAGAATTCCCCTAACGTGGGTAAAAGACTGTGAGTATTTACTCTATTCATCACATGATTTTGTACACTTCTATAAGATCACTCTTCAGCCTCCCAGGGGGAAGGTCCTAACCTGTCCAAACCTTGCTTTGTAGTTAGGGCACTAAAGTCCTGGCAATATCCTTGTAAATCCTCTCTGCAGTCTTTCTAGCTCAATTACATCCTTCCTATAGAAGGATGACCAAAACTGAAAGTACTCCAAATGTGGCCTCATTGACATCTTGTACAACTGTAACATAACATTCCAACTTCAAAACTCAATATCCTGACTGATGAAAGCATATGTACCAAAAGCTTTCATTATCACCCTATCACTCTCAGATCACTCTCTCTGATGCCACTCTCAGGGAACTATGTACCTATATTCCTGGATCCCTCTACTCTACAACGCTCCCCAGGGCCCTACCATTCACTGTGAAGTTCCTGCCCTGGTTTGATTTCCCAAATTGCAACACCTCACACTTATCTGCATGAAAAATGGAGATTAGCCATTCCTCAGCCCACTTGCCTACTGATCAAGATCCTGCTGTAATTTTTGATAACCACCCACCCATATACGTTTCAATGACATCTCCCCTCATTCCTCTAACTCCAGCGAGTATAGGCCCAGTACCATCAAACGCTCTTTTCTGAAGGAGATATTGATGGGCTGTGAACATTGACCTTGCCAACAACATTACATGAATGACAGATGATAGGCTTTCTATTTACCTCTGCTGTGTGATCTCCATCTTCTATACTCTGATAATCCATAACATCGCCAGCTTTAGTGTCATCTGCAAGTTACACTCTATGTCCTGTATATTCTAATCATAATTGTTGATATAAAACACAAACAGGGCCCAGCACTGATCCCTGTGGCACACCATCTGTCATAGGCCTCCAGACTGAAAAACAACCTTCCACCATCACCCTCTGCTTCCTTCCATGAAACCAATTTTGTATCCATGAAGCCAATTCTGTATCATGAAGCCAATTGAATACCCCAAGAATAAGCTTTGAGATCTGGGTGAGGTGTGATGTATGGAGGCCTTAACATGCCATAGGTTCAGTAACCAATCTAAAGCAGTAGATAATGAACTTCCAGAATTGCAGTCTTTGATTGCTGATGAGTAAAACCTGTGGATAAATAGAAGCAGGCTAAATAAAACACCACCTATTGCTTCTCTCCTATATCTGTCAGGAATATATTCTGATATTATTTACAGCAGTTAACACTTGATTTTTCCTGTGCAGTAGTGAAGAAATTTCATCCAAAGCTTTCAGACTGCCTCTCACTTAACCTCCCCCCTCTACCTTCTGTTGGCTGAAAAGGAAACAAAATGATTTACATCCTAAGACTGTGGCATGAAGTTTTAAATGTATGTTGCTATTGATTTAGATGTCTATGCAATTCATAATTTCCCTAAATATATGAATACATTGCACAGTGATTTAAATGTAGCATGATACAACGCAAAACAGACCCTTTAGCTCATCGAGTCCACACCAATGATCAAGCACCCATTCATGCTAACTCCATTGTATTCTTCTCACATTCCCATCAACTCCACAGATTCTACCACTCACTTTCACCACTAAGGGAAATTTGCAACAGCCAATTGATCTACCAATACATATAGCTTTGGGATGGTGGGAGGAAATCAGAGCACCTGTGGGAAACCCACATAATCACAGGAAAAAAATGTGCAAACTCCACACAGACAGCACGAGCAATCGAGATTAAACTTTCACTATTGAACTATGAGGCAGCGGGGGTTTCTCCAGCTGTGTACCAGCATTTACAGTATACATTTCTAACTACTTTTCTATTAATACATCAGCATAGCTATTGGCTTTAGTTTATTGCTGTCACATGTACCAAGACAGAGTGAAATGCTTCATTTGTGTTCTATCGAGTCACAACACACTACACATGAGCACAATCAAACCATACATAAGCACAACAGGTAGTGCAAAGAGAAACATATCAGAGGGTAGAATATAGTGTTACAGCATTATGGCATTAGTTACAGAAAAATAGTCAGGTTGGGAGATCAGGACGATACTTGAACATATGGGAGGACCATAGTCTGATAACAGTGGGAAAGAAGCTGTTCCTGAATCTGGTGGGATGTGCATTTATATTTTCTATCTGATGGGAGAGGGGAGAAGAGGGAATAACTTTACTTAGTTTATTGTCACGTGTATTGAGGTACTGAAAGGTTTTTTGTTGCGTGCTATCCAGTCAGCGGCAAGCCTATACATGATAACAATTGAGCCGTCCACAGTGTACAGGTACAGGATAAAAGGAATAATGTTTAATGCAAGATAAAATGCATGGGGAGGTTGTTGATTTATCACCATGTTACGTAGCTCTCGATCCCCTTTCTTTACTCCATTTCGTCATTGTTTGAGACCCGGTCCACTACCGTAATGCCATCTGCAAACTTATAACTGGATTTAAATAATAATCTAACTGCATCTTGGAGTTAGATGTCCCAATCTCTTTTAGTATATCTTTGGATTCCTAAAATAACATGTAAAATAATACAAACAAAGAAAGGATTGTTCATCACTTCATAAACATGTATCTGAACAGATCTCCTGCATGAATTAACTCTGGCTAATTATTATAATTGAGAAAAACAAAGAACCTGCTCATACAAGATGTGGCGCATTACAATAATTTGTTGGCAAACCTCCAAAGTGTGTTGTTATCATCTTGCCAACCTGGAGACAAGCTGTCAGGCAGGTAATATCAAATGAGTTCCCATCTCCACAGGTCAACCCAACCCCAACATCAGAGGAGACAGGATGAGTCATCAACGGTAGCAAAAATATGGGGCTCAAATGTTTCTCTGCATATGCTTCTTGGCCGACAAAGCTATGTTTTTCAGTATTTTTTACTTCTGTTACAGCAAATGTGCATGAATACCACAGCAGGGAGATTTAAGGAAACAGGTTTGTCATTAAGGGAGCCCTCTGTTAATAATAACTATAATGATCAGGAAACTTGGGTCCTCCTATCTCTGTTCTGTAGCTCTGCTCTATCCAAGAAATTTAAGTTTACTCCTAAAATCTAATCTTGGCCTCCATATGATCGCGGATTTTATTATTTTCAATCCACCACCCCTCCCCCTCCTTGAAATATAATTCATGCGTGCTATTCAACTTTCCCTGGTTTTGATGAAAATACATCTCTCCACAGATGCTGCTTGAAATGCTGAGTGTTTCCTTCATTTTATGTTGTAATTTCAGATTTACAACATTTACGTTTTTTTTAAATCGCTTTTCCAAGAAACCAAAGAAAGCGCTCCTTGCATTATTCGCAGGGGCTCCCCACAGAAGGGTGCAAATGATTCAGCTCCAATGCATCGATGGACATTTCACAGGAGAGACTGTTCATTTGTGAAGAGGGTCACAGCCACACCAATCCTTTCCATGGCTGTCTACCACCCCCAATGTTCAACAGAGTGTTGGAGAAGCAGTGTTCCCATGGCCATTCCTGCATTCTTGGAATTAGGCAACTCAGTCACCTCAGCACAGTTGGTGCTGAGAACCACTACTTCAGCAGGTTCAAATCCCGGCACAAGTACACACAGGCAAATCCCCACTTTGTACATAACTCCTGAAATTACATGGTGTAAATGTCTGCAACCATCGTGCACCGCCCTAAAATGCACCCCGTTAATTGTGCAACTTGGCATTCAACCCCCAAAATTCCACAAAGGTAATATGCGAAAGCACTCCTAAAATCATGCACAGCTAACATTGACCAAGGATCTTGGAAAACCTAACCTTATATGCATGATATGTTAAATGTTATATGCGCGTGTAATCACTCCATGTTCCCTCCACCTCCCAATCCTGCGTGAAAGATGCAGGTTCCACTTACAGCAATATATTAATAAGAGTTTTAGTCATAGAGTCGCACAGCATGGAAATAGGCCCTTTGGCCCCATGCTGACCAAGGTGCCACACTTGGCTACAGTATATCGCTTGAAACCTTTCCTATCCATGTATCTGTCCAAATGTCTTAATAATGTTATTGCAACTGCCTCAACTACTTCTTCTGGCAGCTTGTTCCATATACCCACGAAACACTGAGTAAAAGTTGCCCCATACGCTGCTATTTAAGAAACACTGTACAATTCCCTATCCACTACGTTGCTCAAACCAATGAAAGTGAAAATAGGCAATTTACAATTGATTTGCAGTTACATTTACAATTTGGAAGTTATGGAATCGGTGTGAGAGTGTTTAGGCAGAGAATTCCAGGAGGAGATATTCGTTAAAACTGGAGCCATTGAACACATTCAAGGCTAAAATGGAATTTCAACTCAGAGGCACATTAATATTGAATGTAAGCAGCAAAAATCACCTTTGAAATTTGCAGTCCCATTATCCAGAAGATCCAAGTGATACATCGAGGCAGCACTGAGGAAGTGTTGCCGTGTCAGTGGAATTGCCTCCCAGAATTGACAAGAAACCATCACCTCTCAGCAGATGTAAAATCCCATGGATTCATTTTGACAAAGACCAGGCAAGTTTATCCCACTATCAATAATGACCAACAGGAGATTATCTGGTCAATATTTGCATTGATATTTGGGGGATCTTATTGCCTCACATGTTTATAATATTAGAATGCTGGCCACACATGCAAAGTACTTCACCAGTTGCAAAGATCGGTTGGATATCCCAAAACTGTGAAAGATGTCATGGAAATACTAATCATTCTTTCAGTTCCTACATGACCACTATGTTTTTGTATGCTCCCTGCAAAGACTGAAGTAAGCTCTTTGTGTTGCAAATAGCATTGTATCAATTCTGGCATCAATTTACATTTGAAGTGAATCGCTTGAGGTGCATTTCTAATTTGCCCTCATTCAGAATTTATGCGTTCAATCCAAGTATACAGTGCTCCTTAATATGAATTAGAAAGCCTCTGATGAGCTCTTCCAACAGGACTGCTTGGCTAACAGAGACTCCATCAGCAGTTTGCTTTTTCGTTTCAAAGAAGCTAATGTACCAGCAAAATCCTGCTTTGGACTGAGTTAAGTCAGCAGGATTGAATTTAATGTTGTCAGAGACCATGATCATCTCCCCCCTCCCCATCCCACTCTGCCCCCCCTCCCCATGCACACCAGGATCGGGTGGGTGTATGGCATTCACCGTCACCCCCGTCCCGGTCACAGAGAGCAGTCAGTGACCATGGTCATCTAATATAATGTATAGATTTCATTGTGAAGAAAACTGGTCTAAAACTAGTTGACTATTGTCATCCATGGAGAGGGATGCAAGCAGAAGCCTCCACGTGCGCATCCCAGGCAATGCTGACGATAGAAACTGTACCACAGTGACTGACTGAAGTAGCCAATTCTGCAACCACCGACCGTCAACCGTCACTGACCGACCGGAAAGACGTGATATGGAAGATGGCCGGACACGAGGAAGAAGAAGCCGTGGAGAATGTTCAAAGCGCAATTACTTGACTACAGCTTAAGTTTATATATCTAATCACTAATTAAGCAATGCAAACTAAAATGGTTTATGGCAAGCAGAACAGGATCATAGGGTCATAGAGAGATTCGGCAGGGAAACAGGCCTTTTGGCTTCCTCCTCACTATCAACCGCCCGTTTCCATTTATCCTACATTTTTTATTCTCCCCACATTTTCAACTACTCCCAGGTTTCACCACTCAGCTGCAAATCTAAGGGCAAGTTACTGTGACCCATTATCCTACCAACCTGTACATGTGTGGGGTGTGGGAGGAAACCACAATGTGTGGTGGAAACCCATGTGGCTACAGGAAGCACATGCATCACCGCATGGACAGCACAAGATTAGGGTTGAACCTGGGGGATGGGAATAATTTCACAACATTTCTTTCTTAACTTTTAAGAATGTGGTGTTGTTGACTAGACAAGCATTTATTGTCCATCCTTAACTGCCCTTGATAAGGTGCTAGAGAGCCTCCCTCCTGAACTGTGCAGTCTTTCTTGTAAATGAGTTCCTGCAACATTAGTAATGAAGGAACTCGATACATTATCTGGTCAAGAATATATGCAACTTGGGGTGACTGCAGCTGGCAATGTTTTCTGCTGCCTTCTGTCAATGTCCTTTTTGATGGGGAAGGTCACGCCCTAGGGACGTGCTATCAGAGCAGACTAGATGATTAACTGATCAGCACTTTGTAGATGGTACATACCCCAGTCACCTGTGCCACAGTGAAAGAAATGGTGGTGGATGGGTTGACAATCGGGTGAAATTGTTTTATCCTGGATGAGGTTGAGATTCTTGGGAGTTGCTGGGGATGCTCTCATCCGATATCATGGAGGTTATTGCATCATACTCCTTAAAGGCCTTTAGGGTGCCTGCAGTGAGTGGCTGTCACAGATTACCCAGCATCAAATCTGGTCACAATAATCGTGTTATGTTACCGACCCTATTGAATTTCTCGTCAATGATGACTCCCACAATGTTAATGGTGACGGTAATGTCAATGATACAAAACAAGAGGCAGGACAAGTGCGTTTATTGATCATATGCCTTGGATATGACGAGTGCAATGGAATTCTTACTTGTTGCCACTTAACAGGCAAATCAGATGCAACAAAGATAAATATACAATAAATAATCGGTTAATCCATTGATTGATTGAAACTTTATTCACACGAGTACTTGGTACAATGAGTTCCTTTGTTTGCTTACAGTACAAGTATGCAAAAGTTGCCACGTAAAGGGCATCAACAAAGTTACATAAGTATTCAATATAGCCCCTCTTCCTTCTCCCCCACCTCCAACCTCCAGGCGCCACCCCCCCCCCCCCCTCCTGTCACCTCCCCTCCACGCCGTTCTCAGCAGTCCCCCATGCTGGATCCCTCTTTGTTCTCAGCAGTCTCCCATGCTGGGTCCTTCCTTGTTCCCGGCAGCGCGTCCTCCACCGACCGCTGGGACTCATACAGGCGAAGGCTCTCCAACGTCCCTCTCGCTCGCCGTCGTCCCTCTCACTCGCCAAGGTCTCTGTGGTGACTGATTCCGGTCCAAGTAAACTAGACCATGATAGTGCAGAAACGGATGAACATGGGAGACTGACTAGGAATGTAGTGCGAGGTGAGAAAGATACAGTTGATGTTTCAACAGAAGATGAGCTAATGTGGAGGTGGAATCAGGCAGGGCTGTCAGCTCTTACTTTCAATCATAATCGGTACACTGATTAGAATTACATCTCCAATAAATAGTTAATAATATCACCAATTAAAAATCCTTGTATTTTCAAATTATTGGCATAATAAAAATTATCAATGGATTCCTTTTGGTATTTTTTTAAAACATTTTAAATTATTATTTTTATTAGAAGCAATGTATGGTAGTATAAACCGTGGCATATAACATAATACATTCCGTGTACAACTTCTTGTTTTAAATTTAACAATAGAGAAATACCAGAGCAAGAAAAAGCGAGAAAAGAGAAGATTAAGGAGAGTCGTGATGTGTAAACCCCTGGAGTACCACTCCAGGAGTTACCAATTGATAGTCCGTGGAAGGATAGAGAGAAAGAACCCATAAAGATATATAAAAAGAGGAATAAAGATAGGAAAAAAAACAGAACAGAAAAGCAAAGGGATAGACCTACTTCATATCTTTCCACACCCCTCACCCAGTTCTGAAACGGTTAATTTCCAGAGTTATGTTGCACCATATTATACTTGTAATAAATCGATGAAAGGAGACCATATCTTTAAGAATTGTTCTGATTTTCCTGCTAGGATCCACATTTTAAGCGTTGGGGTGGGTGCATTTTTCCAAAATTTGAGTATACGTTTTTTTAGCCGTTATCAAGCCATAGTTAAGGAAACAATTTTGAAATGAAGTTAGCTCAGACCAGGCTTCCATTGCTCCGAAAATAATCAATTCTGTTTTGGGGTTCAATTTTATTTAAAATAATTTTGTGAAGATTTCAAAGATTTCTTTCCAAAATTTATGGAGTTTTATGCAGGAGACGAAGGAGTGTGCTATAGTTGCATCTTGAGATAAACATTTAACACAGATGGGGGAAACATTTGGAAACATTTTATTCAGTTTGGATTTCGAGTAAACCCGGGGGTCACGTAACTATTCAGCGTAACTTTTGGTATTTTTTAATCAGGTGACCACAAGGCATATCTTTTGTAGATAACTTCACATCAGCCTACACATTCATTTGCCCAGAAGCGTTGTCTCTCAGAAACCACCGGAACAAGAGAAAGATAAACAAAGTAATGAAATTATCATTGCTAGTTAACAGGGAAAAAACAAACACGGAGCACATTTGAATCTAGTTCTGAACTGAGACCGTGCATGAAGCAGGTAGTACAAGTGGTAAGTGGATAGAATGAGTCTAAAGGTCAATGTTAATAATTTATTGGCACAGGATGCTGGGAGTCGTCATGTATGGATCGATACAACATGGTCACAGCCCACGTTGCTCAGTCGCAAAGATTTAATACTGATTGATAAAAAAACTCTGATATTCGTGCATATTTTCACTATTGCACCGCTTGTGACACTCTAAGCCTCAGTTATCGCACCCAGCTCGGCTGATCTGTTCCTATAGTAACCAATGCTCTCAGGTAATTAGTGTTAACCTTAGAAATGCAAAAATATACTGTTTTGCAATTTAAAGATAATTTTTCATTAATTAACCTCCAGACCTCGATACTTCTTCTAAATGATTCACTCTTAAAACAACTGAGCTGATGTTATTCAACATAATTTCAGTACAGCCTCTTCAATTCTCTTAGGTTCTCCATTATCACTTGGAAAAATTCCAATCAATTCTCACCACCGCATTAATAGCCCCAATCAATGCCAGCACTTACAGTCATTCATCATAAACTTGGCACTGTTAGATCTGTCAAATCTCAAAGCTGGAGAAGCACCTGAACAGACAAGATATTTCTATGCCAGTATTAGTTTGTTTTTTGAGCAAAATACAAAGTGTTGGAGGAACTCAGCAGGTCAGGCAGCATCTGTGGAAGGAATGCATAGGGATGTTTTGTGTCTGGCCCTTCCCAAGTCTGAAGAAGGGTCCTAACCTGAAACGTTGCCTGTCCATTCCCTTCCTCAAGCACTCTATTCGCTCAAGATTTCAGCATCTGTATTCCTGTGTCTCCATCTTAGTCTATTTTTTTAATTCATTCACTGAATGATGGTCTTAGCGGCAAGAATAGCATATATTGTCCATCCCCAAATGTTATTTCACCCATGGTTCAAGTACATTACTGTGGTTCGAGAGGTTCATGCCCCATTCAGGGCAAGGATATACATTTCCATTCATAAAATTCTTCAGCAAATCTAATGAGGTTCAACAAGCATTATATCCCCGTTACTGAAAAACTACAGTTATGTATAACTCAATTAAAATAGGCTTGCCAGCTACCATGCTGGCTTCTGATTTACCAGTGCAGTAACATTGTTACTTCCATCCATACTGTAGCCCAAGTTTAATGCTAGACTGGGTCTGATGCCAAGCAACCCACTTTAAATGTGGACATGTCACAATGTCTTCAGTAAGAAATGCTGCATCCATCTGGTTCTCCATATGCACGTGAAGCAGAATGAAACCATTCAATAGAATGGAAAGCATCAATCACGTCTCATGAATGGATGGATAACAATGGGAGGTCCATTCTTAAATTATTATGACATAACTGAAAAGTGTTTTCTTAAAAGGAAACTTTGAAGAAAACCTGTTGAAACTCACAGCTTATTTGAAAACAGACCCTGAGTTTTTGAAGAATATTCGTAGCAGAATGATCCAGTATGATACCACTATTAAAGGGGATGGCTCCTATAATAAATAAACCGTACCAGCTGATGTCACTCAATAATGTTAAATTATTTTTAGGACTGATTGCTAAAGAAGGAAAATTGCCAATTACAAATTCATTCGCTAGAAGTATGAATTTAAACAAAATATAAAATATTGGAATTACACAGGTTAGAACCTGGATAGGTTTAGGTTTAGTGTGTTGGAAGGAACTGCAGATGCTGTTTGGGGGAGGTAACATTTCCGGCGAGAAGGAATGGGACACAAAATGCTGGAATAACTCAGCAGGACTAACTTAAGAAGGGTCTTGACCCAAAACGTCACCCATTCTCTCTCTCCAGAGATGCTGCCTGTCCCGCTGAGTTACTCCAGCATTTTGTGTCAATCTTAGATTTAGGTTTAGGTTAATTATTGTCATGTTTACTGGGCTATGGTGAAAAGCTTTGTTTTGCATGCTGCGCAATCGAATCAGATACTATACATTAATATAATCATGTGAAACTCATGTGCAATAGGTAGGGCAAAGTGAGAGATATAGGGAGCACAATATAGTTCCCAGCATTGTAGATGCAGAGGAAACGTACTACATTCAAGTGGTTGCTTGCTAATTCTGACATGGGGGGGGAGGGGGGGGGGGCATGGTCCATGGAGACTGTGGCAGCTCGGCAAGGCAATATCAGGCAGTATAATAGAACATACACATCCTGTTATCTTTCATTTGAAAACCTTTTCTTGATGTATTAAAAGTTGGAATTGGTGGTAGTTTTGTGAATACTGATAGAAATGTGCTTACGATCACAATAAGCATTTTTAATTGCAATCCATCTTACAGACACCCCGATGTAAACATTAGATTGAAAATAAATTAAAAAAACTCTAATATTGAAGAAACAAGAAAAAAAAGCAGAAAACTGAAATGAAACAAATCACTAGGCTGACCTGAATATTTCCATCATTTTCAGTTTTTATTCAAGATGGAATGACAATAGACAATACACAATAGACAATAGACAATAGGCGCAGGAGTGGCCATTTGGCCCTTCAAGCCAGCACCACCATTCAATGTGATCGTGGCTGATCAGCCACAATCAGTACGTGGCACTGAGTAGGACTAATGCACGTAAGGCTACTGGCCCTGACGGCATCCCCGGGCGCGTGCTCAGAGCCTGTGCTGCGCAGCTGACAGACGTCTGGACTGACATCTTCAACCTGTCACTTGCCCAAGCAGTTGTCCCCACTTGCCTTAAAGCCACCTCCATCGTGCCAGTGCCAAAACACTCCACTGCGGCAAGCCTCAACGACTTCTGCCCAGTTGCACTTACCCCCATCATCACCAAGTGCTTCGAGAGGCTGGTCCTGGCACACCTCAAAAGCTGCCTACCCCCCACACTGGATCCCTATCAGTTTGCCTACCGCAACAACAGGAGTACGGAGGATGCCATCTCAACGGCACTTCACTCCGCCCTCTCCCACCTCGACAACAGAGACACTTATGTAAGAATGCTGTTCATCGATTACAGCTCAGCATTCAACACCATTATTCCATCAAAACTGATCACCAAACTCGGTAACCTGGGCATCGACCCCTCCCTCTGCAACTGGATACTGGACTTTCTAACCAACAGACCCCAGTCTGTGAGGTTAGACAAGCACACCTCTTCAACCCTCACCCTGAACACCGGCGTTCCTCAGGGCTGTGTGCTGAGCCCTCTCCTCTACTCCCTCTTCACCTATGACTGCACACCTGTACATGGTACTAACACCATCATCAAGTATGCAGGTGATACAACGGTGATTGGCCTCATCAGCAACAACGATGAGCTGGCCTACAGGGAGGAGGTCCAGCACTTAGCAGCATGGTGCGCTGACAACAACCTGGCCCTTAACTCCAAGAAGACCAAGGAGCTCATTGTAGACTTCAGGAAGTCGAGAGGCGGCACGCACACCCCCATCCACATTAACGGGACGGAGGTGGAACGTGTTTCTAGCTTCAGGTTCCTGGGAGTCAACATCTCCGATGACCTCTCTTGGACCCACAATACCTCTACTCTGATCAAGAAGGCTCATCAGCGTCTCTTCTTCCTGAGGAGACTGAACAAGGTCCATCTGTCTCCTCAGATCCTGGTGAACTTCTACCGCTGCACCATCGAGAGCATCCTTACCAACTGCATCACAGTATGGTATGGCAACTGCTCTGTCTCCGACCGGAAGGCATTGCAGAGGGTGGTGAAAATTGCCCAACGCATCACCGGTTCCACGCTCCCCTCCATTGAGTCTGTCCAAAGCAAGCGCTGTCTGCGGAGGGCGTTCAGCATCGCCAAGGACTCTCTCACCCCAACCATGGACTGTTTACCCTCCTACCATCCGGGAGGCGCTACAGGTCTCTCCGTTGCCGAACCAGCAGGTCGAGGAACAGCTTCTTTCCGGCGGCTGTCACTCTACTCAACAACGTACCTCGGTGGCTGCCAATCACCACCCCCCCCCCCCCCCGGACACTTATTATTTTTTAATTCAAATCGTTTGCTATGTCGCTCTTCAAGGGAGATGCTAAATGCATTTCGTTGTCTCTGAACTGTACACTGACAATGACAATTAAAATTGAATCTGAATCTCTGAGTACCCCGTTCCTGCCTTCATATCCCTTAACTTCGCTATCCCTAAGAGCTCTATCTAACTCTCTCTTGAAAGCATCAAGAGAACCAGCCTCCACCGCCCCCTGAGGCAGAGAATTCCACAGATTCATAACTCTCTGTGTGAAAAAGTCTCTCTTCGTTCTTGGCGGCCCCTCCACACCGGGTCACTTTTTGTCCTCGGCGGTGCGTCCTCGAACTGGGGTTCTCGTGGTCCTATGTGACCGACTGCCGGACGGTTCTCCAACGTAGGTACAAGTGCTGCCATGAGGTAGATTGGAAGATCATAAATTCATCCTTAGCATGTGAGAATTCGATTCAAGCATCTGATAACAGCAGGAAAGAAGCTGATCTTGAATCTGGTGGTGTATGATTTCATGCTTTTGTACCTTCTGCCCAACTGGAGTGCAGAAAAGTGAAAATGCATCAGAGCACAAGGGTCCTTGATTATGCTGCCTGCTTTGCCAATGCAGCTTGAGGTATAGATAGAGCTGATGGGGAGGGAGCTGGTTGCATAAGCTTTGTCCACAACTCTCTGTGATGTCCCACAGTCTTTGGCAGAAGCGTTGCCAAAGCAAGCTGTGATGCATTCCAATAGGATGCTTCTGTAGAAATTGATGAGTCATTGGAGACATGTTGAATTTCCTTTAACTGCTAAGGAAGTAAGGCATTGGTGTGACATTAATCTAGTTGGACCATGCCAACTTGTTGGTGATATTTATGTCCAATCATTTGTGGCTCTCAACTTCTCCATTTCAGCACCATTGATATGGAGTGGGAAGTGTACTCCATCCTGCTTCCCGAGTCAATGAATGGCTCCTTTGTTTTTCTAGCATTGAAAGAGAGGTAGTTGTCTTGACACCATGGCACTAAGTTCTTGATCTCCTTCCTGTACTTTAAATGGAGTTAGAGCAGAATTTGGCCACATAGTCATGAATGGGGGGGGGGGGGGGGGGGGGGGGATTGTAAAGGGGGCCGCTAACATAGCCTTGTGGGACAATGATGTTCGGAATTAGCATGGCGGATGATTTATCACTTATCCTTAATGATTGCAGTCCGTGGGTCAGGATGTCAAGGATCCATTGCAGAGGGCATTGCTGAGTTCCTCAGCCCACGAGCATGGGATGAGTTGGGTTGAAATTATGGTTCTGAACACGGATGTATTGTCAACAAACGGAAGTCTGACGTAAGTGTCCTTGTTATGCAAATGCCCTAGGGATGAGTGTCGGGGCAGGGAGATGGTGTTTATCATGGGCCTGTTGCGACAGTAAGCAGATTGCAACAGATCAGGGCTACCTGGGAGTCTAAAGTCGATGTGCGCCATAACTAACCCCTCGAAGCACTTCATGATGGTGGATTTCAGAACCACTGGGCATTAGTGGTCAAGGCATGCTACCTTGTTTTTTTCTTTGGCATTGGGGCTTTTGCAGTCTTCTTAAAGCAGATCAGAATCTCAGGTTGCAGTAGGGAGAGATCAAAGATGTTCGTGACTGCACCTGTCAGCTGGTTAGTGCATGGCCAAGGCAACCATCTGGTCAATTGCTTTCCACGGGTTCAATCTCAAAAATGACAATCCGACATTGGCGACGGTGACTCTGGGTCCAGGTTTACCAAGGATGACGGGACAGGTGGCATTATTCCACTGACCTTCTGATTCATAAACTAAACATATAATGTAAGCTTTCTGCCATCTGTTCTCTGCAAAAAGTGGTTGTGATTTGAAGAGTGGTGGCAAACCTTTGCAGCAATAATCCAGACAAATCCAACCAAGACAAAATTGACTTTGAACTTGCATGAGAGATTGTGGAGAACATAAACATGTGGCTTCATATGGTTACAATTCCCAGATTCCATGCTGATCTGGCAAATCTCAGGATTGGGCCGATGTTATTGGCAGGAAAAGGCACAACATCAAAAGATTCTTTTCTGCTTCATCAGAGCTAAAACCTAAAAAAGCCAGGTCCGAAACCCAGTAAAGGAAGTGGGTAATAAGTAGGTCGGGGGTGGGTGAGTGTGAAGAATGAAAACTGGCAAATAACAGAGCTATCAATCAGCAAGCAAGTCAGTTAAATGATTAACTGTTCAATGTTCAGTAGATTGGGCAAACATTGAACAAAGAAATGTGCCAATATTTACCAGGATAAAAGAGCCCCCAAAAAACATACACATTTATATCTGTTCCTCCCATATCAGCTTTCTCCCCCCTTCTACAAACTGGGTCCTAACCCTTGATATATCACCTATCCATAAGGTTGCCAACTGTCCTGTATTAGGTGGGACATCCGGTATATTGGGCTAAATTGGTTTGTCCCATACGGGACCAACCTTGTCCCGTATTTGACTGCAACTACTCGGGTCGGGTCAGAGCGCCACATCCGGCCCCGCCTCACCCGTCCCGACGTAGTGCAGCCCATGGAGTGCAGCAGCAGCGCCTCGCCCGTGGCCCCGTCGGTTGGCAGCCCGGCCAGCTATTCGACCTTCGGACCTTCGCTTACCTCCGACACCACCACCCCTCCTTCTCATGGCCAATCATCAGTTCATGAGTAGGATGGGGTGCTGGATTTTGCATGCAGCAGAACACAAGGCCCAGCCGGCGGGCCAGCTGAGGAGTTTTGGCCCGGGCACCGGACTTTGCGTGTGACGTCGTGCGGCCCGGGCCAAAACTCCTCAGCTGACCCGCCGGCTGGGCTTTGTATGCAGTCCAGCACCCGGGCCAACTCATCATTCACCCAGCCACGGACTAGTCGGTCAACAAATTGCCCCGGATTTGGTGACTTGGTTGAAATCCTGTCACTTTCCGTGCGTCAGTTGCACGCTAGGTTCGTCGAAAAGATCAAAATTAAAAATTTGAAGTACGGTTTCTACTGAATGTATCGCTTTTGCACCATCGTAAAGTCGAAATATCTTAAGTTGAAGCCATGTAAGTAGAGGAGCATCTGTGGTCTGTAATCACCAGAGGGCACGCTTACAGACAGATCCTAGATCTGATACAACCGCGTGCGTGCGTGTTGCATGTGCTGTTGATGCCACGCATGGCTGATTCACCTCTCATCCAATCACAGGCCCCCTTATGCGCATCAGTTGTACTTTATATTTTGCCAATTCCTGCCAAGACAAAACGTTTCAGTAACGTCTGTTGCTGTTCAGTCAGTTTGGCATGTGCAAATATGGATAAACCTGCAAAAAAGAAAAGATTGTGCAGCTATAACAAGCAATGGGAAGCAAAAGAGACATGGGTTAAGCCCGGCAGCGGTGACTCGCCTAAGGCCTTCTGTACTTTATGCCTTTGGGAATTTGTTCCTTATTTTGATAATTTGTCCCTTATTTGAGAGTGAAAAAGTTGGCAACCCTACTTATCCATGTTCTCCAGAGATGCTGCCTGACTCACTGAGTTACTCCACGACTTTGCCTCTGTTTTTTTTGTAAACCGGCATCTGCTGTTCCTTGTGTCTAAAACTATTTATCTTCCCCTGCAAGGCTGCCTTACCCACCGAGTGTTTACCAGCAACTTCATGTTTTAATATTCCTGAGGATTTTTATTCTTACTCCTCACAGTGAGTGGAATATTGCTTATACTGATGGTCAGTTTCCTGATTCTCATACTGAAAAGGGAAGAGTGCAGCACAGGAACAAGCTCTTTGGCCTACAATGTTTGTGCCAAACATGATGACTAGTTAAACATCTCATCTGTCTGTATCTGAACCATATTCCTCTATTACTTGTACTTCCATGTGCCTGTTACATGACTCTATTGTATCAGCCTCCACCGCCACCCCTGGCAATGCGTTCCAGACCCCCAGCACTCACTATATAAAAAACATGTCCCCGCACATCTCCATTAAGCTTTCCCCCTCTCTCCTGATAGCTACGCCCTCTAGTGCTGGACATTTCTATCCTGGGATAAAGGTTCTAACTGTGTAGATTAGTGTCACACATGTTGTGAGTCATACTCTGTAGCTACGCCCACTAGTTTAACAGAAAGCATCTCTGCCCATTCTCCCTCAATTTGGAGTTACGTGCTAAGATGAAGTTACCTATGCTTTAACGTTAATAAAGTCTTTGAATCTTAATCACTGTGCGTGACTTAAGTTATTCCAACAGGAACAAACTGTCTACCCTATCTATGCCTCTCATAATTTGATGTACTTCTATCATCTCCCCTCAATCTCTGATGTTCCAGAGACAGCAGTCCAAGTCTATCCAACCTCTCCCTGCAGCTGAAACCCTCTAATCCAGGCAGCATTCTGGTAAAAACTCTTTCTGAAATGAATTATAATTTTCACTGATTCTGTCCAGAACATTACATTTACATCTTCAGCCATGCAAGAAGCATGAAATTAATCGTAAAGTAAATTGTGCAATATATGGGATTTTTTTGTTCACTTAAAAATTAGCTATTTTCTAACAGTCTGTTTGACATTAATTATAGTGCGGTCAACCTAATGATAAAGCTTCATGGCAAATCAAAATTATTGCTTTAACCACACAGGACAGATGTCAGTGTGTAATTGAGAGGAGGAGGGGGAGAAAGGAAAGCAAGATCTGTAAAGGTACAATTTCTATTTAATGTGATTTGTAAATTTTAAATCTGCAATTGTTAGCAATGTATTGAAAGGTGCTAATATTGAATCAGATTCATACGGTTTGTTCGAGTTTGGTTGAGAAAGGATGATGAACAGCATTGTAAAGTGAAGAATGAAATCAAAATTGCTTTGCAGAAATCTGAATAGCAATGATCTTGCCAATAATATCTCAAAATATGGTCTAAAGGAGAGTTATGCTTTGGGTTCTGCTCCACAAAGATTTTGCCAGGACCACAATATTTACAAACTCTCTGTAAGCCTTCCCATTGTGTGTCAAGAAACCTTGAGATTTATACCATTAATACAAAATATTCCCAATACAGAAATTATGGCCTGGTACTTTCTGTCAAAGTGATATAATTTGTGATCCTGTCACTAAATTTTTCGGGCCCACAAGGGAACAATTGAAATTGTGAGTACATTTTTCTTGAGTTTTTCCAAAAAATAATCCTTGCATCTCCCTCGCTTTCACTTGATAAAAGAGCAATTGTGTAAAAGGTTAACTCAGCTTTTATCTACATAGGCACTGCCTGGACTGCTGAATAGGCCCAACATTTTATGTTTTCATTTGAATTTCCTTTCTTTCAATCTCTAATTTCCCCTGTTATCTTCCTCCATTGTTCACCATGGGTTTTAAGTATATGTTTATTTCATTACAGAAACGAACCACTTAACCTGCCATTCAGGATGCTGTGACGTTGTTGTCGCTATCAATTCGTATTTCTGTTTACTTGCACGACAAGAATAACAATCTGATGACAGAGTTGAATATCCGATCACAATGCTCCCCATAACAGCCAACAATGGTAATTTGCAGAAATTCATTGTCTTGTCTTCTGCAACAAGATGGAGAGGTGCTTTGGCAAGAACTAATCATCTGTGTGCTTGTGCAAGTACAGGCCCAACAGTGTGCAACTCTTCAATGGAAGAACACAACACACAAAGTGCTGGGGGAACCCTTTCCCTCTTCCAGCTTTCTCTCTCCTCCTGCACAATCAGCTTGAAGAAGAGTACACCAAAAGTCATGTATCCATGTTCTCCAGGGATGCAGCCTGACCTGCTGAGTTACCCAAATGCTTTGTGTCTTTTTTTGTAATCTAGCATCTGCAATTCCTTGTTTCAAGGTTTGTAAACACAGTACTAAGTTGATAACTAAAGAAACAACAAAATTAAGTTCAATTTAAAAAATAGAGTCCAAAACCCTGAGTGCAACCAAGGCAGAATGTAGTTCGAAGTTTAGTCTCTATTAGTAATGTTCAATAGCCTGATGGTTGTTGGGAGCAGCTGTTCCTGAGCCTGAACATTATAGTTTTCAGATTCCTATATTTTCTTCCCGATTGCAGCAGTGAAATGAGAGTGTGGTCAGGATGGTGTTGGTCCTTGATGATGCTGGCTGCCCTTTTGAAACAGAGCCTCTGATAGATCCCTTCGATGGTGGGGAGATCAGTACCCGTGACGGACCAGGCAGTGTTCACCAATTTTTGAAATCTCCTTTGTTCATGGGTGTTCCTGTTACGGTGCAATTAGAACTCTTAATGTGTAAATTTGATCTGATACCAATTGATTTGATTAAATCCGATACCAAGTTCCCAACCTGCTACAACATCTAAAGAGATTACAAGGCTTGAGATGACACACCAAATCATGGAAAATTGTTGGAATTTTGTCACAATCTGGTGGAAATATTTTGAGAAGTACGCAAATTTCTAAGACTGTTCAATAAAAGTAAGTATTTTTGACTTTTGACTATTGGATTTGGAAACTGATTGCTTAAATTCATAAGGGAGTAAACTCAGAGTACTTGATTTATGATGCTTAAGTTGTTTGCCGAGTATTCCCAGGTTTAGAGTTATAGTAATCTCATCAAATCTTTGAGCCAGGTTTAATAACAGCAGATGAGAAACCTTAGCCTTCAGGTGTTAGATCACTGATAAACACAGGAAGTGAAGAAAAGTAATTCACAGTGTGAACCCTTGAAGCTAAAACAAGCCAGATGCCTGTAATGGACACTTTGGGTCCTTATTTTCAGCTGTTAACTTTGATGCCAGGGCCTAACACAATAACAGACATTTAAGGCACAGTAGGGGGGCATTTGGTCCATTGTGTCTATGTCAGTTGAACAAAGAGCTATGGATATATTAATCCCACATTCCCTGTTCACTACTGTGTGGGTTAGTGCTTATTAAATATAATGACGGGTTGTGCCTCAGCCACTCACCCTTACAAGCAGTGCCTTTTAGCCCTTCGCCAGTCCTGCTCTCTAATCTTTGAATTTTTTAACATAAACCTAGACTGCCAATAACTTATCAATGGAGAAAAGGAATACCTGACATTTCAGGTCGAGATCCTGTCTGAAGAAGGGTCTCAACCCAAAACGTCACCTATTCCTTTTCTCCAGAGGTGCTGTCTGAACCGCTGCGTTACTCCAGCTTTTTGTGTCTATCTTTGGTTTAAACCAGCATTCCTTCCTGCACATTAATAATTTATCAGTCTGAAGAAGGGTCACGACCCAAAACGTCCATGTATTCCAGTGATGCTGCCTGACTTGCCCAGTTGCAAGCAGATCCTATCTTGCTCCTTCATAATTATGTACATCTCAGTTGAACTTCCCTTTAGCCTCTTTAAACTGTACTTTAGAGTTTAGAGATGCAGCGCAGAAACAGGTCCTTCGGCCCATCGGGTCCATGCCGACCAGCGATCACCCCATATACTAGCACTATCCTATACACTAGGGAAGGTTTACAATTTTATTTTACCAAAGCCAACTAACCTACAAACCTGTATGTCTTTGGAGTGTGGGAGGAAACTGGAGCACCCGGAGAAAACCCATGTGGACACAGGGAGAAGGTACAAACTCCATACAGACAGCACCTGTAGTCAGAATCGAACCCGTCTAGGGCGCTGTAAGGCGGCAACTCTAACGCTGTGCCACTGTGCCGCCCTTCTGCTCTAAAGAAAACATTTTCGCCATAATCAATCCTCCCTCACTGCTAAACCTCCTGATAAATCTCCTGCTTACCATCTCTAATCTTATCACTTTCTACCTGTAATGTCAGCATTGCATTGACAAAAACAGGAAATGCTGGAAAAGCTCAGCAGGTCAAACAGATTCTGTGGAAAAAGAAACAGTTGATGTTTTATATCTGCAACCCTTTGTCAGAACTTTGGTACATATCTGAGCAGCAGCCTGTCTTTCTGACTACTGGCAATCCTACACTTGGTGGCACAATGGTGCATTAGGTAGAGCTGCTGCCTCACTGCACTGGAGCCCGGATTTGATCCTGACGTCGGGTGCTGTCTGTGTGGAGTTTGCATGTTCTCTCTGTGACCATGTGGGTTTCCTCCAGGTGCTCCAGTTTCCTCCCACATCTCTGTAAATTGTCCATTGTGTGTCTGGAATGAATGCCAAAGTTGGATAACATAGAACTAATGTGAATGGATGGTCGGCGTGGGCACGGTGGACTGAAGGACCTATTTCCACGCTATTTCTTTAAAGCTAAAACTAAAAACTAAAACTGCCAGCTCCGGAGGGAACTGCACCACCCCATCAATCAGGTAAATAACAGTAACCGCTCCTGCACAGCTCTCTGGATACAGCAATCTGTGAACTCCAGTGTGGACGACACAAAACCCTCGCACCACCTCCCGCCCCAATTCCAGACACTTTTAATAGCCAGTTTTCAAATGGTTCACTACATGTATGGAATTTATGGAATTCCCTGCCACAGAGGGCAGTGGAGGCCAAGTTACTGGATGGATTTAAGAGAGAGTTAGATAGAGCTCTAGGGGCGAGTGGAGTCAAGGAATATAGGGAGAAGGCAGGCACGGGTTATTGATAGGGGACGATCAGCCATGATCACAATGAATGGCCGTGCTGACTCGAAGGGCTGAATGGCCTCCTCCTGCACCTATTTTCTATGTTTCTATGTAAGATGCTCAATGAACGTTTCTTTTGTCACATGAAGATGTTTCAAAGTCACCCAACTGTTTTCTAAAGTCCAAATAGATTCTCAGAAATTAGTTAAATCAGTAGATGATCAGGTGCGCAGAACTGGTTGACACCAAAATGCAGATAGGTACCGTAAATAATGTCCTCCCTTATTTTTTGAATAATGCTATACAGTGCTCACAATATCCCTCCTTCACCATTAATCATGAATCATTTTTGGATTAACATTTGTGTTACAAGGAAGCAAATTTACATTACTGTAACACCCTTGATGAACTGCAGTGTGTGGTATGTTCACCTGAAGGTTGACAAAGTTAAGCAATTTATCCAAAGACAAATGGGCTTTTTCCATTTGTGTGCATCATACCATTACTACTACACTGATGCTAAAATCTAGATTCCGTGCTAAATCTCTGGAGGTGAAGCTAAAAACGTTTAGAATTATATTCCTAGAATACCTTCTCAAAAGAGTTAATGTCTACATTTTAGCAAAACTCTTAATATAGTACAGCATATATATTAGGATATGTACGATAATATAGTATAGCATACACGTCCAATACAGACCTAGCATTAATGAAAGAATGTCATACATTTCTAAGTCAGATCTGGGCAATTGTTACATACTGAGGGATCTGTTGCATTCAAATTTATTTAAGCGGATTTTTTTGTTGCTAAGTACCAGAAATCCGATATTATCAGTATTACCTTTAGACTCCACTTCTTTTAAAAGTGTGACTTCCTCAAGGAGTACTGGGGTATTGACTGGGATACCATTACACCTGTAATTCATTCCTCAAAGCTTTGAATGGCTTCTTGATAGTATCAATAACAGCATTTCGCCATTCAGTAAGGATAAAGCTCAGCACTGACCAAGGGAATGGTTTCATTCGCTCTAACGGCTCCTCAGAACCAAGGTAATCAAAAACTCAAATCCAGTTTTAACTGAAGGACATAGTCCAGGCATTTGTTTCAAAAGAGAGCGTAGGAAACAAGATTAGACAGGCTTGCACAGTTCAGTGAATGTGAAAACAATATAAAGACTGAAAGTTGACAATGAACAAAGCTCTGTGTCGTTCAACATGTGAACGTTACTGTTGAAGCAATGGCTTCCCCCACAGTAGAATGCCTTAAGCAGTAAAGAGCAACCTTCCCTTAATTAATATAAATGTTTGTAGAAGACAAAGGGCTGCAACAAGTGCAGTAGATATTATGATGGACAAGTGTGTGCATTTTGGAAAGAGTAATACGAAAGCTACACAATTGAAAGTTCAGACTGGGTTGGTGGCAGAAAGTGAAAATGGGCTACAAGGTCACAAATCGCCATGAAAAGTGCAAACAAAGCACTGGAGTTAGATTGTAGAGGAACAAATGTAGAGAATGATGTAGATCTCAATTAGACCACACCAGGAACTCTGCATATATCTGGTCTCCAAATTAGAAGGAAAATATAGAAACTGTGCAAAATTGAATGATTAGGATAATACCAAATAAAATGGATGGCATATCAAGAAAGAATGAACAGAGCTAAGAAGAAATGAATGATGAAGGAGTTGACCAAGGCTTTTTCTCCTTCTTCATATGTGGCTCCTCAGGGTCAATGACGCCTTGCTACCACTCCAGTTTTATGTGTTCTAATGTGATCAATGAGGGCAATGTGGGAACCACAGACTCATTCGTAGATGGGCTGAAAGGTCTCTGATGAGCTGGATGGGTGGGTAATTTGTGAGATGATATGCCCCTTTCACCCAGTCTTCTCTATACTCCTGATTAATGGACTCAAGGTTCTCAATATCATCCCAAACACCACTTTTGCTATTTTCAGCCATTGTAGGCTAGAGTTCCCAAGAATCTCAAGCAGGCATGTTGCACTTTGTCAAGGATCTTTTAGCACATCCTTGAATATTTCTCTCTGTCCGCATTATAATCTATTCTTGTGACAAAGTTTGGAATAGAGTATCTGCTTCAGGAGTCTGGTGTCAGGCATGAAAGCGACTTTGCCTGTACAAAGGAGCCACTTATATGTGATTAGGAATTAAGTGCTGGGCCTGTTGTCTTCAGAGAGAGCACGGGTTCATTTATCCTTCTAGTGAATTTGGAGTAATTTGCAGAGACTGCATTGGCGGTATCTTTCAGAAGTTCCCAAAGAGATGATGGAGGACTCCTGTAAGATTTCGCTCCAATCATGAAACATTCCTGATCCAAATCCCAGAAGGAGACAAACTGATCTTCCCAGGTGGACAAAAATGCTGGAGAAACTCAGGTGGTGCGGCAGCATCTATGGAGCAAAGGAAATAGGCAACGTTTCGGACCGAAACGTTGCCTATTTCCTTTGCTCCATAGATGCTGCCGCACCCGCTGAGTTTCTCCAACATTTTTGTCTACCTTCAACTTTCCAGCATCTGCAGTTCCTTCTTGAACAAACTGATCTTCCTAGAGACTCCAGCACCTGTATGGGAAAGCACGATTGACAAGGAAGGAACAGAGAAGTCCAACTCCAGTGGGGTCCTTATGGCAAAATGTTTGGTGTTTGTCAAATTGAACACCATTTTACCAGAATGATCGGCCAAACACTTCATAACAACACCCCATGTTCACACACTTGTCCAAGCAAGAGATCGTCATTAATAATTGCTTATGGAAATGTAATATGGTAGATATTATGAAGTTATGAATATTATAATGAAAACATAAATGTTTTGCTTGAGGGTTTGAAAGTAGCAGCTATAAATATATGATAGTCATAAAAAAATCTCATCAAGAAGCCAAACAAAAATTATTTTCCTCAAGAGTAGGAGCATGTGTTTGAAATGACCAACATAGATGGTTTAAGGAGAAGCTGATTAAATACGGGGGAGAGAAGGAATAGAAGAAAACATTGATGAGTTGTGATGGTAATGTGGAAAATGTCATGTGCAAAACAGAGAGATTGTCGCCATCGGTGAATGGCCTGTTTCACAGCGAGCACATCCCAAAGAGGCAGATTCATCCTGGCATCTTTTTCATTAAGGTCTGGCCTCTCCTCAATCACTGTCTGTATTTACACCCATCTCAAACAGTAATTAAAAATGTTGATGGTTCATAGGCAGAGAGTGAAAACGCAACCATTAGTCCAGTTTGCAATGGTGTTTTATCATTGGTGGAAATCATTTTTAAAACATGGGGGGGGCGGGCACAAGGAGAGTGGGCATAGATGGGGGAGAGAGAGAGAGGGGGGGGGAGAGAGAGGGGAGAGAGAGAGAGGGGAGAGAGGAACGATCGCACGTTATAACGCGCCGCTGACCCATTCTGACCGCTGCCGCCGAACACCGCCCCCCCCCCCCCCCGCCTCCGACCCATTCTGGTCGCCGCCGAACAACCCCGCCCACATTGCACCCTTCTTCACGGCGGCCTTGTGATGGCTCGGCTCTGACAATTGGAGGGACCTACCTGGTAACAACAATAAGATCAGCTCCAGGCCACTGCTCTCCCCGACTCGAATCGACTCGATGCCTAACTGACACACGCTCCATCCTGTGCTGAGCTTACTGCGGGCCGGATAAAATCTTGTGACTGTCCGAATGTGGTCCGCGGGCCATAGTTTGGAAACCCCTGATGTATGCATATATACGTACGCATGATACGGTAAATACAGTTAGCACTGGCTTAATTGGGAAGAGTGTAGCGCTAGCTTCCTTCCGTGGTGGGTGGGAGCACTTAGAGGGGTAAAGGGCCCGGAGAATAGGCCTAAGTTACGTTTCGACATACAAGAAAACATGGGGGGGATTGTCCCCCACCTCTGAAAATATGGGGGGAACAGGTCCCCCCCATCCCGCACCCCGGGATTTCCGCCCATGTTTAACAGGAGATCAAATAATGGAACTTCATGAAGGATCAAGATCTATTCAATCAAAACAGGTTGGTTAAAGATGGGTGAGCATTAGAATTACTGGGGACAGATGATCCAACACTTTTTTACATTTAGTTATTACAGTTAAAATAAATGTTAAACGCATCCCTGGAAATATCCACCTGGATTTGGCAGTGGATGTTGAAATAGCAGCCTGTACAAGTCTGTATCAGTCTCAAGAAGGGTCTCGACCCGAAACGTCACCCATTCCTTCACTCCAGAGATGCTGCCTGACCCGCTGAGTTACTCCAGCATTTTGTGTCTACCTATGAAATAGCAGTGTTTGCCACTGACCTTGAAGAATGCTGCTGACTAAGAAGCTGCAATCTTAATTGTGTCAGCTGTCCTTGGTCCTTTTCACAGATATGAGTGCTTGGGGATTTCTGAAGACTAAATATCAATATCTATGAAAGTTGGAAATCATGTAAGTTATTTTAAAATATTTATCTGAGGAAATAACTCACCACGGCTATATTATTTCAGGACAAGGTGGATGTTAAAAATGAAAGAATGTAAGAAATGGAATTGGCCTAGGCTAATTGGTCACTTGTGTCATCTCTGCCATTCAATAAGACCATGGTCAAACTCAATACCAACCATGATCAGTCACTGCTTATGCTCTCAATATCCAAACATCAGCCGATCCTTACCTTAAATATACTCAGTGACATGAACTTCCCTGCCATTCATGAGTAAAGGATACCAAAGATGCGTCATGTTCTGGATGACAAATTCCTCATCTCTGAGCCAGTCGCCCGACCCATTATTCTGAGACCATGGCGACTGGTTCTAAACACCATAGCCAGGGAAATTGATGTGAATATCAGAAGAATTGTTTAAATGGGATTAATGTAAGATTAGTGTAAATAGGTGATAGACGGTCTGCACAGAGGGGAATACAGCAGCGAAACAGGCCCATGGGTGCTGTTACCCTGTTGTAACACTATGACCTCCAACATACAGGTATAGACAAACAGAAGCCACATCAAACACCAGCTGGCCAAAGTCTGTTCATGATAAAATACTTTCTGCGGTGGATCCCCAGAATGGGTGGGTTTGGAGTGGAACAGTCAGGACTGAGGAGACACCCCCCCAATCATTATTTTATGTTACTTCGTTGAGATGACATTCCAAAGTAAACAGGAAGCCCCAGCAGGATAACCCACTGGAGAGTTTCAGTTCCCATTCAATAAACCATAATTCCACCACTTTGCTTCCAAATTAAAATAATTACAACTTAGGTTGGTTTTCCTAGGCTTTTCAGAAAAAGAAACCGGCACGTGTGCTTTTGACACAAACATAGATATAAGAATCACAGTGTATTGAAAGGGACCCACTATTACTTATTTACACCTCTCGCAGATTTCTAGCCAAGGACATACCATGAAAGATTTAGCTCTTTTAATACATTCTAAGTATTACAAGGAATACTGTGTTCTCAATACCACGACTATCAATATTTTAGCTGTATAATATATCTACCAAGAGGGCCTATCAAATACACTTCAACAATAACCAGTGCAGCTTGCGTGGCTTCAAGCTATCAGCTTTCCAGTGACAAAAGGCAAATGCTTACTCATTTTATACCAAAGACCTAATGCTCAGGCAGACAAGAGGTGCAAACTGACAGATGTCAGATGTCAACTTTAACATAACATGAAAATATACTGTTCACATTTTGCATTGCCAGCTTCCTGCTGTGAAGTGCAAAACTAAAAGCACTTTATAGTAGAATATAACATCCGTGCAAACAATGAGATATCTGATCGTCATCTCTGCATACTCAAGACATACAAGTACAGGTCCATTCATGTACTGTTAGTTACATTATTCTAAAACGGTTGTGCTTGAAGGAAGTGTGTATACCAAAAATAAACTACTCTGCTGATTGAGAGATTGTTGATTGGTCATTACATATGTTCAACACACATAATGTTCCCTGATGTATTCTGAGGCCCTTAGCTGTTGTTACTTTCTGCCAACCACAAGAACAGACGTGGAGCTTCTTTCCCTCTACCACTGAGCCGCCGTCCTTCATTGATGTACCGATCCTACTCATAGTCTTTTCCGTTGTGTGGTTTGTAGCTGGGTAATCCATCTGTGAGTCTTCTTTTGAATTTAGCAAGAAGTTGTTACTTGGTGGTATTAGCTTTTTAAGAAGAGAAGGAAATCAGCCAACTGCTGATTTGCTGGAGGCTTTGTTACTAAAGAATGTGCTGTCGTAATATGAATACCCATCGAGGAGAAACTTTTAAATTTTGTAATGTTTCACATTCAATTTTGATCATTGGTAAAAAAGGCTGGCATTTATTGTCAAGAGTAAAGATTGTTTTTATTATCATATGTCCCAAACCAGAAAAATAAAATTGTTCCTTGCAACAGCACAGCAGTGTAAACACTATAATAAACAACAAAAAGAGACCAGTACTCCAAATTGACATAAGATTATAAGACATCACAGTAGAATTAGGCCATTGGTCCCATCGAGTCTGCTCCGCCATTCAATCATAGATGATCTACCCCATCTACCTCGCAAACCCATTCTTCTACCTTCTCTGTAAAATTTGACACCCTCACTAATCAAGTATCTACCAACCTCTGCTTTAAAAATACTCAATAACTGGGCCTCCACCACTGTCTGTGGCAATGCGTTCCACAGATTCACCATCCGCTGGCTAAAAAAAAATCACTTAAACTCACCCAATACTGGAAATATCCTCTCCACATGCACTCTATCTAGGTTTTTCAATATTCGGTGGGTTTCAATGAGATCTCTCCTCATGCTTCTAAACGTCCAGTATATCGATAACGCAAAATTGATGACAATGTGTTCCATGGGGAGGTCCCCGGAGAGGGCCCCAGGCATCCACGTAATGGAGATGGTCACTGCATGCTCATAGAAACATAGAAACATAGAAACTAGGTGCAGGAGTAGGCCATTCGGCCCTTCGAGCCTACACCGCCATTCAATATGACCATGGCTGATCATCCAACTCAGTATCCCGTACCTGCCTTCTCTCCATACCCCCTGATCCCTTTAGCCACAAGGGCCACATCTAACTCCCTCTTAAATATAGCCAATGAACTGGCCTCAACTACCTTCGGTGGCAGAGAGTTCCAGAGATTCACCACTCTCTGTGTGAAAAAAGTTCTTCTCATCTCAGTCCTAAAGGATTTCCCCCTTATCCTTAAACTGTAACCCCTTGTTCTGGACTTCCCCAACATTGGAAACAATCTTCCTGCATCTAGCCTGTCCAACCCCTTAAGAATTTTGTAGGTTTCTATAAGATCCCCCCTCAATCTCCTAAATTCTAGCAAGTACAAGCCAAGTCTATCCAGTCTTTCTTCATAAGACAGTCCTGACATCCCAGGAATCAGTCTGGTGAACCTTCTCTGTACTCCCTCTATGGCAATAATGTCCTTCCTCAGATTTGGAGACCAAAACTGTACGCAATACTCCAGGTGTGGTCTCACCAAGACCCTGTACAACTGCAGTAGAACCTCCCTGCTCCTATACTCAAATCCTTTTGCTATGAAAGCTAACATACCATTTGCTTTCTTCACTGCCTGCTGCACCTGCATGCCTACTTTCAATGACTGGTGTACCATGACACCCAGGTCTCGCTGCATCTCCCCTTTTCCTAATCGGCCACCATTTAGATAATAGTCTGCTTTCCTGTTTTTTTGCCACCAAAATGGATAACCTCACATTTATCCACATTATACTGCATCTGCCAAACATTTGCCCACTCACCCAGCCTATCCAATTCACCTTGCAGCCTCCTAACATCCTCCTCACAGCTAACACTGCCCCCCAGCTTCGTGTCATCTGCAAACTTGGAGATGTTGCATTCAATTCCCTCGTCCAAATCATTAATATATATTGTAAATAGCTGGGGTCCCAGTACTGAGCCTTGCGGTACCCCACTAGTCACTGCCTGCCATTGTGAAAATGACCCGTTTACTCCTACTCTTTGCTTCCTGTTTGCCAGACAGTTCTCTATCCACATCAATACTGAACCCCCAATACCATGTGCTTTAAGTTTGTATACTAATCTCTTATGTGGGACCTTGTCGAAAGCCTTCTGAAAGTCCAGATATATCGCATCCACTGGTTCTCCCCTATCCACTCTACTAGTTACATCCTCGAAAAATTCTATAAGATTTGTCAGACATGATTTACCTTTCGTAAATCCATGCTGACTTTGTCCAATGATTTCACCACTTTCCAAATGTGCTTCTATCCCATCTTTAATAACTGACTCTAGCAGTTTCCACACTACCGATGTTAGACTAACTGGTCTGTAATTCCCCGTTTTCTCTCTCTCTCCCTTTTTAAAAAGTGGGGTTACATTAGCTACCCTGCAATCCTCAGGAACTACTCCAGAATCTAAAGAGTTTTGAAAGATTATTACTAATGCATCCACTATTTCTGGAGCTACTTCCTTAAGTACTCTGGGATGCAGCCTATCTGGCCCTGGGGATTTATTGGCCTTTAATCCATTCAATTTACCCAACACCACTTCCCGGCTAACCTGGATTTCACTCAATTCCTCCATCTCCTTTGACCCGCGGTCCCCTGCTATTTCCGGCAGATTATTTATGTCTTCCTTAGTGAATATGGAACCAAAGTAGTTATTCAAATGGTCCACCATGTCCTTGTTCCCCATGATCAATTCACCTGTTTCTGACTGCAAGGGACCTACATTTGTTTTAACTAATCTCTTTCTCTTCACATATCTATAAAAACTTTTGCAGTCAGTTTTTATGTTCCCTGCCAGTTTTCTTTCATAATATATTTTCCCTTTCCTAATTAAGCCCTTTGTCCTCCTCTGCTGGTCTGAATTTCTCCCAGTCCTCTGGTAGGCTGCTTTTTCTGGCTAATTTATTTTTTGTTTTTTTTTAATAATATTTTTATTAGAAGTAGACGTATTATAAAGTATAGTTACATATTATAGTAAAAAAACTTTTCATATACATCAGTCATCTATATATATATAAAACTCAAATCCGTCCGTCCGCCTGCAGTACGGATCCCTTCCTGCCTTTCGATTCGTGCCCAATACTCGCAGATGTCCAATCGGAATGGCCGATGCTCGCAGATGTCCAATCGGAATGGATTCATTTGCATGTACGGCTGCCAGCTGCATTTCTTCCTTTGATTCATTGCCACGCCCAATCCAGACGCTCAATCTCCGAGATATTTTCCATTTCGGTAGAGATTTCGCTTTTCTTTCTAAGTATCCGCTCCTCATTTCATTTCATCGTGTTGAAGTACATGTTTTTAATCAAATCCTTCTCCCCCCCCCACCCACCCCCAAGTATTTCAAAAATAAACAGGCTTCTCCATTTACATGTCAGCTTCCAACACACTTCGAAACAAAGTTGCAAGAGAGGAACACTGAACTTTTCACTGCTGCAGCAGGCAGGGTAGGGCTGCAATCTTACACTTGGGAACGTGCTCAGTTCCAATGGAGGAGACGGGTGCATGGTGGAATATTGGGTTGGGGGATCACACCATTGGGGGAGCAGACCCAACGGGTCTGCACTTGGTCTAGTACATTATTAAAATTTTCAATTGTCGATTACTTCTGCTAATGTTTTTTTTATATAGAAAAACAGAGAAAGAGAGAAAAAAGTTACAAATATCAAAAAAAACAAAAAAGATGGAATGGATTACTTATACTACGTCATTGGAGATAGGTTCGTAGATTATAAAGTATGACTTTTCTTCTAATCCTGAGTTCAAGTTTCAGTTGGGTTTTCGTGCTGGGCCAATCTATCCCGTCAGATAATTAATGAATGGAGTTTTTCTGGCTAATTTGTACGCTTCATCTTTTGCTTTGATACTATCCCTGATTTCCCTTGTTATCCACGGATGCACTACCTTCCCTGATTTATTCTTTTGCCAAACTGGGATGAACAATTGTTGTAGTTCATCCATGCAGTCTTTAAATGCCTTCCATTGCATATCCACCATCAACCCTTTAAGAATTAATTGCCAGTCAATCTTGGCCAATTCACATCTCATACCCTCAAAGTTACCTTTCTTTAAGTTCAGAACCATTGTTTCTGAATTAACAATGTCACTCCATCCTAATGAACTCAACCATATTATGGTCACTCTTGCCCAAGAGTGCACAACAAGACTGCTAACTAACCCTTCCTCATTGCTCAATACCCAGTCTAGAATAGCCTGTTCTCTCGTTGGTTCCTCTACATGTTGGTTTAGAAAACTATCCCGCATACATTTCAAGAAATCCTCTTCCTCAGCACCCCTGCCAATTTGATTCACCCAATCTATATGTAGATTGCAGTCACCCATTATAACTGTTTTACCTTTGTTGCACTCATTTCTAATTTCCTGTTTGATGCCATCCCCAACTTTACTACTACTGTTAGGTGGCCTGTTCACAACACCCACTAGCGTTTTCTGCCCCTTAGTGTTTCGCAGCTCTACCCATATCGATTCCACCTCCTCCAAGCTAATGTCCTACCTTTCCATTGCGTTAACCTCCTCTCTAACATTCAACGCTACCCCACTTCCTTTTCCTTTCTGTCTATCCCTCCTGAATATTGAATATCCCTGGATGTTCAGCTCCATGTTGTCAACCTCCCCGTGGTGAGTCCTGTCAACTGACATCACTCAGGCAAACGACAACAAACAGAGACAGCAACAAAAATGCAACCACAGCTTGGCGCCAACCCGGAGCATGCGCCCTTTTTAGGGCGGGTACCTGCGGATGTCGAACCGGATGGCATCACCCCTGCTGCAGACTTCTGCTGCCTCAAACGCAAGAAGAAGAAGAAGAACTGCGGTCTGGTATTTTTGACAAAATTGCTTATCACATCAACTCAAGCTTAGATGTTGCCCAGTTTACACCTGCTAGCACTCAAAGGCAGCTGAGACCTTATCAGCCAGCTTTAAAGGCATGCATGCACTGCACCACAGGCACACTCCCAGCTACTGAGAAGTTGTATTTATTTCTATGAGGCTACATCCGTGTTTCCAAAGGGCAAGAAACAAGCTCCCCAGTTTAATGAAAGAGTTGTGGATCACCTTACTGGCAAAAGAGACATGCTCTATTTAGGGGGGGGGGGGGGGGGGGGAAGGAGGCCAGGCAACAAACATCTGTAGGAGCCTGCAAAGGAAGCCTCTAAGAGCAACACCGGGTATTTGTGAAAAGTGTTGCAAAAATTACTAAGTTGAGATGGGTGAAATGAGTCGACAACATTTAGTCTAAGAAGGAACTGCAGATGCTGGAAAAATTGAAGGTAGATAAAAATGCTGGAGACACTCAGTGGGTGAGGCAGCATCTATGGAGTGAAGAAATAGGTGACGTTTCAGGTCGAGACCCTTCTTCAGACTCTGAAGAAGGGTCTCGACACGAAACGTCACCTATTCCTTGGCTCCATAGATGCTGCCTCACCCACTGAGTGTCTCCAGCATTTTTATCTACCATGACAATATTTTAATCATTTTCATTATACGTACTCCTCTTGCCAGAGTCTCCTTTTGCTCTCTGCTTGCACTTTTCTTTACAGTCATAAAATCACACAAGGACACAGCACAGAAACAAGCCATTTGGCCCACCGATCACACATTATGACACGAATCCTACCCTAACTTATTTTTTCTCCTCACATTCCCACCATCTTCCCCAGATTCTACCACTCATCCACAGACCAAAGGCATCTTACACAACCAATTAACTTACCAACCAACATATCTTTGGGATGCGAGGTAAAACTGGCGCAACCAAGGGAAACCCACATGGTCACAGGGAGAACGTGCAAACGCTACACAGACAGTACCCGGGTCACTGGAGCTGAGAGGGAGCAGCTCTACTGTTGTGAAGATAGACACACAATGCTGAAGTAACTCAGCGGGCCAGGCAGCATCTCTGAAGAAATGGGATAGGTGACATTTTGGGTCGAGACCCTTCTTCAGATTGACAGTCAGGGGAGAGGACAACTAGATGTATGAAAAGGTGGAAAGAACAAATGAATGAAAGGTATGTAAAGAACAAAGCAAAGTCAGCAACGATGATCAAGGAAAGGTGTAGCCCACAATGGTCCATTGTTGGCTGTGGAAAAGATGATAATGAGTGCTACAGTGAAACTAAGCAGAACGATAGTGAAACTAGTAGGATGACTAGGGTGCGAGAGGGACGGAATGTAAGGGTGGCTTGAAATTAGAGAAATCAAATTTCATACCACTGGGTTGTAAGCTGGTCAAGCTGTTTTTCTGCTGACTGGATAGCAAGCAACAAAAGCTCTTCACTGTTACAAGGTAAACTTGACCATAAAACTAAATTGAACTTAAACTGAAGTGAAATATGAGGTGCTGTTCCTCCAATTTGCATGTGGCCTCACTCTGACAGTGGAGGAGGCCCAGGACTGAAAGGTCAGTATGGGAATGGGACTGTTGTGTGCCATACTCCCTCCCCCTTTCTCTGCTCCTCCTGTTATCTTAATAGCTGGTCCTATCTGTGCTTCTCATCAGGTAACAGAGGAGTGGGTAATAGGGTGTGACAAGGCATGGCACAGCAGAGCACAGTAAAGAATGAGACCCGGATACAAACAGCAATAGCTCACGTTGAGCAGTCCCCTGTGGTGACGCTCCATAATCTGCAGGTAGTCGTGTGGATTGTTGCGTTGCCTAGCTGGTATGATTGCAGCAGAGAGCAGGGTGACCTCTGAGAAATGAGAGGCAGCTGTGACTGGCTGAGAATGAATGAGTCCTGAGAGCTGTCAACAAACCTGGCACTGACCATGCAATAGGTCCTCTAATGCTCAAGCACCAGGTCCACGTGGAGAGCAGGGGTCCCTCTCTGTTAATGTATTTGCATTATTTGTATTTTCACAATGGCGGGCAGTGACTAGTGGGGTACCGCAAGGCTCAGTGCTGGGACCCCAGCTATTTACAATATATATTAATGATCTGGATGAGGGAATTGAAGGCAATATCTCCAAGTTTGCAGATGACACTAAGCTGGGGGGCAGTGTTAGCTGTGAGGAGGATGCTAGGAGACTGCAAGGTGACTTGGATAGGCTGGGTGAGTGGGCAAATGTTTGGCAGATGCAGTATAATGTGGATAAATGTGAGGTTATCCATTTTGGTGGCAAAAACAGGAAAGCAGACTATTATCTAAATGGTGGCCGATTAGGAAAAGGCGAGATGCAGCGAGACCTGGGTGTCATGGTACACCAGTCATTGAAAGTAGGCATGCAGGTGCAGCAGGCAGTGAAGAAAGCGAATGGTATGTTAGCTTTCATAGCAAAAGGATTTGAGTATGGGAGCAGGGAGGTTCTACTGCAGTTGTACAGGGTCTTGGTGAGACCACACCTGGAGTATTGCGTACAGTTTTGGTCTCCAAATCTGAGGAAGGACATTATTGCCATAGAGGGAGTGCAGAGTAGGTTCACCAGACTGATTCCTGGGATGTCAGGACTGTCTTATGAAGAAAGACTGGATAGACTTGGTTTATACTCTCTAGAATTTAGGAGATTGAGAGGGGATCTTATAGAAACTTACAAAATTCTTAAGGGGTTGGACAGGCTAGATGCAGGAAGATTGTTCCCGATGTTGGGGAAGTACAGGACAAGGGGTCACAGCTTAAGGATAAGGGGGAAATCCTTTAAAACCGAGATGAGAAAAACCTTTTTTCACACAGAGAGTGGTGAATCTCTGGAACTCTCTGCCACGGAGGGTAGTTGAGGCCAGTTCATTGGCTATATTTAAGAGGGAGTTAGATGTGGCCCTTGTGGTTAAAGGGATCAGAGGGTATGGAGAGAAGGCAGGTACGGGATACTGAGTTGGATGATCAGCCATGATCATATTGAATGGCGGTGCAGACTCGAAGGGCCGAATGGCCTACTCCTGCACCTAATTTCTATGTTTCTATGTGATTAACAGGAGCGGTAATGCCTGTGAGTACAATTTATCAGGGGCCGCACATTGGGAAAGCTTGCAACAGCAACACATTCCAATGGCTGGTCATGAGGACAAGAGCTAGAAGCGGGTGGAGCTTTTTTATTCCATTAATTTTGGGATTTAAGTCGTGTTGCCAAGGCCAGCATTTATTACACAAACCTAAATGTCCCAACAAGTCAGGCTAGTAATGGTGTTCCCTTTTGCAAGTGATTGTGGATTTTGGTCCTGCTATTAAAGGAGCCCAGGCAAGTAACCACAATGTGTTTCATAGGTGGTTCACATAGCTGGCACTGCGCTGGTGTTAGAGGGAGTGAATGGTTAGACTTGTTGATCGAGTGTCAGTCAAGTGGCCTGCTCTGTCCTTGATGGTGTATCCGTCTTCTTGGTAGTTACTGTTGCTACACTCATCCAGGCAAGTGGGAAGTGTTCCATTATGCTTCTGATTTGTGCTCTGTGGATGGAAAAGATCTTGGGATGGCAGGAAGTCAGTTATTTTCTGCAAAAATTCCAGTCTCTGTGTTGGTCTGGAACCAGGCTATTTATGTGGCTGGTCCAGTTGAGATTTTGGTGAAGGCTTATTCCTAGGTATTTATGGTGGAGAACCTAACAATGCCAAGGCTATTGCATGTTGGAGTTAGATGTTGCATACTACTTTTTAGCTCATACCTAAATCTTGAGCAAAACATAAAGTGCTGGTGTAATTCAGCATGTCAGACCACCTCGGTGGAGGGAAAAGATAAGTGCCATTTCATGTCGGTACCCTTCTTCGGGCCCTGACCCGAAACATTGCCTGATTATTCCCTCCACAGGTGCTGCCTGACCCACTAAGTTACTCCAGCATATTGTGTGTTGTCTAATTCTTGCTAATTCTTCATTTGCTGACAAAATGCAAATGGAAATAAACTTAATGCAATCTTTAACCTACATCCTAAAAATATAAGGAAGACCATTGATGAAGCAGCTGAAGATGGATGGGTCTATCAACCACCCTGAGAAACCCCCACACAGATGTCCTAGGGCTAGGATTATTGATTTCCAACAACCCTTTGTGCATGATAAGTCCAGTCATTAAAGTGCTTTCCATTTGTTTGCAGAAGTTGGGATCTTCTGTTGTTCAGAATTGTGATTGAAAATCTCACTGTTGATGGATTTTGGGGTCAACATTTGGGCAAACATGTTGCCAGAGAAACAGCACCGTTGAAGATGAAAATCTAGCCCAATAATGAGTACACTGTGTCTTCCCACTGCTACTAGATAACCAGAAGCAGGTGCCAGAAATGCTTCATTTCACAAGTACTATAACAACATTTAAAAGACATTTGGACAAGGTACATGGGCAGGAAGGGTTTAGAGGGATATGGGTCAAACGCGGACAGGTGGGACTAGTGTAGATGGGGCTTCTTGGTTAGCCTAGGCAAGTTGGGGCAAAGGGCCTGTTTCGATGTTGTATAACTCTATTAATGAGACTCTATTAATGAAATCATAATTATTTTTTAATAAGTTGTGCACAGATTCCAGCTCAATATATTTGGACATTGAGAAAGCTTTTATTTATTAGGCAGGAATTCATGATAGGTCCTGGAAAACGGCAACGTTGCTCCTGGACAGGAAATTGAATTGTTCTTGTTCTCCAAAATACATAATTGTTATTAATGGTGAGAATTCATGGGAATAGACAGATTACAAAAAGTGAACTCCAGAAGCTGGTGGTTTGGTTTACTTCCTTCGCAATATTTATCAATGATGCAAGAGGCTATCCGCAAGTTTAGAGAAGGCATAAGAACCTGTGCCTGCGTTGGTGTAATGATCATTAAGAAATCAAAAAACAGGATGGTCTAATGTCCATGTGTTTAGTGAAAAGGCTCATGCTTGCCAGATGATATATAATGTGACAAAATGTAGTTAATGATTAGGACCAGCACAAAACTTCAAGGAACAGATGTCTGAATTGAAACCTCATTAAAAAATTCGTAGAACTCTACACCACAAATAAGGTGAGCATTTGGTCCATTTCTTTCATGGCAGTCGAAAACAGTCAATTCCATTTCCCAACTGCTTGTCCACATCCTCAAAGATTATACTTATTTATGCGGTTATCCATGTCCCTTATAAATAAGAAGAGGGCTCTTGCTACCACTATCCTTTTAGGCAGCAATGTCAAGACCCAACTGATCACTGAATGTAAATAATTTCCACATCTTCCTTTTAATCCTTCTAGCTGTTAACACAAATATAATAGAAACATAGAAACATAGAAATTAGGTGCAGGAGTAGGCCATTCGGCCCTTCGAGCCTGCACCGCCATTCAATATGATCATGGCTGATCATCCAACTCAGTATCCTGTACCTGCCTTCTCTCCATATCCCCTGATCCCCTTAGCCACAAGGGCCACATCTAACTCCCTCTTAAATATAGCCAATGAACTGTGTGGCCTCAACTACCCTCTGTGGCAGAGAGTTCCAGAGATTCACCACTCTCTGTGTGAAAAAAGTTCTTCTCATCTCGGTTTTAAAGGATTTCCCCCCTTATCCTTAAGCTGTGACCCCTTGTCCTGGACTTCCCCAACATCGGGAACAATCTTCCTGCATCTAGCCTGTCCAACCCCTTAAGAATTTTGTAAGTTTCTATAAGATCCCCTCTCAATCTCCTAAATTCTAGAGAGTATAAACCAAGTCTATCCAGTCTTTCTTCATAAGACAGATCTGACATCCCAGGAATCAGTCTGGTGAACCGTCTCTGCACTCCCTCTATGGCAATAATGTCCTTCCTCAGATTTGGAGACCAAAACTGTACGCAATACTCCAGGTGTGGTCTCACCAAGACCCTGTACAACTGCAGTAGAATCTCCCTGCTCCTATACTCAAATCCTTTTGCAATGAAAGCTAACATAATATATGCATCCCTTCAATGCTGACTTCTCTGTGAAGGGAGATATATTTCACTTATCATCCTATCCAAGTCCCTCATAATGTTATCAATTACATCTCCCCTCCATATACTTCACTCAATCTGGTGCAATCTCATCCTTACTGTAGTGCAAAGACCAGAACTGTATTCATTGAAGGTCACAGAGGACCAGCAGCAGCCAGGCCAGCGAGTGAGTGGATTAGCTGAAGGAAGGCTTTCTCCTAGGTGAGTGAAGTTCGGGAGGTTTAAAAAGAGCACCAAGAGACAGCCCAGGGCAATTACGTTGAAGGTCGCAGATGAGCAGCTAGATCAATGAGTGAGTGGATTGGCTGAGACATCCTAATTAGTTGTGTGGATAGTTGACTTGATTGGATAAAATTAAGTTCAGGTTGAAGGAAGTGGCCTGTTGGGAACGGCCTTGAGGTAAAGTGCGAGTCTTTGGCTCAAGAGTCTTTGGTGAGGAGGCTGAGGCAAGGAAGCTGCACTTGAATTGGTTGTGTGTTTAATTTAATTTCAAACTTGTGATCGCAGGAATGTTATTGCAGTGCATTTATTGCAGGATGTGGGAAGTCAAGGTGTCTGGTGTCTCCGTCACTACACCTGTGGGAACTGTGTCCAGATGCAGCTCCTCAAGGTCTGAGTTAGAGAATGGAGCAGCAGCTGGATGACCTGTGGTCCATCCGGGAAGACGAAAGCTTCCTGGACAGGACCTACAGTCAGGTTGTCACTCCAAGAGAGCAGGAGGTGTGACGGGTAGAGACATAAAGAAAGGGGATGAAGCAAGTGCAGGAAACCTCTGTGGCAGACGACGCTGCCAGTCTGAGCGGCGGACAGGTCTGTGACTCGATTCCTAGCACTGAGACTCGACCGGTGAGACTGACGTTAGGCAGAGCCATAGTGGTGGGTGACTATTGTCCGAGGTGTGGACAGGAAATTCTGTGACGCCAGGTGAGAGTCGAGGATGGTGTGTTCCCTCCCTGGTGCCAGGGTCCAAGACATCTCAGACCAACTTCAGCACATCCTCGAGAGGGAAGAGGAGCAGTCAGAAGTAGTTGTGCATGCAGGCACAAATGACTTGGGTAAGAAGAGGAGGGAGGTTCTGCAACGCGAGTTTAGAGAATTAGGCAGGAGGCTGAAAAGCAGGGCTTCTCGGGTGATTATCTCTGGGTTGCTCCCAGTATCTTGTGCTAGTGAGGGTAGGAACAGGGAGATAGGGGATCTGAATGTGTGGCTGAGACTTTGGTGCAGCGGGCAGGGATTTAGATTTATAGATCACTGGAATCTCTTCTGGGGCAGGGGTGACCTGTACAAAAGGGACGGGTTGCACCTTAATTAGAAGGAGACCGACATTCTGGCAGGCAGGTTTGCAAGTGCTACACGGGTGGGTTTAAATTAAAAAGTGGGGAGGTGGAGTCAACAACGTGGACGCGTATCCGTGCAGCTAACGGGAAAGAGAGTGTAGGAAAGGTCACGTTTAAATGAACAGGGCAGGGAGATGGGACCCAATGCATGGAGACAAAGGGCCATAAGAGGAGGACAGAAGCTAAAGGCAGAAGGGAGATAAGAAAAACTAACCTGAAAGCGTTGTGCCTTAATGCGAGGAGCATTTGAAATAAGGTGGATGAATTGAAGGCGCAGTTAGTAGTTAGGGGATATGATATTGTTTGAATTACGGAGACATGGCTCCAGGGTGACCAAGGCTGGGAGTTAAACATGCAGGGATATTCAATATTCAGGAACGATAGACAGAAAGGAAAAGGAGGTGGGGTGGCATTGTAGGTTAAAGAGGAGATTAATGCAATTAATGGAGAGACTTTAGCTTGGATGCTGTAGAATTGGTATGGGTGGAACTGTGAAGTAGCCAAGGGCAGAAGACACTTGTTGGAGTTGTATACAGTCCATCAAACAGCAGTGGGGAGGTCGGGGTAGTGACAAGGTTTTAAACTAATATGTAGAGGAACCAACTAGAGGGCAGGCCATCCTAGACTGGGTATTGTGTAATGAGGAAGGATTAGTTAGCAATCTTGTTGTGCAAGGCCCCTTGGGCAACAGTGACCAGAATATGGTGGAATTCTGCATTAGGATGGAGTGACATGGCTAATTCAGAGACTAGGGTCCTGAACTTGAATAAAGGAGACTTTGAAGATATGAGATGGGAAGTGGCTAGGATAGACTGGCAAATTATATTTAAAGGGTTGACAGTGTAGATGCAATGGCAAAGATTTAAAGACCGCAGGGATGAACTCCAGAAAAAATAAAACTGGGAAGGCGGCTCAACTGTGGCTGACGAGGGAAGTCAAGGACAGTATTAAATCCAAGGATGAGGCATATGAATTAGCAAGAAGAAGTGGCAAACCAGAAAACTGGGAGAAATCTAGAACTAAACAGAGGAGGACAAAGGGGTTAAACAATCTCCTGGAAATACAAGGGGACCGAGGATCTAGTGGGAGGAAGGAACTCAAGGGAATCCACATTAATCAGAAAATGGTGTTAGGTAAACTGTTGGGACTGAAGGCAGATAAATCCTCAGGGCCTGATGGTCTGCATCCCGGAGTACCCAAGGAGTACAATAGGCCCTCGAAATCGTGCATGCATTGGTGATCATTTTCCAATGTTCTCTTGACTCTGGATTAGTTCCTGTGGACTTGAGGGTAGCCAATGTAGCTACTTTTTAAGAAAGGAAGAAGAGAGAAAACGGGGAATTATAGACCAGTTAGCCTTACATCGGTAGTGGAGAAGATGCTGGAGTCAGTTATTAAAGATGTTATAGCAGCGCATTTGGAAAGCCGTGACTCAATCGGTCAAAGTCAGCATGGATTTAAGAAGGGGAAATCATGCTTGACTAATCTTCTGGAATTTTTTGAGAATGTAACAAGTAGAATGGATAAGGGAGAGCCAGTGGATGTGGTGTATCTGGACTTTCAAAAAGCCTTTGACAAGGTCCCATACAAGAGATTAGTGTGCAAAATTAGAGCACATGGTATTAGAGGTAGGGTATTGACATGGATAGTGAACTGGTTGGCAGACATGAAGCAAAGAGTAGGAATGAATGCATCCTTTTCAGAATGGCATGCAGTGACGAGTGGGATGTTTACAATATATACTGTATTAACAATATAGACGAGGGAATTAAATATAACATCTCTAAATTTGTGGATGACACAAACCTGGGTGACAGTGTGCGCTGCGAGGAGAATGCTGTGAGGCTGCAGGGTGACTTGGATAGGTTGGGTGAGTGGGTAGAAGTATGGCAGATGCAGTATAATGTGGATAAATATAAGGTTATCCACCATGATGGCAAGATCAGGAAGGCAGAATATCTGAATGGTGTCATATTAGGAGAAGGCGAGGTGTGACGTGACATGGGTGTGCTTGTGCATCTGTCACCGAAAGTAAGCATGCAGTACAACAGGCAGTGAAGAAAGCTAATGCATGTTGGCCTTCATTGCAAGAGGATTTGAGTTTAGGAGCAAGGAGGCCCTACTGCAATTGTACAGGGCCCAGGTGAGATCACACCTGGAGTATTGTGTGCAATTGTAGTCTCCTAACCTGAGGAAGGGCATTATTGCTATTAAGGGAGTGCAGTGTAGGTTCACCAGGTTATAATTCCCGGGATGGAGGGACTGATGTATGATGAAAGAATAGGTCGACTAGGCTTGTATTTGCGGGATTTTAGAAGGATGAGAGGGTATCTAATAGAAACATGAAAAATTCTTGGAGGATTGGACTGGGTAGATGCAGGAAAAATGTTTCTAATGTTGGGGGGTCACAGTTTAGGAATAAGGGGGAGGCCATTTAGGACTGAGATGAGGAAAAACGTTTTCACCCAGAGAGTTGTGAATCTGTGGAATTCTCTGCCACAGAAGGCATTGGAGGCCAATTCACTGGATGCTTTCAAGAGAAAGATTTAGCTCTTAGGGCTAACGGAATCAAGGGATATGGGGAAAAAGCCGGAACGGGGCACTGATTTTAGATGATCAGCCATCATCCTATTGAATGGCCTTTTCCCACACCTATTTTCTATGTTTCTATGACCTTATGTATTTTGACAATTCTCCCTGAATGTATGCTTTAACCAATAACGACAAGTGTGCTTTCTTAAATGTCTTATTTACCCATCCAGCTAACTCCAAGTCTTCATTTCTCAGTATCCAACCATTTATTGTCCAGTTCCTTGTATTTTTTGTGACCCTTCTCCCTAAAACCCATTCATTAGATGCCTTACTTTACACTTCCCTTGACTGAATTCCAGTTGTCACTTTTGTGTGCACCTAACCACTCCATTGCTCCTATCAAGACACTGGCATCTGGAAATGTGTTATTCATGGCACCTATACAGGAATATATCGATCATTTAATGTGCCAAAAACCTTGTACTCTCTGCAGAACTTCACTGGAGACAGCCTTCCAGTCACCATCATGCCTGTCATTTGTAATGCTTTGGTTACACCGATGAATTTGGAATCTGACACCAGTTCTTTTAGTTTAGTTTAGTTTAGTTTAATTTTGTTTGGTTTAGAGATACAGTGCGGACACATTCCCTTCAGACCACGCCGACCAGCGATGTCCGCAGCCTAACACTACCCTACACACACTAGGGATAATTTACAATGATACCAAGCCATTTAACCTACAAACCTGTATATCTTTGGAGTGTGGGAGGAAACCGGAGATCCTGGAGAGAACCCACGCAGGTCATAGGAAGAACATACAAACTCCGTACAGAGAGCACCCGTAGTCAGGATCAAACCCAGGTCTCTGGTGCTGTAGGGTAGCAACTCTACCGCTGCACCACTGTGCTGCCCAGTCCATCTTCCTTAGGATCCCAACAGATTTCAATGTTTTTGTGCAGGAATCATTAAACACTCACAGCCAGTGCAGAGATGCTATAGAATAAGCTAAAATTAGGATGTATAGTTGGGATTATCCATAATAGAAGACCCTGATTAGGGCATATCTGGAAAATCCCAACCAGTTCTAGTTTATAGAAACATAGAAATTAGGTGCAGGAGTAGGCCATTCGGCCCTTCGAGCCTGCACCGCCATTCAATATGATCATGGCTGATCATCCAACTCAGTATCCCGTACCTTCCTTCTCTCCATACCCTCTGATCCCCTTAGCCACAAGGGCCACATCTAACTCCCTCTTAAATCTAGCCAATGAACTGGCCTCGACTACCCTCTGCGGCAGAGAGTTCCAGAGATTCACCACTCTCTGTGTGAAAAAAGTTCTTCTCATCTAGGTTTTAAAGGATTTCCCCCTCATCCTTAAGCTGTGACCCCTTGTCCTGGACTTCCCCAACATCGGGAACAATCTTCCTGCATCTAGCCTGTCCAACCCCTTAAGAATTTTGTAAGTTTCTATAAGATCCCCTCTCAATCTCCTAAATTCTAGAGAGTATGAACCTTTCTTCATAAGACTGTCCTGACATCCCAGGAATCAGTCTGGTGAACCTTCTCTGCACTCCCTCTATGGCATTAATGTCCTTCCTCAGATTTGGAGACCAAAACTGTACGCTATACTCCAGGTGTGGTCTCACCAAGACCCTGTACAACTGCAGTAGAACCTCCCTGCTCCTATACTCAAATCCTTTTGCTATGAAAGCTAACATACCATTCGCTTTCTTCACTGCCTGCTGCACCTGCATGCCTACTTTCAATGACTGGTGTACCATGACACCTAGGTCTCGCTGCATCTCCCCTTTTCCTAGTCGGCCACCATTTAGATAATAGTCTGCTTTCCTGTTTATGCCACCAAAATGGATAACCTCACATTTATCCACATTATACTGCATCTGCCAAACATTTGCCCACTCACCCAGCCTATCCAAGTCACCTTGCAGTCTCCTAGCATCCTCCTCACAGCTAACACTGCCCCCCAGCTTAGTGTCATCCGCAAACTTGGAGATATTGCCTTCAATTCCCTCATCCAGATCATTAATATATATTGTAAATAGCTGGGGTCCCAGCATTGAGCCTTGCGGTACCCCACTAGTCACTGCCTGCCATTGTGAAAAGGACCTGTTTATTCCTACTCTTTGCTTCCTGTTTGCCAGCCAGTTCTCTATCCACATCAATACTGAACCCCCAATGCCGTGTACTTTAAGTTAGTATACTAATCTCTTATGTGGGACCTTGTCGAAAGCCTTCTGAAAGTCCAGATACACCACATCCACTGGTTCTCCCCTATCCACGCTACTAGTTACATCCTCGAAAAATTCTATAAGATTCGTCAGACATGATTTACCTTTCGTAAATCCATGCTGACTTTGTCCAATGATTTCACCACTTTCCAAATGTGCTGCTATCCCATCTTTAATAACTGACTCTAGCAGTTTCCCCACTACCGATGTTAGACTAACTGGTCTGTAATTCCCCGTTTTCTCTCTCTCCCTCCCCTTCTTAAAAAGTGGGGTTACGTTTGCTACCCGCCAATCCTCAGGATCTACTCCAGAATCTAAAGAGTTTTGAAAGATTATTACTAATGCATCCACTATTTCTGGAGCTACTTCCTTAAGTACTCTGGGATGCAGCCTATCTGGCCCTGGGGATTTATCGGCCTTTAATCCATTCAATTTACCCAACACCACTTCCCGGCTAACCTGGATTTCACTCAATTCCTCCAACTTCTTTGACCCGCGGTCCCCTGCTATTTCCGGCAAATTATTTATGTCTTCCTTAGTGAAGACGGAACCAAAGTAGTTATTCAATTGGTCCGCCATATCCTTGTTCCCCATGAGCAACTCGCCTGTTTCTGACTGCAAGGGACCTACATTTGTTTTAACTAATCTCTTTCTTTTCACATATCTATAAAAACTTTTGCAGTCAGTTTTTATGTTCCCTGCCAGTTTTCTTTCATAATCTATTTTTCCTTTCCTAATTAAGCCCTTTGTCCTCCTCTGCTGGTCTCTGAATTTCTCCCAGTCCTCAGGTATGCTGCTTTTTCTGGCTAATTTGTACGCATCATCCTTCGCTTTGATACTATCCCTGATTTCCCTTGTCATCCACGGATGTACTACCTTCCCTGATTTATTATTTTGCCAAACTGGGATGAACAATTTTTGTAGTTCATCCATGCAGTCTTTAAATGTCTTCCATTGCATATCCACCGTCAACCCTTTTAGAATTAATTGCCAGTCAATCTTGGCCAATTCACGTCTCATACCCTCAAAGTTACCTTTCTTTAAGTTCAGAACCATTGTTTCTGAATTAACAATGTCACTCTCCATCCTAATGAAGAACTCAACCATATTATGGTCACTCTTGCCCAAGGGGGCACGTACAACAAGATTGCTAACTAACCCTTCCTCATTACTCAATACCCAGTCTAAAATAGCCTGCTCTCTTGTTGGTTCCTCTACATGTTGATTTAGATAACTATCCCGCATACATTCCAAGAAATCCTCTTCCTCAGCACCCCTGCCAATTTGATTCACCCAATCTATATGTAGATTGAAGTCACCCATTATAACAGTTTTGCCTTTGTCGCACGCATTTCTAATTTCCTGTTTGATACCATCTCCAACTTCACTACTACTGTTAGGTGGCCTGTACACAACACCCACCAGCGTTTTCTGCCCCTTAGTGTTTCACAGCTCTACCCATACCGATTCCACATCCTCCAAACTAATGTCCTTCCTTTCCATTGCATTAATCTCCTCTCTAATCAGTAACGCTACCCCACCTCCTTTTCCTTTCTCTCTATCCCTCCTGAATATTGAATATCCCTGGATGTTCAGCTCCCAGCCTTGGTCACCCTGGAGCCATGTCTCCGTGATCCCAACTATATCATGGTCATTAATAGCTATCTGCACATTCAACTCACCCACCTTATTACAAATGCTCCTTGCATTGAGACACAAAGCCTTCAGGCTTGTTTTTACAACACTCTTACCCCTGATAATTATGTTGAAAAGTGGCCCTTTTTGATTTTTGCCCTGGTTTTGTCTGCCTGCCACTTTTACTTTTCACCTTGCTACCTATTGTTTCTATCCTCATTTTACACCCCTCAGTCTCTACGCTCATACATTTAAGAAACCCTTTCCCTTTAACTCCATCCTCCACTATCCCATTCGACACCCCACCCCCCTTATTCAGTTTAAAGCCACCCGTGTAGCAGTGGCAAACCTGCCTGCCAGAATGCTGGTCCCACACCTGTTAAGATGCAATCCGTCCCTTTTGTACAGTTCCCCCTTACCCCAAAACAGATCCCAGTGATCTAAGAATCTAAATCCCTGCCCCGTGCACCAGTTCCTCAGCCACACGTTCAGGTCCCGTATCTCCCTGTTCCTGCTCTCGCCAGCACGGGGAGCTGGAAGCAAACCGGAGATAACAACCCTGAAGGTCCTGCTTTTCAACAATTTTCCGAGCTCTCTAAAGTCACGCTGCAGAATATTCATCCCCTTCTTTCCGACATCGTTTGTGCCGACATGCACTACCACTTCCAGATGTTCACCTTCGCCCTTGAGGATTTTCTGCACTCTATCCGTGACATCCTGGATCCTGGCACCGGGAAGGCAGCACACCATCCTTGCATCCCGTCTGTTGCTGCAGAAACCCCTGTCCGTACCTCTCACAATGGAGTCTCCCACTACAATGGCCTTGCCTGCCTTAGGCCTTTTTGGTTTTGGCTCAACAGCCCTATTCGCATCGCAAGCCAGTCCGCCACTCAGTGTAAATACGTCTTCTGTCCCAACAGCTTCTAAGCGGGTGAACCTGTTTACAAGAGGTACACCACCCGGGGACGTTGGCATTCCATGCTTCCCTCCATTTCTCACTGTCTCCCACCTTCTCTCTTCCAGTACCTTAGGTGTAACAATTGTACTGTAGGACTTGTCGAGGAACGACTCCGTTTCTCGTACAAACCGGAGGTCATCCACTTGCTTCTCCAGTTCCCCAACACGGCCCTTCAGGAGCTCTACCTGGATGCACTTTTCGCATTTGTAGCAGCCAGAGGCACCAGCGGTGTCCTTGACCTCCCACATACTGCAAGCATCGCACTGAATCAGCTTGCCTGACATCTCCTTCTTTCGTCTCTACCTCTCAAGCGTATTGCGTGGTCTCCTCTCCTCAGCCTCCTCGCCGAAGACTCTCGAGCCAAAGACTCACACTTTACTCACAGGACACTTCCCTCACAAGGCCACTCACTCACTCACTGCCGCTCGCTAAGAGCCGTCTTGCTTAAATTGACTGATAAATTGCCTGATTTACCAATTTACAAAGCAAATTCCTCTGTTTTCAACTGTTTTCCCACACTGACTCACTTCTCTCCTCCCACTTGGGTTAGAGCCAATCAGTCGTATCTCTTGCTAATCTGCTGCTGCTGTTCCTCCCAAATCTACAGCAGTTCTGAACAAAGACTGCCTGTCCTTGGCCTTTACTTAAACTGTTTTCACCCCTCTGACTCACTTCTCTCCTCCTCCCACTTGGGCTAGAGCCAATCAGTCGTATCTCTTGCTAATCTGCTGCTGCTGTTCCTCCCAATCTACAGCAGTCTAATGCGGGATATGTTAGGTGACAGAAAGGCTTTGACTGACCTGTACATTAATCCCCCTTAGCTATTCTTAATAACTAACTTTCTTCCCCGAGAGGATGGTACTTAAAATAATGAAGGGATTAAACTTCAAAACCTGTATAGATTATTTCAATTAGTCAAAGCAGGGAGACCAAGAGTACAAATCTAACAACACTAACAAGATCTAGTACAGAAGCCAGGAGGCTTTTCAAACCCCTGGGGATCAATGATCTTTGGCATAAGCTGGTCGCCCAACCAGTGACTACAGATTCATTGCAATCATTTAAAAGGAAATTGTAAGTTCCTGAAGGAAGCTGATATTTCTATGTGCAGAAGATAGATGGATTTTAGAGTGCTTTATCTCATGGTTGTTTCCTGGAGCTCATATTTCATGGGCCGTGAATTTCCCAATTTATCTTTTTATCAGATTGGCAAAGGTTGTTTTGACTTTTGTTTTCATTTCTCCCAAGCTCCTAAAATACACAAATATTTCCATATTATATGCAAACTTGCAACTGTCATTGACTTGCATCAATCACCTTGTTTCCTGCAACCTGGTATTTAAGACAAGCTCATGTTTTTTAGGAACATGTCCTTTATTACCTTCTTCTATGAGAGTAGCAAGTTTGCACATAATACTAATATGTTTACGAAGGAACTGCAGATGCTGGATAATCGAAGGTAGACAAAAAAGCTGGAGAAACACAGCGGGTGAGGCAGCATCTATGGAGCGAAGGATATATGCAACTTTTCGGGTCGAAACCGAAGGGTTTTGACCTGAAACTTTGCCTATTTCCTTTGATCCATAGATGCTGCCTTACCCGCTGAGTTTCTCCAGCATTCTTGTCCAATATGTTTGTTCTATTAGGATCTTAAATGGTCATGAAATGGCTTTGGCAAGTCAGATTAAAGAAAATCCCCAAGCTTTTTATGCATATTATAAAACAAGAGGGTAATCAAGGTGGAGTTCGGTCTAGTTTTATTTGAGGGAAATATCAGTTATTAAGGAATATCATTCAGATAGCCTTTAAGCAATTTGAAATAAACTAGCGAGCATATAGTTCATGGTGAGGAACAAATTCATTATAAATGTAAAAACAATTATAATGGTGAAAATGATGATGTAAAAAGTCTGACAAAAATGCATCAACAAGGTACAAGATATGCAAAGAAGTTGAATTGCACTCCAAAATCTATTCAATCTATCTAAATTAATGTTATTAAGAGGCACTAATGTCTATGGTACTGCAATGTCAATTACACAGTACAGAAGTAAATGGTATGATTTGCATCACTAAAAATGTGTTTAATTTTTGCAGCCCATTGAACATTGAATTTTCTCTCATGCGCTCAGCACCATAGTCCTAATGTTGCTACATTCATCTTTCCTTAATCCATCCCAGGCAATACTAATTGGTATCTGCATGTACAATACACACAGTAATGCTCCTTGCATTGAAATCTTACCTTCCGAAGTATCTCACTTCCTTGCCGGCTGTTCATATTGTGCTTGGCAACCTCCCTCTTGTATGTATACTCGTACACCTGGTCGGTAATGTTGAGTAGCAAAAAGCCGGGGCTACTAGTCATATCCTCACAATTATGCACAATACTGTTTTCAGTATCAGAAGGTGGAATGGTGTAGCGGAGGATCAGTCCCATTATCAGGCCTAAGCAGAACAAAAATACATTTGGTTTGCACATTTCCACAATTTGACCTGTGAACTCTTTAGTTACCACTTAAAAATACGTACACATAATCTGCTAATCAGTGCATATGGGTTATAATTATCATAAGCAGGAATCACCAATCCTTTCTTTTATGTACTTCATCAATACAAACAAGGATCCCAACCCAAAATGTCACCGATCCATGTTCTCCAGAGATGCTGCCTGAACCAATGTTACTCCAGCACTTATTGTCTTTTTATTTCAATAGTCTTTTTGTTTGTTTATTGATTATCTTATGCCATTTATTCAGAAAGCTATTACTTTGTTAGATTCATGACATTTCCAATTTCCCTCACAACACAGAGGAGACTGTTTTAACCCTTTTGCCTACTCACAAAGCAATCCTATTCCCCAACTCATTGCTTGCAAATTAACTAAACATATGACCTGTTTACACAAGTTTGGTGAGCCAAGAGGCACAAGCTGGTTTGCTACTGTGCTAGTGATCTTTTTACTCATTCAGAGCACAAGGCAGGGCTGGCACCAGAAGAAAATGGTGGAGATCTGGCGACCTGAACCGTCGCAGTTGGTCTAATGAACATCCTCCAGAGATGGGAAGGGAATTCCAGGATTTTGACCTTGTGATAATGAAGGAACACCAGTATATTTCAAAACATATTAGACAAACTTGCAGATGGCAGTATTTCCATATTAACTACTCTGCCAACAGGCTTCTCAGCCTCGCGATGCATAGAGCTAAGGTGCTTCACTACTGCAATCCAACTGTCGTTTTAAACTGAAATGTCTCAAACCCTTTGCAACTCTTATTCCATACTGTGAAATAAGTTTGAAATAAATCACCTAACTTAAAACATAGCATTAAAATGAAAATTGGGATAAAAGAACAACAGATATTTTTGAATATAACTTTAAACAAGGAATGCTTAGCCACAGTATTTTGTTCCATTCTTTAACATTTCTTGGATATGCTAAGCTGGAACAATGGAGACTAAAAAGAGATTTAAATGAGATATGTAAAATTATGGGAGGTCCAGTTTGGTTTGAAAGATTGAGCCTCAGCAGAGAGGTCACTAACTAGAGGCAGAAAAAATAATATTAATGGATAGAGAATCAATTGGGAGTTCAAGAGTTTTTAATTGTCATAGACTGGAACCTGAGCAATTAAATTATCACTGGCTTCAGCTTTGCAGGCACATTTGCAACTGTGGGGTTTATTCTAATATTGAGAAAATTAAAAAAAAATTCTAGGCAGCCAAAAATATATATATTTTTCAAATGTTTACTTAATTGCTTAGAATTCTAAGATAAAAACAGAAAATGCCGGAATTACTCAGAAGGTCATGCGCCAACTGAAACAGAATCAACATTTCAGGTCAATAACCTTCCATCTACATCACAAAATCACAATCAAACATGTCTTAAATTGTAGTTAAAGGTGAGTTGTGGAGAGAAGAAATATAATGTACTAGACCAAGTGCAGACCCGTTGGGTCTGTTCCCCCAACGTGCGGTTGTGGGGGGGGAGGCGGCATGCAGCGTCACACACACTAACCCCCCCCCCCCCCCCCCGCACTCACGCGAATTACCCCCCTTGATATTAAATCAACATTATTAATTTGCTCACTTTACCCCATAACCACCCTATCTACTGACGCATAGCCCCCAACTTGCAGTCACACCTAGAGGGGGGGGGGGCGGGGGTAGAGAGTGAGGGCAGAGAGAGAAGGGGCAGAGACAGAGAGAGAGACAGAGACACAGAGAGAGGGGCAAGAAGGAGAGGAGAAGAGGGAGGGTGGGTGAGGGGGGAAAGGAGGGAAAGAGAGAGAGGGTGAGGGGGAGAGAGAGGGAGGGGGTGATGTGGGGACCAGGGAGGAGGAGGTAGAGGGGAAGGAAGAGGGTAGGGGTAGGGGTGTGTGGAGGGGAGGGGGTTTAGGGGAGGGGAGGGAGGGAGGGTGGGGGAGGGGGAGGAGGGGAGAGAGAGAGGGGGAGGGGAGAGGAGAGGGGGTGAAGAGGGGGGGTGAAGAGAGTGTTTTAGAACCACTAAGGGCACTTACATTTGAGTAGACATGTGTTCAGTGTTATTCACAGCTCAGAGAAACGTGACCCTCTGCCTTCCTCCATCTTGAAGAGACTGATTGGGGCACACCACTTCCTGGTTTTATAGACCCTCCCCCCTGCCGCCAGCGGGGGCAGTAGAGAGAATGGGGAATTTTTTTTAAATCATTAATATCTGTCATTTTTCATCGATGGGAAAAATCCTCGGCACACATACGGCGGAGGGGGGTTCTGAGCAAGGTGGCTAAAAATGACGGCCGTAGGTGGCGGCGTTCTCTCGGAAATTACAGCACAGAATGCCAAAACCGGTCAAGAACAGACTTTTAGTAATATAGATATGACAGAGTGGAGACCAATATAAAGTGAATGTGACAAATGGTGTTAGTTCTGGCCAAAATCAGACTCATCTGTCCACCCTTCCTTTAGAATTCTGTAGTTCTTGTTTTCTCCAGGACTACCTAGTTCACTCTTCTATCTCCATCAATGCTTACCTCCCTTCTCATGGCACTTTCTCATGCAACTATCTACAGGAAATATATTGCCCGTCATTTTACATCTTCCTTCCACACTGCCCAAAGACCTAAATATTACATTTGCATGATCCACAGCTATCCACTGGTATTTAGTACACCAATTTACTACATTCAGTGCTCACAATGTGATTACTTCTACATTGAAGAAAGCAAATGCAGATCAATGGAATGTTTTGAAGAACACCTCAGTTTAGTCTGCAGGGGTGTCTCTAAGATTCCAAGTTAATTTCTTCATCTGAGTCATACTCTGAGTCTCGACCTCTGGTGCCTTGTAAACCCAAGGAACAGGGGCTCATCTTCTGATGAAGCCCTCGGGCCCAAAGATCAAAGTAAAACATTCAGATAACCAGCCTTTCAGTTTTTGTCAGAACTGACCTCTTCTGATAAAAAAGTATTCAAACTGAATGATACTGCCTGACCTGATGAGCATTTTCTGCATTTACTTCTGATCTTTAGCATCTGCAGAATCTACATTTTCTAGCTTTATGGTTACCCTTATTTCTAATTTGAAGTAACCCTTTCCAGTTGAAGCCTGCAATTGGAAATTCCGGTAAAGGTCACCAAGAATATATGTAATCCAAAAACAAATTAAACCTGGATTTAAACAAATTCTGGGTATAAGCAAGCAATTATGATTGCACTCTCTGAAACCTGGGTAAGGAAGACTATTCTAGGTTAGTCAAAAGTGGGAAGAAGAGTAGGCGATTGAGCACCTCGAGCCTCTCTAAGATCCAAACTAATCATGGCTAATCTGATATTCTTCATGGCCAGTTCCCTGCCCTTTCCCTACAATCCTTGATTCTCCAATTGAAGATTGATAATACTCTTGACCATAGCTTCTCCACCATCAAATATGTGCTTCATTCAATCCCTCTTCCTCATTTTGGCAAATCAGACCACATGTATACAGATTGACTGAAGAGCACAGCTCCAAGGTGAGGTTTGCACAGAGCTGGTCAGGCGAAGCAAAGGAACATTGTTGTAACTGCTTGGTGTTGATAGATTGAGTGATGTTCAAGAACTGCTACAAATTTGAATCACTGTATGTCATTGTCACTTGCGGGCAGAGCACCAAGGCAAATTCCTTGTTAGTGAATACTTGGCCAATAAACTCATTAATTAATTAATTATTCATTCATTCATTCGTTCATTCATATTCATTCATTCATATTCATTCATTCATATTCATTCATTCATTCAAATATGTCACAGTTGTAACTGAGTTAATCAGAAAATGTTTGGAGGCGTGTGATCCCACCAAGACAATATGAGTGTTCCCCAACAGAAGCCTTGGATGAACCAGGAGGTCGGCAATGTACTGAGCACGAGATCTAGGGCATTCTGGCAACACAAGAAGTCATTTAAGAAGTCCAGGTACAACCTTGACAAGGCCATCAAGGAAGTGAAGAGACACATTCAGTCTAAAGTAGAGGATCAATTGGACTTTGGGCAGCTATGGCAGGACTTGCATGCCATTAATTTAGTTTAGTTTAGTTTAGAGATACAGAGCGGAAACAGGCCCTTCTAGTCCATGCCGACTAGCGACCCCCACACATTAACACTATCCTACACACACTAGGGACAATTTACACTTTAAACAAGCCAATGAACCTACAAACTTGTACGTCTTTGGAGTGTGGGAGGAACCCAAAGATCTTGGAGAAAACCCACACAGGTCACGGGGAGAAAGTACAATCTCCGTACAGACAGCTCCCGTAGTCGGGATTGAACCCGGGTCTTCGACGCTGCAAGCGCTGTAAGGCAGAAGCTGTACTGCTGTGCACAAGAGTGGAACTCACTATCAAAACATGGAGGGGGCGGGGGACACAATTTTTTGGAGACACAAGAGACTGTAGATGCTGGAATGGTGAGCAAAAGGCAAACTACTGAAGGAACTCAGAGGATCAGGCAGCATTGTGATAGGTAATAGACAGACAATGTTTCAGTCTGATGAAGGTTCCTGACCTGAAACATCATCTGTTTATTCCTCCAGCAGTTTGTTTCTGCTCAAGATGAACAAATGGGGCAGTCAAGATAAGATTAGAAGGCACAAATGCTGGAGTAACTCAGCGTGTCAGGCAACATCTCTGGAGACCATGGATAGGCAAGGCTTCGGGTTAAGATCTTTCCTTAGCCCCTTCTTGTTTGTACAAGATAAGATTAAGCTTTTTTGTCTACATTATACATTGCTGATGTGGTTGTGTTGATTTACATTTGGGCCAGAAGATATATTGGCCTTTTGTTCATTAGTTTGCAAATACTATTTTTCTAGTGATGGTAATGAAATAATATATTTCCTCTTCTCCAACTTCCTGAATGGTCAGCCATGATCACATTGAATGGCGGTGCTGGCTCGAATGACTGAATGGCCTACTCCTGCACCTCTTATCTATTCCTCAATTAACATAAATGCTTTTGCAATTGAACATTCTCCAATTCACAAAGAAAGCAAGGAGACACTCTTCCCCCTGGCACACTTGCATCAGTTTGTAACCATGATTTAACTTATTCATTACTCAATAATTCTTAACATAACTTATTTATCTCAGGCATGATATAGTGTTACTTGTTGCAGATACTGGTTCTAAACTCCAAGCAAGATAATGCTTTTCATTAGTTCCCTCACATTATCTAGCATATTATCTAGCACTGTGGGGTAACAATGAGGAAGGAGTACAATCCCACTATCAGTAGCTATTGGCAACACTGTGGGTAAATCATAAAATGGCAACATACGGTTGGAGCTCATGTCACAAAATCAACTGACACATTCTGTAGCTGCCAATGTTGCACTCAAGGAATGAGAGTGTTTATGCCACAGTATTTACACCTCTGCTTCACATACAAACTATATATAACACAAAGTGTTGGAGTAACTCAGCAGGTCAGGAAGCATCTGTGGAGGGAATGGATAGATGACGTTTCAAGTCGGGACCCCTCGACAAAACATCCCCGCCGCAGATGCTGCCTGACCCCCTGAGTTACTCCAGCACTTGGAATTTTACTCAAGATTCCAGCATCTGCAGTGCCTTGTGTCTACAAACTATTCATATTGTTATCACAGCCGAAGCACAACAAACTGACCACCAGAGAATAAACATTCAGCACTAAATACCTGCTCAAAAGCAGATGATGCCCATGGCCATCACTGACCACAGCAAACAATTTTGACGTGTAAGAAAGAACTTCAGATGCTGGTTTAAATTGAAGGTAGGCACAAAATGCTAGAGGAACTCAGCTGGATAGGTAGTATCTCTGGAGAGAAGGAATGGGTGATGAGTCGAGACCCTTCTTCAGACTTAAAACTATTTTAATGTATCTATGGACAAAGTTATTTTTGATTTCAGGGTGGCACCAGTGGCACAGCTGGTAGAGCTGCTGCTTCACAACGCCATGGACCAGGGTCCGATTCTGACCTTGTGTGCTGTCTGTGTGGAGTTTGCACGTCCTCCCTGTAACCAAGTGGGTTTTCTCCAGGTGCTCCCGTTTCCCCCCACATCCCAAAGACGTGCAGGCTTGTAGGTTCATTGTCCCTCTGTAAATTGTCCCCAGTGTGTAGGGAGTGGATGAGAAAGGGGGATAACATCAAACTATTGTGAACCGAGTGATGGGTGGTCGGTGTGGCCGAAGAGGCTGGTTCTATGCTGTATCTCTAAACTAAACCAAAAATCACCAATTAATCATTTTTTTGTGTATACAGCTGAGCTGTTTTACAACTTCCCTATCTCACCTCCCCACCTCTGGAAAACCTTTTACGGCCAGATCTGAACAATTCCGCTGAGGTGGTAATTGTCATGTGTGTGTGTGTGTGTGTATCTGTATGTGTGTGTGTGTGTGTGTATCTGTGTGTGTGTGTGTGTGTGTGTGTGTGTGTGTGTGTGTGTGTGTGTGTGTGTGTGTGTGTATGTGTGTGTATGTGTGTGTGTGTGTGTGTGTGTGTGTGTGTGTGTGTGTGTGTGTGTGTGTGTGTGTGTGTGTGTGTGTGTGTGTGTGTGTGTGTGTGTGTGTGTGTGTGTGTGTGTGTGTGTGTGTGTGTGTGTGTGTGTGTGTGTGTGTGTGTGTGTGTGTGTGTGTGTGTGTGTGTGTGTGTGTGTGTGTGTGTGTGTGTGTGGGTGTGGGGTGTGGTGTGTGTGGGTGTGTGTGTGTGTGTGGGGGGGGGGGGGATGCTGGACGCGGGGAGCGGACAGAAGCAGCGCCTGCGAGACTCTGTGAAGCGGTGCCGAGAGCTGTTTATTTGCAGACTCCTGAGCACATCGAGAGGGAAGGAAAGGAGCTCCACTGGCTCCGTTTGGCCATTTCCTCTGTTGCAACCCGACGGCTGACAGAATGCGGGTTAGAGGAGAGCTACTTTATAACAGGGCTCCAGACTCCGCACGCTGGGAGACCACAAACACGTTTACTTCTCTCACTTGTACACCCGCTTCTTTCTACTCAGCGCGGAGAGTGGAGGCGTTTCAAGCTGCTGACATTTGACACGTTAACTTAAGACTGTCCCCCGTCCCCCCCCCCCCCCCCCCTCACCGTAAAACATCGACCCTCCGGTCTCGTGCAGAAAGCGGACCCTCCGGTGTTTGAACAGAAAAATGGTCAAGATGGTGAGAATGAGTAAAAAGTTAAATATCAACAGTTGCACCGAATCCTGGCGATGACTTTCTGCGGCGCTGTGGCCCGAGGTGGACTTTGTCTCAAGGTGGAGCACCATACTTGAACGGATGGTCCTGTCCAGGCGGGCGGGCGGATTGAGAGCTTTATCCGAGCGGGTCGGCAGCGCCGATTCCGAGCTGAATTTCGGACGATTGACAGACAGTCTCCGGGGCTGCAATTTGAGCGAAATGTCAGCGATGACACCGGGCTGGGAATTGGCTGGGGGGGAAGATGCTTTTGGCTGACGTTCTGGCGGGGCTGCAATGGAGCAAATTGCCAGGAAGGTTTGCGGGTGAGAAATTGGGCGGACACGCAGCTCCAGCCCCGCTGCTCCAGCCCGTCCGCGGATCCGCTCCGTTAGATCATCTGCTGGCTGGCGATCGCCGCGCTGCGCGTTGGGATCTGCAGTCTCGCTATTCCGTCTCCTCTCGCCAACATGACAGCGGCAGGACTACATCTCCCAAAGTGCCCGGCGCCACGCCTCCCAGCCCCTTTCAGCTGCGCTTCATTACTCCATCCGCAACACCCTGGTGCCTCTTCACGTCAACTTGCTTTCCACTTCTTTCATTCTGACTGTTCCCTGGTCACTTAATCTCCGGGCAGCCGGGCACCCAACATCATTTTTGTGCCAGAGTCTACATCAGGTGTCACATCTGCCTTACAACAGAAAATGATGGAAATACTCAGCGTTGGACGACATCTGTGGACATTTGGGAGTGGGGCACTCGGACGCACAAGACCACTCTGCGATTTAATATAATCATGTGCGATCTAAATGCACCCACATCCTGTTGAGTTGTTCTCGGTAAACTTGAATTACATTGCACGGTGGAAATGTGTCTAATGCTGCCGTAACAAGGTTCAAAGTTCCTACCTCCACCCTTTGGGAGAATAATAATATCTCATCATTCTCTTACGCTGATGCACGTTATATTTCTCATAGAATCATAGCTTTGTACAGCATGGAAACAGGCCAATCGACCTTGTCCATGCTGAGCTTAGGGCTGCTGCTGCGCTGAGCTCAGACAGCAGTTGCAGAACAGAAGATAAGACACAAACTGCTGCAGTAACTCAGTGGGCCAGGCAGAAACTGGAGAACAAGAATATGTGACATTTCAGGTCGAGACCCTTCTTCAGACTTTTGCAGAACGGGATGTAAGACCACCTCCGCATTGCAAAGCCATTCTTTCTCAAAGCGTTCAACTCTTTGCACTTAATATGTTTGAAATATCTATGCCAGGTGCATCTAATTTCAGGGGAGCATTTTACTAGGAAGGCATCATACACATTTAGTTTTACATGTTCAGCAACTGTAACACTGAATTCGGTAGTGACGATAAATTAAGGCAATTAACATATCGTCAAGACTGATTACAATGTATTACACTTATTAGAGTGACCTGAGTGGACTAAATTGTCAACAAAGAAATTGACACAAAGGCATGTAATACATCAATAACAAAATAGCAACATCAACAACAAGTTCCAATTCGACATTATAGTTGGTATATGACTGGATACCATTAACTCGGTGGTAACCATCTGTATTCAGTTGTTTTTTTGAGCTCTATCAATATGCCTTATCCTTTACAATGATAATCCATGAGGCCCATTGTAAAGACTGGATTTCCTCTTACCCATTGTCACCATTGTACCACAAATTATCTCTTTTGACTTTCCTTTTTTCCAAGGCCTTCAACTCAGAAGAATGATCTAGTTTGTCCTATTGCACTATTTTGTGTCCATTAAGTCATAAGAGTCTTACAGCATGGAAACTTCAGCCCAACTTGCCCACACCAATCAATATGCCCCATTTGCACTAGTCCCACCTGCCTGCATTTGGCCCATATTCCTCTAAATCTAACCTACCCATGTACCTGTCTAAATGTTTCTTAAATGTTGCAATAGTCCCTGCCTCAACTATCTCCTCCGGCAGCTGTTGAAGTTATTAAGTTGAATGCCTGCTGTTACCTCCTCCAGAGCTTTGGAACCATCTCCCCTTTGCTATGCCATTTGTTCTTCAAAGCATCTAACTCAGTTTGCACTTAATTCTGTCGATTCAACAATTCTGTGAATTCCTGACATTGAACTTTCCCCCAGAACATGAGCAGTCTCAACTTCTCTGTCTGCGTTGACTCTGTCAGACCTTCTCAGCATGCTTGTATAGCCTACAGGTCTTTAGAACCTTTTTGCAAACTCATGCTGCTAAGCATGTTACAGATTCTTCATCTTAAATGGCTGCACTTGAGTTTTGCGGTTAATCCTCTTGTTCTGAAACAGTCAAGTCATTGTTAAAGTGACACACTTCACTTGGGCTGCTCATTACAGACTGTCTCCACCCAAATAGCAATTGCCATAAATCAATGACTGTCGATAAATGAAAATTTAAAAACCACAGATGCTGGAACCTTGAAATGAGCAGAGAAAATACATAAAAATTCAGTGGGCCAGTGAGCATTTGAGGAAAGGGAAACAGAGTTACCTGTTTCAATCCATAGGCTAAATGTCTTTGACCCAAAATGTTAACTCTATTTCACTTTCCACTGATACTATCTGACTGAAGTATCTGTGCGACAAATGCTGTCTGAAGAAGGGTCCGACCCAAAACGCGATGTTCCCCAGAGATGCTGCCTGACCTGCTGAGTTACCCCAGCACTTGGCACTATGCAAACCAGCCCTTGTACTTTCTCGTTTCTTCTATCTGACCCGCTGAATGTTTCAGCCTGTACTGTTGAAGAATGCCTTCACGTACTTTTTATGTCTCACCAGAAATATACCCTTTGTAAATATTGAAGAGCGTGGATTGATGCCTGAGATTTTTGTTTCAATACAGGCAACAAAAGGTTTCCCACTTCCACCTATATCCTTCTCTGATTCCATCTCACTACTTTTACTTCTGACATCGTTTGTCTCCTTTTCATCTCTAGTTTTGTCCACCTATCTGCCAATCTAACCCCCCTCAACTGTATCCACCCATCACAAGAGGCTCTCACCTCTTTACTCAGCTTTCTTTCCCCATTACAATCAGCCTGAATAAGGGTCCCAACCTGAAACATCACTTCCACATCTCCCTCCACACTCATTGCCCGGCCTGCTGAGTTACAATAATACTTTGCGTTTCCGGATTGTTGGTTGAACCTTTTAGATTAGTGCACCTCTAATTAAACACTGTATCACCATCAAACACATTGCAGATCACACTTTAGGAGTTTTGTTTTTATTTACTCATTGAATTAAAACATACTAATACGATTATCATATACTGTCAGTCTCTAGTTGCCTTTCAGAAGGTGGTAATGAGCCATTTCTTTGAATTTCTGCAGTTCTTAGAGCCATAGTCATACCTCATGGACACCGGCCCTTTAGCCTAACTTGCCCATGCCAACCAATGTGTCCATCTACCCTAATCCCACTTGCGTGTGTTTGGCCCATATCCATCTAAATCTCTCCTATCCATGCACATGTCCAAATGTTTTTTAAACGTTATGTTAGTATCGGCCTCAATTACCTCCTACAGCAGCTCATTCATATACCTATGTGTGTAAAAATGTTGCCCCTCCGATTTCTATTAAATCTTTATCCCTCACCGTAAACCTATGTCCTCTGGTTCTTGATTCCTCTTCTCTATGTAAAAGACTGTGCATTTACCCTATCTATTCCTCGCATGATCTTATACACCTCTATAAGATCACCCTTCATCCTCCTTCAGTCCAAGTACTAAAATCCTAGCCAGCTCAACCTCTCCCTGTAATCCCACCCTCGATTCACGACGACATCATTGTTAATCTTCTCTGCACCCCTTCTAGCTTAACATCTTTCTTATAACATGGTGACCTTCTGGTGAAGATGCATGCACAGTGCTATTGGGCATGCATTTTCAGAATATGGACCCAGTGATAATGAAAGGCAGTGATATATCTTTAAGTCAGGATGTTGTGTGACTTGGAGAGGGACATGCAGGCACTGGGACTGGTGATGTGGGACTTTAGTCCAACGGAGCAGCGAGAAGACAACGTGACCCAGATGGTGGAGGATCCTGGATGATAGATGCTGCCATCTTGAGGTATAATAATAATAATAATGGATGGGATTTATATAGCGCCTTTCTAGATACTCGCAGGTGCTTTTGATGGAGGAGAAGGCTGTGGCCATGATGGACTAAGCTGAGTCCTCCACTTTCTGCAGCCTCCTCTTAGGTTTCTGTGGATTGGAATTGCCATACCAGACATGATACTTTCCACAGTGCATCTGGAGAAGCTTGTTAGCTTATCCAGTGACATGCCAAATCTTTTGAAACATCTGTGAAAGTAGAGGTACTGGCGTGCTTCCTTCCTGATTATGTCAATGTGCCGGACCAGGACAGGACACCTATAAATTTGCCACTGCTCATTCCATCGGCTGCTAACCAACCAGTGAAATTAGTACGTGGTCTCCAGACATCCTATGCTCCCTTGTTTATTATATTGTTTAGAATATACTATGTTTGCATATTGTGTTGTGCTGCTGCAAGTAAGAATTTCATTGTTCTATCTGGAACATATGACAATAAAACACTCTTGACTCTCTTGACTTTCTTGGTCAACAATAGTTCTTGATGATGTTGCACGAGGGGTTGTTGTTGTGGCACTGCTCAAGCAGATGTTCCAGCTCTTTGTATGCTGACTCCTCACCACAAAGGAGAGAATTAGTCAATGGATAGAGTCAAAGAACTATGCAATGATTCAAACTGAATACCCATAGGTGCCAGATTTGGCAGAGTGCAGGAATCTCAGAGGGTTGCAGAGCTAGAAATAATTTACAAGAGAGCCAATGGTGTGATTATGAAAATAAGGATAAACATCTTAAACTCAATGTTGGAGGACGTCTCAGTGTCTATAGGCAGCCGGGTGAACAGAACTACACATAATGTCAACAATGACATGTAGAACTTGACATAAGTTACTATTTGAGAAGCAAAGTTCAGAATAATGCAGCAGAACACACAACGCGAGGAAGGCAAACATGCAAATCATTTAAATATATCAATTTTATTTATTTTAAACAATGGGAAGCTACATATAAATTATTTAGTATTTTATCAGGATCAACTGTTAGACCAAATTTGATTTGATTGCACTTGAAGAATACAGAAACATTCAAAATTTCTTTTCAATTGAAGTTCAGGACTCATCCCTTAAAAGGAATCATTTTGCAGCAGTTCATTCATTTTTAAAATACGATGTGACCAAAATAAAATCAGGAGATGTATCATGTTGAGGATTCATTTAAATTGATTCTGGCAGGTCATCATACTAAAGTGAGGCTATTTTCTACATTTCAATACAGTTGCAATTGTGTGAATGCTTACACCCACTGGGTTTGAAAACACCCACACATAAAAGCTTGGTCATGAAGCCCAACCAAAAGCCTGCCAGAGAGGTGGATGAATTTCCATCAGTTTCAGGCTGCAGATTAGTTCATATAGAACAAAACAGATAGCAACTAAGCGACCATCTATAATCCGGACTCTTCCACCTTTATAGTTGATGGAGCATGGGTGGAGAAAGGCAGCCGAGTAGAATGAACTAAAATTGTTTGCAGAGATGCCATGTTCTGTTCACTGTGTGGAAGATACTGTGTTCATTGATAGAAGATGAATGCCATGTTTATAACAGAACACTATTCAACATTGTCTCATGAGTCTGGGACCATACTGCAAATATTTAAAGTGACAATTCAATATGCTTAAACTTCGTAGTTTGCATACGCCCAAATCATTCAGTTTAAATACATATCATTATCATTAATTATTGGCAGGTTTTGGAAATAGCTTAGCTGTTGATTATAGGTGGAGATTAATTTCTAATGTTTTCATTTGTCACAGGTAACAATGTCTCATTTTCTCATGTGTTTCCAACTTTAAAGTCTTTGAAGGATTCCCACGTCTCGTCAAACAAATTTGCGAGTCGATGACGACACCAACCCATCCTTACTGATGCGTAGTAGAATTAAAATAAAAAGTGATGCCATGCTGAAGCGACATTAAAAACATTCATACAATTATATATTGCACTTTTTTCCCCCTCATATGTGGCAGCAAAACCATGCTGAGGTTATTCATGATTAAGTACAGAGCTGGCAGACCAGCTAAGGTTTCAATTTCTTTTTCCCCCAGGAGTATACATATCTATTGCAAACATACAAACTGGGCTGCCAGAGGATCTACACTTTCACCATTCAATAGACCCAGGTTGTGAAGTCAGTTCGACAAAATCTTCATTGTAGTTTACTGGCACTGACAACACTATGTGGATCTTGAAGTTAACGACATTCAGTTCCTTATATTCGTCCAATTTGCTTTTCAGCTCTGATCGATCTTTCACAGCCTCTGCTCTCTCCTGTCCATCAGACGACTTGTGGCAAAAATATAAAGCCCTGCATAAAGTAAAAAAATTGTTACACTTCCTTCAGTTAAAGTATTCTGTTCTACATAAAAAGGACCTTTATTTGCTTCCTTGTGGAGATGGTAACAGTTCATTCCAGCTGGCAAGCCTGTTATGTTCACTTCTGGCACATCATTTAGGAATTCTGAAAATTCTGAAAATATGCACAATAATCTGCAGTAAACATTTGGTTCCATACAGCATGGTTAATGCAACAAAAACAAAAACAAATGTGTTGGAAGGAACTGCAGATACTGATTTATCCCAAAGATAGACACAAAATGCTGGAGTAACTCAGTGGGTCAGGCAGCATCTTTGGAGAAATGGAATAGGTGATGTTTCGTGTCCGAACCATTCTTCAGACTCAATATAATATAACACCAAAAGTATAATACTTTTCTACACTTACCAGATAGCATTGCATCAGTGGGCTGTTACAAAAAAAGAAATTGGCATATCTATATAATTAAAAGTCTCATCTTGACCAATTCCTGTCTGCGCTGTATATTGATTTTAGAAAAAAATGCTACAGTGTATCGCTGTGATTTTTGGCCATCTTACTCACGTCAATGAAAATTTAAAAAATTAAAAAATTAAAAGTTTAAAAAACCTTGAGATCAGCTGATTGGTCCTCTCGCCTGTCAATCATCTAGATGAAGGTAACACCCCTTCCGGAGGGTGGGAGGGAGGTGGGGCAGGACTATAAAACCCCGGCTGCCTGGACGTGAGTCAGTCACTCTGCAAGATCGCGAGGGAGAGGCCACGACTGTCATTTTTAGCTGTGAACTGTGAGTCTGCAATGTACTTGCAATAAATGATTTGTTTGCCCTTAATGACAATGCCATGAGTTGTTTGGCCTGCTGCCCTGTCTGTGCTTGAAAGTGCAATGCTTTATTAGGTGTTCGTGAGTGTGAGCGAATGTGTGTGTGAGTGTGAGTGTGAGTGTGAGTGTGAGCGCGCATGTGTGTGTGTGTGTGCTTATGTGGGAATTGGTGGAGGGGTGGGATATCGTGTTGGGGGACCAGCCCTCCTGTGTGAAGCTGGGACCCAACGGGTCCCACTTAGTCTAGTAATGGATAAATTCTGCTATCCCAATCTGGTCTTAATCTTACAGCAATGGAGTTGACTTCTGACCACACTCTGAAATGGCCTAGCAATTAGGGGTAAATGCTTGCCAGGGACCTTGTGAAATTAGGGGTAAATGCTTGCCAGGCCAGGAACACTTCCACGGGTGCTCCATCACTCAGAGGCTGCTGCTGTCCTTTTATCGGTGTGCAATAAAATTAAGGATGCACACTTAGTAGGGTTGACAACCCAAACTCCTTAGGATGACAAAAAAATGACATCCCTACCCCGGACAAATGTGAGATTCAGATCCACAAACAAGGAGTCGAACACTGCTATTAGGAGATACAGACTTTTAGTCAGAGCTTTGTCTGTGATTTTGTGCAGCTTTCTACCCCGATGAGCTGCTAGGAATATTCAATCAATCAATCAATCAATCAACTTTAGGAGTTTTTAGTCTTTATTGTCATCTTGCAAAGCAACAATTGTACAGTGCAAAATGAGAAGACGTTTCCCAGGGAATACCGGAGCATCGCACATAAAAAAAACATTTCACACATAATAAAAAAATGAAAACAATCCAGTCCCTGATGAAACAGTACAAATAGTTAAAAAGTGCAGGTAAAACAGCAACATTAAAATACAGTAATACAGTAAAAACAGTCATAAAATGTCCAGGGCAGCTGATTTAAGTGGCCAGTGCCAGAGTTATTAAAATGTCAGTGCAAAGCAGCAAAATCAGGTGGAGTGACTGTTTAGCAGCCTCACAGCCTGTGGCAGTTAGCTGTTTAGCAGTCTGGTAGTCCGGGCTTTGATGCTATGGTATCTCTTGCCTGATGGCAGGAGATCCAGATGTGTGTGGAGGGGGTGCAGTTTGTCCTTAGCTATTCTCTGTGCTTTTTTCAGACAGCGGCTCTGGAACAGTTCTTGTACCGAGGGTAGGGAGACGCCAATGATCCTTTCTGCTCCCCTCACTACCCTCTGCAGAGCCTTCCTGTCTGAGCAGTTACAGTTGGGGTACCACGTGTTCATGCAGTACATTCATTCAGTTAGGATTGACTGTTTTATTTAGATTTGGGTATCAGGCAGGAAAGTAGATTAGATATGAATCATCTGTCATCTTTGTGCCTGAGGAGCAGTGATGTTCACTCTTGTTTCAAGTTCTTTCATCTGTGTAATGTAAACTTGATTCAGGTTAATTTGTTGAAATATCAGACAGTAATTTAAGGCTTTGTGGAAAACCCTCTCTGCAATTTGTTGATTTCTATAACCCAATTCCCCCTGCAGTGATGTTGTTATTTCAGCGGCTTTATCAAGAGTACAAGATTAAGATAGATACTCAAAGAGGGAGATCATTGTAATTCTGTGTGGACCCTGGATAGAAGATTGAGTGCAAAACTCACACACACTGTTCCTGAAATACATTACAAGCTATTTTAACTTCTAAGCCTCATTTAAATCGCTCATCCTGGAAGGAGCTTAGAGGGAGGATTATGTGGCATGATAATTTACCTGATGGGAGGGCAGGGCCGGACAGAGGGAGTGTTGGCTCAGTCAGTCTCTCATTCAGGAAGTAGAAACAAGAAACTGCAGGTGCTGGTTCACACAAAAGGACGCGGAGTGATGGAGTAACTCAACAGGTCATGCAGCATATCTGGAGAACACGGATAGGTGACGTTTCTGGTCGGGACTCTTCTTCAGATTCCCACCCTTGCATTACTCCTCATAACCCTCTCAGCCCCCCCCCACCCCCCCCCCCCCCCCCCCCCCCCCCCCCCCCCCCCCCAGCAGTACCTCTCCTGAGCTTCCCTCCACCTCTCTGAGCCCAGCCCTCACCCCAGTTTTGTTTTCATGATCCCCCCTGAGATTTCTCTTTCAGATGCAGAACGGTCGGTCCTCAAGAGCCCTTACCTTTGCCCCTCTACCCCTACCTCAACGAATTCCAGGCCCGCCATGATGTACAACTCTCTTTCCTCATATACATCTTCAGGCCTTTTTCGATGGAAAGGTCCTCGCCTCAGCTTTGATGACCTCTTCTGACATTCCCCCTCCTCTTTTGGACCCCCCCTCACCCCTGATGGCCTTCTACCATGTCTGGACCTTTTATAAAATATTAATCTGAAGCAGGGACCTGACACAAAACGTTACCTCTCCATGTTTTCAGGAGATGCTGCCTGATCCATTTACTTACTCCAGCACTTGCAATCAGGAAGAACAGCGATGCCAATAGCTACATCTCATCCCGACATTGCTTGATGCTGAATAAAAGTAAAGGATTTTCAATTGTTGAAGGATGGTCGTAAGGCAAATAGCAGGGAAATCAAGTTAGAAATATAATGTACTCTCTGTTCAGCACTAGGCCAGAGATCTGTCAGGATTGATGGTCAAGTTAACTAACTGCTATTAAATGTTATATTGGCTTCTATGGTAGTGAATACAATTTAAAAAAAAAAAAGTCAACGAGTTTTCACCACTGATGGGCTGATTTAGGTTGATTGGTTAAAATTTATTTCTAAGTTCCTAATCTAGCCTTAAACTCATACTGCCTCAGCAAGGCCACCAGCATAATCAAGGACAAGTTGTACCCTGCCACTCCCTTTTCTCCCCTCTCCCATCGGGCAAAGGGTGTAGAAATGTGAAAACGCACAACTTCATATTCAGGGTTTCTACCCAGCTGTTATCAAGCAACTGAACCATGCTACCAACAACTAGAGAGCGGTCCTGCACTACTACCTACCTAATTGGAGACCCTTGGACTATCTTCAGCCTTTACTGGCTTCATCGTGCACTATACATTATTCACGTTATTCCCTTGATCATGTATCTGTACATTCTGGATGGCTCGATTATCATCATGTATTATCTTTCTGCTGACTAGTTAGCACGCAACTAAAGCTTTTGAATTGAATTGTATACTTTATTGTCACATGGGACAAGTCACAGTGAAATTCTTTGCTTGTATACCCAAGGTATGCAAATAGTCGCCCATAAAGGGCGCTTACAACGTTACAAATTCCCCACCCACGCCAGTTCCCTCTTTGGTCTTCCCCCTCTACCCCCTCCCTCACGGCAGTTCCCACACACTGGATCCCCATTGTCCATTGTTCTTTTGCCCTCCCCCTCGGCGGTCCTCCCACGCCAAGTCCCCGTTGCTCTCCCCCCTTCCTCATGGCGGTCCCCTCACCCCGTGTCCTACTTTGTTCCTTCCCTTGGCAGCGGCATCCTCACTTCCACGTGTCCGTCACCATCATCGACGCCGCATCGACCTCTCCATTAATGTTATCGGGGCCTGTCCGTACTCCTCTGTGACGTCCACCTAGGCACCAGCTATGGGCTTCATCGACCCGCGAGGCTCCACCACCGACTAGCTAGGTACCGGCCCGCATGGCCTGGGCTCCAGCCCGCGAGGCCAAGGCCGCGAGGCACCGGCCTTGGCTTCTCAGCGGCACCGCCGGAACTTCGGTATACGTGACAATAAACTAAACTCATTTCAACACGCCTTGATAATTGGTGACGTGTGGGAAGTCTGTGTGGGCTTTAGGTGGTGACAATCGATTGTAATCATGTATTGTCTTTCCGCTGACTGGTTAGCATGCAATAAAAGTTTTCACTGTACCTTGGTGCACATGACAATAATCTAAACTAAACTACCTTCAGGAAAGTATGGGAAATACTAAATTCACAGAATCAGGATAGGAGAGAGGTGTGGACTGATTACCATGCTATATACAAAAAGCAGAAGGTATAAAAACCCATCAAAAAGCAGGAGATAACTGGTGCCAATCATTATGGCCTGGAAACAGTAGGAAACAATAGGGTTTAAGAAGGGAAACAATGGAGTTCAGAATCAAATACGATTTGTAGTGAGTTACTGGAATCCTAAATTATATCTGTAAATTATCTCCGTAGTGTATGTTCTGACAATGAAGTTTATTGAATTTCTAACAAGTAGTTGTAAAAAGTGCCTTTCTTTTAGTACTGAATACTGAATAAATACCGCTATTTAAATCTACAGTATTTTATCCAAAGAAACTGGCTGAGCAAAATAATAATAGCTACATCTCATCGCTAACCCATTAACTTTGAGCTTCAATTCTAAACATTCGAATTCTAAAGGGGGAGCCTGCGTGTTTTGTAACTTTGTCAGTGCGTATACATCGTGTATTCAAGCAAAGAATCTCACTGTGCTTTGTCACATGTGACAATAAAGTATTCCTATTCCTATAGTTCTTCGTAAACTCTGCAGTAAGCTTGCACAGATCTGCAAAGAACTAGAGTGAAAGATGCATGGTGAGGAACATAGGATATCAATTACATTTGTTTACTTATCATATCTGAACACACTAGAATGAATAGTATATGCAATAAAATAATATACAATAAATCTTGATGCAAAAGTTGATGCCCATTAAACACAAAAAGTGGAATACAGAACAATACAGCACAGAAACAGGCCCTTTAGACCATGATGTCCATGCCAAACTCGATGTCAAATCAGCATCTCCTCAGCATGCACATCCTTCAATTCCCTGCATTTCCTAGTGCCTCTCTAAAAGCCTCTTAAATGCCACTATCGTAGCTGCCTCTCCCACCAGTCCTGGCAGCATGTTCCAGGCACCCACCACATCCCCTGTAAAAAACTTGCCCTACACATCTCCTTTAAACTTTCCCCAACTCATCTTAAAGCTATGCCCTTTAATCTTTAGAGATAAAGCAGGGAAAGAGTCCCTTCGGCCCACCATGTCTGTCCCGACCTGCGTTTCCCCCGTACACTAACACTATCCTACACACTAGAGACAATTTACAATTTTACCAACGCCAATTAATCTGCTCGTCTTTGGAGTGTGGGAGGAAACCGGAGCACCCGGAGAGAACCGACGTGGTCACAGGGAGAACCTACAGACAGAGTCCATACAGCCAGTACCCGTAGTCAGGATCGAGCCTGGGTCCCTGGCACTGTAAGGCAGCAACTCTACCGCTGCACCACTGCAAATTTGTCTTTGACATTTTCACCCTGCGACAGAGGTTCTGACTGTCTACCGTATCTATGTCTCTCATAATTTTATATACCGATCAGGTTACCCATCAGCCTCCAATATTCAGAGAAAACAACCCAAGTTTGTCCAACCTCTTCTTACAGCCAATACCCTCGAATGCATGCAGCATTCTGGTACTGATTTATTGATAAAGAATTGGTTCCTTTAATTAACCTCTTAAAAACATGGAATGAAATTAAAACAAAGCAATGGTTCTTACTGCAGATAAGAAAATGGAACATGGATCATAACTGGAGTGTGAAGAAGGGTCCCGACCTGAAACATCATCTTTTTCCTCCAGAGATGCTGCCTGACCTGCTGACTTACTTCAGCACTTTGTGTCTATAACTGGAACAATGTTGTGCAACCTTGTTTATTCGTGCACAAACATTCTCAAATTCTCAAGGGAATTCACCTTACTCTCATCTCATCCATCTTACAAGCACAGGGAGCTACTGGATTTTTTGATTATTAAATTGAGGCTAATAGGTCGGCAGCTTCTCTCTCTTCCACATACCCACTGAGCTCCACATATGCTACTATTCCTGCTTTTGCCCCTAAAGCCCTTACTCCGCTATCTTTAAGAGCCCTATCTAACTCTCTCTTGAAAGTATCCACAGAACCGGCCTCCACTGCCCTCTGAGACTGAGAATTTTACAGACTCACAACTCTCTGTGTGAAAAGTGTTTCCTCATCTCCGTTCTAAATGAAGAGAGAGTGCCGGAGTAACTTAGCGGGCCAGGCAGCATATCTGGACAGCATGGATAAATTAGGTTTCAGGTTGGGACCCTTCTTCTGATCCACAACGTCACCTATCCATGTTCTGCAGAGAGGCTGCCTGACCGGCTGAGGCACTTTGTATCTTTTTTTGTAAATCAACATCTAAAGTTCCTTGTTTATACTAGCATCTTTTTCCAGTAGTTTTACTCCTGTCTTCTCTTTTGTCCTCGTTAACATGCCTATTAAATTAATCACATCTCCTGTCTTCCTTCTGAGGGAAGGAACGCAGACTTCCCAGTCTAGTGCATTAGTAACCTGACACATCAACGTGGATGACTGGCAACAGTTTGTCCTCATTGCCACTCATTAGCATTTAGGGATGGATGATAAATGCTGGACTTACTAGCTAAGTCCACCTGCCATGAATAAAGTATTGTAATACATTTGTTGTCGCCAATCTTCTTAGAAATAACCCTATCCCTCTGCCCTTGCAAACTCAACTGAACTCTATTGTCAAAAAATTAAGTTATCGCCCGATGAACCTCAATTTTCATCAAGTTGTCAAAAGTCAGCAAATGGTCAGGTTGAGCCTGTGACAGTACAGACACTTCAGGCTTCGATAAACATTGCATGGCAATTACTCCAAATGATTCATGTACCTGAACCCAGTGTTTGCGTAGCTGACCTTCTGCCATCCACGCTCCTGAAGAAAAGGCTTTATTACTTTTTTATGAATATCTTTTGGAGCTCCGCCGGGAGTGGCCACAGTCATGTAAAACAAGTTGCTGTCTTCACCATGCTTCTGAGAGGATGTGATTTCATCCATTATTTCCTGAGTGCTGATATCCATGTTGGCGGATTAAATTATTCTGGAAATCAACGCAACAGTTGACACTCTGTGAAGGAGAACGTGAGTCATAAGATGCCAGATTTTAGCCTTCATCAAAATAACATGTTTTACATGAATCTTAAATAAGATCTGTTTGGGAAACTAACATATTTTTGACTACACACATATTTTTACAGCAAAATATGTCTTTTTGAAATGACAATTCTGATCACTATCGTCATAGTCATTGTGTAATAGAGTTATACAGTGCTGAAACAGGGCCTTCAGCCCAACGTACCCAAGCCGACCAACATGCCTCAACTACACTAGTCCCACCTGCCTGCGATTGGCCCATACCCCTCTAAACTTCTCCCATCTATGTACCTGGCCAAATGTTTTATAAACATTGTGATAGTACCTGCCTCAAATACCTCCTCCAGCAGCTCCATATACCTACAAACCTTTGTGTAAAAAAGTTGCCACTCGGGTTCTTATTAAATCTTTCCCCCCTCACCTTAAACCTATGTCCTATAACAATAACCATATAACCATATAACAATTACAGCACGGAAACAGGCCGTCTCGGCCCTACAAGTCCGTGCCGAACACTTATTTTCCCCTAGTCCCATCTACCTGCACTCAGACCATAACCCTCCATTCCTTTCCCATCCATATACCTATCCAATTTATTTTTAAATGATAAAATCGAACCTGCCTCCACCACTTCCACTGGAAGCTCATTCCACACAGCTAACACTCTCCGAGTAAAGAAGTTCCCCCTCACGTTACCCCTAAACTTCTGTCCCTTAATTCTGAAGTCATGTCCTCTTGTTTGAATCTTCCCTACTCTCAATGGGAAAAGCTTATCCACGTCAACTCTGTCTATGTCTCATGCATTCTGTGTGGAACCAAGAAACCATGCTGCAGTACCTCTATGATATGACTAAAGACATCACTGGGCAAAGGAATTTAGGCTCTCATTCTTGATTCCCTTACTCTGGGTAAAAGATCAATTTACCCTATTTATTCCTCTCATGATCTTTTCCCCCTCTATAAGATCACATCTCCTCCTCCTGCACGCCAAGGGAAAAGTTCCAGCCTGCTCAACCTCTCCTTATAGCTCAGGCTCCTGAGTCATGGCAATATCCTCTTAAGTCTTCTCTGTACATTTGTTTCTTTTGTCAGGCTATAGATTTATAATGATTTTGAAATAGTGTAAGAATAAGGATACAGGACACATTTTGAAGACAGCAGGATCTTCAAAATCAAGGAAGTTATACTAATGTTTTTCAAATCTCTGAGTATGCAGTACTGGACACAATATTTCAAGAAGAATAATAAAGACTTGCAGGGGATACAGAGGAGGTTTACCAGGATGGTGGCAGCTTTGGGGAAACTTAGTTATGTGGAGAAATAGGAAAAGTTGAGATTTATTACCGAGAAAGCCACATGTTAAAGCAAGATGTATTGAGGCATCCAGAATTGTACGAAGGATCATCTATTTCCGCTGACAAATAGATATAAAATAATCAGAAGAGTTAGTGTAGAAATTTCTCCACACAATGTTGGAAGGTATGGAATATTCCTGGAAAATGGTGGTGGAATCCAATGCTTTAAAAAAAAACTTCCAAATGCGCTTGAGAAGGCAAAGTTGAAGAGTTGAAGAGTGAGAGAAGAAATGGAAATAAAATAGGTCAAAATGGAATAGCTTGTTGAAAAGTCAGTTCAGGTGTAATGAACCAAATAGCTTACTCCTGCACCATAAAATTCAATGACTCAGTACTTTCCTTCAACATTTAAAATAAACGTTTGTGTCAGTGCAACTGTGGATTTCTATAAATTTCATTATTTGTCTTCTAGTACTACAGAGAGAATACACAAGGGACCTGCTGTAGGCCTCACATTGCAGCGGCCTCTGCAGTCCGTTTGTCTTTTTGTTATTTTTTGTCCCGTTTTAATGTAGTTTTTATTTTTTTTTGATGGGGTATGTGTGTGTGGGGGGCAAACTTTTAAAATCTTTCCCCTGCACGGAGAACCCGACCTTTTCCCTGTCGGGTCTCCGTTGTCGTTGGGGCTGCAATGTGGAGCGTCCTCCAGCAGGAACGTCCTGGGGCCCCAGTCACGGAGCTGCGGAGCTACTCACCATCATGGAGCTGGCCGTGTCCGGAGCGGGTGGAGCTGTGGTGGCGCGCTGCTGTGACCCGACCCCCGGAGATTCGGAGGCTTACCGCAGGTCTGGCAGACAATAATATTGGGAGCCCGCGGGTCCCTGGTGGGAGACCGCTTTTTAAGGCTTCTGCAATGGCGACTTCACCCGCCCGAGTCGCGCGGTTGAGGATGACCTGGAGCGGGGCCTTACATCACCGCCCGGCGCGGCTTCAACGGTTGCGGGACTTTGCTAGAGCCCGCCGGGGACTCCAACAACAAGACCCGGAGCGTGGCCTTGTATCGCCCGGCGTGGCTTTAATGGCCGCGGGACAATTGCCATCGCCCGCCGGGAGGGGAATGGGGAGTGCAGGGGAGAGATAAGTTTTTTTGCCTTCCATCACAGCGAGGAGGAGATGCGCTGTGATGGATGTCTGTGTAAATTGTGTTGTGTCTTGGGTCTTTTTTTTTCATGTGTGTATGACTGCAGAAACAACATTTCATTTGAGCCTCTATGAGGTTCAAGTGACAAATAAATTGTATTGTGTATTGTGTAGGGTCTCCACTGAGTGCTTCAGTTCCCTTCCACATCCTGAAGCTGTGCTGGTATATTAATTGGCTTTTGTATATTAATTGGCCTTTGTACATTACCTAGCATGGGTAAATGGAAAAAGAATCAAAGGGTTGTTAATGGCCATGAAAGAAATAATAGGTATCAGGGGTATAGGTCCTTTGCCCGAGATGTGATGGGCTGAATGGCTTTCTGCTGTGTCATAATAAGAATTCGGTCAACCTCAGTTGTCATTATACTCATCAAATGAATTCCCTATGGGAGAGAATATCAAACTATCATCTCAATTCTGGTCATTGGTTTAAATTGCATTGGGCTCTCCAGAAAGATGAAACAGTCTCTCAGCATTTATTCGGTGACACAGAGTACTGTGTGATGACTTTTCATTCTTTTAATCTCTCGAATAAAGTCTTAGACCATTCAATTTCACAAGGTTATCTCCTCACCCCAAAATCAATCTATTGGAACTTATTACATAATCGCATGGGAAGGTGTATCTTTGGAGACTGTGATTTGTGATTTGATTTGTGTAGAAGTGTCTCAAATCCCTCTGATCAACAACACAGTTTTAAGGCGAGAGGGAAACCTTTAAAGGAGATATGTGAGGTAATTTTGTTTACACAGCGAGTGGTGGGTGGCAGGAATGCACAGTCATGGGTAGCGGTAGAAACATTTCAAATGCTTTTGGATAGGCACATTAATATGCAGGGAATGGAGGGAAATAAATTATGTGCAGCCAGTTGAGATTAGTTTAACTTGGCATCATTTACGGCATGGACATTGAGAGGTGAAGAGACTGTCCCTCTGCTGTTCTGTTCTATATACCTCACCATTATATATACCTGCACTTGAATTTGGTTGTTTGCAGCGTGGACTGCCTTCTGCGCATGCGGAGCAGCCTACCACGCATGCGCAGTCCAAGTTTCTTGGTGGGTTTTTCAAACATGGATTGTCCTTATCTTAACAGTATCTTAGGAAATCTGCCTCGCTCATGTCAGCCGCTTCCCGCAAATCCTTTAATTCTGACAGTGCGATCAAGGGACCAAATGAGGTTGCTCGTCTGTCGGAAGTTAAGGATTTGCGGGAGGCTGAAATTAGTGAGGCCGGCGAGCGGCAGGAGAGAGGTGTTCAGCCGGAGAGTACTGCCAGAGGTGAGCTGGCCTGCAGAAGGCGCTGAGGTCCCGGCGGCCAGTTCCGCTGTCTGGTCCCGGCGGTTGCTCGCAGCGACCCGAGTTGCTTCCCTCCCCGGCCACAATGCGGTGGCTCTGCGTCCGGAGTGCCGCGGCAGTGGTGAATGAGTTGCTGGCAAAATGAATTGTTACTTTCTATATTTTTATTTTTTTGAGTGTGAGAAATTCTATGTCCCACCAGCCATCTTTCAAAATTTAGCAACTCAAAATGGGGGTGCGTTTTCATTGACGGGAAATACTATACTTTATTAAGTGATATGGCTTTTGAGGACTTTATAAAAGCCGACTGACAGCTTATGGAGAGGAGAACAATCTGCACATGTGCGGTTTAAGATTTTTTAAAAGCCGACTGAATGCCTACCCCGAGTAATTACTCACGGCACGTGCCTGCTATTTATTCACCATGCTTTGTATTATTAGCTAACTCACATACAATATTTGGAGCAAAGAAATGTTGATGCGGCAAATCTGTAACAAGGAGAGAATGCTGGAAGCATTCACAGGTCAAGCAGCAAGAGCATTAAGGAAAAAAACTGCAGATGCTGGATTTCAGCAAGCAGCGCTATGCGTGGTCCATTAATCTAAGGCATTGATATTGATTGCTGAGGATAAGACCCAAGCAGTCATCCTTGAAACATTCCATGAGTTACCATTCTGAAAAGTATTCTCTTTTTTGTCCATTAGCCAATCTTAATCAATGGCAATATATATATATATTTTTTTTTTATAATATTTATCTTATTAGAAGCAATTGTACAAGGAGAAAGTAATCGACATAGCTATTATACAATATTCGTCCAACTTCAGTTTTAACATTTTATAAACTGATAAGTAAATCGGAAAAAAGAAAAAAGGAAAGAAGCGAACGGAAGAAGAAAGGAAAAAGAAAAGAATTTCAAAAAAGATACGGAAAAGGAAAAAGAAAAACCCTTGAATTAACAAAGGAGTGAAAAAAAAGCAGAGATATATCCCACTACCCTTACCTACGCCCGCTCACCTGACCCTAGCGTCGGTTTTGAATTTGTGTTCAACCATTATGTTGTTGAAGAAATTCAATGAAAGGAGACCATATTTTGGAAAATTGATCCGATTTGTCCGACAAAACAAGCCTTATTTTGTCTAAATGTAGTGTCTCGGTCATTTCTGTGATCCACATCTTCACTGTGGGAACTGTTATCCTTTTCCAGAATTTAAGTTTTTTCGCAGTTATTAAACCATAGTCAAGGAAGCGTCTTTGGAATTTCGTTAACTTAGGGCAGCCCTCTGACATTCCTAATATTATTAATTTTGAATCTGACTCCAATTGAATTTTGAGTGTTTTATAAATGGTATTGAATATTCCCATCCAGAAGTTTTGTATTTTTATACAGGATGCAAAAGAATGGGTTAGGGTAGCTTCTTGGAAGTGACATTTATCACAGAGAGGGAAGACAGTTGGGAAAATCTTGTTCAGTTTGATCTTTGAGTAGTATAACCTATGCAATACTTTGAATTGTATCAGGCAATGCCTGGCATTTAAAGAACAGTAATGTATGTATTGTAGGCTTTCCTCCCATATATCTTTTGAAATGGGTAAACCCAGCTCGTCCTCCCATGCTCGCCTATAAATCTCAGAAGGTGGGGTGTCAATATTTAGAAGAGTGTTATAAATGTAAGATATCAACTTACTTGTATCGGCATGTCTATTCAAACAATCGTCTAATATATCTGGACCCATAAGAGGACAGTCTTGTGTATATGTTTTCACATAATCTCGGATTTGAAGGTATCTAAAAAAATTGTTGCCGTTCAAGTGATATTTCTCCTGTAGTTCTTGAAAGAGAGAGAGAGTCCCCTTCTTATAGAGGTCTCCCACAGTATTGATTCCCAGGTTCTTCCATTGAACAAACACCATATCTAAAGTAGACGGTTTAAACGAGGGATTGTTTGCCATAGGAAGAAGGAGGGACATGTTTCTCAATTTAAGACTGAATTTCAGCTGTTTCCAGATACGGATAGTACTATGTATTATCGGATTTTGCTCATATGTTGACTTATTCAAATGTATTGGAGATAGGAGGATCGAGCCTATACTAAAAGGCAAACAATCTTCCCTCTCCATTTTTAACCAATTTACATGTTGACATGTATCGTCCAACCAGAAAGTTATATTTTTAATATTAGTTGCCCAGTAGTAAAAAAGAAAATTAGGTTGAGCTAATCCTCCATTTTCTTTGGATTTGCACAAATGTCTTTTGTGTATTCTATGGGTTTTGTAGTCCCAAATAAAGTTAGTGACAATAGAAAACATTTTTTTTTAAAAAGCTTTTAGGGAGATATATCGGTATTGATTGAAATAAATATAAAAGTTGTGAAGGAAGATCAACTTTATGGCATTTAATCTACCAATAAGGGAGATAGGAAGTGTTTTCCAAAATTGAATGTAGGCATATAGTTTAGTGATTAATGGTGGGAAATTTATTTTAAACAGAAAGGAATACTTTCTAGTCACGTAAATTCCAAGATATCTGAACTTTTCAGTAACAATTCTGAAAGGAAATTGCTGGTGTTGAGAAGGGTCTTGTTCTTTTATTGGCATGATTTCACTTTTATTCCAATTTATTTTGTATCCAGAGAAAGAACCAAATTGTTCTATACTGTTTAGAACATTTGGAATACTAACTTGTGGATTAGTAATGTATAAAAGTACATCATCTGCATATAACGAGATTTTATTGGTGGTTTATTCGGTATTGTATCCATAAATGCCTGAATGGGACCTGATACTCTCGGCAAGAGGTTCTATGACTAAAGCAAATAACATTGGAGAAAGGGCACATTCTTGTCTGTTACCCCTAGATAAATAAAATTTAGGTGAAAGCATTTGATTTGTCAGTATTCTAGCTGTCGGATTAGTGTATAAAAGCTTCACCCATAAAGTAAAGTTTTCTCCCTATTGAAATTTTTCCAACACTGTGAAAAGATAAGACCCTTGCACTCGAAAGCTTTTTCTGCATTAATAATTGTTAGATCTTCATTTGGCATTCTCTGCAAATATATTATGTTTAACAAACGTCTCAAATTATAAAACGAGTGTCGTTTAGGTATAAAATCAGTTTGATCTGGATGTATTAGTTTACAGATAACCAAGCTTAATCTACGAGCCAAAGCCTTAGCTAGTATCACCTCTCGTACCACCTTCCCTCTCGTACCACCCCCTCCCCGGGCACTTTCCCTTGCAACCGCAAGAGATGCAACACTTGTCCCTTTACCTCCCCCTTCGACTCCGTTCAAGGACCCAAGCAGTCGTTCCAGGTGCGACAGAGGTTTACCTGCATCTCCTCCAACCTCATCTATTGCATCCGCTGCTCTAGATGTCAGCAGATCTATATCGGTGAGACCAAGCGGAGGTTGGGCGATCGTTTCGCCGAACACCTCCGCTCGGTCCGCAATAACCAAGCTGACCTCCCGGTGGCTCAGCACTTCAACACCCCCTCCCACTCCGTCTCCGACCTCTCTGTCCTGGGTCTCCTCCATGGCCACAGCGAGCAGCACCGGAAATTGGAGGAACAGCACCTCATATTCCGCTTGGGGAGTCTGCATCCTGGGGGCATGAACATCGAATTCTCCCAATTTTGTTAGTCCTTGCTATCTCCTCCCCTTCCTCAGTCCCCCTGCTGTCTCCTCCCATCCCCCAGCCTTCGGGCTCCTCCTCCTTTTTCCTTTCTTGTCCCCGCCCCCCCCACCCCCGATCAGTCTGAAGAAGGGTTTCGGCCCGAAACGTTGCTTAATTCCTTCGCTCCATAGATGCTGCTGCACCCGCTGAGTTTCTCCAGCTTTTTTGGGTACCTTAGCTAGTATCTTCTGATCCGTATTTAAAAGGGCTATTGCCCTATAGGATCCAGGCTCCTCGAGATTTTTTATCTTTTTTTGGAATTAATGTAATAGTTGATTCAGCAAGAGTTTGTGGTAAAGTCTGTTCTTTAAATGCTTGAATATAAAAGGCTTGTAAGCGTGGAGAAATTAAATCATTACATTTTTTATAAAATTCGTTACTAAACCCGATCGGGCGAGGAGTTTTTCCACTTTTCAATGATTTAATAGTCTCTACGGTGTCTTTTGTTGTTATCTCTGCTAATTCATCCCGTTGTTCCTCATTAAGGAATGGGAGATTGCAATTCTTGACATGGGGTTGCTCTGGTATATGTGCCGCCGGAGCTTAAGGACTGTCTGTTTGTGTTTATCCGCAGGGACTCGCACCGGACTCGGCTGAAAGGGTCCTTTCCGGGTGTTGTGTCCCGGCATCGTGACTTTTCGTTTGGATGTCGGGGTTCTATAGGAAATCTTTCGGTGGCTCCCCTCAAGCCCGCCCATCTGGATATCGATAGCCCAGTGGTGGTGGCTCAACCCCGGCGTAGAGGTCGTCCGCTGGCCATTCCTGTTGCGCCTGTTTCCCCTGTAACTTTGCCCTCTGCTGGCTCCGTTCCCGCTAGTTCCTCTCCTGTACCGCCGGTTGTGTCTGTTCCGCTGGTCTCCACCCGGTCTGGTCGCCTCATTCGGCCTCCCGCCTCCTTACCTCGGGTTCTGGCGTGGGGCTCCTATAGGAGCAGCTAATGGTGGGTTGGGGAAATGCGAACCCTCGTTATTGGTTGGCGCCATCACCTGACCACGGGTGTTGGTTCGCGGGCTTTTCTCCTCAGTCGACAGCGCTCCTCCCGAGTAGCAGGAGCTATTATACGGTTATTTGACCCGGCAAGCGGATTCTGAGTTATTTTCTTGTTTTCCATTCAACAATAGAAATTGTTTAACTTAACGTGCCTGTCTCGCTAAAGTACAGTATAAGAATTTGCTGCTTATGATTTTACATGAGGAAAAATAACCAAATCAGCACAAAAATGCAAAATAAACAACAAATTTTGTTCAGGGTTCGTGTTATGGAAAAGTGCGATACAGACATTTTCCATGAACACAATCTTTCTGTAACACTGTACCTATTGGGATCATGTTGTTCTATACAGACTGCAATGTGTTGCATGGTCACCTGTATCTTACCTGTTTTCTGGAACTAATTTCTGGAATTATTTGCAATGCATAACAATAATAAAGCTCCACTGCAGGACAAAATACTAATCCCAGAAGAAGGTGCCTGGGCCCGGCACGTCACCTGCTCATTTCATTCCACGGATGCTGCCTGACCTACTGAATTCCGCCTTTATGCTTAGGATTCCAGCATCTGCTGACCCTTGTCTCCACTCAATATTAATGTACTAGTGGAAGTTGTCAAATTAAGATATAACATTGATAAATGACCATCAACATGTCCCTTCCTCTCTATCCTAAATCGAGCAATTCTGGGAGGGGTCTCAGGAGGTGGAGTGCCAAATTGGTCATGAATGATCCCAACAACCTCTATGCTGATCATTATCATCATCGTCGCCAAGTAATTGAACAATGCTGTTAAAAGTGTTTTCTTTTTCAACATTGGTAATGTTATGATACAATAACCAACCCCTTGGGTCCCAATCACCCAGAATTGCTAATATCCAAATGCTACTGCAAGAACATTATTGCATACAGAATTTTTCATACTGCATGAAAAGCTCAAATTTATTTTTCAGCCTGTATTTGAGCACTGTGATTGCCAGCAGCATCATGCTGGGTTACGCCTCTGACGTCATCTGCTGTTATTCTGCACCTGCACTGCAGTCATGCACCCCACCACTGGAAGAGGAATCTGCCAAATAACTATAAATAATTCTAAGTGTGGAAAAATCACCAGGACTAGAGACCTCTATCTGAAGATGTGGCCCAATTTTGCAATCTGTTGAACGGAATAAAGGGTAGTCAAGATATTACTGTCAAAACTGCTATACTCAAACAACCAGCAACACTTAAGTTCTCAAGGACTACATTTGCTTGCTTGAACATCGCAGTGTCGTGGTTTACTGTCAAATGCATTTTTGAGCACATTCCCTGCATAGTTTATTATGAAGGCATGGAATTGAATAAAATGGCCATTTTCATTTCAGAATTTGAAATAAATTTGGTGACCAATGTGAAATTATCCTCCATTTTGCCGAGAATATAAAGGAAAGGGAAGATGGGTGGCTAGGAAAGGAGGGGAAACAAGGGATAGTGGGCAAGCATCTGTGCCTGACTACATGGGCATTTGTGTACATGTAACTTTTGGCGAACACCTGCATACCTGTCCACCTTTGTGTGCTATGTAACAAGGAACTGCAGATGGTGGTTTAAACCAAAGATAGATACAAAAAGCTGGAGTAACTCAGCGGGACAGGCAGCATCTCTGGAGAGAAGGAAAGGGTGACGTTTCGGGTCAATTCTCCAGTATTTTGTGTCTATCTTCACCTTTGTGTGCTAATTTCCCTGCAGTGGACCTATCTTAGATCCTTTTTCCATTGGATGAAAACCTCAAGCTGTCCGCAAAAGCTATTCAACACTGAAAGAGGCAATGTACATGCTACTTCCACTCCTCACTTGCCTGAAGTAAGTGAGGAGGTGAACACAATCCTGTCCTCATGAATGCAGCTTCTGTAAAGATGGTCAACAGCTTCAAGTTCCTTGGCATATAGATCATCAGCAACTTTTTCTGCAGCATGTGCCCCATCATTGGATGAGGAGTCTGCCAAATTGATATAAATAATGTTGAGAGTGAAAAAATGGCCAGGGTCAGAGATCTCTATGGGAAGATATGGCCCAATCATGCAATCAACTCATGAAGTTATCGTCAATCCTGCTGTACGCAAACAGCCAGCAGCAGTTACATTCTCAAGGACCACTTTCGCTTGCATGAATATTGTAGCATTGAGGTTTACCATTGCATTTTTGAGCACATTCCTGCATTGGTTATTGTGAAAGCATGGAATTGAATTAACTTAGGTCTCTCATGTCAGTTTTTATTTCAGAGGTTGAAATACATTTTGTCAACAAAGTGAAATTATCTTCCAGTTTGCTGAGAATGGAAGGGAAGAGAAAGGGAAGGTGGTTGGCCAGGAGAGGGGGGAAACCAGGAAAGGACAGTGGACAAGCAGTTGTGCCTGAGAGCAGATCACCAGCAACCTAATCTGGTCCGTTCACATTGATTCAGTGAGCAAGAAAGCACATCAAAATATTTACTTTATTAGGCACCAGCAACATATCCACAATGATTCTCTCGAACTTCAACAGATGTGCCACAGAAAATATCCTGTGGGATATGCCAACTGCTCAGTTCTTAATGGCCTGTAGTGAATCCAGCCTAGTCCATCACAGACTCGTCACTTCCTTCCATCCAGTCTGTTTTCATGGTGGGTTTGATCAGGAAGGTTGGAAGCTTCGTCAAGGATGCCTTCCTCTCTGGCTATTTCCTTTTCTCTCTCTAACCTTCTGTCAGAAGAGCTTAAAAGCTTGGGCACCCAGACTTAAGCACAACTTCTTTTCCAGTGTTATCACACACCTGAACCCATCACTTGCTGCCATGTGCTATTACTCTTAACTACCTCATTATGTAACTCTACATCACATTTTTACACTTTTTCTTACACAACTTTAAATTGCACTACAATCAAGCACCACTGTTGTTTTGCACTCTTTGTTGCATTTTGTTGTATTTATGATTAGTGTATGTATACTATTTAATCTGTGAAGTTTATATCAACAAACAATTCCATTGTACCCTGGTGTGTATATATATACACTGCAACTGCAACAGTCATTCTGTCATCATATGTGTTTAAGACGGAACTGCAGATGCTGGAAAATCGAAGGTACACAAAAAAGCTGGAGAAACTCAGCGGGTGCAGCAGCATCTATGGAACGAAGGAAATTCAGATGAAGGGTTTCGGCCCGAAACATTGCCTATTTCCTTAGCTCCATAGATGCTGCCGCACCCGCTGAGTTTCTCCAGCTTTTTGTGTACATTCTGTCATCATAGCCTGATAACTGTAAGATCTGAACAATACACCCCAACCCTGGAATCTATGGAAGTGGCCAAAATGAACACAAGACTTCTGAGATTGGTCCTGGGCAGGTAGGAGCTCTACAAGCTTAATAACACCACAAATAGTCTTGCAAGGTAGACACAAATGCTGGAGAAACTCAGTGGGTGAGGCAGCATCTATGGAGCGAAGGAAATAGGCAATGTTTTTGGTTGAGACCCTTCTTCAGACAGGGTTTTGACCATAGTCTTGCTACAGGGGTTTATTTGTGCTTTAGGGGTGGATTTAATCTGGCTTGTCATAGGGACATGACATTAGGGGGAAGAATCAGAAGAGAGAAAAGTCAAACTTAAAAAGCCCAATATCTAAATGTATGCTTCATCTGCCACATGATAGTTGAATTAATGACATGAATAGTTGGAAATGGCCATAATCCACCATCACAGGAAAATTGATAATTAAAACTAGGAATTAAATATTTCAATATTTGGAAGTACGGGCAAAATGGTAAATAAGGAAGTTTTAAGTTAGTTCGGTAGTAAGGGTGGGAAAGCAGGTTTAGGTTTTTGGACCAGTAGGATCTCTTCTGGGGTAGAGGTGACCTGTATAAGAGAGATAGCTTGCATCTGAACTGGAGGAGGACCAATATCCCAGCAATAAAAATATGTGGGAACTACTTGAAAGGATTTATATTAATCTGGCAATGGATGGAATCCATAGCACTATGAGGCAATTGAGAAGGTTGGCACACATACTGAAGTTAAAGAGAGCACATTCAATAGACAGGACTACTGATTAAGTTGGCTGCTCTTCCAAAGCAGTTGAAGTGTAGATGAGAGTCAATTGGGGTGTGAGGAGGCTGGTTTGTGTGACAGACAAGCCTACATCCATAACTCTTGGACCAGGCCAAATTATTTTGGTACGGGATACTGAGTTGGATGATCAGCCATGATCATATTAAATGGCAGTGCAGGCTCGAAGGGCCGAATGGCCTACTCCTGCACCTAATTTCTATGTTTCTATGTTTCTATTGGTGATATTTATGCCCAGGAAATTAGAGCTCACACACATTTTCCATTTCAGCATCATAGATACTGACTAGGGTGTATACACCACCCCGTGTCCCGACATCAGTGACTAGCTCCTTCATCTTGCTGACATTGAGAGTTTGTTCTTTGGATACCATTTTAGTAAGCTCTCTATCTCCCTCCTGTACTCTATTGCCTATCCCTGCTGTTTGCGGTGTATGGGTTTGGTGATGGGTTTGATTGAGGGTTATGATGTTGAAGGCAGGGATATAGTCAATAACTGGGAGTCTGATGTAGATGTGCTTGTTATCCAGATGTTTCAGGGATGAGTATTATGACAGGGAGATAGCGTCTGTCTTGGGCCTGGAGGAGAATTGCAGCGGATCAAGGCTGCCTTAAGAGGCTGCAGATAATGTGCTCCATGACCAGCCCACTAAGGCCTTCAGTCTGAAGAAGGGACTCGACCTGAAACGTCACCCATTCCTTCTCTCCAGAGATGCTGCTTGTCCCGCTGAGTTACTCCAGCACTGTGTGTCTATCTTCAAGGCCTTCATGAGTGTGGATATCAGAGCCACTGAATAATAGTATTTTGGGCACGCTACCTTGCATTCTTTTAGGAACTGGAACGATAGTGGTCTTCATAAAGCAGGTGGGAATCGCAGAATGGAGTTAGGGAGCAATTAAAAACGTAAGTGAATATTGCTGCCAGCTGGTCCACGCAGGTTTTGAGAACACGACCAGAGACTCCATCCAACCCAGTTGGTTTCTGTGGGTTGACTGGAAGGCCAATCTGTCAGCTGCAGCATTGAGATCATCCTTTATAACTCTAAGGGGGGGTTGTGCAGTTTATGGAATGACATTAGTACAATGAACAGAAGAGATATTGGTTTTGCAGATCATAGAATAGAATTAGAGAAAACTTAGTAGAGGGCAAGAGTCATTGGTGTGAGTGATTTATGGCCTTCTAAGTAAATGAGGAAATTAGCACTGCATGTAACAGGAATAATACAGTAATGACTGGGGCTTTTAATCTTCAGGTAGGCCAGGTAAATACAATTAATATGAGCAATGTGGAAGATTAATAATTGTGATACATATGGGGCAGATTTCTAAATCAATATGTTGAAGAACCGAGAAAGAAGCATACTAGTACGCAACAAGAAAAGATAATTAATCATTTTGAGGTCAAGGCACTCCAGGAGAGAGTGACAGTAATATTGTAGAATTATACATTAAGATCAAAAGTGATGTCGTTCGATAAATGATGTGAAATCAGTATTTTCAATCTTTACAAAGGAAACTATAAAGATAAAGGCAGCTTGGGAAATATAGTCGGCATGACTGAAAATGCTGGAACTTTTCAGCAGGTCAGGCCATATATGTGGGATGAGTTAATATAAGCCAAAGCCCGTTCTGATAAGGGGTTGTTAACCTGAAATGATAAGGGGCTATTAACCTGAAACCTGTTCCTTTTCCCCATGGGTGCGGTCTGACCTGCTGTATATTTCCAACCATTTCTTCTTCAATTTTAGATTTCTAGCATTTGAAGTTTTACTGAATTAAAATCGTGGAACTCTTGCCCCGACAGCATTGTGGGAATAATGACACTTCAAGGACTGCAAACATGACAAAAACAGCTCACTGCTGCCTTCTCATGAGCAATTAGGGCTGGACAAATAAATGTTGGCTCTTCATGAGAAGCCCCCATCCCTTAGAATCATAGAGTCTTACAGTGTGGACAAAGGCTCGGCGGCCCAACTTTCCCACACTGACCAACATGTCCCATCTACACTAGACCCACCTGTCTGCATTTGGCCCATATGGATCGAAACCAGTCCTATCCATGTACTTGTCTAAATGTATCTTAAACGTTGCGACAGTACTTGCCTTAACTCTCGACTCTGATAGCTCGTTCCATACACCCACCACCCTTTGTTTGAAAATGTTACTCCTCAGGTTCCTAATAAATCTTTTCCCATAATTTTAAACCTACGTCCTCCGGTTCTTGATTCCCCAATGCTGCGCAAGAGACTCTGTGCATTTACCCAATCTATTCCTCTCGTGATTTTGTTCACCTCTATAAGATCACCTCTCACCCCTCCTGCGCTCCAAGGAGTCCTAGACTGGTCAACCTTTCCCTAGAGCTAATGCCCTATAGCCGAGGCAATATCCTTGTAAATCTTCTCTGCACCCTTTCCAGCTTGATAACATCTTTCCTATAACATGGTGCCAAAAACTGAACACAATACTCTAAATGCAGCTCCAACAACGTCTTATACAACTGCAATTTGACCTCCCAACTTCTATACTCTGGAATGAATTAAAAAAAAATAGGTATAACATTGGACCGTAAGTAGAAATAATTTAAAGAAATATTGCAACAAATAAAAATCTTTGAGACACAAAAGCATGCGGAAAAATGATCTGAAAATGGAGAAATCAAGTATCTACACAAAATGTTATAAAGTTGCCAGATGCAACAGAGAATTCAGCAAACGACGACCAAGAAATCAAAATATAAAATATGACTGTTAAATGCTGAGAAACATAAAAACAAATTCAAAGTCCTTCCAAATGAATGTAACAAAGAAAAGATCAGCACTGGCAAATGTGGGTTCTTCATTGATAGAAATGGGAGAATTAATAATGGGAATAATGATATGTTAAGAATTAAACAAATGTTTTATGTCTGTCTGCAGGCAAGAATAAACAATATACCTCCTGGAAATATAGCAGAATCAAAGGTTTAGTGCAAATGAGGAAATAAAACCCATTGGAAAGAGAATGGTATTAAGGAGGTTAATGAGCCTGAACCTCTCATAAATCCCAAGAACTGATGATCAATATCCCAGGGGTTTGGAAGAGGTGGCTCTAGACAGAAGAAATGCTCTGATTACCACCTTCAAAAAATCTCTAAATTCTGTAATGGTTCCTGAGGATTTGCAGGGGAGCAAACATAACCCTATTATTTAATCATAGAAACATAGAAATTAGGTGCAGGAGTAGGCCATTCGGCCCTTCGAGCCTGCACCGCCATTCAATATGATCATGGCTGATCATCCAACTCAGTATCCCTTCTCTCCATACCGTCTGATCTCCTTAGCCACAAGGGCCACATCTAACTCCCTCTTAGATATAGCCAATGAACTGGCCTCGACTACCCTCTGCGGCAGAGAGTTCCAGAGATTCACCACTCTCTGTGTGAAAAAAGTTCTTCTCATCTCGTTTTTAAAGGGTTTCCCCCCTTATCCTTAAGCTGTGACCCCTTGTCCTGGACTTCCCTAACATCGGGAACAATCTTCCTGCATCTAGCCTGTCCAACCCCTTAAGAATTTTGTAAGTTTCTATAAGATCCCCTTTCAATCTCCTAAATTCTAGAGAGTATAAACCAAGTCTATCCAGTCTTTCGTCATAAGACAGTCCTGACATCCCAGGAATCAGTCTGGTGAACCTTCTCTGCACTCCCTCTATGGCAATAATGTCCTTCCTCAGATTTGGTTAAAGATTAAAGAAGGAGGAAGAGACTGTTGACATTTTAGCCCAGGAAGATGTTGATATCTATAATGCAGGTTCATTGGTTTGGATCACTGGGATCACTTCTAGGGCAGAGTTGACCTGTACACGAGGGATAGTTTGCTCCTTAACTGGAGGGGGTCAATATCCTAGTAGGGAAATATGTAAGAAAAAATTGGAATGGTTTAAACTAGTCGGGCAGGATGTGTGAACCTTAGTAGTAATGAGGTAGATAAATGGTCGAAGCATATACGGAGGTTAAAGAGAGCAAGTTCCGTAGACAGTACTGGCAGGAGCACCGCAGAGACGAAGGAAAATCTGATGGCTAAAACTGCATTTACCTCAATGCAAGAGGCCTGACAGGTGAGGCAAGTGAACCCAGCCATAAATAGAAATGTGGGACTTTGATATTGTAGCTCCTACATAAATGTGGCTGAGGGATGGACAGGACTGGCCAGGTACAAATGCTACAGGAGGGATTGAGGTGAAGGTAATAGAGGAGGAGGAGGAGATGGTGAAGATCATGGCGTGACTGAGAGAACTTTTCCTGGGGATCGCCGAGTGAGGCAAAAAGGATAGAATCGAGAAATAAGCTGGGGGGGCGATCACTTTGATAGGGTCGAAATACTGTCCATCAATAGTCAGCGGGAATTATAGGATGAAATGGGTGGCACGGTGGTGCAGTGGTAGAGTTGTTACCTTACAGCACCAGTTCGATTCTGACCCGGGTACAGTCTGTATTGCGTTTGTACATTCTCCCTGTGACCGCGCGGATTTTCTCCAGGTGCTCGGGTTTCCTCCCACACATCAAAGACATAGAGGTTTGTAGGTTAATTGGCTTCATTAAAAAAAAATGTAAATTGTCCTTAGTGTGTAGTATAGTGTTAGTGTACGGGGTGAGTGCTAGTCGGCGGGCTGAAGGGCATGTTTCTGTGCTGTATCTCTAAAGTGGCTAAATGGAGGTTCAACTGAGATGTACAAACCTATGGAGCAAGATTGGTCGGGGTATTGAGTACAGGAGGTGGGACGTCATTTTCAGCTGTATTGTGCAGTTCTAGTTGCTCTACTGTATGAGTAGGTTGAAGTGTATATGTATATCATTAAACTGGAAAGAGTGCAAGAATGATTAATGAGGACATTACCAGGTCTAGAGAGTTTGAGTTATGAGAGACTGGATATGTTGATTTTTATTCTCTGAGTGTTGCAGGCTGAGGGATGATCTTGTAGAGATATATAAAATAATGAGGGGCATAGACAAGGTGAATAACCACAGTCTTTTTCTTAGGGCCGAAGAGTCTGAAATTAGAGGGCACAGGTTTAAGGCGAGAAGAGAAATGTTTAAAAGAGATCCAATGGACAACTTTTTGTCAAAGAAGATTAATGCATACGTAGAATGAGCTGCCAGGGGAAGTGGTAGGTACAGGTGCAACATTTAGTCGGTACTTGGGCAGGTACTTGGATAGGAAATGTTTGGAGGGATATTGACGAGGCGCAGTCAAGTGAGACTAGTTTGGTTAACCTGACTGAGTTGGCCTGTTGGCTTGTTTCAGTGCTGCACAGCTCCATGACGCTAATAAAGTTGGCAAATAATACCACGATGGAGCAGAGTCTACATCTGGTATATTTGTTTTTCCAAAAGGGTTTCAGTAAGGTCTCATCGAGGAAGTTGTTGAACAAGGATAGAGCACATGGAATGGTAAATATATTAACATGGACTGTTGGCGAACAGATAGGAAACAATGAGCAGGATAAACAGTTTCATCAGTTTATGATTAGAGTTTACTGCAAGGATTGATGCCTGGTGCCTGATTATTCTCAATCTAACTCGAAGTTTTGGCTGAGGAAATCAAACATTATTTCCCAGCTTACTGATGATCATGAAAAGAATTGGGCATGTGAGAAGAATGGAGATGCAACGATGCTGCAAATAGATTTTGACCAGCTGATTGAATGATTAGCAACATGGCAAATGAAGTTCTATGTGGAAATCATGTGAGGTATACACAGTGATATTACTTTAAGATGTTGATTACTTTTAAAAGAGAAATTTACAGGGTTTGTGACTCGTTAATACAGCAAATGATCTGGTCCAGTGACTCAAAACTTTAAAGAATGTCTCACCTGTGACTCCGTCCTAGATACAAGCGCTCAAGTCCATAATACAGCAAAAAATCAGATTCACCTTCGCTGCCTCCCTAAAAGGCGTGAGACCAACTGAAAACTCACAAAGCTTAAGGAATACTTGGTTGCTTACTTTCACAATTTCTGCTTCTTCACACAATTCATAGCAGCTAAAATCACAGTGGGTTATGTTTTAGATGCCTTTTCGTATTCTCTTTAAGCTCTAAGTATTACAATACATGTTAATATATGTCTCGGGAGTGTAGGAAGGAACTGCAGACGATGGTTTATACCAAAGATAGACACAAAAGGCTGGAGTAACTCAGCCGGTCAGGTGGCATCTCTGGAGAAAAGGATAAAGGTTCTGACCCTAAACGTCACCTATTCCTTTTCTCCAGAGATGCTGCCTGACCCGCTGGATTGCTGCAGCCTTATTTTGAGTCTACCTTTAATGTTTGTCTTCTTCCCTATAACATATATAAAACCCTCTTCATTTCACCTGCAATCTCGCTCCCCCTGGTTATTTACTTTAGTTTAGAGATACTTGGGCCACAGAGTCCGCGCTGCCCAATGATCACCAGATCTATCCTTTTGTTTTACAGAAGCCATTTAACCTGTTTAACTGTCTTTGAAACATAGAAGGAAATTGCAGCACCCAAAGAAAATTCACGCAGTCACAGGGATAACATACAAATTCGACACAGGTAACACCTAGAGTCAGGTTCGAACCTGGGTCTCTGGCACTGTAACCTGGGTCTCTGGCACTGTAAGGCAGCAACTCTACCGCTGCACCACTGTGCCGCCCCTGGTTGATGATTAGTTTTTTGGAAATCAAGAACCTGCTCACATAATAAACCTTTCTATAGTCCATGTTTGGAAACTGGAGAAAGATCATAGATTTATTGGTGCATTTCACTTTCCCAAAGTACTTCAGAACAAAGTAATTCACTTATGAAGTGCAGTTATTGTTATTATGTATATAATGCAGCAGTCAATTTGTATGCAGAGCAGTACAAACTGCAAATGAGTTAACTGGCCAGTTAATCTGATTTATAAGTTCCCTTTGAGGAATAATTGATTGTCAGGACATTTTTAAACCTCTCCTACTCTTATTAAAATCAAGCCATTGGTTATTTTCCTGTCGACTGGAGGATCGTGAAAAAATGTGACAATGTAGTGGTCCATATTTAATGTGCTAAAATGTTTATTCGGGTTTAAAACTATAACCTTCTCATTTACAGATTTTACATTGCGACAAGCTGCGATAATTAAATGTTTTCTGTGTGTGACAGTATTTTCACTACTGAATAAACATTCAATTTACATTTCTCTATTAAGCTCGGACCTTTGACTCCTTTCGCACAAGTCTTCTTAGGGAACAGTGAAGTGGTTGAGGATTCCAGAATGTTGCCTCATACTGCAAACCGACAGAACATTTAGTTCATAACATGTTATTGACATATATTTATGACATCAAATCCATTTACTGCACACGAGCAATCATCCATGAGGGTGTGCACGTATCTTTCCAAGTGAATTGTTTTGGCGATAGATACATGGATGATGTACTTCCAGCAACAATGCTCCTCTGGTAATACTAGCATTTTAAGACAACAAAATGGCTTAATTGGGGGGTGGGGAGGAAAGTCTGTTACAATGATAGCAAAACTATGAGAGTGCATGAATACCTAACATAACATTTTGGTCTTTTCTGGCTCTTATTGCAGATTAAGTGAACACTTGCTCTTATATCCTGGCACAATACTCATTCCTGAAACATTTGGAAAACCAGGACAGTTACATCAGACTCCTATTTATTGACCATATCACCACTTTTAACTCCATAACCCCAGCCAAACTCATCTCCATACTCCTGGATCCAGGTCTCAACTCCCCACTCTGTAACTAGATCCTCAACCTTCTGAACCATACACTGCAAACAGCAAAGATACGCAACAAAGCATCCCCCACGATAATTCTCAAAACCAGTGCCCCGCCAAGATCCATTAGGACAGAAGTGAGAGGAGCAGAATTAGGCCATTTGGCCCATCAAGTCTACTCCACCATTCAATCATGACTGATCTATCTCTCCCTCCTAACTCCCATTCCCCTGCCTTCTCCCCGTAACCCTTGACACCCATAATAATCAAGAATCTATCTATTTCTGCCTTAAAAATATCCATTGACAGCATCCACAGCCTTCTGTAGCAAAGAATTCCACTATTTCACCACCCTCTGACTAAAGAAATTCCTCCTCAAAGGAACGTCCTTAGAATGAGGCTAAAACTCAAGTCCTAGACTCCGCCACTAGTGGAAACATTCTCTCCACATCCACTCTATCCAAGCCTTTCATTATTCAGTAAGTTTCAGTGAGGTCCCGCTCATCTTTCTGAGCATTCTCAGCCCAAAGATAGGTGGGTAACAACTCAAAACGTGTCTGAAGAAGGATCTCGACCCAAATCATCACCCATTCCTTCTATCCAGAGATGCTGCCTGAGCCGCTGAGTTTCTCCAGCATTTTGAGTCTATCTTTTGTGAGAACCAGCATCTGCAGTTTCCTCCTATGCATTCTCAGCCCCTTACAACACCCACTATACATTGACCACTGTGTGGGCAATCAGCTCTAACTCCATTTATATGTTTGCAGATGAAGCCACCATATTGGGTCGAATCTCAAACAATGGAGTACAGGGAGATAGAGAGCTTTGTAAAATGGTGTCAAAAAACAAACTCTCAATGCCAGCAAGATGAAGGAGTTAGTCACTGATTTCAGGAAACACGGTTGTGTGTACACACACCCAAGTCAGTATCTATGGTGCTGAAGTGGAAATATTTGAGAGCTCCGATTTCCTGGGCATAAATGTCATCAATAGTTTGGACTGATACAAAAGTTGTAGATGCAGCCTAGTCTGTCACACAACGCAGCCTCCTCCTCCCAACCCTCAATCAACTCTGTCTACACTTCACACTGCTTCAGAAGATCGGCCAACTCAATCAAAGGCGACATACAGCATTCTCTCCGGTCCCATCACAGAGATGACACAAAAGCTTGAAAGTACCGCCAGATTCAAGAGCAGCTTCTTCCTCGCCTTTATCAGACTTCTGAACAAGCTAACGTTGTCGTCCTAATCTCACACCCAAGTTGGGTGCGGCTCTTGTGCTTTTGTCCTGCACTTCTCTGTTGCTGTAACGCTATATTCTGTACTCTGGTTATTTATATCTTTACATTTCCCATTGAACCTGTGTATAGCTTGATTGTAAGGCCTGTATGGTATGGTTTAGCTGATTACCTTGCAGACATTTTTCAATGCATCTTGGTGTATGTTTCAAGAATATAGCTATACCAATAAAATGTTTGCAGCTGAAAGGAGTGGTTGGTCAAAATGTCTGGGAATAAATGATTAAGCATAAAACAAAGGAGAATAAAACAAAAAATGGCTTAATCCCCCATCACCACACTCATACAGTATCTTTCTCCCATCACCCTGTTCCTTTCTACTCTTCTTTCTACTAATCTCTCACTCTTGCTTTCTCCGAGTCCTCCATTTTTCTTTTATCCCCCCTGTTTCTCCTTCACCTTCCAACAACTATACCTCCCTTCGGCTTCACATTTTATTCCTCCTCTTCCTTTTTATCTGCACATCTGTAGTCTCCATTTCACCTCTAGCCTATGTTACTATCTCCACTCGCCTGTTATTCATCCATCTATTTATCACTTGCCAGCTTGTGCTCCACCCCTCACCACTCTTTACCACCTTTCTCCCATCTACTCCATTTGTTTGAAGAAGGGCCTTGACCCAAAATATTGCCTGTCTATTTCCCTCTACAGAATTTGCCTGACCGAGTTTCAAGCACTTTGTTTTTTGTTCAAGATTCCAGCATTTGCAGTCTCTTGTGTCTCTAAATGATTAAGAGTCATAGAATTTGATGATTTAAGCTGAGAGAAGTTCCCTGTGATGTTAATTTATTTTTCCCATCTTAAATACTTTGGCAAGATAAGAGACAACAACAGGATAAAATCTAGACAATTTATAAAATCTAGCATTTATATTCTGTCACAGTACGTTTATGATACCAAATGCTACAACGATGGTAAAGATTGATATTCCAATTGAAACCATTAATTTTATCCATTGTTATCTATGAACAACAGAGAATTTCAATTTTCATGATTAACTGCCTAATTAATCTACTTTAGAACATCAGTAAATTGATGAAATGGATTGTCCACTGTGCTGCTTAGCAACATTTACTCACCAATAATTCCTGCTCCATGATATCATTTGGGGGATTTGGTAAGACCACAGTCCCAGAACTCATTCTGGACTTTGGTCCAAATATAGAACATAGTGCACAGGAGCAGGGCCTTCGGCTCATGATGTCTGTGCCAAACATGATACCAAACTAAACTAAGTGCTTCTGCCTGATCATGATCCATACTCCTCCATTACTTGTACATTCACATGCCTATCTAAAAGCTTCCTCAACCCCAATATCGTATCTACATCCACCTTGGCTGGGCGATCCAAGGACGACAGATAGCACAATGGGCTAAGAGTTCGGCTGGCGACCGGAAGGTAGCCGGTTCAAATCCCGCTTGGAGTGCATACTGTCGTTGTGTCCTTGGGCAAGACACTTCACCCACCTTTGCCTGTAATGGAATGTTACGGCGGCAGGCGCGGGCACACCGCGACGCCCTGTGTCTCCCTTTCAAGGGAGATGCTAAAATGCATTTCGTTGTCTCTGTACTGTACACTGACAATGACAATAAATTGAATCATTTTTCATCTGCTACTCTCTGTGTAAAATATTGCCCCGTAATCTTTTAAGCATTTCAAATCTCACTTTAAAGCTATGCCCTCAAGTATTTGACTTTTGTACCCTGGGGGAAATGATTCTGACCATCTATCCTATCTAGGCATCATAATTAAAAAAAAATTCTATTAGGTCTCCCCTCAGTCTCCAATGCTCCAGGGAAAACAATCCAAGTTCGTCCAATCTCTCCGTATAGTTAATACTCTCTAATCCAGGTAAACAACTTTGGTAATCTCTCCAAAGGTTCCACATTCTTCCTATATTGGGACAACTAGAACAGCAGTCTAACCTAACTTTTATAAAGTCGTGGACAAGGATTTGCAGATGTTGGTTTACCAAAGAAGTCACTAATTACTGGAATAACTCAGCGGGTCAGGCAGCACCTCTGGAGGACAAGGATAGGCGCTGTTCCGGATCGTACCTTCCTTTTCAGACTCATTGTAGTGAGAGGAAGCCAGCACTTTGTGTCCTTCTTTCGAAGTTTTATTAAGCTGCAACGTGACTTCCTGAACCTTATATTCAATGCCCCGACTGATGATGGCAAGCATACCACAAGCCTTATTTACTGCTCTATCTTTTAGTGTTGCTACTCTGAGGAAGCTATAGATTTGAACAACAAGAACCTCTGTACATCAATGTTGTTACGGTTCCTGACATTAACTGCATGCTTTCCCCTTACAGTTGACCTCCCAAATTTCAACACCCCCCATTTGCCCAGATTAAACTCCATCTGCCATTTTGCCACTCATAACTGTAACTGATCGAAATTCAGCGCATCCTTTGACAGCTTCCTCGTTGACCACAAGTCCACCAATTTTTGCGTTCCCTGCAAATTTACTAACCAATCCAACTACAGTTTCATCCAAATCATTTATTATATATTGCAAGTATCGCTCTGGCAATGGAGGGGGCCCAGGATAATTTTTTTATATGGCAATGGGAAGAGGATAAAATAGTTAGCGACGAGGATATCCTCCATTACCTGAATGAGGCCACACACAGAGTGGAGGAATAGTCCCCTATATTCCATTTGGGTAGCTTACAACTCAACGGTATGAACACTGAAGGTACACAAAATTGCTGGAGAAACTCAGCGGGTTCAGCAGCATCTATGGAGCGAAGGAAATAGGCGACATTTCGGGCCAAAACCGTTCTTCAGACTAATGGGGGGTGGGGTAGGTATGAACACTGAATTCTCCAATTTTAAGTAACCTCCATCTACCCCCTCTCTCTTTCCTATGCCCCCACCCATCCGGGTGTTCACCCATTTCTCCCACTATCCATCTCTCCCCCTCCCCTCTGTATCCACCCTCCGCTTTTCCATTTTACTTCACTCTACCTCCGCCAGGTGGTTGATGGTTGTGAGTAGGAGACTGCCCTCTCGGATGCACTTAACATTTTCTGCCCCTTCTAAGCTGAGGTCCCAGTCAATATTGGGGAAGTTAAAGTCACCCACTATGACAACCCTATTTGTTTTAGATCTTTCCATGATCTGTCTACATATCTGTTCCTCTATCTCCTGCTGTCTACTGGGAGCACTGCGGTATAATCCCATCAGAGTAATTGCTCTTTCCTCCTTGTTTTTAAGATTTACTTATATTGGCTCACTGGATGAACCCTCCAGGACGTCCCTTCTAAGAGCGGCTGTGACATTATCCCTGTAATGCAACTCTTTACCATCTTAAATCTCTTACCTCCTTGTCAATAATGTCTGAAACATTGAAACCATGGAATATTGAGCTGCCAATTCTAAACCTCACAACCAAGACTTTGTAAGGGTTCCATCATCATAATTCCATCCACTGGACCAGGAACCAAGTTCATTGTTCATCTGCATTTCCCACAAAGCTCCTTACATTGAAATAAACAGACTTCAGCCCCTCGGAGGTGTCCTTGCCTGTCCTTTCTTTCAGACCTCTACCTTGTTATCAATCCCCCCACTAGGTGACTTGCTGCTTGGTTTTCCATCCCCCTGCCACTCTAGTTTAAACCCTCCAGAGAAACACTAGCAAATCTCCCTATGAGGATATTGGTTTGCCTCCAGTTTAAGTGCGACCCTTCCCTCCTGTACATGTCCCAAAATGGAAGCAAGCCCATTGATCCAGTAGTGACCAGTTGTATTTGGGTCTGGTTTGATTTCTGACTGGATAGCATGCAAAACAAAGCTTTTCACGGTACATACTGTAGATACAGATTACAATGATAAACGAATATCAATACCAATACCAAAGCAGATGGGAAGCTGGAAATTATGTGAAAATTAAGCACTCCCCTGATAACCTAAAGCCATTTCACTGACTGCAAAGCACAAAGCAGGGGTGTGATGAGTATTCCATCATTTGTTTGGATAGGTGCAACTTAAACAATGCTCAACACGTTTACCACTATACAGAAGATAGACACAAAATGCTGGAGTAACACAGTGGGTCAGGCAAATTCTCTGGAGAAAAGGAATGGGGGAGGAGGGAGGGTTGAAACTGGAGGTGGGAAAAGGCCAGAACAAATCAGATGATCTCAGGAGGGGTGGTGTCCATAATGGCCCATTGTTGGCTGGGGAAGATGTACTAACGAGAGGGATACAAGGACACGAACAGTGAAACTAGTAGGATGACAAGGGTGGGGGTGGGGGAGGGGGGGGGGGGGGGGGGATGGAGGGAAGGAATGCAATCCACCGTTATAAACGTTGATGAGTCTAATTTCAAGTAATTCCTTGCATTCCCACCCCCACCACCCACCACCTTAGTTGGCTTGGAATCTGCAGACTGCCATCGGTAGGTGGCATGGGAGGTGGTGCATCACTTCCACATTTTTCACTTTGCTTCCAAATCCTTCCATGTTCGATTTTATCATTGCTAAGCCAAATAACCCATCTATCCTTTTATCAGTTTCAGGTCAGGGATTCCTTAGAGTTGATGAGGGTTTTCCTTTGAACATCTTGCCAAATAATGAAGGTGGAAGAAAGTAGCTCATCATCAACTCCTCAAGGTGTATACAGTAAATGCTGATCTTGTCAGTGAGGCTCTCATCCATATAAACATGAGCAAACAAAAGAAATGTTTGATCTCAGTAGCTTCCTTTCCTTTATAGTTGCTTCCTTCCTTTAATGAGGCACAATGCTGCCACGTTTTTATATTAAGGTGTCATGGTTATAATAATCTTACTAAAGTCATGGGAGTTTTAGAAGCTTTCCTACTAAAACCAACAAAAAGGAAGTTTTTTTAGAAAAAATGAAATCAACTTCCTTTAAATTGGATGTGTTAATTGAATGAGCAGACATTTCCTGTGCATATTTCTTGTCATCCCCAAGCTTTTATACATTCTCATTTCAAATCCACTCATGTTGATCTTTTGGAAGTAACGTGCTGTGCATATTAACTATAATTTCTATTCATTTGAAGCAGAGTCTTTTTCAGTATCACAAATGAAAAGAAGTTTATCCTCCCAGTATCAGGCAACAGAACCACTTTATCAACAACTAGAGAGCCATCCTGAGCTACTATCTACCTCATTGGAGACTCTTGGACCACCTTTAATCGGACTTTACCTTGCACTCAATGTTATTCCCTTTATCATGTATCTGTACACTGTAGATCGCTTGATTGTGATCATCTATTGGCTTTTCGCTGACTGGTTAGCACGCAACAAAAGCTTTTCAATGTACCTCAGTACATGTGACATCAAACCAAATTAAACTAAACTAAATTAAACAAAGTCTTATACATTAACTCAAAGTTTTGCAGAATAGTGGTAAAAAAAAGCTAAGCAGATTTGGTCAGAGACTATGAAACACTGTGCTCTGCTGGACTGACAGTTCACAGCTTGAGTTGGAACTCTATTCCAACAGGAACAGGATTCTTGCAGTTTAACTGTTGTTCCAATATTGAAGCCCACTAAAAAATGCCAACAGCTGTTCATTTACCTTTGCCTACATTACTTTATCCACTGTCATCCAATCATTAAAATAATACTTCCAATTCTGACTTTTTTGGTCATCAGCAATTATGAAACTGATTTGAAAGAAGCAATCAAGTATTTACTGAACTGATGTATGATTCCAGCATTGTTTGTTTTATTTCACATCATTTCGCAATTTAACTCTGGTTGAGGCACCATACCAAAATTAATTACCATTCACTACTTACAAAATTGAAGAGCAAACCTTGCCATTTATAATAATCATGTTAAAAATGGCAAGCTCAAAGGCATGGAATAGTCTACCTTCTACAGCAGGGAAATTGACAGTAGACAATAGGTGCAGGAGTAGGCCATTCGGCCCTTCGAGCCAGCACCGCCATTCAATGCGATCATGGTTGATCATCCACAATCAGTACCCCGTTCCTGCCTACTCTCCATATCCCTTAACTCTGCTATCCCTAAGAGCTGTATCTAACTTTCTCTTGAAAGCATCCAGAGAACCAGCCTCCACCACCCTCTGAGGCCCACAATTCCACACACTCACAACTCTCTGTGTGAAAAGGTTTTCACTCATCCCCGTTCTAAATGGCTTACTACTTATTCTTAAACTATGGCCCCTGGTTCTGGACTCCCCTAACATTGGGAACATGTTTCCTGCCTCTAGCGTGTCCAAACCCTTAATAATCTTAGATGTTTCAATAAGATTCACTCTCATCCTTCTATTCCAGAGTATACTAGCCCAGCCGCTCCAATCTATCAACATATGACAGTCCCCGCCATCCCGGGAATTAACCTTGCGAACCTACGCTGCACTCCCTCAATAGCAAGAATGTCCTTCATCAAATTTGGAGACTAAAACTGAATACAGTAATCCAGGTGTGGTCTCACTAGAGCCCTATACAACTGCAGAAGGACCTCTTTGCTCCTATACTTAATTCCTCTTGTTATGAAGGCCAACATGCCATTCGCTTTCTTCACTGCCTGCTGTACCTGCATGCTTACTTTTAGTGACTAATGAACAAGGACCCCCCAGATCCCGTTGTACTTCCCCTTTTCCCAACTTGTCACTATTTAGATAATAATCCTCCTTCCTGCTTTTGCCACCAAAGTGGATAACCTCACATTTATCCACATTAAACTGCATCTGCCATGCATCTGCCCACTCACCCAACCTGTACAAGTCACCCTGCATCCTCGTAGTATCCTCCACACGGTTCACACTGCCACCTAGCTTTGTGTCATCTGCAAATTTGCTAATGCTACTTTTAAATCCTTCATCCAAATCATTAATATATATTGTAAATAGCTGGGGTCCCAGCACCGAGCCTAACGGTACCCCACTAGTCACTGCCTGCCATTCTGAAATGGACCCGTTAATTCCTACCCTTTGTTTCCTGTCTGCCAACCAATTTTCTATCCATGTCAGCACCCTACCCCCAATACCATGTGCTCCAATTTTGCCCACTAATCTCCTATGTGGGACCTTATCAAATGCTTTATGAAAGTCCAGGTACACTACATCCACTGGCTCTCCTTTGTCCATTATCCTGGTTACATCCTCAAAAAATTCCAGAAGATTACTCAAGCATGATTTCTCCTCCTTAAATCCATGCAGTCTCGGACCGATCCTGCTACTCACTTACGATTTTCCCTTCTCCCTCTCAGATTGTAGATTAAAACATCATATTATGGTCACTACCTCCTATTGGCTCCTTTACCTTGAGTTCCCTTATCAAATGCGGTTAATTACACAACACTAAATCCAGAATTGCCTTCTCCCTGTTAGGTTTCAGTACAAGCTGTTCTAGAATCCATCTCGGAGCGACTCCCTAAACTCCCTTTCTTGGGGTCCTGCATGTTGAAATCTCCCATAACCACCATAGCACTACATTTGCTACATGCCAATTTTGACTTGATTCAACTTGCACCCTATATTGTTTGGGGGTCCATAGATAACTCCCATTAGGATATTTTTACCCTTACAATTCCTCAGTTCTATCCAAACTGACACTACATCTCCTGATTCTATGTCAACCTTCGCAAGGGACTGAATTATATTCCTTACCAACAGAGCTACCCCACCCCCTCTGCCCATCTGTCTGGCTTTTCGATAGGGCGTATACCCCTACCTGAATATTCAGTTCCCAGCCCTGGTCCTCTTGCTGCCATGTCTCTGTAATTCCCACAACATCATACTTGCCAATTTCTAACTGAGCCTCATGCTCATCCACTTTATTTCTTATACTTCGCTCATCATATACAACACTTTAACTTCGGTATTTACCTCCCCCTCCCACACTTGTCACTATTGCCCCTGACACTCTCTTATCCCTTCTCGGATTTTCCTTCCCATTAATTCGGGAGTCTTTTGTAACTTTTCCTGTACTCACTTCTCCTTTAACTCCATCTTTATACTCCCAATTTGTCCCCCCCTCCCACCTGCTATTTAGTTTAAAACCACATGTGTAGCACTAGCAAACCTGCCTGCCAGAACGTTGATTCCACTCCAGTTAAGGTGTAACCCGTCCCTTTTGTACATGTCACCCCTACCCCAGAAGAGAGCCAGTGGTTTGTAAATCCAAATTTCTGCTCCCTGCACTAGCCGCGTCACACATTCAGATCCCCTATCTCCCTGTTCCTGCCCTCACCAGCGCAAGGTGCAGGAAGCAATCCAGAGATAACCACCCTAGAAGTCCTGCTGTTTAAGAAAGAACTGTCGACCCGAAACGTCGCCTATTCCTTGAAGAAGGGTCTCGACCCGAAACATCGCCTATTCCTTCTCCCCATAGATGCTGCCTCACCCGTTCAGTTTCTCCAGCATTTTTGTCTATCCTAGAAGTCCTGCTTTACAGTCTTCTTCCTAACTCTCTAAACTCGCGTTGCAGAACCGCCTTCCTCCTCTTCCCAACGTCGTTTGTGCCCACAAGCACAGCTATCTCCGGCTGCTCATCTTATTTCTCGAGGATGTTCTGAAGTTGATCCGAGACATCTTGAACCCTGGCACCAGGGAGGGAACAGACCATCCTCATGCCTCGCCTGCTGCCACAGAAACTCCTGTCCGCACCTCAGACAAAGGGGCCACCCACAACTATGGCTCTGCCCGACATTGGTCTCGCCGGTCGAGTCTCATCTCTAGGATTGAAGCCACTGACCTGTCCGCCGCTCAGACTGGAAGCGTTGTTTGCCCCGACAGCTCCCAAGAGAACTCCTGCATTTTTACTCATGGGGTCTCCTGCACTCCACGTTTACTTCCCTTTCTCACAGTCACCCACCTTCACTTTTTCTGTATCGTTGGCGTGACAATCTCATTGTAGGTCCTGTCCAGGAAACTCTATTTTTCCCGGATGGCCATGAGGTCATCCAGCTGCTTTTCCAGTTCCCCAACACGTTCATTCAGGAGCTGCAACTGGACACTATTTCTGCATGTGTCGTTTCCAGAAGCACCAGTGTCCCTGACCTCTCACATCCTGCAGGAAACGCACTGTACCAACTTGCCTGCCATTTCTTCAGTGGACAAAAATCACAAATCACAAATTTCGATCAAGTGTAGCCTCCTTGCCGAAGACTCTCAAGCTGTTATCCCAACCCCGCAGATGCAGATAGATACAACATGCCTGAATCACCTGCTTCTAGCCAATACTCGCTCTCACTGCTTTTGGCTGCTGCTTCTCTCCGACATTCACGGGAAACATTGGAACCGGGCCTTTGGTGCTCTTTTTAAATCTTCTTTCCCTCTGACACCTACTTCCAGCCAATACCCGCTCTCGCTGCTTCTGATGAAAGAGGTTTAGAACTGAAAGGGTTAAGGGTGTAATGGGCAGAGGAGCAGCTCATGCAGGAAATATGTGGAAACAAGATAAGATGCCCAATTACCAACTGAAACTGCAGAGAAAAACAAGTTGGTTCTAGGCATGAGGAGATGTGCTGATGATGAAATAGGCATGTAATGTAACCACCCTACAGGTATATTGGTATGGCTTTTGTATCGAACTTTTGAGTGGGACCGCGAGGAGCAACGTGCATGTGACCATATCCGTGGTTGCTCTCCCACTCCCACATGCGAAATAAAGAGGAATTGTTTCATTCTTAAAGTGACTAATGTGGGTTGTTGTCTGATAGTGCGGATAGAACTTTAACACTGGCTGCTGCTTCACTCCGACCTTCACGGAATGCCCGTAGCAAGTACTTTCAGCCTAACTAAAGAGTTGTCTCACAGAGTAAAGCTCTTCCCAATACTGCAATTCTGCAGCTTATCTTCAACCACAGAAGCGCATTCACCTCCATATCATTGTGATTTCAGTATTAATTAGAGAATGTTAACCTTAAACAGGAACTTACATTGGATCAATGTGTTGAATTGATTGCCCTGCAAGGCAAACCAATTTGTTATCTCTCTAAATAGATGTCAATTGCTCCCCTTGGTAAAAAAAATACTTCCGCTGGGAGTGTTCAGCCACTAGTTAAAGAAAGGAAATGATGGGTACAAAATTAAAGGACATCTCATAAAGAAGGACTGATTCCAACAGATAAATGACTTTGTGTGGGAAGCTGTGCTGAGTGCATCAATTTTCCACATCTGTGGTTTTTAACTTGTCACTGAGGTAGCAAATTCTGATGTAGAAACAACAAACTGATCTCTGGTTTACAGTTTCATAATTGTGAGGTGGTTTCATAATTTCATAACTTGTGAGGTGGTTTACAGTTGGTTTGTTGGTGTCTCCCAATGCAACAATTGTGATGAAATGTGCAGGAAGGAACTGCAGATGCAGATACTGTAGTGGAACCAGAAGTGGCGGCGCTGCCTTAGCAGCTGCGGCTCGCCTGCAGTCCGTCTGTTTTTTTCTTTTTTTGTTGTTTTCTAGTCGTTTTAGTTAGTTAATTTTAGTTATTAGGTTGTGTATGTGTGGGGGGGTGGGAGAAACTTGTTTAGTCTCTTCCTTCGGGGGAATGCGACCTTTTCTTGTCGTATCCCCCGTCTCCATCTGTGCTAATGGCAGAGCTGGCGGCCTCCAACTGGGACCGACCTCGAGGCTCCGGAGGCAGAGCCAGCCACGACTTACAAGCTCGAGGCTGCCCGACTTCGGGGCTGTGGCGGCGTTGCCCGACTTCGGGGCTGTGGCGGCGTTCCGGCGGCAGCGGTGGCCCGACTTCGGGGCTGTGGCGGCGTTCCTGCGGCAGCGGTGGCCCGACTTCGGGGCTGTGGCGGCGTTCCGGCAGCGGTGGCCCGCCTTCGGGGCTGTGGCGGCGTTCCGGCGGCAGCGGCCCGACTTCGTGGCTGTGGCGGCGTTCCGGCAGCGGTGGCCCGACTTCGGGGCTGTGGCGGCGTTCCGGCAGCGGAGACCCGATTTCGGAGCCCTGAAGGCTCGGCCGCGGGCCAGTGGACGACATCGTCGGGAGCTCGCAGGTCACAGTTTGGTGACCTGTTTTCCCAGAGCTCCCGCAACAACAGCTTCGTCCGCTGGACTGGAGGGCGGCAGCTTCAGCAGCTTCAACCACCCCGGGCCGCAGAGTTTGTACTGACCCATTCGCAGAGCTCGGATTCAGCCGCGGGGCTGACTTACTTACCATCACCCGGCTGGGTCACAACATCGGAAGCCTGGGTCGCCTCAGCACAGAGGGAAAACAAGGAGGGAAGAGACAAAGACTTTAAGACTTTTGCCTTCCATCACAGGGTAGAGGTGCCTGGTGAACTCACTGTGGTGGATGTTTATTGTGTGTTTTTGTTGTTTTACTATATGTATGACTGCAAGGCACAAAATTTCGTTCAGACCGGAAGGTCTGAATGACAATAAAGGATACTTTACTTACTTTACAAAATGCCTGCATAACTCAGCGGGTCAGGCAGCATCTCTGGAGAAAAGGAATAGGAGACATTTTAGGTCGAGACTCTTCTTGTGCTCGCCTCAAACCTTTGGATTCGTCTTTCATTGTTGGACACTCAGAAACCAAGCAAGTTGAACACGCAATCGCAACATTGTGCGCTACAAAGATTTAATTAATTTTTGTTTCGTGTAATTTTAAATTCAAACATTTCAGCATTGTTGCAAAATGATAAGAATTTATAGCTTTGTTTGCTCCTTTTTTGAACCTAGTTTATGATTTGCATCAAATTAAAATGATGAATACATAGCTATACTGTATCACTCAAATAACTAGAGTACCTCTAGTATCTTTGATTTGTACAGTATATGTAACCATCGCATTGAAAATCTGCCATAATTTGCTTGTTGCTTCATTGACCTTTGATTTATGATCAGATGCAGAATAAATAATTAATTTCTCTTAATAAAAAAATCTTCTTATCTGTATCAAAGATGATTTTTGACTTTTGAAAGGAATACCTGATGAACTGAAATAGAGACCATTAATCAAAGCAATGCATTAATTTTAAATGTAGTCTTTCATTTTAACTGGTAACAAACTATAGGAATGTTAAATCATTTCTGATGTCAGCTTCGTTGAAAATCATTCATAATCCCTTGTTGGTTTGTCCCAATTTTACAGAAGTGATTACAGCCATTCTTCAATTTGTGAAAGGGATGCATTTATGGAAAATTTGCTTAGTGAAATATTGTAAATTAAAAATGCTCAGTGAAATACATTGTGATTTTTTTCAGTACTACGTATTTCTGTGGATGGAAAATGGGGCACAATTTGTTCTTGCAAAAAAATAACTTTGCAAATCAGTCACAAATTCTAAATAGTCAATAGCATTATAGCAAAACTTTATAAATTAAACTAGACTAAGTAGGGCCCGTTGGATCCTATGTTCACGCGGGAGGGCTGGTCCCTCGATGCAATATTCCACCTCTCCACCTTTTCCAATATTGGTGGCCAGTGGGGGCTTCCTGGAGCACTGGTATGGGTGTTGTTGGCTGCAGGGACTACTGGTCTCCAGAGGGCTAGTATGGACATTGTGGGCCAAATGAATTCTTGGCGTGGCAGCTCAGTCCCTCAAGCCTGATGTGCTGGCAGCTCACTCACAGCTGGTGGCCTGGCAGTTGATTCACGGCTATTCCTTGAAATTCCATTTCAAGCAGAGTGCAAGGCCACCAAATTCAAGTGCAGTTTCTTACCTCTTCAAGCAGTGTGCAAGGCCACAAAATTCAAGTGCAGTTTCATACCACTTCAAGCAGGCTGCAAGGCCACCAAATTCAGGTTCAGTTTCCTACCACTTCAAGCAGGGTGCAAGGTCACCAAGTTCAAGTGCAGTTTTATACCATTTCAAGGAGGGTGCAAGGCCAACAAATTCAGTCTGAAGAAGGGTTTCGGCCCGAAACGTTGCCTATTTCCTTTGCTCCATAGATGCTGCTGCACCCGCTGAGTTTCTCCAGCATTTTTGTGTACCCACCAAATTCAAATGCAGTTTCATACCATTTCATGCATGGTGCAACGACACCACATTCAAATGCAGTTTCATACCATTTCATGCAGGGTGCAATGACACCACATTCAAATGCAGTTTCATACCATTTCATGCAGGGTGCAAGGCCACCACATTCAAATGCAGTTTCATACTATTTCAAGCAGGGTGAAACCACCATAAAAACCACCATAAAACCACACAAAACACCACGCTCACAGTTCAGTAGACATTCAGTGGGTTTAGTTGATTCACAGCTCAGACAGAGTCGTGACCTCTCCCTCCCCCATCATGCAGAGACTGCCACACCCACACGTCCGGATTTTATAATCCCTCCCCCTCCCTCCAGAAAAGGTGTGGCATTCATGGCGTGATTGACAGGAGAGAGATAAACAGTAATAACACTTTTGTTTTTCATTGATGTGAAGAATCCTCTGCACCTGATGAGCGGAGGGGGACTGAGTAAGATGGCCAAAATTCACAGCCGTAAGTGGTAGCGTTTTATCCAAAATCAATATAGTGCAAACAGGAAGTTGTCAATTTTAGACAAACAACCATTTGCAGGCAGTGCCTTTTACACTTCAACCCAACCCCCCCCCCCCAAACAACCATTTGCAGGCAATGCATTTTCACTTCAACCCAAACCCCCCAAACAACCATTTGCAGGCAGTGCCTTTTCACTTCAACCCAAACCCCCCAAACAACCATTTGCAGGCAGTGCCTTTTTACTTCAAACCAACCATATTTTCATTTTCAAACCACGTTAAGGGCACTGACAGTTGAGTAGACATGTGTTCAGTGTTATTCAGAGCTCAGAAAGACGTGACCCTCTGGCTTCCTCCATCTTGCAGAGACTGAGTGAGGCACACCACTTCCTGGTTTTATAGTCCCTCCCCCTCCCTCCAGCAGGGGCAGCAGAGAGAATGGCAATTAAAAAAAAAACATTAATATCTCTCTGATTGTTCATCGATGGGAAAAATCCTCTGGTCCAAGAAGGCGGAGGGGGGCTCTGAGCGAGGTGGCCAAAAATCACGGCCGTAGGTGGCGGCGTTCTCTCGGAAATCACAGCACAGTGACCCAAAAGCGGTCAAGATCAGACTTTTAGTAATATATAGGTGTTCATAAATCAAGAAAAGCTGAACACAATTATAACTCAAGCATGGGGTTGATGTACGTGTCATCTACATAATTCAAGTCACGAGATTCAAGTTACAATCTTTTTGTTTTTGATAAGAATTGCTTATTATTTCTCAATGTGAATAAATTAATTGAGCCAATTAATATGAGGATATCTTCCTGCTGGGATTTCATAAAGCCCCCAGCTAAATTGTAACAGTGGTAAAGATAGCTCTGAGTAGAACAATAACTCACTTCAATGTTCTTTTTCTCTGGGATCTTTCTTTGAACCTCGTTGATGGGTTGGACGTTTCCTCTAACAACTGTGAAATGATTTTGACAGCCACAATTTTGATCCTGCTGGGCAAAGAGCTGTGAACAAAAAAGGCTAAAATGTAGCTGTGAACGAAAAAGGCTAAAATTCCTCAAATGCAGCAGCAATAACAAAGCAGAGTCATTAAGAATTTGTCACATGGTGATAATAAAGGGCAAATCAGTAAAAATTAGTTATATAATGCACAAAATCCTTTTGTAAGCTCCTTCACACACCGTTGTATTCAAATGAATAAATACATATCATCTTGAATGATTCTGCCTTCAATTTTCCCTGCTACTCTCAGTTATATACACCCTGCAAGAACTGCATCACAAAACTGTGAAAGGTCAGGATTGCCCCACTTCCTTCTTGGTGTTCTCTGAACAGAAAGGACATCAGCAATAAAATATTAATTTGAAGAAGTCATCCATTAAACTTAATGAAACTCTAGATTATTGACTTTACTCATTATATATGTTCGATCTTTGGCTCGAGAAGCTCCCTAATTCCACTTTCTATTGGCTTAATAGTTCTGCAACAACTTTAGTTAACGTTCTAATTTAAACTTTACAAAGGATCGCCCAAAATATGCTGCAAAGTCCATTAGCGAGTGCATTTAAATGAAAGGATAAAATCCAACTTGGTAAGTGCAGTTCACATCAGATAATGTGAGATTTTTCACTGCCAGTTTTTAAGATTTATTTTAAGAGGATCGGATCATTTAACCTTTACATTAAAAATGGTCAGCTGGAATGGAACCAGCAGTCTGAAGTTGAAAACCTTTGCTTATACTAAAAGCTGCAATTACATGGTATGGATCAGTCTGACACAACTCAAAAATCTTGCCTTGTGTATATAAAAACACAGTAAAGCTTGATCGGCCATATGCCCACAATACATGCTGTAACTGCTTTGGATCCTTTCCAAAACACCTAGTTTAATCTGTACATAAAACCTTCCAGATGTCCAGAAGGTCACCTGTTATGGAACAACATAGCAAAGAGCTGACTATGCACAAGCCATAACTCACTCTGATGACGCAAAAAAGGCAGGAAGATTCATCCTTCCTTGTTCAATCAGTGGGCAATGTTATCTCAATTTATTGTGGATTTGTAGTCTGTTGCTCAATTTCAACAGAGCCATAAGTAGTTATTTGATTAAGGACGTAGGAATTTGGAGGAAAATAGTTTATATGGCTGCTTGAACCTTTTCTGCCATTCAAAAAGACTAAGGTTGATCCTGCGTCTCAGCCGAATCCCACATTATTTGATCTCCAAAATGAGAAGAATTTACAACATTAATTACCACGATTTATTTATTTATGTTATTGCTATCTTTCAAACAATATTCTAACATGAATACACTTATAGTGTTCCTTAACCATTGCTGACTTTACTGTGGACTGAATCACTTTTGAAAAGGCATTGTGGGCCTGGGGAGTTTAATTCCCAGTCCATGCTGAATCAGTTCTTTTGCTGCATCTGAATTTCTCTTAGTGCTCCTAGGCAAGAGGAAAAATAATAGGTTTTCTGTTCCTAATACTTTGAAATGACTCCTGCAAGAGACTCTGGTACCAGGTGAAGAAGGCTGTAAATGTTATTGCCTGCAATTGCAAAACTTGCCAAGTTTATTGTCCAGTATTTTCAGTTTTATGCCATTTGATGCTCTTTCTGTGATTTGCACCATCTTAGCCGTTTCTCTGCTCCTCTCTTGTCCTTTCAGGGAAAATAATTTTGAGAAAATTTAGAGGGTTTCTGCTTTTCTACTAAAAGATTTGCAGACCATATAATCTACTAAGTCTCTCAAACATCCATCACGGTAGGTTTATTTTCCTTTCTATTTTTCAGTTCTGAGACAGGTGCTGTAAATCAGGATCATTCTTTACTGATGCCATGGGCCTTCTTCTGTAGACCCAGTGATTTTGTTTTTCAATTTCCAGTATTTACAACCTTCTTTAACCTACCTTGTGAGATTCAGTAAGAATGACATTCATCGCTTTATATTTTAGCATGCCAGTTGTCCAAGTATCAAGAGTTGTTCACCGAGTCTGACTCTTGTGTGCAGGAGGGGATGCTGAGGAACAAGATCCACCAACATTTGGATAGTTTGGTGTAATTTAGAGATTCAGCATGGAAACAGACCCTTTGGCCCAGCGACAAAAGACGTGTTTTATTATCATATGTCCCGAAACGGAACAATGAAATTCTTACTTGCAGCAGCACAACAGATATGAAAACATGGTACTCTGTAAACACCATAATAAACGACAACAAAAAAAGTTCAGTATGCCCCATAATATGTAGTTTGGAACTTATTTGAAGGTTGTTGTGTTTAATAGCCTGACGGTTGTTGAGAAGAAGCTGCTCCTGAAAGGACATTACAGTTTTCATGCTCCTATACCTTCTTCCCAATGGCAGGAGTAAAATGAGAGCGTGCTCAGGGTGGTGTGGGCCTCTGATGATGCTGGTGCTGTGAGGCAACAGCTCTACCAGCTGTGCCACTGCCACACATGCAAGAATTGATTTGAGATATGATGCATTGCTTTGAGTGGGGAAAATCATGACGTAAATTTGATAGAATGTTTGAAGAGATCATCAAGAACATTTATGCGGATAGGGCAGAGGACATTGTCCAGATGAACTTTAAGAAGCCCTTGACAAAGTCCTGCATGGTAGGGTAATCTGGAACGTTAGATCATGTGGGATCCAGGGTGCACCTGCCAACTTGGATTCCAAACTGGCTTGATGGAAGGAGTGAAAGGGCAGTAGTGGATGGGTTGTTTTCCATATGGAGGGCAGTAACAAGTGGTGTGCCACTGGAATCTCTGTTGGGTCCACTATTGTTTGGCATCTATATTAATGATTTGGATGATAATGTAGCTAGTAAATTTGCAGATGGTACCAAAAGTGATTGTACATTGGACAGCGAGGAAAGTTATGCAAGTTTAAAAAAGGATCTGGATCAACTAGGAAGAGATTTAAAGAATGGCAGGTTGAATTTTACTCTGACATCTTTGAGTGAACTGATTGTGAACTGATGGACTCAGTATATATTGATGGAGTATAGGAGGGAGATCGATCGAATGACCAAATGGTGCCAGAGAAACAGCCTTGCTCTTAACATCAGTAAAACCAAGGAACTGATTGTTGAGTTTGGTAAGTCAAACTAGGATGTACTTAAAAATACAAAGCAGAATCCCAGAGAGTACTTTAGAGCAGAGAGACTGAGGGATACAGGTATATAGTTCTCAGACAATGGCAACACAGGTGGACTGGGCAATGAAGAATATGTTTGGCATGCTTGCCTTCTTCAATAAGGGTATTGAGTACAGGAATTAGGACATCATGCTACAGCTGTAGAAGATGTTGGTGAGACCACATTTGGAGTAGTGTGCAATTCTAGTTGTCATGTTGCATGAAGGATGTCATAAAGGTGGAAACGGTGCAGAAATGATTCACTGAGATGTTAACAGGACTCAGTATCGTGAATTATAATGAGAGGCTGGATTGGCTAGGAAGCATATGAACCAGAGGAGTGACCTTACAGAGCCATATAAAATCATGAGAGGCACAGATAAGGTGAATGGTCACAATCGTTTTACCAAGTTAGAGGAGTTCATAAACTAGTGGGGAAAGTTTAAGATGAGAGAGGAAACATTTAAAAGAGATCTGAGGGACAATGCCTTTACATTGAGAGTCAAGTCAATTCAAGTCAAGTCAAGTTTTATTCGTCACTTGCACATAAAGTGACGAATGAATTTGCCGGCAGCGGTACAAGAAAAAAAGAACACACAATACACAATAAACATCCACCGCAGCATTCATCACTGTGGTGGAAGATACAAAAATTGGCCAGTCATGGTTGGGACCTCAACCCTCCGCAGTCGCCGCTGCGGGTGTCCAGATGTTCAGACAAGGTAAGTCCAGATAAGTCCTGAATCGGTGCCTCCCCACCGGAGACCGCGGCTTCAAGATGGTGTAGGCCGCAGGCCGGCGGTCGAAGATTTAAAGTCCCCGCCGCGCCGCAGCCAGAAGCACCGCAGACCGCAGGGCCGGCGGTCGGAGCTCCCCTCCAGGGGTCCCCGGTGAGGGACCCCGCTCAGGATGGTAAGTCCACGCCGCGCCTGCGGTAGAAGTTGGCCGCGGGCCGGCGGTCGGAGCTCTTCTCCTCCCAGGTCCCCAACGAGGGATCCCAGGCCCAGGACGCCGCCAGCTGGAGCTCTACAGACCGTAAGGCTGCCGCGGGCCAGCGAACGGAGCGCTCCCCTCCGGCGACCCCCTGCGAGAGCTCGCCCGTTCCGCGACGAAAGAGTCCTCGCTGCCTCTCCGTGGAGGAGGTGATCGAAGCGGTTTCCTCCTTACCTCCCCACACCACCCCCCACACAAGAGACACAGAGAGACATTAAAAACACACATTGAGACACACTAAAAAAACAAAAAAAGTAGAAAAAACTAACACGCTGCTGGCAGGGCTACCGGCTCGCAGCGCCCTCACCGACCACCGAACTTGGGTTTGTGAAGAGTCGGGTATATATGAAACAAACTGATAGAGGAAGCTATAGAGGCTTGTACAAAGATGATGTTAAAAGACATTCAGATAGATACATGGATTGGAGTTAGAAGGACATGGGCCAAATGCAGGCAGATGGGATGAACACTGTTATAAAACCTGGTTGGCATGAATGAAATGGGCCAAAGGGTCTGTTGCTGTGCTGCATGTCTCTTTGATGCTGTGCTCTTGCTCTTTCCCCATGTTTTGTCAAGATTTTATCAGTTGTCCTTTTGCATGTATTTTAAGCCAACTTCCACCATTTTATCAGTATTCTAGATCATGACAATTCACTATCAAATAACATTTCTCATAATTCCTCCAGTATTTTGTCACTCATCATAATTCTATAACCCTAGATCACCATATAGTAAAAACTTCATAATTATAAATACATATTAACTAATTCACAGTTTTTTTCTGTTTCAAGTAGAATAATCCCATCTGTTCAATTTCACTACTCGTGCAATGCTTCATTCTGACCATCTTGGATGAGATGCTCTAGGAGTGGGCGTGTAGAATACCAAGGTGACACTGCTGTCCAGAAGGAGCTAGCTTTCAGTCTAGGAAGAGAAAATTAGCAATAAAGCCAAATACTGAGCGCAAATGCAATTTCCCAGGAATCTTTAAATCTCAACTGTGAGTAACAGCTGTACATTGTGAAAAGAAAGCCAAATATATTTGACAGATGGCCAGTGAGCCTGAAAATTCTTATCCTGAAGCCTACTGGCAGGGGTCAAGTAGTCAATTAATTGCACCACTATTACCTTTCCATCCTACTAATTAATGTAAAAATAGTCCTTTAAGTGTAATTTTCCTTTCCTCCAGTACTTTGTAATTTCAAGCTTATGGGTGTTTCTCTAATTAAATGGGAGGAAATCAATTTAATGATCCTTTTCTCAGTTGCCTGCAAACCTGTGTTTTAGTGGTTTCAAGGTGATTGGTGTGCTAAAATTTCAGTAGCATGTTTAGTTTAGTTTATTGTCACGTGTACCGAGGTGCAGCGAAAAACTTTTTTGTTGCGTTCTATCCAGTCAGTGGAAAGACTATACATGATTACAATCAAACTGACAACAGTGTAGACGCAGGATAAAGGCAATAACATTTAGTCTGAATCACTGATTAAAGACAGTCCAGGGACCCAGGTAGGCAATTATTTCCATTCAGTGAAGCATGGTTTGGCATTGGCTTCAGTACTGCTTTAACAGAAGGCTTCAGAGATTTTGTATTTCAAGGAAGAGTTTATCATGGTGAAATACATGGTTGTATTTCAAGGAATAGTTTATCTTCTCTATATCACTACATCGTGCAAAGATATATCTGGCATTGATTTGGTTCTGATTTTTTTGTTAATTTTAAGTTGACATTTACAAAAATATTGCTACTCCTCCCTTATGTTTTCCTACCCATTGCAAATTCAGGAGGGTGAGCAGTATTACATGAGAGCACTAGTGGCAAAGGAATTATTCCATTCATTTGTGGTCATTTGCTTAGGGTTGTGTATAAAACATGCATTTTCATTTATTCCTTCCGGTTTGTTACAGGGCCCGCATTATTCTCCACTCTAACGATGGGTTTTGGACCTGATATGACAGATTGGATCTGTGCCCCTTCCTACAGGTCCTACTTGACCTGCTGTGTGTTCCTACGATTTTATATTTTTATTTTGGATTTCGAGCATCTGCATTTGGATTTTATGTTCAATAAAACCATGCCCACTTTTGAAAGGATTTTTAATGTATGCTTATGTTGATACTGCCAGCAGTTTCCTGGGAGCTGGCAATGTCACATCTATTGTTTTCTTGTCGGTTCATGACAATAACTTGGATGACTTATCTTCCAATTATTTCCTCCTTTGTGTTTGGTGGGAAATGATAGGCACCGTCTCAGTGGCACAGCATGCTAATGCACCAACTTGCTTCTCCACAATGCTGCCTCTTTTCTCCATATGTCAATGTGTTGATTTTGTCTGGGCTGATTTTGTCACCCCCTCAATTATCATACACTGCAATAACGCATCCATCAGCCTCCACACTTAACTTACGAATAATTGGGTTCAGAAATGTTCCCGTGAGGGGAATCTAGATAATCCTGAAGGAGAAAGGAAAATAAGCTGGAAATAGTGGTGGCACAGTGGCACAGCGGTAGAGTTGCTGCTTTACAGCGCCAGAGACCCGGTTCTCCTGACTATGGCTGCTGTCTGTACGGAGTCTGTTAGTAGTCCCTGTGACTGCGTGGGTTTTCTCCAACATTCCAAAGACATGCAGGTTTGTAGGCTAATTGGGTTCTGTAAATTGCCCCTAATGCGTAGGATGTGAAAATGAGATAACATAGAACTAGCATTTGGGTGATCGTTGGTTGGTGCGGACTCGGTGGGTCAAATGGCCTGTTTCCACGCTGTATCTATAAACCAAAATAGATGTTTAAGTGTCAGGATAAGCTGGCCCTTTTGGTCGTATAGAGTAAATGCCCTGCTTCTGTATGGCATGCTGTTCCATGCAAGTATCAAAAGGCTGTAAATATGTGTGAATAACAATTTAACACACACTTTCACCTGGCTCAACGTGCAAACATTGAACAACGTCTACTTTAACTCCTACATTACCACTCTCACAATGCATGTCCCTATCCCTCCTCCTCCCAGGTGAGACAGGGTTCCACATGCACCTCCTCTAACCTCATCTACCATTTTAATTTAGAGATACAGCGTGGAAACAGGCCCTTCAGCTCACCGAGTCCGCACCAACTAACGATCACCTGTACGCTTGTTCTATGTTATCCCAGCTTTGCATCCTACACATTTGGGGCACTAGGGTGTTCCTGACGTGACCTCCTGTACATCGGTGAATTGGAGCACAGACTAGGCTACAGTTTCACAGAACACTTACATTCAGTCCGCCAAACCCTGTTGGTTCACCTGGTTGCCAACCATTTTAATTCCCCTTCCTATACTGTCTTGGCCCTATTCCATTGCCAGAGTGAGGCAACAAGCAAACTGGAGGAACAACACCTCATATTTCACTTGGGTAGCTTACAACCTAATGGTGTGGACACTGAATTCTCCAATTTTAGGTAACTAACCAACAAACACCCCTGCATCTTACCTATGTCCCACCTGGATGAGCGCCCATTTCTCCTGCAATTCTGCTGCATTTTCCCATTCTTCCTATATCCCTTCCTGTAGCTTTACATTTCATAGGTAGCCAAAAGTTCTGGAGAAACTCAGTGGGTGCAGCAGCATCTATGGAACAAAGGAAATAGGCAACCCGCTGAGTTTCTCCAGCACTTTTGTCTACCTTCGATTTTCCAACATCTGCAGTTCCTTCTTAAACGCTTTACATTTCATGCCTATTCGCTCATCTCATAGCCTTTTGTCTTTTCATCTCTGACCTTTGTCCAACGATTTGCCAATCAAACCCCACTCACCTGTCACTTGTCTGGCTTCGTCCTGTCCCCATCTCTTTCCAAAGATGCTACCTGGCCTGCTAAGCTTTTCATGCATTTTCTGGTTCGTAGTTGGGTGGCAAATGAACATTGCAAGCGATTGATGGCACTTTCATGTCTATTGTGTAAGCATCTGGCAGGTGAGACACCTGTATGATTTCACCCTTCCCCACATGATGGGTTAGGCAACTCACTCTAAATCTGTTCCTAAACTTAAGAAGCAACAGAGCCCACAACAACAAAGCAGCAGGCATTGACTGCACGTCAAAAATGTACAACTGAGTAGTTGCTGCAGATTGTTTAGATTTCTGTTTGAAGTTCTGAGGAACAAAAATCAAACAGTGCCGAAGTCTGAAGTTTTTACCCTTCGCAACAGAATTCCCATTTGATTATTAAGAGAGTGGAGGGAATAAATGGAGCACCAGGTGTATGGCAAGCATAAAGGGGCTGTCCCACTGCAGTGACCTAATCTGCGAGGTTAGAAGAGTTTGCCCTTGACTCAAACTTGCAGCATGGTCGACACATGGTCCTAGGAGGTCCTATGAGGTCACTGGAACTCTCCTTCATGCTCGAGGGATGTTCCCGCATACTCGCGGCCTCAGCTAGGTCGCGGAAAGATTTTCAGCATGTTGAAAATGTTTCCACGAGTAAGAATTGGTCGGCATGGTTCTTTTTAACTCGCAGTGCAGTGGAGTGGGGTCGCTATTTAGTTACAGGCAGTCGAGGGCAGCCGTAGGCAATCTTATTCGCAGACCGGGCATTTTAATTGGCTCATTGGAGTTTTCAGGACCAAGGAAAACCGACCGGTAAGTAAAATGCCCGCTAAACTTTATTATACTTCGTAAAAGTGTCTCCACTCTTTCTCCCCCCTTCTCACCCTCTCCTCTCTCCCTTCTCTCCCCCTCACCCCCCACCCCCCTCCCCGCTCTCTAAAGGACTTACCGTACACTGTGCAGCCGTCTTTTACCTTCCTCTTCATCGCGGGTGTGAATTTCAGATGGCGCTCCCCCGCTTTTCCTGGCCCCGCCTTTGCGATGTGTTTGTGTGTGTTTGTGTGCGCGGTCAGTCAACCCAGCTCACGGTTTCATCGCTGATAATCGTTCTAGCTCCCGGTTTTTCAGGCGAGTGCCCTCGAGCTTGAAGGTCGAAGACACGCTTCTGAACTCGCGGATTAGGTCGCCGCAGTGGGACAGCCCCATTACATTAATTCCTGGCTGCTGCCTATCTGAGGATAAAGCTAGTCCACTTTTACTGGTTTGAAACTGGGTTTCATGCAGCATGATCCTGAACAATAGGATGTATTGCTCATCAAAAGTTGAGAGGCAAGCCTTGCGGGCAACAGCCCTCAGGAGATCAACTCTGACTCCTCAATTTGGTGTTATGGTGATGATCAAGAAAGATTGCAACCCCACTGAGAAATGTAAAAAAAATACTTTCTCCACATTAAAAGATGGAATCTGGACATTTGCGCGAGTCCAATTATGAACTTTTATGGGAGAGGTGGAATAATCTTTTGTAGGATGGGTGGAATAGTATTACATTCAGGCCTACTCAGGACCACTCTTTTTCCAGTCCAACATTCAATTCTCCAACTTTAGATAACTCACCTTTCCTTTCTGCCTTTGTTAGAACTGGCCATTTTTGCAACTCTTCTAGCTGGCTCCACTTTTCTTATTCTGGTCTGCTGTGCATGTCCCACAGGCTCACTATTTATAACAAATTACAGACAAGGAAGCTTAATACGCTGGTGTCATTAAGCCATTTGCATGGCCCTATGAGAGATGTTCCATTTGTACCATGTATCCCTCCAACATCTTTTCTCATACTGAAAGCTAGCCTGTATCTCTAAGGGGATCGAAGGGCCCTTGACTTGAAACACGAATTGTTGCTGCTTGATCTGATGAACATTGCCAGCTTTTTCTGTTTTTGCCAAAACTAACTTTATTTCACAAAGTGATAAGCACTCTTCCGGGGTAGCATGGTGACGCAGTGGTACAGTTGCTGCCCTACAGCGCCAGAGACCCGGGGTTGATCCTGTACAGAGTTTTACGTTCTCCCCGTAACCTGCATGGTTTTTCTCTGGATGCTCCAGATTCCTCCCACACTAAAAAGATGTATAGGTTTGTAGGCTAATTGGCTTCAGTAAAATTGTAATTAGTCCCTAGTGTGTGTAGTATAGGATAGTGTTAGTGTGCATGGTAGCTGGTCAGCATAGACTTGTGGGCTGAAGGGTCCGTTTCTACACTATAACTCTAAACTAAACGAGAGCTAAACTAAACACACAAGCTTAGAAAGAGGATATGCCCAGGTTTACTCAGTGAGAACAGTACTAGATTTATTGTGGAAATTCCCTGCTGCTACCTTGTGTGGTGAAAGAATCACAGAAGGATGCAATTGACAATTTAATTTTTTCAACATTTAGAAAATTTCACATAATTTGTTGGCAAAAGGAATTTCACAAGCCAAACTGTGGAAATGTATTCACCCTGTGAAGGTAAAACTATGATGGACCAACTCAAAGTGTAAATAATCCTTAAAGCTGAGGAGATGAAGCTGCTGGAAAAGGCTGAGTGTAATCTTGTACAGCAAAAGTTAAATACTTTTTTATGAATCTTCGATATATCTATATTACTAAAAGTCTGATCTTGGCCACTTCCTGTTGTTCTGTATATTGATTTTAGAAAAAACGCTGTCACTTACGGCTGTGATTTTTGGTCATCTTACTCAGAGTCCCCCTCCGCTGCGCAGGATAAGAGGATTTTTCCCATTGATTAAGACTGAAAGAGTTATTAGTGTTTAAAAGATGTTGAGATTCTCTCTCCTGAAGGCCATGCCCTCTCCGGAGGGACTACAAAACCCAGAAGTGTTGAATGCCTCAAGATGGGGGAGCGAGATGGTCATGTCTCTCAGTCTGAGCTGTGAATAACACTGAACACATGTCTACTAAACTGTGAGTGGTTTTACTGACCTGTCAGTGCCCTTAATGTGGTTAGAAAATATAGTTTGAAAATGCTAAAGCTGTGTTGCCTTTGGTTTGGAAATGCTAAAGCTGTGTTGCCTAATTAAAGTTGCCTTGCCTAATTAAAGTTGCCTTGCATAATTAAAGTTGCCTTGCATAATTAAAGTTGCCTTGCCTAATTAAAGTTGCCTTGCCCTCTATATAATTAAAAGTCTAATCCTGACCACTACCCGTTTGCGCTTGATATTGATTTTAGAAAAAATGCTACTACGTACAGCTATGATTTTTGGCCATCTTCCTCAGAGTCCCCCTCCGCTCACCGGGTGGCGAGGATTTTTCCCATCGATGAAAAATAAAAGTTATTAGTGTTTAAAAAATGTTGAGATTCTCTCTCCTGTCAATCACGCCATGAAGGCCACGCCCCTTCTGGTGGGAAGGGGAGAGGGACTGTAAAACCCAGAAGTGTGGGTGTGGCTCAGTCTCTGCAAGATGAAGGAGGGAAAGGTCACGACTCACTGTCTTTAGTGGCCTTGTACCCTGCTTGAAATGGTATGAAACTGCACTTGATGCTGGGACCCAATGGGTCCCAATTAGTCTTGTAACATTTTAAAACTATGATATAATTTAGTTTTTTGAGTTTGGTTTAGATATACACCATGGATACCATTGAGTCCACACCAACAATTGATCATCCATTCACACTACCTCTATGTTATCCCATTTGCCTGCCTTCTCCCCATTCTTCACTATGGGGAGAAGGCAGGCACAGGCAGGCACGGGTTACTGATTGTGGATGATCAGCCATGATCACAATGAATGGCGGTACTGGCTCAAAGGGCCAAATGGCCTCCTCCTGCACCTATTTTCTATGTTTTCTATATTTCTATGTTCACTATACACTAGGGACAATTTACAGAGGCCAATTAACCTACAAACCTGTATGTCTTCGGGATGTGGGAGGGAACCAGAGCACCCAGAGGAAACCCATGGGGTCACAGGGAGAACATGCAAACTCCATAGAAACAGCCCGAGAGGTCAGGATTGAACTCTGAGCTAGCAGCTCTACCAGCTGTGCCACTGTGCTGTCACACAGCACTGATAACTGTGATAATATGAACGATGTCTCGTTATCTGGGATAGGAACAAAATAAATAGGAGCAAAAGTTGGTGAAAGTCTCCTTATGCTCCATCAGTCAATTAGATCAATGGACTCGATTTCTCTCTTGCCAGGTGCCCATATCCTTAAATTATTCCATGTTGCAAAACACCAGCTATTCAAACCTTAAATATGCACAGTAACATAATAATTGGAATCACATCTCACACGAGGCAACATGGGTGTAGCTGTCAAAATGTAATCTGTGAAACTCCAGGACATCACTGCAGGAGTTCCTCTGGGCAATGCCTTGGGTCCAACCCTCATCAGTTGCTCATCAATTATGATGCCACGATGTTCACTTCTAACTGCAGCTCTTCAAAATAGTAAGTAATCCATGCCTGTGTGCAGTAAGACTCATGCAACATTCAAGATGAGTGGCAAGTGACATTTTCATCAAGAAAATGCCAGGAAATTAGATCCTCTCCAGCAAAGGAGAGTCTAACCACAGTCAGTTAACCTTCAATGGCATTAATGTTAGCACGTCCACTACACTGATCAGAAATGCAACCAGACCAGTCACATAAATACCATTCTGACAAGGGCAGGTCAGAGACTGGGCAATCTTCTGTGAGTGATTCAGCTTTTAACACTCTGGTGCCTTTCTACCATCTACAAGGCACAAGCTAGAATTATGACAGAATATTTCACACTTTCTTAAAAAACTACTATTAGGATGCTCAACATCATCAAAGACAAAACAACCCTACTGGACTAAGACCCTGTCCACACTCCTTATCATTTATTTCCTCACTAACACAATACAACAGCTGCAGTGTACACCATCTCCACAAATATACTGCACTATTTTGACAGCACCTCATAAGCTGACAATCTGAACCACCATGAGAAAGGAGAAAGACAGCAAGCTCATAAAAACACCACCACCCACAGGCTACCCTTCAGGTCACACTTCATCCTGGTTTATTAGGTCCTTCATTGCCACTTGGTGTAAATCTTGCAACTCCACCCAAAACAGCACAATGGGAGCACTTTCAAAAGAGGGATAGTAGCGCTTCAAGAATATGGTTCCCCTCTAAATTTTCAAATACAATTAGAGATGTGAAATAAATGCAGATCTTGCTGCTGATGACCAAATTCCTATAATAAAAAATAAAAATATTTCCTGATCTCGGGAAATGATCAGATAATTTCAAAGATTCATAACAGGAAGAAATTTATTTTCATTTCTTAAGTGGATCACCCTAAAGCCTGCAATCATTGTAGGGGGCATCCTCACAATATTTACCCTGTCAGATTCCATTCAAGTCTTGTGTGTTTTACTAAGAACATCTCTCATTTTTCAACGGTTCTGAGAATAAAGGCTCATAAATCTTTGATTGTGAACAGTCAAAGGTCATGTTTAAAGCACAAGAGATACTTCAAATGCAAATTTGGCAATTAACATTATAGATGGTAGATATTTTACAAATGCTGTGGCTCCTGATATTAGGTCATCAAAGATTATTGTATTGTATTCAAATTTATTGTCATTGTCTCAATTTGAGACAACAAAATGAATTTCTCTTACAGGCAGTATCATAAAAATAAAAAAAAATCATTAAAAAAAAAAAAAAAAAAAAAGATAAATAATAAATAAATAATAAAACATATTAAAAATAAAATTCATATGGCTCTCTATTTGACCAGTCTTGGCCTCCTTCCAAATAAAACTATTCTCAAATTAAGGTATCAGGTTGAAGCTTAGCTTCAAACATTTGTGCTCATATTGAAAATGTCTGAAAATGCTCGAGGAAAGAATAATATCCAAACTTGTGTGGAACAAATATCTTTTTGACTACCTGTTGGGAAAGTGAAATTTCACAAAAAACTGCTTCAGGCTCCATGACCATCTTTTTCCTCAGTGAAGGAAGACCACATCACATCGCTACCGAATCAAGGCTGAAGCTCTTGTAGTCTTCTTCAGCCATTAGCACTCAGTGAATATTCCATCTCAACTTCTGCATCGTTTCCAGCATCACATAAACCATTCAGTCAAACTGATTAACGTCTGTGAACAAGAAACAGTTGAGTGTACTGCATACACAGAAGGCAATGGGGCCTAACAATGTCACAACTGCAGTGTTCAAGACCGGTGTCACTATTAGTACAGATACTAAAATCTACCTATATACATGAAAAACTGTCTAGCCATGTAACTTTGACAGAATCTACTCAATGTGAACAACCATCAATGTGATAACCTCTTGTGTAAATGTCATTAATACGAGGATCAGCATCCTATACCCAACAATAATCTACTCCCAGAGCTCAGTTTTGATGGCACAAAAAACCACCAGCCCTCAATATAGCATTGGCCCAAACATAGGATGAAGAACTTGATTTTAGAGGAGAGGTAAAACTTCCCTCATCATGAAAACAAGATTTGAGCAAGTGTTGCTTAAAGAAGACATAAGGAACAACAGATGCAAAAAAAAACACACAAAGTGCTGGAGTAACTCAGCGGGTCAGGCAGCATCTTTGGAAGAACATGGATAGGTGAATTTTTGGGTTGAGTCTGAAGTAGGGTTGCAACCCAAAATGTCACCTATCCTTGTTCCTCCAGAGATGCTGCCTAGCCCTTGAGTTACTCTAACACTTCATGTTTTTTGCTGCTTCTAGTAGTAGCCCAGCTAAAGCCGAGCTGTTGGAAATTGCGATGGAATATTTTCACGAATTTTTCCCACAGCTTGTGAATTATTTAACACAGAAATTTAAGTCATTTTTTAAAAATAGCCCCTGAAGTGTACTTTTTGCAAGATGATTAATAATTTGAAATTGACCCAAAGGTTTTCTTTAAAATTAAAGACATCACTGAAACATCCAATTACACTATTTTCCATGCTTTACATTTACCTCATAAATCACACTTTATTTTTTAATTAATCAAATAAAAGGTTATCACATTCACCTCAACACTATGTGCAACTCAGAATATCTGAAGAATGCGTAATGAGACCCAGGCCATCTTCCAACGGAAAAAAAAGCCTTCAAACAGCAAAAACACACAGGATCAATTATAGTAATGTAGCTCTGTGATAAAATTGGAAGCTCTGGCCTACTTCCTGTCTAAATATGTGTCACATGTTGGTTTGATTAATTTTTAGCCAAGTCATAAAACCAATTTAACAAAACTTGCACAGTACTTAAAAGAAGATTCCTTTTGTCCAATACTGTATATACGATAACTTCACAGATGTTTGTTCACCCAGATTCTAAATATCGATGAATCAGCTATGGTCTTTAGAAACAAAAACTCGAGATGCTTGAGACTTGATTCATCTAGGTATGCAGGATTAAAGATAAATTTTGAAAAATATTTTGAATCCAATGTTTTGGAAAAAATGCCATAGAGTACTTGTAATTGGCAAGTACAGGATTGAATTAAGGGAAGTTTTGATGAGAGGTGACCTGAAGAAACTTATAATTCAAGAAGCATTATGCTGTAATGTGGAGTACTCAAGGCTTACTAGGTAAATTAACTTGACGGTCTTTCATATATGAAAATATAGTGCATGTCGAGTACTTTATCCATTTATGTGTTACATCGTGACCTAATTGCCTTGTTGGGTAATATCACAAATGTATTGAACTGTGTCACAAACTATGTACTCAAGCACAATGCATGTGCAATAGATGTAGCTTGAACTATCACCCTGGTACAGCAATAGTGATGAATGATCTTTAAAGAAACTAACGTCACCAGCTACTAAGTCTCTTACCAACCACCAGGAAACTCAACGGGAAGGTTGTACACACAAATGAAAGAGTGTCATTGCTGTGAAGTAATTCAATAGCATTCCAATTATTTCTCACCACAACTTTAGCGCCAAAATTTCAATTTCTGTGGAGACACAAGAGACTGTAGATGCTGGAATCTTGCGCAAGAAGCTGCTGGAGGTAAACAGCAGACCAGGCAGCATCAGTGGAAGAAGTGTAAAGGCACTGTCTTGAAATGTTTACAGTTCATTTACTTTCACAAATATTCCCTGGCCTGCTGAGTTCTTCCAACACTTTGTTTTTAAATTTCTCTGATGTGCGTGGAGTATCTCAGAACTAACGCAGTTGAGGACAGTGCAACTAATAGTGGACCATAAAGGAAGGAATGCATTGCCAATTTGGATTGTTAAATTGTGCGCACACCAAACAAATAGGTGAAAACCAAAATAAATTCTAAGTGCAATACAGGATGCAGATGAAATATTTGGAGGGTATCAAGTCAAGAGATTGGATGACCATGGAGCAGTTGAGGAGTCAAGGTTTGTTTTCAATTTTCAAGCACACAGAGTGAGACAGGCTGGTACTGAGCAATGTGGAACAACATGGTTTTAGTGGTGACTGTTAAAATTAAGTTCTCAATAAATACATTTTTATCTTGGTTCTCTACCTTCTCCAACTAAGCACAAACTTATTATGGGTACTAATGGTAATTTTCCATTTGTTCATTTTTGTGACGCTCTCAATTGAATCTAGGTTTTTTTTTATCACAAAGTATGCTTCATTGTTACAAATTTAAAACGCGAGTTGAATTTATTACATGTGAATTCACTAATTAGGTCTAAAAATTATAATTTTACATTCATAGCAGGAGTTCGAAGTCCTCAGACAGATATAATTAAATTATAGACTGTTATTATGAATCATAGAGTATCATAGAGAAATAATTCCAGTCCACCAAGAGTGTGCGGGCCATCAATCATCCTAGATTCTTATCAACTCCTCCCAGATTATACCACTCACCTACACATTAGGGGCAATTTGCAGTAGATGATTCACAATATAATCCACATGTTTCTGGGATAGGAAACTGGAGCATCTGGGGGAAACCCACTGGTCACATGGAGAACTCCACGCAGACAGCACCCAAGGACAGGATTGAACCTGGTTTCATGTGGAGAACATTTCTGTCAATTCTGTTGGATGCTTACTGTGCAACATGCTTTAATTTGGATCTGGATTGAGAGGAGAAAGTAGCATTGTTCACCAGACTGTAAATGCACAGCTGTGGCAGGTAGCACAAGAATGGTTAAGAAAATCCTCATGTTTCGTATAATATTGTTATTACAAATCCAGCATAGATCAATGCATTTAAGAGCTCAACAGTCATCTGGTAATAAACCATAATTAAAGCTCCAGCAGACTTGTATTTAGAGGTACTGATTCTATACATCCAGTAAAACAACATCTGTGAAAAGTTGTTACATTTTTGATAATGTCACAACAAGGAATGACTGCCTAATTAGAATTAGAATTAGAACAAGCAATGTTCAAAACCATAAACTAACTTTGAAATTGAAGTATAGTCTTGAAAATTGAGTGCTGCTATCTCATAAGGTCAAAAGGAATATGAGTAGAATTAGGCCATTTGGCCCATCATATCCACTCCGCCATTCAAACGTGGCTGATCTATCTCTCCCTCTTAATCCTATTCTCCTGCCTTCTCACCATAACCTCTGACACCTGTACTAATCAAGAATCGACATATCTCTGCCTTGCAAAAATATCCACTGACTTGACCTCCATAGCCTTCTGTGGCAAAGCATTCCACAGATTAACCACCCTTTGACTTCAGAAATGTCTCCTCATTACCTTCCTAAAAGAACATCCTTTAATTCTAAGGCTATGACTTCTAGTCCTAGACTCTCCCACTAGTAGAAACATCCTCTCCACATCCACTCTATCCAAGCCTTTCACTATTATGTATGTTTTCTTGAATATCTCTTGAATAAAAAGCATGACCAGGCTGCATCTGAAACCTTTCATTAGAATCCAAACCTTTGATTAGGTTGTAAAGCAATCCAATGCACGTTATAACCGTCATCTATTTAACAACTGTTTTTTTTCTGTACTTTTATTGGTTCTTTATTTTAAAAGATCATCAAAACGTACACTTAAACAGTCCAAAGGTTAACTGAAATGAGAAAATCAATGCTACTGTTTATATTTATAAGAATACAGAAAAAATACAATTTAGGTTTTTATAGCATTATTTTTCGTTTGATAAGATAAAGAAGAATTAGACACTACAGAAAGCAAATGAACTACAAGATATAATAAATGTGCATCCTTTTATCTCACAGCCCAATACATGAATCTTACACCAGTGATAGTACTCACAAGTGTATGCAGATCAATCTCTCAGCAGCCACCATAATCAACTCAATAGCCCCGGTCTTGCAACAAATTACAGGTATCTTCCTGGTGCAATGTATGGTGCGCTTTTTGTGCGAATTAAATTATTTGCAATGGATGGAACAATCTAAAGTCATTCTAATTTCACTCCTGATCATGTGTCATAAACTCAGCAGTACCTCATGTTGGACTGCCTGGATTCCTCCTCCACATTTCAGCTTGGAGCCATCCACCATATCTTTGGACCAACTGTGGTCTTCTACAGTGCATTCAGAAAGTATTCAGACCCCTTCACTTGTTCCACATTTTGTTACGTTGCTGCCTTATTCTAAAATTGATGACATTACTTTTTTTGATCATCAATCTACACACAATATCCCATAATAAAAAAAGCAAAAAAAGGTGTTTAGAAAATTTGGAAAGTAATTTAAAGGAAATAACTGAAATATCACATTTACATGTATTCAGACCGTTTGCTATGACACTCAAAATTGAGCTTCAGAGCATCCGTTTTCATTGATTATCCTTGAGATGTTTCTACAACTTGATTGGAGTCCACCAGTGATAAATAAAATTGATTGGACATGTTTTGGAAAGGCACACACCTATCTATATACGGTCTGCAGCATTGCAGGTCCCGAAGACCACAGTGGCCACCGTCATTCTTAAATGGAAGAACATTGGAACCACCAGGACTCTTTATAGAGATGGCCGCCAGGCCAAACTGAGCAATCGGGGGAGAAGGGCCTTGGTCAGGGTGGTGACCATGAACCCAATGGTCACTCTGACAGAGCTCCAGAGTTCCTCTATGGAGATGGGAAAACCTTCCAGAAGGGCAACTATATCTGCAGCACTCCACCAATCAGGCCTTTATGGTAGAGTGGCCAGACGGAAGCCACTCCTCAGTAAAAGGCACATGACAGCCCACTTGGAGTTTGCCAAAAGGCACCTAAACAAGAATGCCAAGCGAAACGTCTGGAGGAAAACCAGGCACCGCTCATCACCTGGCCAATACCATGCCTATGGTGAAGCATGGTGGTGGCAGCATGTTTTTCAGCGGCAGTAACTAGGAGACTAGTCAGGATTGAGGGAAAGATGAACGGAGCGTGCAGTACGAAAAGTAGAGTACTTGATGAAAACCTGCTCCAGAGCATTCAGGACCTCAGACTGGGGCGGAGGTTCACCTTTCAACAGGACAAGACAACACAGGAGTGGCTTCGTGACAGGTCTGTGAATGTCCCCGAGTGGTCCAGCCAGAGCCCGGATTTGTACGCGATCGAACATCTCTGGAGGGACCTGAAAATAGCTGTGCATCGACACTCCCCATCTAACCTGACAGTGCTTCAGAGGATCTGCAGAGAAGAATGGGAGAAATTACCCAAATACAGGTGTGCCAAGCTTGTAGCGTCATACCCAAGAAGACTTGAGGCTGCAATTGCTGCCAAAGGTGCCTATAAAGTACTGAGTAAAGGTTCCGAATAGTTATGTAAAGGTGATATTTCAGTTATTTATTTTTAATTACTTTGCAAACATTTCTAAACACCTTTTGTTTTTTTTATTATGGGGTATTGTGTGTAGATTGATGATAAAAACATGAATTGAATCCATTTTAGAATAAGGGTGTAACGCAACAAAATGTGGAAAAAAGGGAAGGGGTCTGAATACTTTCTGAATGCACTGTAAATATAGTCATTGGCAAACAGTTCCTATGATGAAAGATGCCTGGGAGCTGTCAGATTTGTGAACAAATTCTTGAAATCAAGATGACTTTGACCGTTGCGAGGTCAGGTGATATTTTGGGTCGGGACCCTTCTTCAGACTCCATCAGGAGTTCTGTCACTGCTCTCATTGCTCCCTTCTGTTACTCTACATCCTCTCTCCAGTGGGAGTTCAGTGAAACCCTCCTTCACTTCTCTTCAACTGGGTCCCCCTCTGTGATTCCTGATGCTCCCTGCTGAATGTCCTCTCTCCGACAGGAGTACTGAGAAACCCTCTCACTGCTACCCTTCTGTAATTCCTACTGCTCTAATGCACTATGGTCTGAAGAAAGGTCCTGACCTGAAACATTGTCTATCCATGTTCTGAAGAATCCATGAAGAATCCACGATACTGTTAGTGATCACCATGCATGGACTAAATTCCTTAAGACACCAGGGTAGTGAGACTGTAAGATTATTAGCCAGACAATTATACAATAAATCCTGAAATAATACCCATTAGAGAGTCAGGCATAGATTTTGGTTCCCAAACTAATCCTAAGCAGTTACATCAAGGAAGCCCGTAATTATGTATCTGAGCTCACAGCACCAAGACTATTGAAAATCCAGAGAATGGATGGGAATGAACAATCCAATTATTTCATTTTAATATATCAGCTATGAATATTTTTCCAGCTACAACACCACAATCTGAAAAAAACATTTTATTATACAATGCAAAACAGCTATCAAGAGAAATTGAATTCAGGGAACTATTGCAACCATTTGGTGATATAAAATAGTAATAAGTTATCTCAGAGAATCAAAATGGCAAGAAATAAAAAAACACATTTCCATGTAATTTTGGGATATTCCAAAATCTTACAAGCCAAAACCTTCAGATGTTGAACTGAGGAATACAAATTCACATTAGGAATCATCTTAATGTGGTATTTTACTCTGTAAGATGGAGTTGACAACAAGGTAACCAAATTTGGTTTACTAGGATCCATTCCTTTCTGATGACACTGAATTGAATTCTAATTGCCGGTGTTCATTTGAAAAAAAATCAGAGATACAAAGATTACCAATGGAACAGACATACCACAACAATATTATTTACCATGAATCAGAGAAAAGTCTTCAAAGTGAAAGATTATTTTAAAGTTAAAAATGCTACCATAACTTTAAAATCCACTTACGTAAGCAAAACCACTCAACACTAAGGCAGCAAAATGTTTTGTATTTCTTATCAGTACCAATATTTCTGTAGAAATTGTTTTTATTGTGTTTGTTAAACATTTCCATCCTCTTACTTTTAGGCATCCTAGAAGGATGGGCTTGAACAGAATTCCTTTTTTGCCCTACAAATTATACTGAGATTAATAGATTTAGATTGTGTGTTATTTTAATATAAGATTTTTGCATTATTAATATGTAAGGCCAGTCTTATAATTGGGACAAAAGCCTTGCTGACAATAGCAGGTAGGGAATAGTTGGATTACAAAAGTGGCAGAAAATAACTAATTTGATGAAAAAGAAAAACCAAGTCATTTTTCCTTGACGCTCAATGGCATCACCTGTGCCCAGTCCCCACTGGAGGTCACTGTTGAGAAGAAGCTAAACCACGCTGACACTACCACTGAAGGATTGAGGCTCAGTGCATCTGTCGTTGAGGATGCCATCTCCAAAACGGCACTTCACTGGACGCCCTCTCATCATCACCTCGTTTTAGTGAGACACTTATGTAACCCATGCTGTTATCGGATACTGCTTCCTTTCAAGACCTGATTCCATCAAAATGATCACCAAAGATGTTCCTGGGGCAAACCCCTCAGAGATACAAACTTACCACTGGACTTTCTAACCACAGACCCCAGTATTGATTTAGACAAGAATCAGAGAAAAGTCCTCAAAGTGACAGCGTTCCTCAGGGTTGTGTGCTGAGCCCCATAACTTTAAAATCTTCACCTTACGCACACCGTAAACCGTACTAACACCACAGTAAGTATGCAGAGCACAACGGTGATTTTGTACAACGATGATCGGTACCTATATTTCTGGAGGTCCAGCACTTAGCAGCATTGTGTTTGACAACAACCTGGCCCTTAACTCCAAGAAGACCAAGGAGCTCATTGGGGCATTGCAGAGGGTGGTGAAAATTTTCCATCCCTTACTCTTAGGCACCGGAAGGACGCTCCCCTCCATTGAGTTTGTGCCCAAACAAGCGCTGTATACTGAGGGCGATCAGCATCGATTTAGATTGACTGCTCTCATTTTGACCATAAGACTTTTGCATTCCTACCATATGTAAGGCGTCTACAGGTGGGACTCCGCCTGCCTGACACCAGCAGGTCAAGGAATAGCTTCTTTCCGGCGGCTGCACTCTACTCAACAACGTACCTTGGTGGACCAAATCAAAAACCCCCCCCATTTTTCCTTGACACTTTTTTAAAAATCAAATCCTTGCCCTATGTCGCTCTTCAAGGGAGATGCTAAATGATTTCGTTGTCTCTGTACGCTGTACACTGACCATGACAATTAAATTGAGGCTGAATCTGAATCTGTGACTGCCACCCCAACAGCGCATAGGCGGATACCGGGCCCACTGCGCACCTGTGGGGGGAGACGGCGTCATTTTGCGGCCCTACCATGTCACTGGAGCCATTTTCAATTGTGACGGGGCTGACGGGCCTCCCCCAACTCCACAAATATACTTTTTTCCCCCAAATCATCCCGCGGACCGGATTTGATTCCTTTGCGGGGCTGGATGCGGAAATTTCCCGAAATTATTTAATTTCCCTAAAATGACCCAAAGACAAACATAATTTCTCGAATTTCAGATAATTTCCTTCAAAGTGGAAGCTTCTCTTCTAATAGATGTTTAAAACCCATCCATCCACATGGCAATGAGGAGTGTGATAACCATATAACCATATAACAATTACAGCACGGAAACAGGCCATCTCGGCCCTAGAAGTCCATGCCGACCAACTTTTTCCCTTAGTCCCACCTGCCTGCACTCATACCATAACTCATAGGAAGACTTATTACTAACAACAATATATAGGAAATTTGATAACATTTCCATTGAAGTTATAAACTAGGAGAGAACCCCTCAGAAAACAAATGAGTTATGTATCAAAAGGTCTGCCCCTTACTATCAACACAAATAGTAAGATTCAGTTGAACAAAGGGGACTATGAAGGCATGAGAGGGGAGCTGGCTGAGGTCGGCTGGAAAAGAATCCTAGCAGGAATGATGTTGGAACAGCAATGGCAGGCATTTCTCGGCATAATCCAGAAGATGCAGGATCATTTAATTCCATAGACGAAGAAAGATTCTAAGGGGAGTAAGAGTCAACCGTGGCTGACAAGGGAAGTTAGGGATGGAATAAAACTAAAAGAAAAGGTGAATAACATAGCAAAGAATAATGGGAAGGCAGAGGATTGGGAAACTTTCAAAGGACAACAGAAGGTAACAAAAAAGGGCAATACGGGGTGAAAAGATGAAGTACGAGGGTAAGCTGGCCAAGAATATAAAGAAGGATCATAAAAGCTTCTTTAGGTATGTTAAGAGAAATAGGCAAAATTATTATGGGGAACAAGGAAATGGCAGAAGAGTTGAACAGGTACTTTGGTTCTGTCTTCACTAAGAAAAATACAAACAATCTCCCAGATGTACGAGAGGACAGGGGATCTAGGGAAGAGAAACTGAAAGAAATTTGCATTAGGCAAGAAACAGTATTGGGTAGACTGATGGGACTGAAGGCTGATAAATCCCAGGGCCTGATGGTCTGCATCCCAGGGTACTCAAGGAGGTGGCTCTAGAAATTGTAGACGCATTGGTGATCATTTTCCAAAGTTCTATAGATTCAGGATCAGTTCCTGTGGATTGGAGGGTAGCTAATGTTATCCCACTTTTCAAGAAAGGAGCAAAAATGAAAAAGGGGAATTATAGACCAGTTAGCCTGATATCGGTGGTGGGGAAGATGCTGGATCAATTATTAAAGAAGTAATAATGGCGCATTTGGATAGCAGTTAAAGGATTAGTCCAAGTCAGCATGGATTTATGAAGGTGAAATCCTGCTTGACTAATCTTCTGGAATTTTTGAGGATGTGACAAGTAAAATAGACGAAGGAGAGCCAGTGGATGTAGTGTATCTTGACTTTCAGAAAGCCTTTGATAAGGTCCCACAAAGGAGATTAATGGGCAAACTTAGAGCACATGGTATTGGGGGTAGAGTATTGACATGGATAGAGAATTGGTTGGCAGACAGGAAACAAAGAGTAGGAATAAACAGGTCCCTGTCAGAATGGCAGGCAGTGGCGAGTGGAGTGCCGCAAGGCTCGGTGCTGGGGGCGCAACTATTTACAATATATATTAATGATTTAGATGATGGGATTAAAAATAACACTAGAAAATTGGCACAGTGACACAAAGCTGGGTGGCAGTGTGAACTGCGAAGAGGATGCTAGGAGGTTGCAGGGTTACTTGGACAGGTTAAGTAAGTGGGCAGATGCAGTATAATATAGATAAATGTGAGGTTATCCACGCGCTGAAAGAACAAGGTGGCAGATTATTATCTCAATGGTGTCAGATTAGGAAAAAGGGAAATGCAACAAGACCTGTGTGTCCTTGTACACCAGTCACTGAAAGTAAACATGCAGGTACAGCAGGCAGTGAAGAAAACTAATGACATGTTGGCCTTCATTACGAGAAGGAGTAAAGAGGTCCTTCTGCAGTTGTACAGGGCCCCGGTGAGACCACATCTGGAGTATTGTGTGCAGTTTTGGTCTCCTAATTTGAGGAAGGACATCCTTGCTATTGAGGGCGTGCAGCGTAGGTTCAGAGGTTAATCCCCAGGATGGCGGGACTGTCATATAAGGAAAGATTGGAAAGAATGGGCTTGTATTCACTGGAATTTAGAAGGATGAGAGGGATTCTTATAGAAATTATAACATTGTAAAAGGACTGGACAAGCCAGATGCAGGAAAAATGTTCCCAATGATGGAGGAGTCCAGAACCAGGGGCCACAGTCTAAGACTGAAAGGGAAGCCATTTAAAACTGTTATGAGAAAAAACCTTTTCACCCAGAGAGTTGTGAATTTGTTGAATTGTCTGTCACAGAAGGCAGTAGAGGCCAATTCACTGGATGAATTTGAAAGAGAGTTAAATAGAGCTCTAGGGGCTAATGGAATCAAGGAATATGGGGAGAAGGCAGGCACGGGTTACTGATTGTGGATGATCAGTCATGATCACAATGAATGGCGTTGCAGGCTAGTAGGGCCAAATGGCCTCCTCCTGCACCTATTTTTCTCTGTTTCTATTAATTTAATCGGTGTAAACATGAGCACCTTGAACAGTTGAATGGGGACTGCACAACTGAATAAAACTATCATCTTGATATTACGTAATTGTGCTGGGGTGATATATTTTTTTATATATCAATTCTGACAACAAAAAACATAAATTACAGAATAGCTACTGCTGGATAAAACAGATATAAATTGATTCAGCAGCGCATCAGGTTACTACATTATCCTGTCACCTACATGTAGATTTGAATGTAAACTAGCCTGACATGATAATAGTCTCCTTTTTCTACCTCTACAAAATCTGAAGGCTCTCTGAATGATAGGCATGCCCACAAAATAACTCTTCTGACTTTATAATATTATTTCAGTAATTTTCTCTCTTCACCTGAGTGTAATTGTTTCAAACTGATCATTTGAAACATTAATTTTAAGTGCGAACTGTATCATATTGCAATTCACTTGGTCCAATTTTTGCAGCTAACATGTTGTAAATAAATAAAAGTTGTCAACATCAGTAATTATGTCATATATTGGGGATTCTATAGGGGCGAGCAACATTGAATTTCATTTAACCAAAAACATTCCAATATTATCAAGTTGGCCATTTCCAGAATGAAAGAGTCATACAGCATAGAAACAGGACTTTCAGCCAAACATGTCCATACTGAATAAGATGCCCCTCTAAGCAGGTCCCATTTGCCCATGATGGGTGAATCCAAAACCAGGGGCCACAGTCTAAGAATAAAAGGGAGGCCATTTGGATCATCTTCTTTTAAATCTTTCCTGCTAGCAGTGATCAGCTTCACTGATTTCATTCTATATTACACATTATTTGTGATTAAAGCTTTAAAAATGCAAACTTTCACAAGATTTTTACTGTTAAAATCATTCCTGCCAGCTTCCTACACACTTTGATACAATGTTCCTGCCTAAAATCATTCCTGCCAGCTTCCTACACACTTTGGTACACTTCGAGACCCAGGTGTCATGGTACACCAGTCATTGAAAGTAGGCATGCAGGTGCAGCAGGCAGTGAAGAAAGCGAATGGTATGTTAGCATTCATAGTAAAAAAGGATTTGAGTATAGGAGCAGGGAGGTTCTACTCCAGTTGTACAGGGTCTTGGTGAGACCACACCTGGAGTATTCCGCACAGTTTTGGTCTCCTAATCTGAGGAAGGACATTTTTGCCATAGAGGGAGTAGAGAGAAGGTTCACCAGACTAATTCCTGGGATGTCAGGACTTTCATATGAAGAAAGACTGGATAAACTTGGCTTGTACTCGCTAGAATTTAGAAGATTGAGGGGGGATCTTATAGAAACTTACAAAATTCTTAAGGGGTTGGACAGGCTAGATGCAATAAGATTGTTCCCGATGTTGGGGAAGTCCAGAACAAGGGGTCACATTTTAAGGATAAGGGGAAAATCTTTTAGGACCGAGATGAGAAAAACATTTTTCACACAGAGAGTAGTGAATCTCTGGAATTCTCTGCCACAGAATGTAGTTGAGGCCAGTTCATTGGCTATATTTAAGAGGGAGTTAGATGTGACCATTGTGGCCAAAGATTATAGAGCAGAGCAAGATAGACCACTCCTCCGAAATCCAATGGGCTGACATGTAGTACGTAACGGAACGTCACGGCCGCCATTTGTTTATGCCAAACACGACATCTTTGGTAGCGGGGACGGACTCCACAGTTATCAAATCTGCTCTTACATCAGGTCGCATAGGCTCCTCTAGTATCTTTGGGGGGGAAGAGGACGTTTCCTGCACTCTTGAGTTGATCCAGGACTGATTCTCGGTCCCCCCAATACCAGATGAAGGCGGCCGGCGGGAGAGCCTCAAGCGTCTGCCCGTGGTCGGCGCTCCCGAGGCAGCGGGCAATGCTCCTCTAGTATCTTTGGTGTAATCCGTTCCAAAGATTGATCCGCTCTATCATCTTTGGTGTAATCAGTGTTGTAGGGAAAAGTGTGTTATATATAATCGATCACTTCACATATTTAGTTATTGTAAATTTTATTATTATTGTAAATTGCTGCTCAATAAAATGGCGTTGTGTCATAACCATGTCATACTATGCTTTTTTCACAGAGTGGCGCATCTTGCTCTGCTCTATAATCTTTGCTTGTGGCTAAAGGGATCAGGGGGTATGGAGAGAAGGCATGTACAGGATACTGAGTTGGATGATCAACCATGATCATATTGAATGGCGGTGCCGGCTCAAAGGGCCGAATGGTCTACTCCTGCACCTATTTTCTTTGTTTCTATGTTGCGACACAGGAACACTCTGAACTTTTCACCTCATAGGAGGGGAGGACGAATTGCTATTGCAACACGCAAGGCAAGTGCAAATGGAATTTTTTTTAAAGCCCACTGCTGAGGGAGGCAGGGGAGTGCTGGAATCTTACGTTCGGGAACGGCTTGAGTTGGAAGACCATGCCTCGTGTGGGGACTACGGGTAGGTAACGGGTGCGTTGGGGGAGCAGACACAACGGGTCCTCACTTGGTCTAGTCTTCTTTTATATCTTTCCTATCCGTGTAACTGTCCAAATGTCATTATTGTACCTGCCTCAACCTGGTACAATAATTACTTCTCAGGCAGCTTAGGCATATTTACCATCCTGTGTGAAAAGGTTGCCCCTCAAGTTGCTATTAAATCTTTCCCCTCTCACCTATGCCCTCTCGTTCTTTATTCCCGAACCCTGGGAAATATAATTCATTCACCCTATCTGTGCCCCTTTGATTTTATACCTCTCTATAAGATTTTCCCTTAGTCTCTTATGCTCCAAGGACCCTACAGCTCAGGCACTTGAGTCCTGGCAACATCCACTTAAATCTTTTGTGCACTTTTTTAGCTTAACGGCATCTTTCTTCTCACACAGTGATCAAAACTGTACACAATACTCCAAGTGCAAATTCACCAACACCTTCTCCAACTGCAACATAACATCTGAACTTCTATACTCCGTGCCCTAACTGATGAAGGTCAGCATGGCCAAAACATTCTTCACCATCCTGTCTATCTATAAGCACCACTATCAAGGAGCTAATGTACTTGTACACTGAGATCCCTCTGTTGAACAAAACTCCATTAGACCCTACCCTTCACTGTGAAAGCCTTATGCTGGATTGACTTCTCAGCACTTCGCATATATCTGAACTAAACTCCACTTACTACTCCTCGGCCCACTTATCCAGTTGATCAAGAGCTTGTTGTACATCTTGATAATCTTTTTCACTGTCTAAGATACTGTCTAAATCTGGGTCCGCTGTAATGTCACTAAACGTGCTTTGTACATCTTCAGCCAGATTGTTGATATAGATGAGAATATACAAGGCATGGTCCCAGCACTGATCCCTGAGGCACACCGGTAGTCACCAGCTAGGTCACCCACCTGGACAACTCTAGGCTCCAGTTTCAAAAAATAGCTAGTATTTCCACATAGCCTGTATAGTCTTTTTTTTTTAATAACAAAAGGAATATGGAATGATGCCCCAGATCCTTGACAGAAAGTGCAACTAATTTTAATGATATTCCATTCTACTTCCACGTAAATAACTCACTTTATAACCTAGAGTAGACAAAAATGCTGGAGAAACTCACCCGCTGAGTTTCCCCAGTATTTTTGTCTATCTTCGATTTTTCCAGCATCTGCAGTTCTTTTTTAAACATTGTAACCTAATCTGCCTATTTTTATATTTCTGAAGATACAATGTTAAATCCAAAAATAATTTCAATGAAAATTAAATCTGGCTACTTTGAATATTTTTGTAATATGAATCAGGGCACATCAACACATACATTAATATTCGTTGAGCAATGTTCAAAGATTCCTTGAAATCAGGGTCTCAGAATTTGCAAGGGTGACTATGAGTCACGGTCCACAGCTTCCAAATATGAATTGTCTGAGCTAACATGAGTGATGGACACTTGTACTGATAAAATGATAAAGTCACGCAAAATCAAAAGATATCAAATGTTAAGTCGGATCATCTTGAGTATGACAAATGGAGCCCCATCCTAAAATTGAAAGTTTTCTGGAGCAGAATAAACAAATTCAGTTATCAAGTTGGCTGCAATGCACTTTTCATAAGTTATGGACTATTGTGTGACTGTTGAGTCTGCACTTCAAATCCATCTCTAGTAGATATTAGAGGAGCTGTTTTTCATATATCACTCTTGCTTACCTATTTTCTCGTCATTTGAATCTTTCATACTTTTCATCACCAATGTCATTGCTATACAGAAATCCATCTGACGTTATACCCATTTGTATTACTCACATCAATGACCTTCCTTGGTTACTTATTCCATTGCTCCATTACCCTGACATTGAAATATTCCATCTGGTTTACTTTCTTTCTTAAAACTTTTTAATTCCTGACAGTTGTTTATTTGTGTCCCTTGGTACTGAACCCTTTACCATGACGATCAATTTCCTTTCTTCGTCTTTTATCAATCTCTTCATAACCTTGAAATTTTTCATTAGACCATAGGCATAATTAAGGATGATGGATACTGTTCAACAATCCTGCCAGTGAAACTCAGGATACCTACTTCATCAGCGTGTTGAAAGAGTTGGGGTTTTCTCTGGATATCTAGAAAATCATTTTTTGGCTGTTAATCTTGAAAACAATGTTCTGGCTATAAATACTCAACTTACATGTTATTACTATTCTTCCTTGTCCAACAATTATCATTTAGCTTGTATCAAGGTCGTCATTGTTTCATTTTGTGTATTATAGAAGAAATGATGCCATTTACAGAGGAAAGCATATTCTTTTTATGCAATCTATTTTCATAATATAGTCCTTTAACGCAACATATATTTTTTCTTCCTTCTCTGCACCACTTTCTGGTTATGGGATGTCTCTCTATTTTCTCTGCAAACAAAAGTAAATGCAGGGCTCAAACTGGTATCTACATGATATAGCTTCATCACAGGATCCTTGGGGTTATAGAAGCAGACTCTTCTACATCTGCGGCTACTGCAGAATTCAGACCATAGAGAAAAGAGGTATATACATGCTGATAGATCAATTGAATGGCCAGAAAATCAGAAGCAGTTCCTTGCAGCATCTATTTTTTCTGTATTCATCCATGACAATCCAAAAGTGCTGTTTTGAATAAGATCAAGAGAAGAAGATGGTTTTTTTTTACCCCAATGCAATCTCAACAGGCAGATGAGGCACCAATTTACTGACTCATTCAAAAGATGACAGATTTGATAATGAAGCTTTCCCTCAAATATAACATCTGTCATATGGATTTAACCCAAAATATTCTGGATTGGGGATCTACTGTATGTTGCCAACTAAAGTAACCTCTGTTGGCTTTTATCATTGCTATTCAATGTATTATGTGTTTGAGTCCACTTTCATCCATCTAGCTTGCTTGATATAACTCATCATTGACCCTCCCCACAATCTGTTTATCTTGCACCTATAAAAATGGACACAAACACTTGTGGCCCAGTAAACAATATGGATGGTGGCATTAAATTTTAGAATCATTAAAAAAACTGAGCACATTGATAAGACTGCTGCAAATTAATGTACAGTAATTGGAGCCAATGACAAAAGATCATTCACTTTGGTCCCAAAAATAATTATAATTTTCCTAATCGATGAAAATTATGAACAATGTTTTCCATCTACACAGATTACTGATGTTCTGTGAACAGATACGGCAAATAATATAAAGTTGGAGGAGAAGGGGACAGAGATTTTGTTGTTTGGACTACAATTGAAATATACAAATACATCAGGGCACCACATCTTATGAAGGATACAGTAGGTTTGCAGGAAGTCCAGCAAAAATTTAGCAGAATGCTACATGCACTTTAATGGGTTGTACTTCAGTCCACAAGAATGACCATAATCCTCTAACCCACTTCCACAACCTGAGCTTCGACCTCATACTGTTCCAATGAACCGCAACCTAAAAATTGCATTGTACTGAATGACATATTGGTTGTCAAGCTCACTGCTAGTAATATAAATTTCAAACGTAAAACATTATAGCACAGGAACAGCCATTTGGCCTACAATGACCATGCTAAATATGATGTGTAGAAAAGAACTGCAAATGATGCTTTATACCAAATATGTGCCAAAGTACTGGAGTAACTCAGCAGGCCAAGAAGCATCTCTGGAGAAGGTTGATTTCTCTAATTTCAAGTAACCCCAGCATTCAGCATAGTCGTCCTCAGTTCCACTGTTCGCATCTTTCTATCCCTTCATTATCACCTCTTCCCCAGCCACCAAGGGGCCATTATGGGCTCCACCCTTCCTTGGTCATCTGTTGCCCTCCCTGCTTTGTTCTGGCCTTTTCTTACCTCCAGTTCCATCCCCTCTACTTCAGTATGAAGAAAGGTTCTGACTCAAAATGTCACCCGTCCTTTTTCTCGAGATGATACCTGACCCGCTGAGTTACTCCAGCAATTTGTATCCATCATGATGAATATCATGCCAAGTTAAAACAATCTCCTACTCTGCCTGCACCTGATCCATATCCCTCAAATCATCAGTCAACGTTTTGAGTATAGACTGTAAGTTCAGATAGACACAAAAAGCTGGAGTAACTCAGTGGGTCAGACAGCATATCTGGAGAAAAGGAATAGGTGACGTTTAGGCTCCATACGTCACCTCTCCCTTTTCTCCAGAGATGCTGTCTGACCCGCTGAGTTAAGGGCCTGTCCCACTTGGGTGTCATTTGCGCGTCATTTACGCAACATCATTTACGTGTCACGAAGCGTGACGCGCGCGTCGTGATGCGCGCATGGTGACGTTGGCAATGACGTGCGGTTGCGCGCATCGTCCCAGGATTTTGGGATGTACAAAATCTTCGCACACCATCTGCGTGACGTACAAATGACGCACAAGTGGGACAGGCCCTTTACTCCAGCGTTTTGTGTCGATCTTCGGTTTAAACCAGCATCTGCAGTTTCTTCCTACACATAGAAATTGGGATGTTATGTTTCTGTTGTACAAGGCATTGGTGACACTGCATTTGGAGTTATGTGTTCAGATTTGGTCACCCTGCTAAAGGAAGGATGTCGTTAAGCTCAAAAGAGTGTGCAGATTAATGAGGATGTTGCCAGGACTTGTGGGCCTAGGTTCTAGGGAGACAATGGGTAGGTTAGCTATCACTTTATTCCTTGGAGCACAGAAGGCTGAGGAATGATCTTATGGTGGTGCATAAAACCATGAGGGGAATATATAGGGTTAATGCAGAGAATCAAGAACCAGAGGACATACAGTAGGCTTACGATGAGAGGGGAATGATTTGATAGGAATCTGAGGGGCAACTTTTTCCACACACAGGGTGATGGGTATATGGAACAAGCTGCAGAGGAGATAGTTGAGGCAGGTACTATAACGACACTTAAAAGACATTTGACAGGTACATGGATAGCAAAACTTTAGGGAGATGTGGGTCAAACATGGGTAAGTGGAACTAGTGTAGATGGGCGTCTTGGTCAGCATGGTCAAGATAGGTCGAAGGGCCTGTATGCGTACTGTATGATTCTATCCATATCTGAAGAATCATATGCTTATCTAAAAGCCTCTTAAATGCCAGTATCATGTCTGCATCCATAATGAACTCTGAAACTGCATTTCAGGTACCCACCACACTGTAAAACACTTTCCCTGCACACCTTCTTTAAACTTTTCCCATCTCACCTTAATGCTATGCCCAGTTGTCTTGAGGCAAACATTTCCACCCTGGGAAAAGGTTCAGACTGTCTAGCTTATTTACTTTCTGGCCTCCCCTCAGCCTCCAAAACTTCAGATAAAACAATCAAAGTTTCTCAAATCTCTCATAGCTGAAGAAAGGTCTTGACCCAAAATGTCACCCATTCCTTCTCTCCAGAGATGCTGCCTGTTCCTCTGAGCTTTTTGTGGTTATCTCCTTACAGCTAAGATCCTCTAATCCAGGCAGCATTCTGGCAAACAGTTTTTTCCCCTCTCTTTTGTTCCTGTTCTGCCCTCTGATCCTCTTCCTGTTCTGCCCTCTGATCCTACCTTACTCTGCAGCTTAAAATACATTTCCTTTGTAACCTTTCCCACTTCTGAAGAAAATTCACCTACCCAAGTCATTAAATGTGTCTCTCCACACATATGTGGCATGCTTAGTTGGGTATTTCCAGTATTTTTTTGTTTCAGATATGCAGCATTAGGAACACTTTATAATAGTGCAAATGTAACAAGATAGTAACTCCTCATTATTTACCATTTCCTCAAGTTAATTCCAGTGTTCATTAGGAATGGTCCTGAACATTTCTTTAATTGAATTTAATTGAATGTTCTGTATGTCATAATGTCAACCTATACAATTAATTGGCAGCTTCATCATTGCCAGTTTAGCATCAGCAGTTCTGAATTTAACCATGATTATACGCAATTTTCCCAAACTGTTGGGCGATGATTTGTCATTCACTAATTTCATGTTAAATTACACCTTTTACTTAGAGCAAATTAAGAATGTGCAGTATACTTATGCATGGATCTTTATTCAGTGACTTCTTGAAATTATCAATCTTCAGTAGAAGTCATGACTATTTTCACTATATATTGCAGATCTCCCAGTTGCTAACCATTTTAACTCCTCTTTCCATTGTCATACCGAACTTTCTGTCTTGGGCCTCCTATGTTACCAGAGTGAAGCCATACCTAAAGTGGAGGAACAGCAACTCGTATTCCACTTGGGCAACTTGTAACCCAACGATATGAACATTGAAATCTACAATTTTAGGTCACAACATCCCCCCCCCCCCCCCCCCCCCCCCCCCCCCCCCCCCCCCTCCCCCCTCCTTTTGCCCACTCTCTTGCCACCAGCATATCAAGGACACGCCTCACTCTCTTTGTCAGTTAAGGGCCTGTCCCACTAATGCGACTTTTCAGCGACTGTCTTTGACCTTCAAGCTCGAGGGTACTCGCCTGAAAAACCTCGAGCTGGATCAACCGTCAGGGCCAGGGAAAGCGGGGGAGCGCTGTCTGAAATTCACACCCGCGATGAACAGGAAGGTAAAAGACGGCTGGCATAGTAACGGTAAGTCCTTTTGAGAGCGCGGAGGGGGGGACAAGAAGTGGAGACACTTTACTCGCGGGCATTTTTCAGCACGTTGAAAAAAACGCTGCGACCTAGAGTAGGCGGGGACAACTCTCGAGCAAGAAGGAGAGTTACAAAGACCTCCTAGGACCTCGTGTCGACCATGCTGCGAGTACGAGCCGAGGGCCAACTCTTCTAAACTCGCGAATTAGGTCGCCGCAGTGGGACAGGCCCTTAATTTTAGGTATGTTACAAAACCTACCTGAATCGTCATTGGGAATCTGCCCAAAGCCATGTCCGCGATTTTGGCGCTGTTTGGAGGGGACGGGTTTAAAACGCGATTTTTACTAGGCTGTTCCAATCGCAGATGTTCAGCCTAGTAAATCATTAACGAAAAATTGCTGCAAGATCCGGTCGCAAAAGGTATTATTAGTTTTATAGGTCTCGAATAATAGTTATAATAATTTAAAAATCACTCTCTCACTCCGCAACCTCTCGCAGCCCCAGGGTTTTATAAAGCAAACAATTAAAGGTATGTACCTTATTTTTACATTAAATGGGGCGTGTATATAACCCTGTTTATAAAGTTTCCTATAGCGAGTAGTTCATTTTGGGCTTTTTATATCCCGCAGTATTTTTCTCGGCATTTGAGGGCACTAATCCAGCGCAATGTGAACGTTCTAAACCAGCGTGTTCACAGGAACCCACTAGAAAGCCGATTTAAATGGGCATTTATTTACAGCAATTGAACACTAAATTCCTTCCATTTGGCCTATAAATTAATGTAAATTAGATATAAAAATCATGTTATATTGTGAATTATTTGTGAATAATCTTTGGACACTTAGGCTATTTAAGAAATGGATAGATGTTTATATCTAGTAATTGAATTTTGATTAAACATGATTTTCTTTTTTAGTATTTACTATTTGTTTTAGCGTTTAACTTTATAATCTCTACCTTTTTTTTCTAAAATTGAAAAATTGAGGAAAAACAACGTGTGCAGAGTTGCTTATTGGTTGCAGTCTGAGGAGTATGATGATGCTACTGATTATGATATGCCAATGTACCAGCTAGCAGCTGATCTTCTCCATAAAGACTTGGTCTTTTGCTAGAAATTGTAATTTATTTACCTATCCATAACTGACTTACAGCATATTATACAATAATATTAAAGTTCTGATCTTGAGAATATCACATTTTTGAATTTTCAAGGCAGTCTGGTTGTTTATTACCATTTCTGTCACGTCGGTCAATTTTGTAATTAGCTACAATTAGGTAATTAGCTAATTATATGCTTTAATTTCATGTCATCCAAGTAAGATTGTTTTATATTTTTTTCAGAATGCTTCAATCTATGATAGGTGAAAATTTCATTCAGTTCTCTTAATTCTTAAGAAAGTTACGGGCTTTTGACTATCCAAGATCACAGCTTTTTTGTAATGTCCATTGAAAATCAATAGGGAACAAGATGCTAATTTCCGAGTATGAAAATGGCCATAACCTTTTTAATACTTGAGATATGAAAGTGAATTTGGTGTCAAATTAAACTTGTTGTTATGCTTTATCTGATGGGATAAATTGCAGACTTGATTTTTAAAATCTCAAAATTTTGTAACATTGCTATTAATTTAGCCTATGTAAATTGCCCCTTGTAGGTATGGGAGAGATGCCAAAATGGAATAGCATAGAACTAGTGTGAATAGGTGATCCACCAGTGGACCAAAGGTTTTTTTTCCCCCCATGCTGTATCTTTCAATCCTGCCTCTTCACATCACTTTCTTCAAAATCTATTTTCTTGACTAAGCCTTTGGTCATCTATTCTGATATCTGCTTTGACAACATCTCATGGCACTTTCCCATGAAACAGCTGTTCTTTTACTTTTCTCCTTTTGTACCATTAAGGGACCCAAAGTGAAACAGCAATTCACTTATACTTTTTTTCCTTTATACCATTACATTTGCTGCTCATGATGCAGTCACCATCACATTGGAGAAACCAAATTAGACTGGGTAACTGGTCTAACTAAACAGCAAGGCATTGTCTGTCACTTTAATTCTTCATTTACTCGCATCTTAATCTGACTAACTGTAGCTCCCTGCTCAGTTCCAGCAAGGCTGGAAGATCAGCACCTTATCTTCCATCTAAGCACATCATGACTTTCTGGAGGCAATTTTGAATTAAACAATTTCAGATAACTTACTTGCTCTGTTTGTATCAGAACTGGTCAGTTCTACTGTCGGTCAGCTGCAATTACTTAGCTTCCACTTACACTGCCTCACCTGCTGGTGTTTCTGCAGCTCACACCTGTAGTTTCACAATTTTTTGACCATCATTTGTTTCCTCACCCACCAACTTCAATCTATTGGTTTCATCAACAGCTCATTGCCATGGTTACCTCAGCACCGTCGGTCCGTCCTCAACAGAGGTCTTACCTTTGTCCCCCTCCGTCCCCACCTCAATGAATTCCGCGCACACCACGACTTGGAGCGCTTCTACCGTCGCCTCCGCCTCACAGCTTTCTTCCATGGGAAGGAGTCCTCGCCCCCCACTGATGACCCCTTTTCCCGTCTCCAACGCACCCCCTCCTCGTGGAACCCCCCTCGTGGCCAATTTCCGGCTTTAGAACTTTTTATCAATAACTGCCGTCGCGACATCAACCGCCTCAACTTCTCCACTCCCCTGTCTCACTCCAATCTCTCACCACAGGAACGCTCTGCCATCGACTCACTACGCAACAACCCAGATTTGGTTATCAAACCCGCTGACAAGGGAGGTGCCGTGGTAGTCTGGCGCGCCGATCTCTACAAAGCTGAGGCCACGCGCCAACTATCGGACACCTCCTCCTACTTACCCCTGGACCATGACCCCACTGACGAGCACCAGGCCACCATCTCCAGCACCATCACCAACTTCATCCACTCCAATGCCCTACCCGACCGAGCCTCCAACCTCATCGTTCCCCAGCCCCGCACAGCCCGATTTTACCTTCTCCCTAAAATCCACAAACCAGATTGTCCCGGAAGACCCATTGTCTCCGCCTGTTCGTGCCCCACCGAACTCATTTCCAAATACCTTGACTCCATCCTATCACCCTTGGTTAAATCCCTCCCTACCTATGTCCAAGACACCTCAGACACTCTCCGTCGTCTCCGCGCATTCAATTCTCTAGGCCCTCACCCCCTCATCTTCACCATGGACGTCCAATCACTATACACCTCCATCCCCCACCACGATGGTCTCACAGCCCTCCGGTTCTTCCTCGACCAGAGAAGCAACCCATACCCAGCCACTGACACTCTCCTCCGCCTAGCGGAGCTGGTCCTTACCCTCAATAACTTCGAGTTCGACTCCTCCCACTTCCTCCAAATACAAGGCGTAGCTATGGGCACACGCATGGGCCCCAGCTACGCCTGCCTATTTGTAGGTTACGTCGAACAATCCTTGTTCCATACATACCAGGGCCCCATCCCCAACCTCTACCTCCGCTACATCGACGACTGCTTTGGTGCCACCTCCTGCACCCGCACACAACTGACTGACTTCATCCACTTCACCACTAATTTCCACCCGGCACTGAAATACACCTGGACCATCTCCGACACTTCCCTACCATTCCTTGACCTCACTATCTCCATTGCAGGTGATAGACTTCTAACCGACATACACTATAAACCCACTGACTCCCATGGCTATCTGGACTACACTTCTTCCCACCCTGCTTCCTGTAAGGACTCCATCCCCTACTCCCAATTCCTCCGTCTACGCCGTATCTGCTCCACGGATGAGGCGTTCCACACCAGGACATCTGAAATGTCCTCACTATTCAGGGAACGGGGGTTCCCCTCCTCCACCATAAATGAGGCTCGCACCAGGGTCTCTTCCATACCCCGCAACACTGCTCTCTCTCCCCATCCCCGCACTCGCAACAAGGGCCGAGTCCCCCTAGTCCTCACCTTTCACCCCACCAGCCATCACATACAAAAAATAATCCTCCGTCAGTTTCGCCACCTCCAACGTGACCCCACTACTGGCCACATCTTCCCATCTCCCCCCATATCTGCCTTCCGCAAAGACCGCCCCCTCCATAACTCCCTTGTCAATTCTTCCCTTCCCTCTCGGTCCACCCCCTCCCCGGGCACTTTCCCTTGCGGCCGCAGCAGATGCAACACTTGTCCCTTTACCTCCCCCCTCAACTCCTTTCAGGGACCCAAGCAATCGTTCCAGGTGCGACAGAGGTTTACCTGCATCTCTTCCAACCTCATCTATTGCGTCCGCTGCTCTAGATGTCAGCAGATCTATATCGGTGAGACCAAGCGGAGGTTGGGCGATCGTTTCGCCGAACACCTCCGCTCGGTCCGCAATAACCTAGCTGACCTCCCGGTGGCTCAGCACTTCAACTCCCCCTCCCACTCCGTCTCTGACCTCTCTGTCCTGGGTCTCCTCCATGGCCACAGCGAGCAGCACCGGAAATTGGAGGAACAGCACCTCATATTCCGTTTGGGGAGTCTGCACCCCGGGGGCATGAACATCGACTTCTCCCAATTCTGTTAGTCCTTGCTGTCTCCTCCCCTTCCTCAGCTCCCCTGCTGTCTCCTCCCACCCTCCAGCCTTCCGGCTACTCCTCCTTTTCCCTTTCTTGTCCCCACCCACCCCCACCCCTGATCAGTCTGAAGAAGGGTTTCGGCCCGAAACGTTGCCTATTTCCTTCGCTCCATAGATGCTGCTGCACCCGCTGAGTTTCTCCAGCTTTTCTGTGTTACCTCAGCACCATTCTCTTAGAATAATTTCCTTTGTCCCATCCATCCCTTCCCCACAGTCACTGCAATTAGATCCTAACTTGCTCTTTCTCTTTTTTGAACTCCTCTTCCCATACTGATCTTTCTGTCCTGGGCCTTCTCCATTGCCTGAGTGAGGCCACATACAAACTAGAGGAACAGCACTTCGTACTCTACTTGAGTAGCTTACAACACAACAGTGTAAACTTTGAAATCTCCAACATTATGTAACCAATCTACAAACTTTTCTCCTTCCACCTAAATTCACTCCTCTGGCTTTATAATTCCCACCTATCCTATCCCCTTATTTCACACTTTATGCTTTTTCATCCCAGGCCTTTACAACCATCTTCCAATGTTCCCCTCTCCCATCTAAATTTATCCCTCACCAGGCTGTCCTGCCCCCACCTCTTTTCCAACATTCTCTTCCCTACTACTATTAGTCTGAAGAAGGGTCCCCCACCTATATGTCACCTACCAATGTCCACCAGAGATGTTGCCTGAGCCAGTCCAGTACTGTTGTTTTCCTCCTTTCTAGTTGCTGACCATTCGTTTTCCCATTTAATTTAAGTGGAAAACACCACTGCTGCCAACATTGCTCTAGTTTTTTATGTCTATCTTCGGTTTATACAAGCTTCTGCAGTTCCCTCCTGCACATTTTGATTTCAACCTTTAAATACTCATTCTGAGGCAATAGAAATCTGTAGAAGGGGCCGACGCAAAAATGTTACATCAGCACTTTGTATCTTTTGGGTAAGCCAGCATCTGTAGTTCATTTGTTTCGACAGTCGACATTACTTTCAGTTTCTTTTTTACTAAAGGCATATGATTCTAATTTCTGGGCCCATAATCACATATTACACGCCTTTATTAAAATAAAAGCCATGCACAAGTAATGTTATTACTGCCAGGCTAAAAGCCAATTTGGTTAACATCGAAACACAAAATGTTGAAGTAACGCAGCAGGTTTGGCACCAGCTGTGGAGGGAACGGATCGAGGTGATGTATCGGGTCGGGACTATTAGACCACACTGAATTGCATTTCCTTGTGTCTCCGTCCTGGTTAAAATGCACCTACTTGCGCCCATACAGCCTCGAACCTGCCACGGGTGGGTGGTTACCCGCGTTAGCCGCCCCTTTTAGGGGGTAAGTGTTCGGTAAATACCTCAAGAGTCGGGAGCAACTATGATCTTTGGTCGGGAGTCCTCGCCGCTTCCTATCCGGGCGCCGTTTCCTGCTCACGCACCGCCTCTTATTCCCACAATTGGGGATCCCGGCAGAACAGAAACCGGACAAAGTATCAAAACAATACACCTTAACTACAGCTTTAGTTAAAATCCGGCCCCAACGTCACAGAATTTACAAGAAAAAGCTGCAATAAAACTGACGTTTCGTATCACAAAAAGGAACGTTGCAAAATCTTCCCGACGAAGTTAACCCCCCCCCCCCAACACACGCTCAATCCATCCACACACCATTGCATTAATCATAAGCGTTTATTTTTTAAAATGCAAACCAATACAGCGCGCCGCTGGATGGGAATGCAAAGGTAAACGTTTTATGATGTTACAACAGAGCTGCAAAGAATGGCGCAGAAGGCAGTCGGAAGCAAAGATCCTATAGCTTGGAAGTGAGTGGGCAGCTCCAAAGATCCTATAGCAGAGCTATATTACATATATTACAGCTCTGCTATAGGATCTTTGGGCAGCTCCATGTTGAATGGAGGGAAGGGGCAAAGATACTGGAGCATTTAGGAAGGGGGGGGACGGCAGGAGCGGAAACGATGGGGAGGGATAGGGCGAAGTGATCGACGTGGGGGCTAGCCAATGAGGAGGAGGGGAGGGCATGCGAGGCGCAGCTAGAGCTGCACTGAAACTGAGCGGCGCGCGGAGGAGGGGGGCGGAGCTTAATTTAACCGAATGACGCGCGGTGGAGGGGCGGGGCTTAATTTAACTGAGCGGCGCGCGGTGGAGGGGAGGAGCTTAATTTAACTGAGCGGCGCGCGGTGGAGGGGCGGAGCTAACTTTAATTGAGCGGCGCGCGGTGGAGGGGCGGAGCTTAGTTGGCGCTGAACTGAAGGGAGGGGGGAGGAGCTGAAGAAGAGCAGCGGGCTGGCGCGCGCGCGGAGAGGGAGGGAGAGAAGGAGGAGCTGCGCGCGGAGGAGGTTGGTTTTCCGTCGAGCAGCGGCTGCGTCGAACGCCCGCCCGGCTCCGCGTCCGGGAGCTGCTCGCTCGCTCGCTGCACGGCCGAACCGGACCCGAAGAGCCGTGAAGAAAAATGTCTTAACAAAACCCCCAGAAATCTTGTTTCGAACTAAAATCCATTCCTTTTTTTTCACACCCCCCCCTTTCCCTCGTTCGGACCGGGGGTGAGATTGCCGACTGCGCTGCTCCGGAGCAGCCAAAGACCGAGTGCGTGTGGGAGAGAGAATAAGAGGCTTTGAAGGGAGTTTAAAAGAAAGGAAAAATATTTTTTTTAAAGGACAATTGAAGCAGAAAGTTGGCTTATCGGATATCAAACCCGAAATGGCTTGCAAAGCAGGTCAATTAGATTGTTGAAGGGCAGGTGATTATAGGGAGGAGGGGGAAGATAAAGTAGCAAGAGTTTTTTAAAATCTATTTTGCTCCAAATATGGTCGAACGATAAAGTTTGTTACTGTGGGCTCCTTTCTTCCCTACCCGGAAAAAGCTGTGAGCGGTGGGTGGGAGAAATCCCCCTCCAAAATATGTCAGTACTGCGAGGTTCTGTGCCTTGGCGGAGTGGCTGAAGCTCTCCCAAAGCTGCGCCGAGTTGAACAACAGCAAACACAAGTGAAGGGGGGGACCCAGGGCTTCCTTGCACTGTCAACGCTAGAGGGGGCGCACCAGTCCAAACTGAGCTACACTACATATTCCTCCTCTTTCCCTCTCCCCTTTTTGTCCGCCTTCCTTCGGCGAGAGATGAAGCTCAGGGACCGACAAATGAAACTTTAAACATTTCACCGAAGCTCTTTGCTTGCCTCTTTTTAAGGCTGGAATTGGTTTTACTTTATAATCCCAGGAGCTAATTTTGACTCGGTGAGTGAATTATGTTCTGTGTTGATGGGATTGTAGGGAAAACTCTGATTATTTGTTATGTTTAGTAGGTCGAGCAGATTCAGTGTAAACTGCTGGTTGCACATTCGGCTGTTTTATGGGTTGTAATTAACATGCGCCGATTGCTTTGCAGTTCGGGCTCTTTTGTCCCTGCAGTTGATCCGATTTGATATTTAAATACAGTTCAGTTTGTTTATGGATCGCAGTAAAACAAATACATCATTTAAAAAAAAAATGTGCAGTAACTAAGTGGTAACGTCCCAATGTTCCAAAACTACAACTGAAAAAAATGTTCTTGCCTGGCCAAAATGGCATTTATGTTTGCTCCGGTTACATCGTCATCGAGAAATAACAGATAGGATATCACTGATTTTGGACACTTGTCCATCAATTGCCAACGACAAGAAGTTTGAATTATCATTTACGTTCTGAAAAGGGAGTCCTAAAAAATTGAGCTCAGATTTGGTTCACTTTTTGCTGCTACGGCAATTAACTGGAACGTTTCTATGTTTTGCGATCTAAGAAAATAATTAACACTTTGACATCAAGTGTAAAACATGTAGAGAGGTTCACGAGATTGTAACGTACGGTGTTAGGTGAAACTATATATTTTTTGTTCTAAAGTAAGGCGTGAGTGGTAAGGGTAAATGGGATTCATCAGGAGTTCTCGGCCTTGAATTTCTGGTGTATGCATTGGCGTTACAAAATGCATCTGTTTTAATGTCATTATTTTTAAGTGGACGATTGTATTTTAAATCTGGGTTTTCTCCTTCAGAAACCTTTTTCAAATTCTTCAACTATTACAGTTTGCTGCTACTTACAACCGCTAAAAATGTTCCATTCCGTTTTTCGACTAAAGTAAGCAGCTTCTAAGCGCTTTGATTCACATCATTTATAAGATGTTCTAATTTTCACTAGGTTTCTGTACTAAATTAAAATGTGTCCACTGAAGACTAAGAGCTTTGTGCCAAAATCTTTCAGTCAAATCCAGTCTGGGTACCTGAACCTGTTAGTAGCGTGTATTCCTAAACAGCACTCTTGAGCCTTACCACAAATTAATCCTTGACCTTTAATGCTTCCAAACGGCTTGCTGTCCAACCAGCACACAGTTTGCCATATCAAGTAGAAACCTAATCCACAATTTTACCATGATTATTTGCAAATCCTGAACTGACTGTGACCATGGTGTCAAAATGTAAAATAAACATATTTATTCATTAACTTCATAATAATTAACAGCATCTTACATATGGAAGACTGGAGTTTTTTTCAGCTATTTATTCGAAATCTCTGAATTGCACCATTTCTGGGTTTGAGCAAAATTATGTTTAATTGCAGATCACATTGAATTTTTTTTATCAGGGTTGTTTAAAAATCTTTACATAATATGCATAACCCTGTCTCTTTCTGTTAATTATGAACATTTCCTGACTATTCCCAAAGTTCATAATATTTGAGTTGCAAAGGTTTTAATAAGCACTTTTTAAAAGCATTTCAATTCCATTTTTTTACTTTACTGACTAACTGTCGATGTAAGTGTTGAATTGTGTCAACATAATTTTGTATTAGAAGTCAGCTTGTTATTTAGTGTAATTTTACATTGAACTAGCTTTTGCTTAATGTTTATATTCAGTAATTTGGTTTACACTTATAATATCGTAGTGCCAGTAACATATCCAAAGGTATATCACAGGGGTGTTCGCAATCAAAACCTGACACCCGATATTGGGCCTGGTACAAGTTGGTTAATTTAAAGGATTTCTTTAAGGCACTGCGATAAGAGAGCTGGAGACTCGGAGGAAATTCGGAGCTTGGTGGCTAAGCTCATGTGGGCAATGTTGTTGACATTGGAAATTGTTTTTAATTAAAACAATTAAGACCAGGAGAGCAGACATGTCTGTTGTTTTAATCAAATTGTCCAAATTGCCTCTCAATATAATAATGATTTTTACAGGTTAGGTCGGGGGAGTTCCCACTGCCACGGGTACCATGTAATCCCGTGCTCCCTGCTTCATGGTCGGATAGTCAGCGACTACACCATCTCCCCCACCTGGTTTGCCAGGTGAGGAAGGGGTTGTGGACCCACAACAAGGCCTGTCAAAGAGCGGATGAGCTCCTAGCGAGCCAACGGCCATCCACACTTCAGTAGAAGTTGCGATCACTGTCGTACATAGCATTGTAAGGCTCTGTGTCCGTTGATGTTTTCAACGATGATGATAATGATAAATATTGGAAAGCAAATTTCTAAAGGATAGCTTATTGCACTGGTTCAGTTCGAAGTGACCTTTATGTTTGTAGTTATGCAACATAGGTTCAACAGAAACTGGAATTTATTGGGGGGGAGGGGGGAAATCATATTCAAACTGTGGATTTGTGCTTGGTTTGCCATGTGTCCAAAGGAATGAGTAATAGAAGCTATTGTATCAATTCTATTATACTGCAATAATTCTGTATTCATTGGTATGTTGCTTGGCAATTTGGAATAGCTACATTTGACACTGATACCAGTTGGTGATTATTCAAGGTTCAGCTGTTTATTGGATATATTTAGAACTATTTGATATAAAATATTTGAGTATTATTTTCTCATAGGTGCTGTGTGATTCAGTTAAATTACCTTCCAACAAAAGTGGCTTCTGAGTCGCTATATGTTGCCAACCATGCATTGATGTTTTCTGTTACTCTTGAGTTCTGATTGTGGGCAAATATTCTTTATTCCGTTCATAATTTCAACTTTGATAATATTGTGCTGATGCAGTTGAGAATGATTTCTGCGCTCAGATTTGTATTGTATTGTTGGAGCAGCATCAGGGTAGAGGTTTGTGTTTGGTCTATTCAGCGCTTGCACTAGGGATCCTTACCGGCACACTCTTTGAACACAAAAGTGTAGTCTTTGTTATTTATGTGCTTTGGGACACAAATAGTTTCTGCCTTTGGATTTATTTCACATTGAATGTCCTCTGGAGAAAGTAAATGTAGAATTTTGTATATTGAGTCTTGGGCCCAGGATAGTTCAAAATACTTTGAAGCTGCTGGATTTGGTTGTCTAAAGATGGTGACACTTCAGTTGTTATTTTTCGTTAATTATGTACAACTACAATGTCCATGGTTCCATTTGCAGTTGGCGCGCTAACTTGTTGATTATAGTATGCACTAGACTAAGTGGGACCCTTTGGGTCCCAGCATCACACGGGAGGGCTGGTCCCCCAACGCAATATTCCACCTCTCCACCAATTCCAATATTGGTGGCCAGTGGAGGGGTGGGGGGGGGGGGGCTTTCTGGAGCGCTAGTATGGGTGTTGTGGCCTGAAGTGACAGGTTTCCAGAGGGCTAGTATGGCCATTGTGGGCCGAATGGATTCTTGGGCAGGCGGCTCAGTCACTCAAGCCTGATGTGCTGGCAGCTCACTCACGGCTGGTGGGCTGGCAGTTGGCTCATGGCTATTCCTTGAAATTCCATTTCAAGCAGGGTGCAAGGCCACCAAATTCAAGTGCAATTTCTTACTACTTCAAGCAGGGTGCAAGGACCACCAAATTCAAGTGCAGTTTCATACCATTTCAAGCAGGGTGTAAGGCCACTAAAGACAGCGAGTCATGACCTCTCCCTCCATCTTGCAGAGACTGAGCCACACCCACACTTCTGGGTTTATATACACCCCCCCCCCCCCCCCCCCCCCCCCCTCCAGAAGTGACGTGGCCTTCATGGCGTGATTGACAGGAGAGAGAATCTCAACATTTTTTACACACTAATAACTCTATTGTTCATCGATGGGAAAAGTCCTCGGGACCTGATGAGCGGAGAGGGACTCTCTGAGTAAGATGGCCAAAAATCACAGCCGTACGTGGTCGTGTTTAAAACAAATAAATAAAAAATCAATATAAAACGCAAACAGGAAGTGGTCAAGATTAGACTTTTAATTATATACAAGGCAAGGCAACTTTAGCATTTCCAAACCAAAGGCAACACAGCTTTAGCATTTCCAAACCAAATCTCAACATTTTTTAAACACTAATACTGTTTTATTTTTAATCGATGGGAAAAATCCTCTTGTCCTGCACAGCGGAGGGGGACTCTGAGTAAGATGGCCAAAAATCCCAGCCGCAAGTGGCAGCGTTTTTTCTGAAATCAATATACACAACAACAGGAAGTGGTCACGATCAGACTTTTAGCAATATAGAAATTGAACCATTATCATATAGTAAATTGCCATATGTTTTAGGAAAAATTATTGTCTGAAAACATTAGGTTGTATGGCCGATCATGGCACTCTTTAAAATAAACTGCTATCTAATTTTGTTTTTTTGGCCTTTTTAGGATCACTATTCACTTTTCTTTCCCAGTGAAAAAGGTTTCATCAGCTACGTTTTCTCCAGATGCAAATTCCAGTAGTTGCCGCACATCACTTTCATTTCCAATCTCATCAGTAACATGCCCACTTTCTGATTACTCCTGAGAAATTGAAGGTAGCATGTAGTGATGCAATTGGATATGAAAGTGAAGTGCTGCAGGGACTTGGATTTCCACATGATGTGCTTTGCCAAATATGGTCAGTATTCATCTTGTCTGAAACTTTCATAAAGGTGCTTTGCTTGGTAATTTTTTTATTGATAACAAACTAAACACCATGGACAGGCTTGGGTATGACCATCTAACATCCATGTCAGTTGCTACTCAAAAATCAAAATTCTTATTTTACGACCGATTCTTGCATTGCTGTTAGGATCTTTCAAATGTGATGTTTAAACCGATACCCCAACATTCCCTTGGATGTGAGAGAGCCTACTGCACTACTTTGAAGAACTGTGGTTAGCTGTGGAATTAGTGTGAGGATCCTGGTCAATACTCACCCCTTTACAAACATCACAAAGCACTGGATGTCTGGTGATCTGGATGTAATATGCTGAAAAGATCTAGGTAGAGCATCACTCTGCACTGGACAATTTGGACAAATTTTTTTATATTGGTAACTTTTATCAAGCCAATTAACCGAAGATCTCGGAGAAGACACGCAGATCACGGGGAGAATGTACAAACTCCATACAGATAGCACTCGTAGTCGGGATCGAACCCGGGTCTGCATTTTGCTGTAAGGCAGCAACTATACCGCTGTGCCACTGTGACTGCCCCTTATGTTTATTGGATACTTGGGTGGACAGCTCAGTTATAATGTTTGTGAAAATTCTGTTCTGATACAGGGTCTCCAGCCTGAAATGTTAACTGGGTGAAGACCAGACCCTTCCTGGACCTGCTGAGTATTTCCACCATTTTCTTTTTGTTTCACTGTAAGGTATAAGGGACCCTAGGCTGAGGTGTTTTTTCAGGCCAGTCTGGAAAGATTGTGAAAGTCACTGTATCAATGAAATTTTCCTTTGTTGGTACTAGGTAGTGCAAAATCATCTCATCCACATGGTCGTTACAATTTCTCCTGTTAGAAACACCCAGTCCAGCTTCTATTATTAATGATTAGTTCCCAAAGCTGTTTAAATCCGTGTCTGTTTCCGTTCAAAATATAGAGTTATTTGCAGGATCTTACATTTTGTATTAAGGAACATAAAACAACTGTCCTGAGTTTCTTTATGCCAATCTTAAATTGTCAACGACTCAAGGAGAAAATCTAATAATGTCTTCATGTTTTCATAAAGATTTTTTTTAAATTGTGATAACTTTTTGAGCTTGCCTTCCTTTATTACATTCTGATGGGATTCTGACTTTGGGACTTTGTTCATAATTCACATATTACATGTTTACACTTCTGGCTCCTCAGCTAAGTGCCAAATGTCAGAACCTGTGGTTCCCTTTGTATTGGGCAGGATGACTATTACAACAACACAACATCAGTTGGGTGGAACTAAACTCTCTCACAAGGGTTGAAACCCAGCTGTCATTGTCTATTATTTGGTGAACATTAAGAATGTACGCATGCCACTCTCACTTTGTCTGAAACCTGTAATTGCTCACCTAGTTGTCATAATCCCCAATTTTATCTGAATCTCTTGATGTACTCTTAAGATCTTTCAATACTTAAGATATAGACATTGTTGACTTAAGAATCATGGTGAATTGAATACACCAATTTGATCCAAACATGTTGAGCGTAAGCCTAGTTAGCATTTGAAGGTGTATGGTATAAGGAAGGCTGTCAAAAGAAATAGATGAAAGTTGCGTACAAATATATTTAGAGATACTGTTTGAAATTTGAAGATTTAGTTTAAGCAATTTAGTGTTTTGTACGTCAATTTACAAAATTGTTCTAAAATTTATTGCTGCCAATTAAATTTAAGTGATCATTGTTCCAAACTACAAATCTTTATGGGAGTGATCTTGGCCAATGGCATGAATAATTTAGAATATAGAAGATGTCCAGCACTTTACAGCACAGAAAATAAAATGGTTGAATAATGCTTTGTTTGCTAATGTCCTTAATATTGCACATAGAACGCAGTTTTGAAGATGTACTTGTTGGAATATGGGGTGACATATTTTGCATTAGTAAAAGTGAGCAGGTGCTGTCCAAGCTTTTTATGCTGAAGGACTTGGACGTCAACTGCTATTAATGCAAATGAGCGGGTTTTGGTGAATTTATATTTTGCTGTGCCAAAAAAGTGAAACTGTTTCCAAGGTGATCCTGACTTATTTTTTTTATTTTTTTGTCTTTGAAGGATATTGAAAACTAGCTTTTGAAAATTGCACCACCAGTGTTTGCTTAGTTCTTGAATTAATTTTGTATGCTAACCATATTCATATTTTGAATATGACACATTGACTTTTATTTAATTATTGAAATCTGACTAGGTTGCTATTTTGCAAATCAAAAGTAAAACTACAAATGTTGGAAATCTGAATTAAAAACGCATTGGAGGCTGCGCTGGATAAGGCACATTTTTCGACCCGAGTTACTCCAGCACATTGAGTCCTTTTGTGTATTAACCAGCATCTACAGTTAATAGTTTCAACAATGTACTATCCTGCCCCTTAAACCTAATCACACCATTTGGTTAGATTATTGACATTCTAGAACTTTTAATACATGCACCTAATGTGTCCATAAATATGTTTTTTTAATTTTGGGATTTACTTAGCTTCAATAGACAATAGGTACAGGAATAGGCCATTCGGCCCTTCGAGCCAGCACCGCCATTCAATGTGATCATGGCTGATCATCCCCAATCAGTACCCTGTTCCTGCCTTCTCCCCATATCCCTTGACTCTGCAATCTTTTAAGAGCCCTATCTAGCTGTCTCTTGAAAGCTTCCATAGAACATGCCTCTACTGCCCTCTGAGGCAGAGAATTCCACAGACTCGCCACTCTCTGTGAGATGGTGTTTCCTCGTCTCCGTTCTAAATGGCTTACTCCTTATTCTTAAACTGTGGCCCCGGTTCTGGACTCCCCCCAACACCGGGAACATGTTTCCTGCCTCTAGTGTGTCCGAGCCCTTCACAATCTTATATGTTTCAGTGAGATATCTTCTCATCCTTCTAAACTCAAGAGTGCACAAGCCCAGCTGCTCCATTCTCTCAGCATATGACATCCCGAGAATTAACCTTGTAAACCTACGCTGCACTCCCTCAATAGCAAAAATGTCCTTCAAATTAGGGGACCAAAACTGCACACAATACTCCAGGTGTGGTCTCACTAGGGCACTGTACAACTGCACAAAGACCTCTTTGCTCCTATATTCGATTCCTCTTGTTATAAAGGCCAACGTGCCATTCACTTTCTTCACTGCCTGCTGTACCTGCATGCTTACTTTCATAGACTGATGTATAAGGACCCCCAGATCCCGTTGTATTTCCCCTTTTCCCAACTTGATGCCATTTAGATAGTAATAGCTGCTTGTGAAATAGTATTCCACAATTTTGATAGTTTTTAGTGCCTTTCTGACAACACTGTCTTTTCAACCTTCCACCGTCCTTACCCCATAAGATAGTTTCTTGTCCATTTCTCGTCTACCCTTTTAATCGTTATGATAAATCAAAAAATGTCATACTTTGAAATGTTATACTTTTAAAGACGGCTAAATCTATAATGTGTAATGCCATCATAAATGATTGTTATTAGCCCCTGAGTTATGCTTGCTCAGGTCTGAACTAAAATCTGTAATCCAACATGGCTGACCTAGGGCTTCTGTATTCTAGTGCTCTTGACATATGGGCCTATATTTGATTTGCCATTTATTATTGTATATTGTTAAATGGCTCTGTTATTTGTGTACCTGGATAGCTAAATAGCGACCTAATTTAAATCGGAATAATGAGTTTCCAAATCAGTTGGTTACACGTTATGGGGAAACTAATAATCAATAATAACATATTCAATTGAATACATAAATATTTGTTTTAGTTTGAGAGACCACACGGCAGAGGCATCTTAATTTAATTATTTTAGATACTAGGCAAGTGCTCAATGGAGCAGAATAAGTGATTTTTTTTAACTCATCGACAATGTTCTAACAGTGGAAAATTTGCACATGGATAATTGTTTTATCCATGGATTTTCAACACTGATAAATGTCATTTCATGAGCAGATCAAAATAATGTGAACATTTTGGCCAATATCCATGGTGTAAAGTGAAACATTACACTGGTCATTACAATCTTAAGCTTGTATAAGTTGCTTGAGTACGATATCACAGTTTCTACGTGGTACATTGAGAAAGATGACAGGGGTTTTAATTTCTGTGTGGACCCAGTGCACTTGGCTTTCTGATTCTGGCCAATACAGCATGCAATGGGGACGACCTTCCTCTGCGAGTTGCTTTTTTTTACTAACATAAAACAATGACATTTTTCTCATAAGATCTATTATTTTCACCTTCCTAACCTGCAGTTAAATAACCCACAAACTGTTGGATGAACAAATTGATCCTTTGCTGAATCATTAAAACGTCTGGATTGCAAGCCTTGAAATCAATACACAATTGTTAAACCAAAGTCACAATGAAAACTACTTGAAGTTTGAGTATACAAATAATTAGTGGGTTTAACTGGTTGCATACAGAATTGTCTGGAAATTGTAAATAATTAAGTATTTCTGAATGCTTCTATAGGAATATTTATAGGTTTAAGAGAAATTTATCAGTGAATAGATATGAATTGGTGAAATGTGATTGGATGGTAATTGATAATAATTTGAGCATAAACATACAATGGTATAGCTGGTCCTTTGGTGCACACTGTCCATGCCAAACATGCCAAGTTAAATTAATCTCTTCTGCCTATACATAATCCATATCCCTCGATTCCCTGTATATCCATGTGCCCATCCAAAAACCTCTTGCAAGCCACTATCGTATCGTATTTGCCTTCACTGCTACCCCTAACAGCATCCCACCAGTCTGCGTGGAAAAAAAAAGTTGCCTTGCATATCTCCTTAAACTTTGCCCCTTGATGGACAATGTATTATGTAAAGTAGCTCTGTTATGGTGGAATATAGTTGGCATGGAATACTTTGTCACATAAACGGCGCCGACAAAATTACAGTACCCCTGCTGACTCCTCCTTTGTTCTCGTCCAACACCCTCCTCCTGGCCAAGCCAGGTCTTCCATTGTTCTACCCCCCCCCCCCCCCCCCCCACCCCCACCCCGATGAGGGTACCCATCAACCCGCGAGGCTCTGTCGGCTGCACAGCCCCACTGCCGGTGAGAGGCCCAGAGGCTTCACCGGCCCGGATTCCCCGCGGCCCCATAGGAGGTGTCTGCATCTGCAGCCTCCTGCGTTTCCAGGGTTCGTGATAGCTTTGTCCTTAAGTACATGATTAATGGAAAGGCAATGATAAATTTGATTATTTGGGCTGATTTCGCACCATGTTTATCTGTTCCAATTCTGTTCTCTATTTGGGTTAACTTCACATTTGTATTTGAATCAGCTGGCTCTGTGTGGTATTCCGCCTGAACTCCTAGGCAGTGGCACAATTAAGTACCATCCGTGTCCTGGCCTATTGCCAGGTGTTTAATGCTCTCTATAGCTGGTCACAGTGATGATATTTGGGTAATTCTCCTCTCAGTTAAGTTTAGTGACCATTGCTGTAAAATATGTAAATTCATTTTAGGCAGTGAAATTACATATTTTCTTCATGGAAGAAATGCATTGGACATCCTAAAATAATGGAGGCCTATAGGAAGGAGTATATAAGCCTGAAGGAATCAGCATTAGGAAAACAACATTGGAAAAGTTGATAGGTCTGTAAGGTGATACATCTTCTGCCTTTTATAGCTTGCATTTTATGGTTTTGAAGATGAAGTCTGTGGAGAAGAACAACATCTGGTACATCTCCAAAAATCTGACAATTTCAGAAATAGTTCCCACTGATTGGAAGGTTGCAAATTTTTTTTAATTTAGTAAAGAGCAGGGTGAGAAAATGAGCATCTTTAGAATAGTGAGCCTGATATTAATAGGCAAATGCTGGAATCTATTTTTAAGTCATAACGAAGTACTTGAAATTGGGCAGAGTCATCATGGATTTATGAAAGATTGTTTTTGACAAATTTGTTGGAATTTTGAGCTAGATGTAGTAGATGAGGAAAAAACAGTTTTGTTTGTATTTTGGTTTTCAAAAGGCTTTAATAGAGTGCCACAAGTTAGTGAGTAAAATTAGAGCTCTTGTTATTTGGGGTAACATACTGGTGTGAATTAATGGTGAGTTAATAAACAAACAAGGAGAATCAATGATTCTTGTTTGATTTGATAGGCTGTGATCAATGGATATACTGAAGGGCTGGTGTTTGATACCCCAAGTTCTGTGTAAATGATTTGGATGAAGGGATCAAGGTAATATCGCCAAGATAGAAAGCTAGGTGGCAGTATGGGCTACAAGGTGGATGCAGAAAGTCTTAAGGGGAATACAAGCAGGCCAGTAGAATGGATAAGCGCACGAGCTTGGCATCTTCTAGTAGCAAAGATAAACTGAGGTGATATAAAATGTGTTGGTTTTCAGTAGATCGAGTCTTTGTTCACTAATCATAAAGAAAAAATGCAGGTTCATTAGACATTTAGAATGTGTGTCGAGAAAAATGGTGTTAAAAATTATTCAGATCCTTTGTGAAACTATGTGCGGACTAATGCCTGTTTTCCTACTTGGGCGGGGGGGGGGGGGGGGGGGGGGGGGCAGGGCAGGGTAGGGCAGTTGGGCCCTTGCAGTGGAAGAGTATTACAGATATTTGCCAGATTGGGATGCTGGGTGAGCAATTGAGCAGCTGCAAGAGCCTTTATGATCATTTGTCCTTATTTATTATGTTATTGGCACGTCCATGTAATATCCAAATGCTGTTAATTCATTGTACTGTTTCGAAACTACAGTTCTCTTCAGCTTAGATTTGTTTCGTCTCAGCTTGGTTCATCAAGATTTATTTGGAGAGTAAATTTGAAAACCAAAACATTGAATGTGTATCTTAATTAAGCAACTAAAAACATGTTGTCCAAAAAATAAGTTAGAATGTAGAGAATAAAAGAAGAAAAACACACAATGCCACTAGTTCCTTAAATAGTTGTATAGCCAAGTGCAGTCAAAATTAGTTTTTCACTAAGGCTTTGATGCAGACATTGTAATTTTTATATATATCTTGGTTAATGGATATTGGCAAAATTAGCAGTCATTGCCCATCCTTAATTACAGAGTTGTGCGTAGGTAAGAGTTGACCATACTAGTAGGTCGGGCATATAATTTAGACCAGTGCAAGCGAAGATTGATTTCTTTCCTTGAAGAACTTTGTGAGCCAGATGGGCTTTTATGATAACCCAAAGGCTTTTCATTCCAGGTTTTATTTAAATATTTGAATTTAAATTCAACAGCTGCCAAATTGGGATTCAAACTTGAGTCCCCAGATCAATAGCCTGGGCAGTTCTAATTATTAATACCTGTTCTAATTATTACAGTTCTAATTATACCTTTTCTGTAAGATGGTGATCTTAATTGTTAACACTCCAGGGAGTGTAATTGTTAACACTCCAGAGAGTGATAGACAAAGTGAGAGTGGCATGCGTACATTCTTAATTTATTAAAAATCTTAGTCAATTATTTAGAGGGATGGGTTGGGAACCAATCTGAGCTAAGCTTATTAGGAAAGCTGAGTAGCCACAAGGAAGAAGAAATAGTGTTGTCTAATATGACTTTGGACTCTTGCCAAAATTATGAATATTAAGTAAGGTACAAATGTAAAATTAATAGGTCAATTAGGTGGGAAGCAAGGTTTTTGGGAACCAGAAAAGGAGGGGTTAGATATGGTGGATAAGGGCAGTTGTGAGTAAAAGCTGCACGTAAGCATATATTCTGTGTATTTCCCAAAATAACTGAGCAAATATTGATCAGTCACAGTTTCTCTTTCTGTATCTCAACATCTCATGACTGAAAACAAATAAAAGATAATAAAAAGAGTACAAAGAGAAAGAGGGGTTAGGATTAAATCTATTCATTAAGCTTCTTTTAAAACAAAAAACCAAAATAACATTTTGGGATTTGTATTTTTCCTGAAGCTGTGACATTGGACACCAGAGGCATATTGAGAGTACCCAGGTTCCTGGGTCGCAACAGGACTTAGAATTTGAACTTGAAAAATCTGTTCCTTTAACTATTGTTCGGTATTGGTATGGGTTTATTATTTTCATATGTACTGAGATACAGGGGAAAAACTTTGTTTTATGTACTATCCAGGCAGATCATAGCGTACTTAAGCACAACAGGTAGTGTAGAATACAGTGTTACAGCTACAGGGTTAGTTATAAAACATGGTAGATTGGAAGGACAAGGAAACATCTTTGGCATAGGAAAGGTCCAGTCAATAGTCTGATAACAGCAATGAAGAAACTGTTCCTGAATCTGGCGGTACATACTTTTGAGCTTCTGCATTTCGGCAAGATGGAAGAGGGTTAGAAGAGAGAATGGCCGAGGTATGATTGATTCTTGATGGTGTTTGTTACTTTCTCAAGGCAGTGTGAAGTGTAAATGGAGGCGAGTGGGGGTGGGGCTGGATTGTGGTGGACTCATAAATTGATATATAGGACAGTGGCACAAAATGATAATATGCTATTGCTTTTCTTTGTGCTTTCTGCAATTTGTAAGACGTTGAGACATTCTGGAAAGGTAGGAAGAGAGGTTTGTGGGGCATAAAACCCTGGATGGCTAAATAGGTTCTTTACTATGTAAAACTAACAGCTTGCATTTGAAGCAATCTATCACCTTCACCTGAGTAATGGCATAAATGTAAATATTAACATTTTAATTAATGCCTTTGGAAAAATGCATGGTAAATTGGTTGGAGAACACTTATAAAGTAATGTTTCAGTTGTCAATGTTCGAGTAACTTAGTGGGTCAGGCAGCATTTGTGGAAGGAAAAATCAGATGACGTTAATGATCGTCTTCAGATTGAATGCGCGGGGGACGAAAGTTGGAGAAAGTAATGAGGTGGGACAAAACCTGGCAAATGATGTATCGTGGGGTTATTCGCAAATGACTGGAGATGGTGAGGTGAAATGGTAAAAAGGTATTTGATAAGGAAAGAAGGGGTGTTAAATGGAAGACTGGAGGGAGAGATGACTGGAAGAAAACAGGAGGAGAAAGAGTTGGGGTAATAAAGGGAAATGGGGAACGAGTATATAAGGGGTAGGTGGATCATGGGAGAGATAAACTTGGGGAGGAGGGTGACCATCAGCACAGATTGTATTTATTTCAAAAACATCAAGTTGAAGGGGAGGCAATGTTAGTTGCATATTACAAATGACAAATAAAGCTGGTTTACTGTGGAAATTTGCCATTTGAAGAGCAGCTGAAGCAAATGCGCAACTTCTTTTGAAAGTATTATATTCTCAAAAAAATAGTGGAATAGTTACACATAAATGGATCACAACAATATAGGAAGTACTAGTGGATTTGGCCCATATCTAGTTTGGTATTTAACAATGTGTAGGAAGGAACTGCAGATGCTGGGTCTATCTTTGGTATTTAATAAGGTCATTGCTAATCTATTATCTATGTCACTTTCTTTCACTCATCTCACATGCTAACTCAGTGCTGAAACATTGATAGATTTCTTGAATGTATTCTGAATATTGGTTTCCTTGGCTCTATTGGGTAGTAAATTCCAAGACTTCTCTATCCTCTTAGTGATTTTATTTTTCTTTCATCCCGGTCAGAGTGCCTAGTTCCATTTTTGAAATGGTGATCCCAGGTGCGAGTCACCTCTGCCAAGAAAAATGCCATTCCTACTGCAAACCTGAGATGTCCTCCAAGAATGTTGTATGCTCCAGTAATATTTAGCTTACAAATGGATTTAGTAGCAATGTTACAAAATTTTGGGATTTAAAAAATCAAGTCTGCAATTTATCCCATCAGATAAACCATAAAAAGAAGTTTAATTTGTCACCTAATTCACTTTCATATCTTCAGCATTAAAAAGGTTATGGCCATTTTCATACTCAGAAATTAGCATCTTCTCTATTGCTTTTCCATTGACTTAACACAAAAGCTGTGAGCGAGGACAGTCAAATGGCCATAACTTTCTTAAAAATTAAGAAATCTGAAAGAAATTTTCAGTTATTATAGATTGAAGCATTCTGAAACAAATATGAAACAATCTTACTTAGATGACTTGAAATTAAAGCATATAATTAGTTAGTTACCTAATTGTAGCTAATTACAAAATTCAATTACTAGATCTAAACATCTATCAATTTCTTAAGAATAGATTAACATTTTTAAATAGCCTAAGTGTCCAAATAACATTCACACAAGAATTCACAATATAACATAATTTTTAAATCTCATTTTCATGGATTTATAGGCCAAATGGAAGGAATTTAATGTTTAATTGCTGTAAATTTATGGCCATTTAAATCGACTTGCCTGTGGGTTTTTCTGGAACACGACCATTTGGAACGTTGCGGTTTGCTGTGATTTAGATCCCCTTATCTGCATGAAAAACACTGCCGGTCGGTATGGGACTAAATCACGGTTTCGCAACTTAAAATGTGAACTAAAGGTATCTTAAGGACCACTTTTATACATAAAAATAAACCGCTTTATTTTACCTGTCACCTACATGAAATCCGTTCCCGTTGTCGGCGTTGACTTCTTTAGAAGCTGATTTTAAAATGACTCCAACGCTGAACGAGTCGGGCGATCTAAAAATCTTTTAATTTAAACAAATAAATAAAATAAATAGACAGAACGCCCGTCAGAACGATTCTTCAACAAAATATTGCACTCCAACCAAATATAATCCTGGACCACGTAAGAAAAAAAACGCGTTTTAACCCCCCCTCAAACGCGCCAAAATCGCGTACACGGCCAGTGGCAGAATTGCAGCGCCGCTGAAGGTAAGTATTGTAACATACCTATGAGTAGTGGGACACCTCGTCCTCTCCTTGGTACATACTTGTGCCAGTGATCTGTGAATGGAAACCCACTTCTCACCAGTGTTGGAGTAATTTGTCCAACTTTCTGGGCTTTTTTTCTTGTGCATATTTCAATAAATAATCCAAAGATTATTTTTAAGATTCTACATTTTATTTTTGACATTTTATACCTGTACTCATTCAGCAGAAGTGCCTCCCTAATCCTATTCACTTCAGTGATTTCCCCGTGGACCACGACAAATGGATCTTTCCCTTTCTCAGCCATGATCATATTGAATGGCGGTGCAGGCTCGAAGGGCCGAATGGCCTACTCCTGCACCTAATTTCTATGTTTCTCCTCCTGGTTTAACCCCTTTCTAGGTCAGATTAGTTTAATGCCATATACAGTGTACATCAGTGCAATGACATTCTTTCTCTGCATGGAGCTCGTAAACAGTATATATGCAATAATGATAGATATCGCAATGAACTAGAACACAAATCACTAGAATGGTGCAAAGGTTGTGCAAAAACAAAAACATTAAAGTGTAATAATGGATTAACCGAATGTGGTGGAGTTCAGAGTTGAGAATAAGGTAGTCTGGGAAGGAGGTGTGAAAGAGGTGATTAGTTCAGCAGTCTGATAGCAGTAGGGAAGAAGCCATTCTTAAGGCCACATTTCTGGTCCCTTAAGCTCCTAAATATTTTCTCTCAGAAGGTAGATGAGAGAAAAGGGAATGGCCATGGTGACAGATATACTTGACCGTAGTTCCAGCCTGATGCAACGCACAGTGAAGATGGATTGGATGAAAGGCAGTGACAAATCTTTGATGGAATGGGTTGTGTTCACCACTATTTGGAGCTTCGGGGAGTCAACAACAGAGCAGTTGCCATACCAGGCTGCGATGCGTCCCATCAGAATATTTTTTTTGTAGCACATCTGTAGAAGTTTGTGAAAATCCTCGTGAATATGCCGAATCTTCTCGGATGCCGTCCCTACAGCAGCTCCATTGATAACGACAAAACAACATTGATAATAGGTCCCTTTGATGGTCAGTACCTGTGATGAACCAGTCAGTGTCTGATATCTCTTATGTCTCTAGATGTTTGAGTGGCCAAACCAGACTGTTCCAACTAGTCAATATTCTCTCTACCGTATACCGGTAGAATTTCTAGAAAGTTTTCGTCGATGTACCAAATCTCCTTAATCTTTTCAGGAAGTAGAGGCATTTATGAGCCCAGGACAGATCTTCAGATATGTGCACAACGTGATAACGAAACTGTTAAATCTTCACTGCCGTCCTGTCGATGAAGACACCTTTGTGGATCCTGGCTTTCTCCTCCTAAAGTCAACAATCAACTCCTTGTTTATGACAGCAAGATTGTTGTTCCAGCACCATTCAGATTTTCAATCTCTCTCCCGTTATTGATTCAAACATTGTTACTGCCGAAGAGAGACACAACATATTGGAGTAACTCAATGGGTCAGCCACCATCTCTGGAAAGATGGATACGTAATGTTTTGTGTTTGGACCTTTGAGGTGTTATTATCATTCAAGTGTAATCACTGTATTTAAAGATGGTGTTAGAACTGTGTGGCCAGATAGTCATGGGTCAAGAAAGAGTAGAGCAGGGGACTGGGTATCAAGCGTTGAGGTGCCCCTGAGCTGATAGTTATTGAGGCCAACGTGCTGTCGCCATGGATCTAGTTATGGGGGGGGGGGGGGGGGGGGTGGGGGGGGGGGGGGGGGGGGGGGGGGGGGGGGGGGGGGGGGGGGGGGGGGGGGAGGGGTGGGAGCAGTTCAGTTTATTAGGCTCGATGAACGACAGCTTGACGTTCATAATCTTATTGTCTACATTAAAATATCAATTAGATGTTTGTACTTGTAATTTTATCCAGTTACTAATATACTTTCATGATACCAGTTTTAATTAAATGGATGCAGTGAACTATAATTTATAAGTTAGAGTGAACCCCATTTAAAATGGAAAAAAGAAACCACAACTTCAGCCAGAACAAAAAAGTTATTTTAATCTTTTTTCCTTTCAGTATGGATCTGTACCTTTGCTCTTGCTGCATCAAACTCTCTTTTCAATATACTTTATTCTGTAAGCACTGTACTCAGTGGGTATAGCACACTGTGTAAATGTTTGAAGCATTTCAGAACCTGAATTGAATAAGTTGCATGCACTTGGTTTCCATCATAACCTTGAACTCCCCAGATGAAGTATTTTTGATGCAATATGGAAAATCTTTGCACAGCAAATTCACCCTAAAAGGCAATGGAACCATACAATGAATTTTAAAACTTATGTTCATCAGGACATTAGAAAAGAGCTCAAGTGTGTTTAATTGTCATATGTACCAACAACCGAACAATGACATTCTTACTGGCAGCAACATTACAAACCTGTAAACACAATACACATGGATAATATACAATACACAAAAATGCAATAAATTGAGAACCCCAATGAAAGTGCAAAAAAAAATGTCCAAAGACCTTGGTGCAACTAAAAGACAGTTCCTATTTGAGGTTGTGTTCAAAAGCCTTATGGTTCTTTGTAAGAAGCTATTCTTGAACCATAGTAGTGGTCATGGAAGATATCAATATGATGGTAGACTGGCAAAATAGGGTTAGTGATGGGTTCCATTAGAAATAATTTGTATAGTATCTACAAGATGGCATCTTGGAGCAGCTTGTGGTTGAACCTACTAAGGAAAAGGCAGTCTGAAGAAGGATTTTGGCCCGAAATGTTGCCTATTTCCTTTGCTCCATAGACGCTGCCTCACCCGCTGAGTTTCTCCAGCACTTTTGTCTACCAAGGAAAAGGCAATTCTGGATTTTGTATTGTATAACAAACTGGATTTGATTTGAAGCTTAAAGTAATGGGGGTGGTGACCATAGTATAAGATTCAACTGGTAGTTTGAGAGGGAGGAGATGAAACCAGACATGTCAGTATTACTGTTGAGTAAAGGTAACGACAGAGGCATGAGTGAAGAGCTGGCCAAAGTTCATTCAAAAGGGACCCTAATAGGAATGACGGTGGAGCAACAATGGCAAGAGTTTATGGGAATAATTCGGATGACACGGGATCTTTTCATCCCAAAGAGGAAGAAAGATTCTAAGGGGAAAATTAAGTGACCGTGACTAGCAAAGGAAGTCAAAGACCGCAAAATATAAAAGAGAATACAAATAATGTTTCAAGATTAGCACAAATCTAGAGGATGGGAGGCTTTCAAAAACCAACAGAGTTATGGAAAAAGGCAATAAGGGTAGAAAATATGAATTTAAGCTACCCATTAATATAAAGGACACTAAAATGTTCTTCTGATATGTAAGGGGGAGAGGGGGGGGGGGGGGGGAAGAGTAGACATTAGGACTGCTGGAAAATGATGCTGGAGAAGTAGTAATGGGGAATAAAGAAATGGCAGCTAAATTGAATGTTTTTTGCATCACCAGCAATGTGCCCGAAGTTCTAGAGCATCAGGGAGGAAGAAGGTAATGCAGTTGCTATTACTAAGGCGACAGTGCTTGGGAAGCTAAAAGGTCTGTAGGTGGATAAGTCACCTGGACCAGATGGACAACGCCCCAGGGTTCTAAGAGATAGCTTTGCAAATTGGGCGGGCATTAGCAGTGATCTTTCAGCTATTGCTAGAGACAGGACTGGTCCCAAAGGACTGGAAAATTGTAAATATTACTTTGTTGTTCGAGAAGGGAGCAAGGCAAAAGAGGGGAAAATAGGCCACTGAGCCCGACTTCACTAGTTGGTAAGATTTTAAAGTCCATTATTAATTAAGGATGAGGTTTCCGAGTACTTGGAATCGCATGATAAATAAACCGAAGTCAGTGTCGTTTTGTGAAGGGCAGATTTTGCATGCCAAATCAGTTGGAATTCTTTGAGGACGTAAATAGCAGGATAGACAAAGGAATGTCCGTGGATGTTGTTTACTTGGAATTTCAGAAGGCCTTTAATAAGGTACTGCATGTAAGGCTGCTAAATAAGATGAGGACGGATGGTATTAGTGGGAAGATACTAGCATGGATGGAAGGTTGGCCAAATGGCAAAAGGCAATGTTTGGGAATAAGGGTTTTTATTTCCGGTTGTATACCAGTGACTAGTGGTGTTCCGCAGGATTGTATTGGGACCACTACTCTTCACGTTATGTATTAATGATTTGGATGATGGCATTGTGTGGGAAGGAACTGCAGATGGTGGTTTAAACTGAAGATGGACACAAAAAGCTAGAGTAACTCAACGGGTCAGACAGCATCTCTGGAGAAAAGGAATAGGTGATGTTTTGGGTTGAGACCCTTCAGACATCTGAAGCTGCTAGTGTAGAGGAAGCAGGGTGTCTGCAGAAGGACATAGACAGGTTCGGAAAGTGGGCTCAGAAGATGGAATACAATGTAGCAAAGTGTGTGGCCATGTATTTTGTGGGTAGGAATAAAGTGGTAGACTATTTTCTAAATGGAAGAACATCCAGAAATTGGAGGTGCAAAGGGACTTTGGGGTGCTGGTGCAGGATTCCTAAAAGGTAATTTGCAAGTTGAATCCGTAAAGGAAGGCAAATGCAATATTAGTATTCATTTCAAGAAGATTAAAATATAAAAGCAGGGATGTAATGCTGAGGCTTTATAAGGCACTGGTCAAACCGCATTTGGAGTATTGTGAGCAGTCTTGGGCGCCATATCTGAGGAGGGATGCACTGGCAGTGGAGGGTACAGAGAAGGTTTACGAGAATGATCCGGAGGAGGATTGAGTTAATGTATGGTGTGCATTTGATGACTGGGCCTGTACGCGCTGGAGTTTGGAAGGATGAAGTAGGAACTCATTGAAACTTACAAAAATAGTGAAAGGTCTGGATAGAGTGGATGCATAGAGGATGTTTCCACTGGTGGGTGAGTCTTGGACCAGAGGCCACAGCCACAGACTATGACGATGTAGCTTTGGAAATGTGAAGAGAAATTCCTTTAGTAAGAGTGGTGTATCTGCAATTCATTGCCACAGACTGCTGTGGAGGCCAAGTCACTGGGTATTTTTGAAGTATTTTAAAATTCTAACTGATTTGTTATGCACAATGTGCCCTTCACACTTTCTTGATTGGTAAAGGTGTCAAACGTTGGGGGGGGGGGGGGGGGGGGGGGGGGGGGGGGGGGGGAAGCAGGAAAATGGGGTTGAGAGGGAAAATAGATCAACCATGATTGAATGGTAGAGTAGACTCAGTGGTCTGAATGGCCCAATTCAGCTACAATGTATTATGGTCTTATGCACTCCAGGGAGTGGAAGTTTAGAATATAATTTATAATTAAAAGGTTGATAGTTTTGTTGACAAAATTATGCAGACTTGAAGCAGAAGTATTTAATAAAATAGTACTACAGGTGCACAACCTTTTATCCGAAAGCCTTGGGACCAGACAGTTTTCGTAATTCAGAATTTTTCGGCTTTCGGAATGGAAGATTTTTAGCGTAGATTTTAACGGCCGGCTCAGTGGTAGAGTGCTCGGCTCATATCCGCAAGGTCGCGAGTTTGCGCCTCGATCCCGGCAGTTACTCGATCGCGAGTTTGAGTCTTCAATGTAGTTTTTTCTTGCAGAATAGGAGAGAATGGGAAGGGTTAGGCTGGGATCATTCTCTGCGAGATAATCTTAGTGCGGGAGACAAGTGTAGGAGAGGTGTACTGACTGTGTGGGCAGAACTTTGGAAGTGATTGCCCACCATTCTCAAAAGCCGCTGTGTCTCCCTGTCCCTCCAACTCCAGAGGAAGCCGCTGCCCGATGGGCCGCTACGGCGACAAGTGGCAGTTCGCCCACAGCCCGAGCTGCGCCCCCTCATCCGCAACCCGGGTTCTTCTGGAGTTGGAGCGGGGCTGGGCTAGAGTTGTTGCTGGCTGTGAGTCTCTGGGATCTCTGTGCTTGCAGTGGGCCTGGGGGTCGGTGTCCCGATGAGGGGGCGCAGCTCGGGCTGTGGGCGAACTGCCACTTGTCGCTGTAGCGGCCCATCGGGGAGCGGCTTCTGGTGGTCCTGAAGTCTCTCAGCTCCTGTCCAGGGGGATGGCCGGAGACGTCAGGACCAACAGGAACCCGCTCCCCGATGCGCCGCTACAGCAGTTCGCCCACAGCCCGAGCTGCGCTCCCTCATCCGCAACCCGGGTTCCTCTGGAGTTGGAGCGGAGCTGGGCTAGAGTTGCTGCTGGCTGTGAGTCTCTGGGATCTCCGTGCTTGCAGTCGGTGTCCCGTTGGTCCTGACGTCTCCGGTCACCCCCCTGGAATGGAGCTGAGACTGGGAACTTTACCGCCCTTGCCCCCTCCCTCTGCAACTGCAAACAACCCCACAGTTCCCAGTCTCAGCTCCTGTACAGGGGGTGGCCGGAGACGTCACAGCCCGAGCTGCGCCCCCTCATCCGCAACCTCAAGACCAAGACGCACCTTGCACACCATCAGCTTCGGTCCCTACGGGGAGCGTGTTCCTCTGGAATTGGAACGGGGCTGGGCTGCTGCTGGCTGTGGGTCTCTGGGATCTCCGTGCTTGCAGTGGGCCTGGGGGCCGGTGTCCCATTGGTCCTGACGTCTCCGGTGACTGGCACTAGCTCCGACGTGAAGACAGTGCAAAGCCCCCGCGCCGGTGCAATGGGCGGGAGCTGGAGAGGGGAGGGAAGGGGTCACACACATGGCCGGGAAGCAGAGGGGTGTAGGTGGGGTGAAACTGAAGGGAGCGACACTGTGTATCGTGAGTCTACCGTGGGAACTTTTTTAACTCAGCGGGCAGGCAGCAGCAGATTGTCAATTATTAACCCTCCCGCCAAATATACCCTCACCTCTTTTATGAATGGGGATTTAGTTCCCCTTTCTTCGAGGACCGACCGGAGGTTCCGCTGTCACCTCTGCGGGCCGCCCTCGGTGAACGTTTTCAAGGACCTTTCTTCAAGGACTGAAAAAATGTCGCTATTCGGAGGTTTTCGTTATTTGGAACTTCGGATAAAAGGTTGTGCACCTGTACCAGATATTAAAATCTTGGGTGGACAAGTTGTCAACAGTGCATCCATTACTGTTGTGTTTCTTTGTCCAGATATCAGATTGTTAGAGAATGTTTATCTGAGCTTAGCAACCCAATATGCCGCCTTCCAACTAGCCTGCACTAAGGAGCAACTGTTTTTGAAACTGCTGTAAACGTTACCATTTACATTTGATGTGTGCAATGCTATTGAAAATTGTATTTAAATATGATTATACATATGTACTAAAACAATTTCATTGTTGCAAAAATGCTTTTTTTTTCCCCCCCAGATATTATCTGCAGAACAGGAAGTTCCTTGCACAGATTTGTTCAGTATTTGAAGATGAGACGTGGGATCCACAGAACGAGTATTCTCTTATGATTGACTTCGTGATTACATTTAAAATAGAAACTGAGTATGTAAGGCAAAATTGTTTATCAACATTGACTTTATGAAGAACCTCAAGTGTTAATGTTTCATTAAAGGGCAGACAGAACCATGTGGCGATTGCTTACACTGAAGCTTGGTCGGTTGTACTGCTGTTTGAAGTTCCTGTTTGTGGTGAGTCTATTGGTTTTCATGTTAATGAATACGCACACGTTATTCGACTCCTTTCAGAAGAATGAACTTACAGATCGTCGTTTCATTAGCCTCAACAAATGTCCAGCATGTTTTGGCACTAGCTGGTGTCGCAAGTTTATGAATGGCCAAATCACTTTTGAAACATGGGGTCGCCTGCGAATTCTGGATTTCTTGAATGTGAAAAATGTCTACTTCGCTCAGTATGGCGAGCCAAGGGAAGGTGCAAGGCGTATTGTTCTCAAACGCTTGGGTTCTAATCAAGAACTGATGGAGATGGAACAAAAGATCTGCAAAAGGGCCACGGGCCGACCTCGTTGTGATGTTACACAAGCTATGTACAAGACTCAGTTTTCCCGTTTAAATGGAGAAGTTCGGTTACTGACCCCAGATATTGTGGAAGGGTGGTCAGACTTGGTGCATTGTCCATCACAGAGACTCCTGGACAGAATCGTACGTAGGTATGCTGAAACAAAGGATTCTGGAAGCTTTTTGATGAAGAATTTGAAAGACTCTGAGCGGATGCAGCTGCTTCTGACATTGGCTTTTAACCCAGAACCACTGGTTCTTCAGGTATGATATAACATGTATTATCTACCTTTAGTTTCTGCAGATTTTGATTCTGGTTGTTTATTCATTCCAAAATAGTAGCTTAATGTTTCCATGTGTACAATATAATAACTGAGTTGAGGGATTTTGATTATAGGTATGTCAATGATAATTTCTGTTAAACAGGTATAGTTTTGGCAGTAATTGCTTGTACTTTAACATTGCTATTAATATAGAGTAACCTTCAGAATAATGGCAGAATGTTCTTTTTTTTTCTCAAAGCGTGTTAATGATATATGTAAAATGTTGGGCTAATTTGATAAATGTATATTTTCAAAATCTCTGATCTCTTTTGCATATAGGACATCAAATATGCTAAATTCTAAATGTGTTTGTTTTTGTCTCATTTCAATCCACAGATGGTTCTCTATAATGTGATAGATCCATTCCTAATGAAGCTCGTGTTATAGATAATGTTATAAAAACAATTGTGTCAATTGGCAATAGGATGTTCGTGGCAAGAGTTTCAGACTAAAAGCCCTGTCCCATAATAAGAGTTCATTCCAAGAGCTCTCCCGAGTTTAAAAGCAAATCAAACTTGTGGTAAGCACGGAGAATGAACGTAGCAGGTACGTCGGAGCTCGGGGACGTCTTTTAACGCAAACGGCAGGTACTCGGGAAGACTCACTAACGACAGGTAAGCACGGGAAGACTCATGATGATTTTTCAACATGATGAAAAATCTCACGGGAGCCCCGAGTACCGACGAGTGGCCATTACTGTAAATCTCCGAGTTCGAATCAGGGCAAACTCGGGAGAACTCTTGGAATGAACTCGTACCGTGTGACAGGGCTTTTAAAATTTGTTTGCAGGATTTTCAAAAAATAGAGGTCTTTAAAAATGTTTTGTTATTGCCAGCTAAAAATATTAGAAGCTGTAGTTACAGCTGTTATTTAGCTGTTGCTTCATAGAGTATCACTGAATAAGTGTCAACCAAAGATATTGCTTGTCAAGTTCTATGGCCATCTGCAATGAAACTTACAGACTGTTCTTAAGAGAAGATTATGTTCGATTAGGATATAGTATTATTTCCACAACTTTTTTTAACCAAAGACAGCTTTATTTCTCCTTGTCAAATTCTAAAGCAACTCTTAAGTAGCTTTTTATCTTCACATACGAATATAAATTAAAACATTTCTAACCCCAAGCTTCCCTATTCACAACTCTTTATCCTTCAGGGCTCACACCTGTCTTTTCATCCCTGGCCTTTGTCCAACAAATAATCTGCCAATTTAAAACGTTGGGGATCAGACTGTCCCCAACTCTGCTGCAGCTGACAGGGACACTGGAGGCAGGTCAATCATCAAAGGAGTATTTGTTGACATCAGAAGTATTGGAGAAGTCAAACAGCTCAACTATTACTCAGTTGTTTACATCTTCACTTGCTGTACTTTGGTATAAAACACGAGAATGTTCTTCTGTTTGACTTAAAGTTTTATTCCACAAAATGTTCCATTTGACATGCTTAGTTCAAGGATTTCATAGAATTGCTAAGCACATACGTAGCTTGTTTCCAAATGTCGATCGCCTAGTTTTCAATGTCAAGAAAATCTTCCTCGAAGCACTGTCACGTGTGCAGTTGTTCAAGGAAATGGCACCCAATATTCCGCTACCTCAGCCTGTTTTGACTAGGTACATGGCTCTCTGCTGTACTCTATGATGCTGCAAATTTTGAAATCGTCAGCAGTTTTGAAGAAGAATCTGCTGCAGTCAGGATCGTCAGTTAAATCATGCAGAAGAAGTCCCTCCACCGCGACCTTGTGTTTATTTGCTTCCAATTTTGTAAATTTCCCACAAACTCACTTCCCTTGAGAAACGTGGCGAAACATTAGTGAATAACTTGCAGGTTTTCAACAAAGTAACTGACAATATCCGTAAAATTCCTGTAGATGTAGGTAAAGATATACAAGGAAAATGTGAGAGTGATTTTAGCTATCAAAGATCTTGAAGAAACACAAAACATAGCTAAAGTTCTTAAAGGTAGTTGTAATGCACAAGATATCAACATGAATATAGTCTGTAGCTTATTTTGGGTATGCACCAGTGACCTCAGCTGAGGCAGAAATAGGTTTTTCACAACTGAAGCATATTCTGTCTGACGGATGGCATGGTTTAACACCAGATAATTTGTGTAGATTGGTTTATGCATGTCAACCAATCATATATGTCAAATCGTTTATTTCTGACTTAATGTATATGGCTCAGAGGTGCCGCTTTGAAAATATGACTGACCAGCTAACATGGGACATTTTAGTGACTGGGATTAGTGACCAAAAGCTAAGATCTAAACTTCTGCGAAAAGCTGATTTAACATTAGAAGAAGCCGCGCACGCTTGTCGTATGGCAGAATTTATTGACCCATTAAACAGTCCGCTCGGAACCGAAACCAAATCCATTAATCAGACAGGACTCACCAGGCAGCGAGCACAGACAGATAACAGGTGATTTATGACCCAAGCAAGCCAGGCAGCTAACAGTGAGCCTCCCAAAAGATGCCCCAATTGCAATTAATTGCACAACAAGCAATCGCCTTGTCTTGCATATGGAAAGGCCTGCAATTATTGTAAAAAATTAAACCATTTCGCTGCCGCCTGTCGGGCCCATGGGAAGAAATCACACAGTTCTAGACCTAATCTCAACTTCTTGCAACGAGACAAAAACAATTCCATTCTCCATACCAGCTCGACACCGCCCACGATCACAGTCCAATTAATTTGCAAGAAAATTCAACTGTTTATTCATTACGGCATGCTGTTGGCAAGATCTCCGACCCTACAGTTCTGGTTACTGTCAGCAATGTCGGCTTCGAGGCCAAATTGGATACAGGTGTAAAGGTCAAAGCAATGTCAATCAACCTCTACAACAAGATCAGAAATAACGAGCCACTGACAGCTCCACTTTGCATGCTTATGGGGGGGAGGTGCTGGGTCCACTGGGAAGAGCCACTTTCAAATGTGCGCCGGAAAAAAACACAAATCTGACCATCTATGTCTTGAACTCTAACTCTCTGACTCTGCTGGGCAACCGTGCTTGCCAGGATCTGGGGCTGATTTTCTTTGACAAAACGGTCCACAAGCTGCTGATTTCAATGGACCCGTTAAAAGAATACCCCGATTTGTTCAATAACAAATTAGGCAAGCTGCCTGTGACCTACAAGATATCTACCAACCCCAACGTGGCACCTGTCGTTCGTGCGCCACACCGTTTGTCACATGCCATGAATCTGAGTTTAAAAATTTGGTCTCCTTGGGCGTGCTCGAAGCAGTCAGTGAGCCCACTGATTGGGTGTCAACCATGGTTGCCACTCTCAAGAAGGATAAAAATGAAATCCTCCTGTGCATCAACCCGAAAGACTTGAACTCTGCCATTAGGCGCCCCCACCACCCCATGAAGACTGTCGAGGATGTTGCAGCAAAGGTCGGATAGGCCACCCTTTTTTCGGTCCTTGACGCAAATAACTCTTTCTGGCAGATACCGCTGGACAACGAGTCGTCAAACCTCACCACATTTGCCACCCCGTTTGGCAGATTCAAGCTTCTGAGAATGCCATTCGGAATCAACTCCGTCAGTGAGGTCTTCCAGAGGACCATGGAGCAATTGTTCCTGGACTTGCCGTATGCCATTATTGTTGACGATATCCTGGCGTATGGCAAAGATGCGCCAGAACATGATCACAACCTGAGGCTTGTCATGGAGCAGGCACGTCAGATCAACCTCAAGCTCAACCCTAACAAATGCAAGTTCAGGGTTTCAGAGGTCACCTACGTTGGCCATGTATTCACTCCCGATGGCCTCAAACCTGATCCGAAGAAAGTTGCTGCCATCACAGAGATGCCTGCCCCCACAGACGTGCATGGCCTGAAGTGCTTCCTGGGCATGGTAAGCTATCTTGGCAAATTCATATCAAACCTCAGTGAACTAAGCACACCTCTACGACAACTAACTGGGAAGGACACTGCCTGGTCCAGCAACATCAGATAGCATTTGACGCTTTAAAATCAAAGCTGACCAGTGCACCGACCCTGACATTTTTCGATCTGAAATGTCCGGTGACGATCACCTGTGATGCCTCGTGATTCGGGCTCGGTGCAGCCTGCCTACAGCCATCTGCTGATGGTACCCTGCTCCCTGTCTCGTATGCCTCCCGTACCATGACCGACACTGAAAAGCGCTACGCACAGATCGAGAAGGAGCTGCTGGCTGTCGTCTTTGCCTGTTCCAAATTCAATGACTTCGTCTTTGGAAACACTTTCACAGTCGAGACAGACCACCAGCCACTGGTGACAAATCTGAACAAACCCATCCATGCCGCACCAGCTCGCCTGCAGCGTTTCGCTTTCACTATAATCTACAAAAAGGGTAAGGACATGCACATTGCGGACACTCTCTCGTGCACCTCGGACATCTTGCAAACGACATCCCTACGAACGGGAAGATTTTACAATACTCGGCGTCGACTTTGTGCCTACTGAACAACTGCGCAGCCTAGCCGAACAAATTCAGCATACCACTAAAGCCTCTACTGCCGGGCCAGGTCGCTCGTCTACAAACTTCTATGGGACACTCCCATCTGGGTACTGTTGTCGGCCCGGCTGATGAACCACGATCTTACTTTGTGGACTATGAGGGAGCCGTGTACCGCAGAAGTCGCCAACACTTGCTTGCCGTGCGGGAACCACATCCGGCACTAGCCGGACCCCATGCTCCAATGCTCCAGTTCCAGCCGCCTGTTGCCGTGCCTTCTACCCCTCCACGTCCCGCGGTTGTGACTAACCATGGGGTTTCCCCTCCTGAATGTTGCCCCTTTCGGACACCACAAGTCTCTCCCACGCTTTTCTCGCTTCTGGGTTCTCCCAATCCGCCTAATCTTTCAGGAGAGTGAGGAGCGGGCTTTGTCCGTATGCGTTCGGGCTGTGTTAGTAGACCGCCTGATAGCTATGGCGAATATGTTTAACTCTAATGGCATGGGTGCCCATTACACTTAGTCTTTAGGGGGAAGGATGTAGATTGGTTTATGCATATCAACCAATCATATATAAGTTAGCATCACTAACCTCACCTTACTGTATCATTTATTCTAACACCTACTTCCTCCACTGCTCAGTTTGTACAGCAGTCAGGATGCTCTGACAACTAATCATCCACTGTTCTGCTAGAGTCTACATACTGATTAAAGATGATTTTTGGATCACATAAAGTGTATGACTCGTTTACAATTTTTTTTTAAATGCTAGTAATTATGTGCAACCAGGCAACTTTGGTCATTTTATGTAGCATGCCTTTATATTATAATTTTTAACCATATTTTGGTGGTGGAAATACATGCCTTTTTTGTCAATAAATTTTATTATGCCTTTTTGCATGCTTATTTCAGAGTTTTTTAGCGCCTAAACATCCTGGCTCTAGCGATTAGTAAGCTCGCCAGTGTACTCTTTCTTCTTAATAATGTTCCAAACAGTTGATTTTGGTAAGCCTAAGGTTTGGCTTGGGTCTCTAACAGTTTTATTCTTGTTTCTCAGTCTCATAATGGGTTCTTTGACTTTCATTGGCACAACTTTGGTCCTCATGTTATTAAACAGCAATAAAAGTTTCAAGGTGATGGAAAGACTGGAGGAAAGACTAGGTGCTGAGAGCTCTCTTCTACCTGCATTAAGGAGGCAATTAAACATGCCTGAGCAATTTCAAACACCTGTGAAGCCATGTCCCACTCATTATGTTGCCCTTAATTGGGGGGGGGGACCGTGTATAAACACAGCTGTAATTTCTACACGGTGAAACCAAAATGTATAAAAATGGCCTTTATTAAAATCTGATAATGTGCACTTTAACCACATTGAATTTTTTTCTATTGCAACTCTCAAATTGTGGAGTACAGGGCAAATAAATGATGGGTCTTTGTCTCAAACATTATGGAGGGTACTGTACGAGATATCTCTGTCCTACAACACCTACTATGGCCCCACCATTTACTATTAACTGGGTAAACTTTCTAAAATACGACACCTCGCACTTTATCTTGCAGAGGTTTTGTTGGTTACCTTAATCAGAACTTTGCTCTCAAAGCAGTTTTTGTTATCAATTAAGTTTCAAGCACTTTTCAACAATTGTTGGTGTCAGCTATTGTTTTTGCTATCTGACTGACATATGATCTTCTCTGCGGTCATGTGATTTTTGGTTTGAAAAGACAATGTAGGTTTCACTCGTGTATATTTATGTCCGTGCTTGCAGTTAAGCAGTTTCATCAGTTTAATGAGTTTGTACAGTTTATACACTGACAATAGAATAAAAGAAACACACGAACATGGCTAGGTTCATTTTTGCTGCTGAATTTGGCAATCCTTCATTGTAGGATTGATGTAATTACTAAATTGAATCCAAAAGAATTGTTACTTAACCATTATCACGAGAAATAAAACCTCGCGTAACAAAAGTAAGATTTCAGCCTATTTCCTTTGCTTCATAGATGCTGCTACACCCGCTGAGTTTCTCCCAACACTTTTGTCTACCTGCATAATTAAAATGAGGGTGTACTATATGTTATTGGGACTGATATGCACTATGACAATTGGCTATTCAATCAGCCATTGAGTCCTTTTTGCCCCAGCACCAACGAGGCAATACGAGCGCTTCTACCTCCGCCTCACAGCATACTTCCATGGGAAGGAGTCCTCGCCCCCCACTGATGACCCCTTTTCCCGTCTCCAACGCACCATCTCCTCGTGGAACCCCCCTCGTGGCCAATTTCCGGCTTTAGAACTTTTCATCAATAACTGCCGTCGCGACATCAACCGCCTCAATTTCTCCACTCCCCTGTCTCACTCCAATCTCTCACCACATGAACGTTCTGTCATCGACTCACTCCGCAACAACCCAGTTTGGGTTATCAAACCCGCTGACAAGGGAGGTGCCGTGGTAGTCTGGCGCGCCGATCTCTACAAAGCTGAGGCCACGCGCCAACTCTCGGACACCTCCTCCTACTTACCCCTGGACCATGACCCCACTGACGAGCACCAGGCCACCATCTCCAGCACCATCACCAACTTCATCCACTCCAATGCCCTACCCGACCGAGCCTCCAACCTCATCGTTCCCCAGCCCCGCACAGCCCGATTTTACCTTCTCCCTAAAATCCACAAACCTGACTGTCCCGGAAGACCCATTGTCTCTGCCTGTTCGTGCCCCACCGAACTCATTTCCAAATAACTTGACTCCATCCTATCACCCTTGGTAAAATCCCTCCCTACCTATGTTCAAGACACCTCAGACACTCTCTGTCGTCTCCGCAAATTCCATTCTCTAGGCCCTCACCCCCTCATCTTCACCATGGACGTCCAGTCACTCTACACCTCCATCCCCCACCACGATGGTCTCAAAGCCCTCCGGTTCTTCCTCAACCAGAGAAGCAACCTATACCCAGCCACTGACACTCTCCTCCGCCTAGCGGAGCTGGTCCTTACCCTTAATAACTTCACGTTCGACTCCTCCCATTTCCTCCAAATACAAGGCGTAGCTATGGGCACACGCATGGGCCCCAGCTATGCCTGCCTATTTGTCGGTTACGTCGAGCAATCCTTGTTCAATACATACCAGGGCCCCATCCCCGACCTCTACCTCCGCTACATCGACGACTGCTTTGGTGCCACCTCCTGCACCTGCACACAACTGACTGACTTCATCCACTTCACCACTAACTTCCATCCGGCACTCAAATACACCTGGACCATTTCCAACACTTCCCTACCATTCCTTGACCTCACTATCTCCACTGCAGGTGATAGACTTCTTACCGACATACATGAATTCTCCCAATTTTGTTAGTCCTTGCTATCTCCCTCTGCTGTCTCCTCCCATCCCCCAGCCTTCGGGCTCCTCCTTTTTCCTTTCTTGTCCCCGCCCACCCCTGCCCCCGATCAGTCTGAAGAAGGGTTTCGGCCCGAAACGTTGCCTATTTCTTTCGTTCCATAGATGCTGCTGCACCCGCTGAGTTTCTCCAGCCTTTTTGTGTACCTTCGAGGCAATATACCAGGCTGGATTATTTGTAGATCCAGAAACTGCTATTTATCTTATGGAATCCACTATCACAACAATATCCACAGCAATATATTCGGATGTACAATCATATGTCCACCGGGGATGCCTACCTTTCCAGCCAATCCTTAAAAGTGGTCTGACTAAATGTATGGAATGAAACGCATGTTTTAGCTTTCTTGAAGCAGTGTACACACTGTTCAGGCACAAATAGCTCAATATTTTGATAATACATATTATGCAAAAACTTCCTCTTTATTTTAGTATCTCTGGTACATCAATCAATCAATCAACCTTTATTGTCATCTTGCAAGCAACAGTTATACAGTGCAAAATGAAAAGACGTTTCCCAGGGAATATCGGAGCATCGCACATGAAATTTAAAACGTTTCACACATAATAACACTAAAAATAACCCAGTCCCTGATGGAACAGTATAAATAAATAGTTGAAAGCAGGTAAAACACAACGTTAAAATACAATAAACCAATCATAAAAATGTCCGGGGCAGCTGATTTGAGTGGCCAGTGCCAGTTATTAAAGTGTCCATGCCAGCCGCAGAATCAAGTGACTGTGAGTACAGAGTGACTGTTTAGCAGCCTCACAGCCTGTGGTAGGAAGCTGTTTAGCAGTCATGTAGTCCGGGCTTTGATGCTTCGATATCTCTTGCCTGATGGCGGGAGTTCCAGGTGTATGTGGAGGGGGTGCAGTTTGTCCTTAGCAATTCTCTGAGCTTTTTTCAGGCAGCGGCTCTGGAACAGTTCATGTACCGAGGGTAGGGAGACGCCAATGATCCTCTCTGCTCCCCTCACTATCCTCTGCAGAGCCTTCATGTCCGAGCAGTTGCAGGTGGAGTACCACGTATTTATGCAGTACGTGAGTACAGACTCCACCGTACCCATGTAGAAAGTCCTGCAGATGTTGGTGGGGAGTGAGGCCTGTTTTAGTTTCCTCAGGAAGTGCAGTCGCTGATGGGCCCGTTTGACGGTCCCAGTGGTGTTCCTGGACCAGGTGAGGCTGTCTGTAATCTTCACACCAAGGAACTTTATGCTCTCCACTCTCTCCACTGCAGTGCCACTGATGTTGAGGGGTGTATGCTTTGGCTGCGCCCTCCTGAAGTCGCCAACCATCTCCTTCGTTTTGTCGACATTTAATTCTAGATTATTTTTGCCGCACCAGTCCACTAGTTTTACTTCCTCCCTGTACATTGATTCGTCATCTCCGCTGATGAGTCCCACCACTGTTGTGTCATCCGCGAATTTTATGATCTTATTGTCCCTGAATCTGGCAGCACAGTCATGTGTGAGCAATGTGAACAACAGCGGGCTGAGTGCACAGCCTTGAGGGGAGCTCAGCGTGATCGAGCCTGAAGTGTTCTTGCCAACATGGACTGACTGCGGCCTCTCTGTCAGAAAGTCCAAGATCCAGTGACACAGGGTGGTGTTGAGGCCCAGCAGGGTTAGTTTCTCCACAAGTCTCTGTGGGATGATGGTGTTAAACGCTGAGCTGAAGACAATGTACAGGATTCTGGCATATGTGTTATTGTTTTCCAGATGTGTGAGTACTGTGTGCAGCGTGGTACAGATGGCATCCTCTGTAGAACGGTTGGGGCGATAGGCAAACTGGAGGGGGTCTAACGTTGAGGGGAGGCTGGCAGTAATGTGGTGTTTCGCCAGGCGTTCAAAACACTTCATTATTATTGGGGTCAGGGCGACAGGGTGGTAGTCATTTAGGCAGGCAACCACTGGTTTCTTCGCTATGGGGATTATCAAATAAATAAAATCCTCAGTTAACTTCCCTAAATCTAGAGGGGGGGAGGCTAAAATAAGATTTTTCCCAATGACTTTATACCTCAAAGCAGCATTAAAATATCCAATTTTGGTGTGTAGTGTAACTTGTGGTTTGGATTCATAGGATTAAAATTATTAGCCTTTTGGCATTTTAGTAACTGCATAAATAGCATTTTTTAATTTCTACTTCTTTAAAAGTGTAATCGATAAAACAAATATTTGACTATTACTGTCATAAGGATCAATTTAATCTGAAGGACCAAATCAAGCTTATCAAAGGCCAATATTTTATCTGATTATAGTTCTGTAACAAAGTCCCTTCTTTACTCCACTCAACCCCAAATGTCAAGCTTCACCTCCCTGGTTGCAAAATATAATTTGCAGTTTATTTGTTTAATTTTGGCATCCTAATTTACACATCATTGCGTTTTAATTTCCCTGCTGTGTTTATAGGATCTAATAGTAATTGAACCTTAAACATTTGAGTTTTTAGAGAGTGTGATGTGCTAACAATGTAAGTTCAGGCATTCAGAAATAATTGCATGGGATTGATTTTGCATTTATCTAACACGTTGAGTTACTGCAAATTAAGTCATGTCAGTTGGCAGGTTTTACCATTAATTTATAACTGAGAAATGTAGCCTAGAAGTGCAAAGTCATCATGGCAGGCAGTATTCCAGATTACATTTTCTGCTCTGAACTTTTAAATGTATCACTTCATAGAATTGGGCTATGTTGTCTAATTAGTCTCTCCCTCTTCTTTGTGATCCACACCTTCCATCCCATCCAATCCAGTTGAAATATCCATTTTCCCTTCTTGCATGTAAAACCTCTTAAATGTACCAGTACTGTTCTCTTCAGTTATTCTATATCATTGCCATTCTTAAGAAAAAGTATTTTCTACTCAATGACTGCTGTTGGTCCTTTGTGGAGATGTTCAAAATGAGCTAATTTCTTGGCTCTACAAGGACCAACTTGCATTTGTGTACTGGGATACCTCCAAGTACTTTACAATAAATTTTCAAAATGTGATTAGTGTTGTGAAGAAATAGTGGAACATTACAATGGTTAAATAATCTGTGGCTGAGAGAATTATGTTGTTTTTAATCATGCAGCTGCTCTTTATTAAACAGTCCTATAACTTGTTGGGGTGGAGTTGAATGTGCAATGTTTGCTTGAGGATCCATTTAGGAATGACACTGTTCTCCCTAGGTCACCCGACTTGTAAAGGCCCAGGTTTGCAAATGAATGTTTGGGAGAGCAACAGGGTTTACTGGCTGCTGTGGAGCTTCACGCAACTTCAGCGATCTGGGAACTTTGTCCGGGGCACATGTGAACATTGGATCTAATGTGCTACAATGCTAGGAACTATAGTCTGTGGAACTACAATCTATGGATCTAATGCACTACAATGCTGAGAACTATAGTCTGCACTTTGTATCTTCCCCTTTGCTTGTTATATATCAGATATTTGAATAGCATGCAAAACAAAGCTGCCCATTTTACCTCGGTGCACATGACAATAATAAACTTAAACCTAATCTTTGGCTGAGTTGAACATACTGGTTTAACTACATTTTTATTTATGTATAGATACTTTGCTTTTATTCGCCAAGGCATAGTGGATTTATTATAGCTATCAGTTATGATTATTTATTGTGGTGGCTTTATTGTGTAGGATTATTTATCAACTGTCACATTTCAGTAAAATCTTTAGTTTTCTGAACAATCTGCACTTGCTGAAACAGACTGATCCAGATTGTTCACTGTACCTCGGTATACATGACAATAAACTAGTCTGAACTGTTCTGAAACTTTGGTTAGTAAGCAATGGCTTAATATCAAGTCTTTTTATTTGAAATGTTTAGCATATGATGGAGAAAATTTGAAGTGGATATTATATCACAAATTATTTGTAAATGTTTATGAATACAGCAGCTTTTGGGTGTGGAAAGAATTGGCTGGTGCATTACACTTGCATTATAATGTTTTTTGCATTTGGGTTCCCATTAAAAATTATTTGGAACACCATTATGTCATGCTTAGCATTAATTTTTTACTGGTAACCCAAAACATCACCCATTCCTTCTCTCCAGAGATGCTGCCTGTCCCGCTGAGTTACTCCAGCATTTTGTCTACCTTTGATTTAAACCAGCATCTGCAGTTCTTTCTTACAGATTTTTACTCTGCTTAGTTATTTGATTATTTTACAGCTTGAATGCCATTTACTAGTGCACTGAAATATTACATTGCTACATTTCAGTAGAGTGCAGATTAGGTAGTGGGATTGCCCAAAAATGATTATGGTATATTGAATATAATTTATTATAATTGATTCATTATTCATTTAAATAGGTTAATCATATTACACTGTCATCTACTGCATGCCGTTTACCTAAACAATGCAATGCATAAAAATGAAGGCAAAGCAAGACATGAGAGAGGGGAGATTGCTGGGCATTTACATAGATCTTTGTACCCTGTCTACCCACAGGCAAGGTCCTGGAGGACTGGAAAGTAGCAGATGTTCCTTTGTTTATGAAGAAAAATGGGGATACTCCAGGAAATTATAGGCTGGTAAGCCTCACATCAGTGGCAAGGAAACGTGAAGATTTGTGGGGATGGGATAACTTGCATTTGGTAGAGAATGGGCTAATTTGGGACAGTCAACATGACTTTGTGTGGGGTAGGTCACAACCTTACAACCTTACAATCTTACAACCTTAATTGATTTTTGAGGCGGTGACAAAAGGAATTGTTGAAGGTATGATGGTGGATGTTGTCTACGGCCTCTAGTCAGGCATTGGGTAAGGTCGGCTGGTATTAGTTTATTAGCCCATGTACCAAGATATATTGAAGTGATCTAGAAGATTAAGATGGATGGGTTCCATGGTCATTAGGTAGTTTGAATCCAGAAATTCCAAAATGATCAGTGCTTGGATCTGTTTGTGGTATGTCTATATATATGTGTGTGTGTGTGTGTGAAAACCTTTTGTGTGCTAACCAATACATGATTACTATCCATCCATTTACAGTGTATAGATACATGATAATGGAATTACGTTTAGTGCAAGTTAAAGCCAGCAAAGCCGATCAAGGAGCGGCCGAGGGTCATAAAAGAGATAGATACTAGTTCAGCACTGCTCCCTGATTGTAGTAGGATGATTCAGTTGCCTGATAATAGCTGGGAGGAATCTCTCACCGAATCCCTGAATTATTAAAAATGCAGATAAGTTAAAAGCTTCTACCATAACAACCTCATGCCTATCACCAAAGAAGGAGCATTTTTTGGAGAAAATGGAAGATGTGCTTTGCATTTGGGTGGATGACCAATGTGCCCTTAAGCCAATTTATCATATTTTCAGGCACCTGCCCTGGTTTCAGATCGAGACCCTTCTTCAGACTGGTTAGGAATAAGAGCAACGAAAGATATAGATGATGTGACGAGATAAAGAAAAATGAATGAAAGATATGCAAAAAGGTAACGATGATAAAAGAAACAGGCCATTGTTAGCTGTTTGTAGGGTGAAAATGAGAAGCTAATGCGACTTAGGTGGGGGAGGGATAGAGAGGGAATGCTGAGGCTACCTGAACTGAGAGAAATCAATATTCATACTCCAGGTGCACAACCACAGGAAACCGAAAAGCTCCAAAAACCGGCCATATTTTCCAGGATGTTGTCTGCACACCAAAGCTCGCGTTTGGCACCAAACTTGACCCGAAACGACCCACGGTCAACCCAGGTCTGTACTACTGTAGCGGCTGCCTCCTCCCCGGGGTGACACTTAAAGATCTGTAAATCATTGCTTAAATGTTAGTCAGTTAGTTTGGAGGGCTTTTATGTGAAGGGGGGGGGGGGGGGGGGGTGAAGGGGGAAACTTTAATTCTTAGTCCCCTACCTGGTCAGAGAGGCGGGGAGCGGGCAATGCCTTACCGGGTCGCCGTGCAGTAAGCTCTGGAGCGCTGTGGCCGCCGACTCCCAACATCGCGGAGCTGTGGGCGGCGCCGGTTGTAGCTCCGACCCCGGCAACTCTACCCCTGGCTGCGCGGCGCTCCAAATCCAGCGCGGCCGCGGCCGGACGCCCGCAGCCCCAGCTCCGCGATGTTGTGTGTCGGCGGCCACAGCGCTCCGGAGCTTACCGCACGGCGACCCGGTAAGGCATTGCCCGCTACCCGCCTCTCCGACCAGGTAGGGGACTAAGAATTAAAGTTTCCCCCTTCACCCCCCCACCACATAAAATCCCTCCAAACTAACTGATTAACATTTAAGCAATGATTTACAATGATTCCCCGGTCTCCGGGGAGGAGGCAGCCGCTCCAGACTTTTCAAGCCGCCCGCGCTACCTACCTAATCTATGCTAAAAATCTTCCATTCGGAAATCCGAAAAATTCCGAAATCTGAGAAGTGTCTGGTCCCAAGGCTTTCCGATAAAAGGTTGTGCACCTGTACTGGGCTGGAAGCTGCCCAAGCAAAATATATGGTGCTGTTCCTCCAATTAGCATTTAGCCTCACTCTGACAATGGAGGAGACCTAGGACAAAGGTCTGTGTAGGAATGGGAAGGAGAATTAAACTGTCCAGCAACCGGGAGATCGAGCAAGTTCAGGCAGGCTGAGCGAAGGTGTTCCGCGAAATAATCACCCAGTTTGCGTTTGGTCTCGCCGATGTATAAGAGTCCACATCTTGAACAACGGATACAGTAGATGAGGTTGGAGGAGGTGCAAGTGAACCTCTGCCTAACCTGAAAGTACTGTCGGGGTCCCTGGACCGAGTCGAGAGAGGAGGTATAGCGACTGGTTTTGCATGTTCTGTGGTTGCAGAGGAAGTTACCTGGGGAGGAGGTGGTTTGTGAAGGGATGAGTTAACCAGGGAGTTATGGAGGGAACGATGTCTGTGGAAAGGGGTGGAGATGGGAAAATGTGGCTAGTGGTGGGATCCCGTTGGAGATGGTGGAAATTTCGGAGGATTATGCGTTGTATGCGACGGCTGATGGGGTGGAAGGTAAGGACTAGGGAGACTCTGTCTCTGTTGCGACTAGGGAGTTGGGATGTAATGTTAACATTGTACAAGGCATTGGTGAGGCCAATTCTGGAGTATGGAGATGGTGGTCAACAAAATTTCGGAGGATTAGGGGGGACTTGATGTGTTGTATGCGATGGCTGAGGGGGTGGAAGGTAAGGACTAGGGGGACTCTGTCTCTGTTGCTTACTAGATAGGGGAGGGGGAGCAAGGACAAGGGGACATGACATGAATTAAGGGAGAGTTTAGGGGCAGGGGGAACTTCTTTAGTGGGGTCTCATCTATGGGAAGGGAATGGATATGGGCAGGTATATGGGAGAGATTATGTTTTCGGGAACCCTGTTTCCGTGCTGTAATTGTTATATGGTTATTGGGCGAGGGGGAGCCTGAAGAACGAGTGAAAAGAGGGGAACCCCGGTCCCTAAAAAAAGGATGTCCTATGTCCTAGTATGGAATGCATCTTGGGCACCGATGTGGCGTAGACAGAGGAATTGGGAGTAGGGGATAGAGTTTGCAGGAAGCAGGGTGGGAAGAAGTATAGTTGAGATAGTTGTGGGAGTCAGTGGTTTTGTAATAGACATCAGTCAATAGTTTGTTTTCTGTAATGGAGACTGAGATCAAGAAATGGGAGGGAGGTGTCAGGAGATGGTCAAAGTAAATTTGAATGCAGGATGAAAATGAATGGTGATGTTGATAAACTTGAGCATTGATTCGCCTATTCATTAGTCCCGCAGTTCTTTACTGGTTATTTTGGTCATTGTGTGATAAATTGTCTCATTCAAATGGTTTAAAATAGTTTCAACTTAAATAGAATTTTACGCTCTTATTGAATAAATGTTGAATAATACCTTTGAAACTTAGGTTTTTTAAATGAAATTATTTAACAGCCATGTTCCTATGGTTGAAGGGAGGTGTAAAATAAATACAGATGCCTAGTGAGAAAGTTTAAAAAGAATATTACATGTTTATTGTTTAGAATTTTTTTCCCCCCAAAATGGAACAAAATGACAGTTTGGATAGATTATTCCATTTACTGTTATTTGGTATTCATTAATTGGTGCAAAAAAACATGATAAAACCTCTTGGAGATAATATTTTGTGTAACTAGAATTGGTACATTTTGCTACTGCCTAAAAATAAATAAATTCAAGATATTCGGTGCAGTAGGTGTTCCCACAAGGAATAAGGGTTGGACTGTCAAATCTGAATTCCCTTAGATGGTTAGATCCCAGAGAGCGAGAGGATGGGACAGAGGGATTATATCATTTAGAGAACTTTACAGTTATCCTTGAAGTTTAAAGCAAGTTTATTGGTGAAATTAAGAAGGTAAATTGGGAAAGTGAAGGCATCAAAATGTTGATGGATAAAATGAAAGAAAATGTAAAACATTTTTTTTTTTAAATATAAAAAGGAAGAGGCAAACTGAATAGGGACTAAAAGGGAGCAAAAACGTGGAGGGATTGGGTCTTTATGCTGTAAGAGAACAATGCTAATTATATTACCGAGAAAGTGGGAGAGATATTGAATCGGATAAACATAGTAAAAGAGGATGGTACACAAAAAAGCTGGAGAAACTCAGCGGGTGCAGCAGCATCTATGGAGCGAAGGAAATAGGCAAAGTTTCGGGCCGAAACCCTTCTTCAGACTGATCGGGGGTGTGGGAGGCGGGGACAAGAAAGGAAAAAGGAGGAGGAGCCCGAAGGCTGGGGGATGGGAGGAGACAGCAGGGGGACTGAGGAAGGGGAGGAGATAGCAAGGACTAACAAAATTGGGAGAATTCGATGTTCATGCCCCCAGGATGCAGATTCCCCAAGCGGAATATGAGGTGCTGTTCCTCCAATTTCCGGTGCTGCTCGCTGTGGCCATGGAGGAGACCCAGGACAGAGAGGTCGGAGACGGAGTGGGAGGGGGAGTTGAAGTGCTGAGCCACCGGGAGGTCAGCTTGGTAATTGCGGACCAAGCGGAGGTGTTCGGCGAAACGATCGCCCAACCTCCGCTTGGTCTCACCAATATAGATCTGCTGACATCTAGAGCAGCGGATGCAATAGATGAGGTTGGAGGAGATGCAAGTAAACCTCTCTCACCTGGAACGACTACTTGGGTCCTTGAACGGAGTCGAGGGGGGAGGTAAAGGGACAAGTGTTGCATCTCTTGCGGTTGCAAGGGAAAGTGCCCGGGAAGGGGGTGGTACGAGAGGGAAGGGTAGAATTGACAAGGGAGTTATGGAGGGAGCGGTCTTTGTGGAAGGCAGATATGGGGGGAGATGGGAAGATGTGGCGAGTGGTGGGGTCACGTTGGAGGTGGCGAAACTGACGGAGGATTACTTTTTGTATGTGATGGCTGGTGTGGTGAAAGGTGAGGACTAGGGGGACTCTGCCCTTATTGCGAGTGGGGGGGATGGGGAGAGAGAGCAGTGTTGCGGGGTATGGAAGAGACCTTGTTGCGAGCCTTATCTATGGCGGAGGAGGGAAACCCCCGTTCCCTGAATAATGAGGACATTTCAGATGTCCTGGTGTGGAACGCCTCATCCGTGGAGCAGATGCAGTGTAGACGGAGGAATTGGGAGCAGTTCTTACAGGAAGCAGGGTGGGAAGAAATGTAGTCCAGATAGCCATGGTAGTCAGTGGGTTTATAGTGGATGTCGATCAGAAGTCTATCACCTGCAATGGAGATAGTGAGGTCAAGGAATGGTAGGGAAGTGTCAGAAATGGTCCAGGTGTATTCGAATGCCGGATGGAACTTAGTGGTGAAGTGTACCTTCGATTTTCCAGCATCTGCAGTTCCATAGTAAAAGAGGATGTCTTTTAGGATGTAGAATCTTTGAAAGTGAATAAATCAGGCTTGGATAATCATTTCTTAGCTTGTTAAAAGACGCAAGTGGTGATTACAAGGATGTTGCCAGGACTTCATGGAGGGGAGTGGGTGATGGAAATACTGCAACTGGATAGCATAAGCAAAATTGAATCTTTTTAATAGAGGAATCAAAACCAAAATGTAAAATAGAAGAGGGATATGAGAAGAGCAAATCCCCCAGATGATTGGAGGGATTGGAACAGGCTACCTGGATGAGTGATGGAGGCAGAAGCCTTCACCACATTTAAAAGCCCCCACATATCTGCTTGTAGAACTGTGACCTGCTTGGTTAGGAATTGAATATTGTACAGAAAGCCTGGTTGGTTGGTTGGTATCTGCAATCTGTTTGTTAGCAGGAACATGTAGTTTAATTATAATTCATTCTCAACTTTTTATTATACCTGCATTGTTTAATGTAGGGGTTAATGGAATAGTTAACTATTTCTCTCTACGAAAGCTAGCTAAGTACAAAAGCTAGCTAACTTGATGAATATTTATAGCCATTTCTGTTTTTTATTATAATTTTCATAATTCGCAGCATTTTGCTGTGTATCTTGCCATTGAGTCGTCTTCCTTCGGCAGAAATTATCTAATACATACCTTTTGTATTTGGTGCAAGTGTAGTCGCCACCCGAGGATGTCAGAAATATTTTATTCTTTTGATGAATTTAAAGTTCAAATAAAAGTTAGTTTAAATACCATGTATAAATCTCAGAGGACAGTAACTCATAAAACTATTTCCCATCGTAGCTAATGTTTGGTGGCTGATGGAGATCACAAGATGAGTTTAATAGTTTGCGAGTACTTGGGCGAAACAGGATTTCTGGACTTGGTTGGTTCATGTGTATTTAGCATTTTGCAAACATTTTAAACTGGTGTTTTACATGAATCTATGTTTTACATGGATCTCAGAATAGAAAACAATTTATTTCATAATTCCTAGCTGGCAGACTTCAGTTGGCCAAAATTTCCTCCACTCTGAGCTTCAACACAGGTGCTGCTCATGGTTGTGTGTGTTGTTTCCGGTTCTACTGCCTTTGCACCCATGACTGTAGTCAAGTACAAGATCAACTCATTTTTTAAGTTCACCCATGACGCCACCAGTGTTAGTGACGCCACCACATCGGAACAAGTAATTCCTTTACTCTGGTGTATCTGACAATAAACTAATCTGTATTTAATTTGCATTGATCAACATGCTTGGGTTGTATATGCAAGGTAAACATGTTCAGATTTTCAGATCTATGCACTTAGTCTGAAAGTACCCATTAGGGTACTGTCACTTCACAGATTGGATTAATGGTTACTAAAGTTGAATTGCAGCCGCTTTATTCTTTCATCAACCGTTGTAATTTGTCAAATGATTGAAGACTCCATCCCATTTCATTTTGGCCTTCATGTGTTTGGCTGCCTTGACAACAGGACTAAATCAATATTTTTGTAAATGCAACAAAAACTTGTGTGGTGCAATGGAATGACAGCTCATTCAGTCCTTGAAGGTTTTAGTGGTGGTTTTGGTGTTACCCATGAACAGTCCATGTTTCAGAATAATATTGTAATTTTGAATAAAAATTACAACATGGTCGAAAGAAATACTGAGGGCTTGCAACAATTTTGTAACGTAGCTTTGTTGCATTCTAATTCCCTCTGTTTCTGATATTGAATGGAGGTGATGCCTAGGAAATAATGACATTATGATCTTGACATTGCAGTTCTTTGAAGGAGACATTTATTAGGAAATTAAACTGTTGCCCTTTCCTTCACTAAAATGTTGTTCAGTCAAAGTATATTGCAAATAACAGGAAAACATTTTTGTGCATAATAAAGAGTCAAATTGAATAGAATATATAAACAAAGAACTGGCTTCTTATGCTCTTAGAAAATGGGTGCAGGAGTAGGCCATTCGAGCCAGCACCGCCATTCAATATGATCATGCCTGACCATCCAAAATCAGTACCCCGTTCCTGCTTTCTCCCCATATCCCTTGATTCCGTTAGCCCGAAGAGCTAAATCTAACTCTCTTGAAAACATCCAGTGAATTAGCCTCCACTGCCTTCTGTGGCAGAGAATTCAACAGATTCACAACTTTCTGGGTGAAAAAGTTTTTCCTTCATCTCAATCCTAAATGGGCCTACCCTCTGTTCTTCAACTGTGACCCCTGCTTCTGGACTCCCCCAACATCGAGAACATTTTTCCTGCATCCAGCCTGTCCAATTAAGAATTTTATATGTTTCTAAGATTCTCCTCACCTCCCCCCCCACTCCCCGATCCCTCTAAATTCCAGTTAATTCAATCCCAATCGACCCATTCTTTCATCGTATGTCAGTCCTGCCATCCCGGGAAGTAACCTGGTGAACCTACGCTGCACTCCCTCAATAGCAATAATGTCCTTTCTTAAATTAGGAGACCAAATTTGCACACAGATACTTCAAGTGTGGTGTCACCAGGGCCCTGTACAGCTGCAGTAGGCCCTCCTTGCTCCTGAACTCAAATCCTCGCACAATGAAGGCCACATGCCATTAGCTTTCTTCACTGCCTCCTGTACCTGCATGCTTATTTTCAGTGACTGATGTACAAACACACCCAGGTCTCGTTGCACTTCCCCTTTTCCTAATCTGACACCATTGAGAAGATAATCTGACTTCCTGTTCTTGCCACCAAAATGGATAACCTCATTTATTTACATTATACTGCATCTGCCCACTCACCCAACTGCCACCCAGCCACCCAGCTTTGTGTCATCCGCAAATTTGGAGATGTTGTATTTAATTCTCTCGTCTAAATTGTTAATATATATTGTAAATAACGGGTCCCAGCACCAAGCCTTGCGGTCACTAGTCACTGCCCACCATTCTGAAAATGACCTGTTAACTCCTACTCTTTGCTTCTTGTCTGCAACCAGTTCTCTATCCATATCAATACCATACCCCCAATAACATGTGCTCTAATTTTGCACACCAATCTTTGTGTGGGACCTTGTCAAAGGGTTTTTATCAATCCAGATACACCACATCCACTGGCTCTCCCTTATCCATTCTACTTGTTACATCCTCAAAAAATTCCAGAAGATTAGTCAAACATGATTTCCCCTTCATAAAACCATGCTGACTTTGACCGATCCTGTCACTGCTTTCCAAATGCACTGTTATTACATCTTTAATCGACTCGAGCATTTTCCCCCACTACTGATATAAGGCAAACTGGTCTATAATTCCCTGTTTTCTTTCTCCCTCCTTTTTTTAAAAGTGGAGTTACATTAGTTACCCTCCAGTCCACAGGAACTGATCCAGAGTTTATAGAACATTGGAAAATGATCGCCAATGCATCCACGATTTGTAGAGCCACCTCTTTGAGTACTCTGGGACCATCAGGCCCTGGGGATTTATCTGCCTTCAGTCCCAACAGTTTACATAACACCATTTCCTGACTGAAGTGGATTCCCTTCAGTTTCTCCCTCCCACTAAATCCTCGATCCCCTAGTATTTCTGGGAGATTGTTTGTGTCTTCCTTAGTGAAGACAGATCCAAAGTACTTGTTTAACTGTTCTGCCATTAGGGCCGGCCTTAAGCCATTTGGACCAATTGCCACCAATTGGGCCCCGTGCCTAAGGGGGCCCCACGCTAGGCTGGGGGGCAACACACACTATCTGCTTAGCAACGACCTCGGTAGGTGAAATTCCTCACTGACAACAACATAGCCCCGCGGTTAACTCTTAAAACTGTCACCGGATCCAGTGATGGAAATGAGGGGGGGGGACAGTGTTCCCCTACTTTTCAGTTTCCAGCTTGGGTTTAATAAGTACTGAAGAAAGATTGGAGTCGTTTATCACTTGATTCAACTGAGATAAAATTAATTGTTAACTGCCACTGTTAGCACTTGTTAACAGCCAGTAGTTAACACGTAGTTATACACTGTGTCACCAATACATCGATCTGCATTCCTCAAGCAATATAATTGTTTTGACCAAGTATTAATGACACCGCGTTCCTTTGAATAAGATTCACGGCAGAATTTCTTAAAGCAATCCCTTCACTAAAAGCAATCCACACAACAAATTAAAGATTATCAAAACAGAGTTACTTTCTCAGTTTTCGATAACCATAAGAAACCTTTTTGCAAAGGTCACATGACCATCACCCATGCCTTATCTCTTATCTCAACATAAATACATTTAAACAGCACAACCCATCTCACAGACTAGTATCTACCCTTGGTGCCTACAACCCACTACCATAAATCCTCTTCATGACACAGCCAAACTCGGAAGATGTGTCACAAAAGAAGACATGGTGCCCAAGTCATGGAGAAAGATCCCATTAACAACCTCCATTATAAATGCCAACCTAAACCAAATACAACATCTGACAGCATGATTAATGCTTCAAAGCAATAAATAAAGATATGCCTATTCAGATCAACATTTCCATGTTATGATAAGCCATCTGTTCTGTGTGTGCTTTTTTGTTTGTTATTTCTTTGTGGAGACATGTATTTCTGAAAGCCCCAACTCCAAGCTCTTCTCTTGCAACTTAACACAAGTTCTTTAAGAACTTATCATTTGAGCACATTTTATTGTTTATTTTTCCTCATTTGTCCTCTGTTGAATTCTATATTTCTCCCAGTCCTCCGGTTTGCCGCTTCCTCTGGCCAACTTATACGCCTCTTAAGATTTAAGAGGCATATGAATTTGGATTTAACACTATCCTTGATTTCCCTCGTTAACCACGGTTGAGCCGCCTTCCCCATTTTATTTTTTTCGCCAGACAGGGATGAACAATTTTTGGAGTTCATCCATGTGATCCTTAAATCTTTACCATTGCGTCAACCCTTTAAATATAACTGGACTAAGTAGGACCCGTTGGGTCCCTGTCACACAGGAGCTTGGTCCCCAAATGCAATATTCCCCACTCACCCATAGCCCCCAACTCCATGGGCACAGCTCATTTCCTTGACACTCTCTCCCCCTCCTCTTCATCCTCTCTTTTTTCCCTCTCTCCTTCTCCCCTCTCCCAATCCATCCCTCCCCTCTCTACCCTTCCTTTCTCCTGCCCTCAGTCACTCCATCTCTCCATAACCTCTCCCACTCCTCACCTCCCCTATCTCCCCTCACTATCCCTCCTCACCTCCCCACTGCCCACCTCCCCCTCTATTCCCCACTCCCTAACCCCCCTCCGCTACTCCCCCTCCTCTCCCTCTATTTCCCCTCCTCCCCACTCTCCCTCCTCACCTTCTTTTCCCCCTCCGCATACCCAGTCACTCCCTCCCTCCATAAAGCCTCCGTACTCTCCTCTCCCTCTATCCCTACTCCTCCCCCACTCTCCCTCCCCAGGTTCTCGAGGTTGCCACTCCTCTCCTTTCTTGCATTCCCCAGAGGAGCATCAGCCGTTGGCACCCTCAGAACCAGGCCTCGGATCAGCCCGGAAGCACCAGCGACTACGGCGGCATGGGGATAGGGGGGGAATTAGAGCTCGGAGAAAAGACGGGGGAAGAGCCATGGGGAAAGGGGGAAAGCCATGGGGTATCACTGGGGAGGGGGCAGGAGCCAGTGAGGGGACCAGAGGGGAAGGGGCTGGAGCTTCAGGGCGTTTGGGACACAGTGGGCGCTGGACTCTCCTCTGTGGGGATCAGATTCACCGCTTTCAGTTTGACGACATCACCGCGCCGCTTCCGGTCCCTCCAAAAATTGTGTCCGGTTGGAGACCTCCGCCGGCCTCCCTCAGCTCCAGTAAAGACGCATTGGCGCAGGAAGGGGCATGACGGGAGAAGAGACTAATCCGCGCGCTGCTGACTGGCAGGAGAGATCGATCTGCACACTTGCGATTTTCACGATTTTAAAATCTCGCTAACTTTTACAAAGCTTGTTGCACTTGCAGCACAGGAGAACGGTGAGTGAGCTGGCGAAAAATCGTAGTGATATTGCAAACCATTTTTGCGCAAATAGAAAAACCACGCAAGCCGGAAGAACACAAGTCCAGAACTATCTGTTGGTAGATTTGCCAGTCTAATCTTGCGAAGTCCTATCTCTTACCTTCAACGTCTCCTTTCTTTAAGTTCGCTAACTAATCCGTCCTCATTACACAATACCCAGTCTAGGATGGCTTGCCCTTTAGTCCGTTCCTCTGCATATTGGCTTAAAAAACCATCCCGTATACATTCCAGGAAATCCTCCTCAGCGCTGTTACCAATTTGGTTGGCCCAATCTATGTAAATTAAAGACACCCATGATAACTGCTGTACCATTGCTCCATGCATGTTATTACCTCAATGAATCTGACTATTGCATGAAAGATTGTAAAAAAAAAAAAAAAGTTGCATTGCGAGGCTTTCATTAAACATTCTTGAAGGGCTGAAAATGGATGCCAGCTAGACATGATGACAGAGTTAGATTGCTTTCTGTAAAAGACGCATGTCTTTGTGCCATATGCTTTTTGTCCTATGCAATCAAGTGGCTTTCTGATAAATTTTTGTGGCATCTACTTTATTACTAGATTCAGTAAAACTCCATCCATATTTAAAAATGCTGAGATTTAAGTACTCATTCATCTTGTTAGTTGAGTAGTATAATCACTACATTATCATATCCTTTTTGGTAGTAAATCACTTTGAGAAGAAATTATTAGTGCGCTTTATATAGATTTCGGATAAAGAAAGATCAGGTAAAAAGTTTGAATACCGAGCAGGAGAGAGAAAATGTTAATACATAAGGTTAATAATTTTTTATTAAACTTGGAAAGAACATTGATACCGAGGTTAACTCTCAGCTGAAGCAACTACTATACCTACTTTATATTTCTTGAGGGTGGACAAAAGTGCTGGAAAAACTCAGCGGGTGCGGCAGCATCTATGGAGCGAAGGAAGTAGGCAACGTTTCGGGCCAAAACCCTTCTTCACGTTTTTGATGTTTATATTTTGGTTTTCCAGCATCTATTGCTTTTTGTGCACAGCTCTATCAACGCTCCACTGCACTATCAAAGCAAAGTTACCGAGTGCAAGGATTTCACAGTTTGCTTCAAGGTTTGGATATTTTCACTTCCCAGTGTCTTCTATTATTTCTGCAGTGTGCATTCAACACAACCTGCTATTTCAATTTTCTACTCGTAATACATCTGCAAATGGATGAACCTGTGAAAGATAGAGTGCAAGATGTATTGCTATGGAATATATAGGTAACTCATTACAGCAGATTTAAAAAATATATAAATGTTAATTCTGTAATACTTGGACAACATGTAAAGCTGACAGAAATAAATTGTTGTAATGTTTGTGGGTTTCTACATCGTGTTCTCCAGCTCGGCTATGCATATGGTTTTCCCATATGCGTGATGGGAAGCGACCTCAACTTCGCCAAGGCTGAATGCCAATATTCTACCAGCTTGTATGATTTTGGACTATTGCCCGTCCTTGGAATATCAAATCATTGTCTCCTAGACACCTCCAGACATCACTTCCGTTGAAGGCATGATTTGGAGATCTTCCCACTACAACCTCCAGTTTCCTGTTATCGAATGAAGCACAGTCCAATTCCACCTCCTGAGATCCACGAAATAACTTCTCTAGTTGACTCATTGTTTCAGTAGGCTCTTGTCCCACAACAGAACTTGCTTATTCTTAAATTTTTCAGCCCATGTCCTATTTTGTTCTATCACTACTTTGGAGGATAGCTAATCTTATCCCACTTTTTAAGAAAGGCGGGAGAGGGAACACACGGAATTATAGACCAGTTAACCTGACATCGGTGGTGAGGAAGATGCTGGAGTCAATTATAAAAGATGAAATAGCACATTTGGATAGCAGTAACAGGATCAGTCCGCGTCCGCATGGATTCACGAAGGGGAAATCATGCTTGACTAATCCTCTGAAATTTTTTGAGGATGTAACTAGGAAAATGGACAAGGGAGAGCCAGTGGATGTAGTGTACCTGGACTTTCAGAAAGCATTTGATAAGGCAAAATTAGGGCACATGATATTGGGGGTAGAGTGCTGACAGGAAACAGAGTAGGGATTAACAGGTCCCTTTCAGAATGGCAGGCAGTGACTAGTGGGGCGCTGCAAGGCTCTGTGCTGGGACCGCAGCTATTTACAATACACATCAATTATTTAGATGAAGGGATTCAGTAACATTAACAAATTTGCAGATGACACAAAGCTGGGTAGCAGTGTAAGCTGTGAGGAGGATGTTATGGGAATGCAGGGTGACTTGGACAGGTTGGGTGTTTGGACAGATGCAGTTTAATGTGGATAAATGTGAGGTTATCCACTTTGGTAGCAAACACAGGAAGGCAGATTACTATCCAAATGATGTCATGTTGGGAAAAGTGGAAGTACAACAGGATCTGGGGGTCCATGTTCATTAGTCAATGAAAGTAAGCATGCAGGTACAGCAGGCACTGAAGAAAGCAAATGGCATGTTGGCCTTTGTAACAAGAGGAATTGAGTATAGGAACAAAGAGGTCCTTCTGAAGTTGTATAGGGCCCTAGTGAGACCACACCTGGAGAATTGTGTGCAGTTTTGATCCCCTAATTTGAGGAAGGACATTTTTGCTATTGAGGGAGTGCAGTGTAGGTTTACAAGGTTAATTCCTGGGATGGCAGGACTGTCATATGCTGAGAGAAAGGAGCGGCTGGGCCTGTATTCTCTGGTGTTTAGGATGAGAGGGTATCTTATTGAAACATCAAAGATTATTAAAGGTTTGTACGTGCTAGAGGCAGGAAACATGTTCCCGATGTCAGGGGAGTCCAGAACCAGGGGCCACAGTTTAAGAATAAGGGGTAAGCTATTTAGAATGGAGACGAGGAAACACGTTTTCTCACAGAGATGTGAGTCTGTGGAATTCTCTGCCTCAGAGGGTGGTGGAGGCCGGTTCTCTGGATACTTTCAAGAGAGAGCTAGATAGGGCTCTTAAAGATAGCGGAGTCAGGGGATATGGGGAGAAGGCAGCAACGGGGTACTGATTGGGGATGATCAGCCATGATCACATTGAATGGCGGTACTGGTTTGAAGGGCCGAATGGCCTAATCCTGCACCTATTATCTATTGACAAACAGCAGAGGTCCCAGCACAGATCTCTGTGGAACTCCAATGGTCACAGACCTCTAACCAGAATCTCTAGCTTCCACTGCAACCATCTGTCTTCTATGAATAAATCAGCTCCAAATTCATACGACCAAGTCTTTGTAAATCCCGTACATCTTAATCTTGTGGATCAGCCAATCATGGGGGACCTTATCAAAAGTCTTACTAAAATCCTTATACACCATCCACTGCCCTACTTTCATCAATATACTCTGCCACCTCCTCAGAAAATCAATCATTAGCGAGACATAACCCTGATGTGCCACATGATATTCCAACTCTTGTATTCTGTGCCACGGCAAACAAAGGCAGGTATCTCATATGCCTCCATCTTATCCACCTGTTTTCCCCCCTGGAGGAAACAAGTAGAGTTAAAGGTATAGCGAAAGGATCCGATATGGGTTTTGAGGTATGCCCATCTTTGTAGAAAACATGGAATAATGCTTGTTCTTTCACTTACATCTGGTGCATTATTTCATTCGGACCTTTTTTTTAACCTTATTCAAGCTTTCATCTCAATTATGAGGTCATGTGGAACAACCTCCTCAAATTCTGCTGCCTGCAGAAAACCATCTCCATATTAGATTTATTTCACAATGGTGTGCAAACCATGATTTTTGTTGACTGGCCCACAATGGAATCAGTTTCAGTGAAGACCCAAAACAAGCAAGACTGCATTATCACCCTTAAGGGTTTTTTTTCCGCACCTTTCTTTCTATAATTTTGTAACATTCTTCCAATAAGGTTTCTGATGTAAAGGAACTAATCTACTGGATTAATGGGAATCTGTTCAACCTATGTCATCCGACTCTAGAACTAAGGTTATCGTTTGGGTAGTTTACACCCCAGCGGTATGAACATTGACCTCTCTAACTTCAGATAGCCCTTGCCTTCTCTCTCTATCCCCTTCCCAGTTCTCCCACTAGTTTTACTGCCCCCGCCCACATTCTATCTTCGACCCACCCGCTCCCCTGACATCAGTCTGAAGAAGGGTCTCGACCTGAAACATCGCCCATTCCTTCTCTCCTGAGATGCTGCCTCACCCGCTGAATTACTCCAGCATTTTGTGTCTACTTCAGGTCATTCTAATCTCTGCTGTTGAGTTGTAGTAGACGAATAAAACTTGCAAAAATGCTTTTGGTAACAAAGCTCCAACACACCATGTTGAGATGGTTCTTATATGCTAATGTAAGCATCTGGGATACAATTTTTTTTACAAGCTTAATGGTTTCTCTATTAACATGTGTACCGAGGTACAGTGAAATATTTTTGTTGCATACAACTCAGCAAGGCGGTCATCATGCATAAACATAATCCCCAGGCTGGTACAAAACAGCCTACTGAGTGTGCGCAAGAGGTGCCAACTTGGGGCCATTTTGCAGTCCCAGCTGCAGCTGGCCTCAAAGGCCCATTGCAGCATTTGCCACCATTCTGGTCCCGTGAACTGTCATCCACCTCCTTGCACAACTTTTGTTCCCTGTGAGGTGCAGAAGATGAGACCCCTCCCCAGTTCTCCTTTGGCCAGCGTCCACCCCGGTTTCCCTCCATCCTACTCTCCGTAGCTTCTCTCTCCAGTCAGGTTCCTGGTTCTGCAGCCATGCAGGCCTGCCATTGGTATGGGCCGTGGCTCCCATTGTTCAAGATGCAGGAAAATGAAGATCATTTCCCATGTCTTCACTGAGAAATGGCTACAAATTATATAGCCACTTCTCAGTGAAGACTGTCATCGATAATTCGCCATCATCTTCTGTATTCCAGCATTGCTGTTAGAGAGGAAAAAAACAAATCACGAATCTAAAACTTTGAACAAAACTCATGGTCTACTATTCATCTGTTACCCCTGTCCTTGTATGCTTCAAATACCTGGACATCCGAGCAAGCATCTTAATGCAGGGAGTAATCCTTCAAATGCTGTATTTGTAAAACCCTCCAAATCCACTGGTGAGATAAGTGATTAAAGTCAGAATCTTTTCCCAGGCCAACGGCGCCAGTAGAAAGCCCTTAATTTCTGTTGGCTATGTTGCGCAGCCATGTCATTATTTGGCATCACACTCTTGAAACAGACATTGAGTTCTGTCATAGAAAGAGATCTCCAGGTGGATGCAGGAAAAAATTCAAAGATGCTCTCAAATTTGCAACTTCCCCAACTGAGTTGTGGTCGCTCTTGACTATTCTAGCTGAAGTATTTCTAATAACCTAAAGGGCATAGAAACATAGAAAATAGGTGCAGGAGTAGGCCATTCGGCCCTTCGAGCCTGCACCGCCATTCGATATGATCATGGCTGATCATCCAACTCAGTATCCCATCCCTGCCTTTTCTCCATGCCCCCTGATCCCTTTTAGCCACAAGGGCCACATCTAATTCCCTCTTAAATATAGCCAATGAACTGTCCTCAACTACCTTCTGTGGCAGAGAATTCCACACAGTCACCACGGAATCTTCCTGCAATGGGCCTTTGAGAATTCCACAGAGTCACCACGGAAAAAAATGATTTTCTCATCTCGGTCCTAAAAGACTTCCCTCTTATCCATAACCTGTGACCCCTAGTTCTGGAGTTCCCCAACATTGGGAATAATCTTCCTGCATTTAGCCTGTCCAACCCCTTAAGAATTTTGTAAGTTTCTATAAGATCCCCCCTCAATCTTCTAAATTCTAGCGTGTACAAGCCGAGTCTATCCGTGTCTGTCCCACTTACGTGTCCTTGGCACGCAAATTACGCGACCCCGTGGTCGCGTTGAGCGACGACGGTCCCACGAATGTCGGGCGTGATTACATGCGTACGCCCAGCCGTCTGGAGCGCGTGACGTCATTTGAAGATGGACACAAAGCTGGAGTAACTCAGTGGGACCGGCAGCATCTCTGGAGAGAAGCAATGGGTGATGTTTCGGGTCGAGACTTCTTCAGTCTGAAAAGCAGGGTCTTGACCCGAAACGTCACCCATTGCTTCTCTCCAGAGTTGCTGAGTTATTTTGTGTCTATCTTCAATTTTCTTGGACCCGCTCTGGGAGTAGATGGGGGCTGGGCCAAGAAAAGTGAGCCCCAGGCCGAGCTCGGCGATCGTTTGCCTGCTTCTGCTGCTGTTGCAGGTGAGACGTTGCATCGCGCCAGGATCTTGGGCCTGTCCCACTTTGGCCATCAGTTCCGCGACAGGCCATTGGCGCGCGAAGATTTAGTTAATTACAAAAATTTTGGAGCCCCGTGCGATGTCGCGCACAACTACATACCCCTCTGCACTTCTAAGTGGGACCGGCCTCGCGCGGCCATTCGATGCCCATGCGCCTCAATGCGACCACGAGGTCGCGTAATTTGTGTGCTAAGGACACATAAGTGGGACAGGCCCTTAAGAGTCTGTGTTAGGAGCAATATGAAGCCAATCTCTAAATAGCAGAATGAGAACATTATCGTGCAAACTATAATCGTTCCCTTGGAGTCAGGAATTTCCCGTCTGTAGATCCACATTGACCTCATCATTTACCTCAATCTACAGAACTGGCATGGAAGCAGGTCATCCTTGATCATGAGGATCCCCCAAAGAAATAGGAAGCCTTTCAGAAGGGAATTTAATTTGAGAAATTATAGTAATGCAGTGTAGAGTTTTTTAATTTTATTCAACATGCAAACACAGGCTAGTGTAGTTTCTTGAATAGTACTCTATATGAGAGCTTCTCTTGCATACGAGTGCAGCTTGTTAATGGCAACTCATCTGTTACTGTCACTGCCACTTCAAAGCAGCATTTATATCATCATCAGTGCACTAAATTATTGACAAGTTTTTAAGTCATGTGAATGTCAAAATGATGCATTAACACGGTTTAAGAGCAAAGTGAGGATCAGTTGGAAAATTGATTATTAATGAGCAACATACAAATTATATATGCCATTTTTAAGTGCTTAATTGTGCTTTGATCGTCAGGTAGCGATGCCTTGCTGTAGGTGGAAATAATTAGATTGCCTGATCTTAAATGCAATCTATTTTAACAATTTCATTGTGTGTATTCCAACTTTTTAATCCATTTATAATATATAGCTAAACGTTGAGGTAAAACTAAATGTGCAATACCAAACAGTAATTTCATGTTCTTCCCTGTCTTTTAAGAGCCATATTTCAAGTGGTAACTCACTCAGGCCATTTTCTGCAAAACAGCGTTCTGCAATTTCCTGACATGAAACATTAAGTAGATGCAACTGTAGAATCAAGATGATAATTAAGGATTAATAAAAGGCAAGTTCCTACTGATGAAACCTTACCAAAAATAATATTTAATCTATTGTGTATGAGGATTGACGTGTAAAACCAAAAAGAGTGCGGTAACGTATCAGCAGCATCTCTGAATTGACGTGGAAATGGCAAATTACCATTGTATGTCTGGCAATAGATAATGTTGATTGTGCGAGTTTAGAAGAGTTTGAAAAAATGACATGTTGAAGACCTTCAACTATGTAGAAGACCTACTTCGACCTACTTTGACTATGTTAAAAACCAGCTTCGACGAGCTACGACTAACTTCGGGAAAATTGGCCACCGAATAGTGGAGAGTGAAGCCGATCGCCTTCGACCTCCCTTCGACTATGATGAAGACTATCTACGACTACCTTCGACTACCCTCGATTACCAACGACTAACATGCCGATCTAGTACGACTAAACCTATGAGTAAAAAAAGTATCTTTTTTTTCCATGGCGACTTTTTAACTCGCGGGCATTTTTTAACATATTGGAAAATACGCCGTGACCTAGTTGAGGCCTCGAGTACACGGAGACCACTCTCGAGCATGAAGGAGAGTTACGAAGACCTACAACCTCGTGTCGACCATGCTGTGAGTATGAGTCGAGGGCAAACTCGCCAGAACTCGCGGATTAGGTCGCCCAAGTGAGGCAGGCCCTTAAGACTGGGAAATGGACTATGCAGTGGTGGAATAGTGCTACAGGACTAACTGGAATTCTAGATTGATTGCAAAATGAATCTATCACACATTTGTCTAGTCACTTAAGATGAAGTAAGTTCTGTTTTGCTCAGGATATGGTCATGGCATGATTTGCCCTCACTGGCATTAATTCTGTATTTGAATATTTTGGGGTAGCATGGGTTTGCTAATTCTCAAAGAATAGCAGTAACACCAAATAATAATTGTGATGTTCTTGGAAATGAGCAGTTGGATGCACCCAAATGTACATTGTTCTCAAAATGCTGAAGGGTTTTATTACATAAACCAAATTTTACAATAAGTGACAAAATAAACAGGTAACATTAGGAAAAATGTTTTCTGACACAGCAACTCGTTATCAGCTGGACTGCAGATTCAGCAGAAGCTTTAAAAAAGAATTACTTAAATACTAAACCAGGTGCGGACCCGTTGGACTAGTTCCCCAAGGTGATATTCCACCGCTGACCCATAGCCCCCAACTGCGCAGGAAGCGCGGCTGACGAGTTTTCATTGTGACGCCAGAGATCCCCGATGTGATGCAAGTCACGGCAACCCTCCCCCAACTGCGCAGGCGCGGCGGGCGTGGAAGTGTGACTGCGACGTTTTAAAAGTTCAAAATGGCAATAACCTGTAAAATGTAAGATCAATGTGAACGCATTTCACTCTCCTTCTTCAGTCCCCTATTCCCCTTCTCCATTATCCTGCCTCTCTCCATCCCCCACCAACCCTCCTCTGCTTCCTCCCCTCACCCCTTCCCTCTCCTCACCCCCTCCCTCTTTCCCCCTCCCCTCCTCCCTCTTTCCCCCCCTCCACCATTACCTCGCCACCCCTCTTCCTACCCTTATCCTCCTCCATCCACCCTCATCCCCCAGCACTCCCACCCCTCCTCTTCACCCTCCCTCTCTTCTTTCCCATCCCCACTCCCTTCCCCCCCTCATCTCTCCCTCCCGCACCTTTCCCCCACCCTCAGTCACTTGCTCCCTCCCTCCATAACCCCTCTCCTCTCCCTTTATTCACCTGCTCCCCCACTCCTCACTTCCTCCCTATCCTAACCCCTCCTCCTCTTCTATCCGCTGCTTCCCCACTCCTTACCTCCCTCCTAGCCCACCCGCCCACAATGAAAATCACGATGTTTTTTTAAAATGGCATTCTCAATGAAAGTCGTGTTTTTTCTTTAAAATAGCCTATACACAATGTTAGCTGTTAATGAAAATGGAAGGACTTTATTAAAACTGAGTTTTTTTTAGAATCTTTTGTGATTTTTTTGTTTTAATGATATTCGGGATCCCATTGTGACGTTGAACGCTTCTGACAGGCAGGGCATGTGGAAAAGTTTTTTGTAAAGTTTCAAATGTCAATAACTTGTAAAATATACTATCAATCTGAATGAAACTTGGCGATTGCACACCCCAGGACAATGGTGAGTAAGGTGGGCCAAAAATTGTAGTACTATCGTGTACCGTTTTGGTGCAGTTTCTAGGACTCACTCACATACAAACAAACAAAGAAGGTGAGAGTTTTAGTTATATACTAGACCAAGTGCAGACCCGTTGGGTCTGTTCCCCCAACGTGCGGTTGAGGGGGGAGGCATGCGGCTTCACACACATTAACCACCCCCCACACACACACTGACTACCCACCCCCCCCCCCCCACACACACGCTAACTACCCCCCCTTGTTAATATATTAATATTATTAATTTGCTCCTTTAACCACATAATCGGCCTATCTACTGACGCATAGCCCCCAACTCGCAGGCGCAGCTAGAGATGGGGGGGGGGGGGGGGGGGTGGAGAGTGAGGGCAGAGAGTGAAGGGGGGGGAGAGTGAGGGGGGAGAGAGGGAGGGAGGGAGGGGGGGAGACAGGAGTGCCACTTCCTGTTCTGTATTTTGATTTTAGAAAAAACGCTGCCAGTTATGGCTGTGATTTTTGGACATCTTACTCAATGTCCCCCTCCGCTGCGCAGGATAAGAGGATTTTTTCCATCGATGAAAACTAAAAGTTATTAGTGTTTAAAAAATGTTGAGATTCTCTCTCTTGAAGGCCACGCCCCTTCCGGAGGGACTATAAAACACGGAAGTGTTGAGTGCCTCAGTCAGTCTCTGCAAGATGGAGGAGCGAGAGGGTCATGTCTCTTAGTCTGAGCTGTGAATAACACTGAACACATGTTTACTAAACTGTGAGTGGTTTTACTGACCTGTCAGTACCCTTAATGTGGTTTGAAAATATAGTTTGGAAACGCTAAAACTGTGTTGCCTTTGGTTTGGAAATGCTGAAGCCATGCTGCCTGTGGTTTGGAAATGCTAACACTGTGTTGCCTAATTAAAGTTGCCTTGCCTAATTAAAGTTGCCTTGCCTAATTAAAGTTGCCTTGCCTAATTAAAGTTGCCTTACCAAATTAAAGTTGCCCCCTACGAAAAATTAAAAGTCTAACCTTGACCACTTCCTGTTTGTGCTTTATATTGATTTGAGAAAAAACGCTACCACGTAAGGCTGTGATTTTTGGCCATCTTACTCAGAATCCCCCACTGCTCATCAGGTGCCAATGATTTTTACCATTGATGAAAAATAAAAGATTTATTAGTGTTTAAAAAATGTTGAGTTTCTCTCTCCTGTCAATCACGCCATGGAGGCCACGCACCTTCTGGTGGGAGGGGGAGGGACTTTAAAACCCAGGAGTGTGGGCGTGGTTCAGTCACTGCAAGATGGAGGAGGGAGAGGTCACGACTTGCTGTCTTTAGTGGCCTTGCACCCTGCTTGAAATGGTATGAAACTGTACTTGAATTTGGTGGCCTTGCACCCTGCTTGAAATGGAATTTCAAGGAATAGCCGTGAGTCAACTGCCAGCCCACCAACCGTGAGTGAGTGAGCTGCCAGCACAACAGGCTTGAGTGATTGAGCTGCCAGCCTAAGAATCCATTCGACCCACAATGTCCATATTAGCCCTCTGGAAAGCAGTCCCTTCAGCGCACAACACCCATACTAGCCCTCTAGAAAGCTCCCCACTGGCCACCAATATTGGAATTGGTGGAGAGGTGGAATATTGTGTTTGGGGCCAGCCCTCCTGTGTGATGCTGGGAATCAACAGGGGTAAGTTCTGGAATGTTTTTTTGTCAAAAGTTGCGTGATAACATCTGTGCTCCCCGGAGCCAATGAATGGACTCACTTGGGTCCCCGGAGCCAATCAATCCTTCCGATGTGAAAAGCCCCACCCCCACCCTCCCATCCCACCACATCCCATCCCACTACCCCTGCAAGAAAAGTTCTGGAAATGAAACCTCTCCCCTATTCCCCCTCTCCCCACACACACACACAAACCACCCCTCAAACACACTAACCCCGTTTTGCCGTAGTTCCTGGATCGCATAAGCAGATCAGCCATGATCACAGTGAATGATGGTGAGGGCTCGAATGGTCTACTCCTGCAACTGTTGTCTATTGTGATAGATAGATTGATTGATTGATTGATTGATTGATTGATTGATCGTGTGGTTCCCCGTCCCCAAGCGTGGGACGTGGGTGCAGCATCATACGGGGTGGGCTGGTCCCCGAACACGTCTTTGGCGCTCACCGCAGAGACGGGAGCCCCCCGGAGCCAATCACCCCATCACCCGTTCCTCCAATGTAACTCATTTGCCCAACGCAATATTTCACCACTCACCCATAGCCCCCAACTGCGGGAGGCGTGGCTCATTTCCCCTCATCTCCCAACACTCCCTCCCCCCTCCTCTTCACCCTCCCTCTTCTCTCCCCTCCTCCACTCCCTCCATCTCCTTTCCCTCCGCTCAGTCACTCCCTACCCTCAGTCACTCCCTCCCACCCTCCATAAGCCCTCTCCCCTCCCCACCCCCCTGACCCGTTGGGCCCAGTTTCCATAACGCAATATTCCACACCTCACCAGTTTCCCCAACGCAACCCGTTTCCACCACTCACCCATTCCCCCAACGCAACCTGTTCCCCCAACGCAATCAATCCTTCCCACATGGGGGTGGGCAGTCAGCGCTTGAATGAACTCAACTTTTGGGTCGGCGTTGGCGTTCCCTTGAGCCATTCAATCCTTCCTGTGTGGGGGGCAAAAATCTCACTCTCTACATCTACTTCTCACTGGATATAGTGTACCTGGACTTTTAGAAAGCATTTGATAAGGTCCCACACAGGAGATTAGTGGGCAAAATTAGGGCACATGGTATTGGGGGTAGAGTGCTGACATGGATGGAAAATTGTTTGGCAGAATGGAAACAAAGAGTAGGGGTTAACGGGTCCCTTTCAGAATGGCAGGCAGTGACTAGTGGGGTACCGCAAGGCTCGATGCTGGAACCGCAGCTATTTACAATATACATCAATGATTTAGATGAAGGGATTCAAAGTAACATTAGCAAATTTGCAGATGACACAAAGCTGGATGGCAGTGTGAACTTTGAGGAGGATGCTATGAGAATGCGGGCTGACTTGGGCAGGTTGGGTGAGTGGGCAGATGTAAGGTAGATGCAGTTTAATGTGGATAAGTGTGAGGTTAACCACTTTGATAGCAAAAACAGGAAGGCAGATTATTATCTAAATGGTGTCAAGTTGGGAAAAGGGGAAGTACAACGGGATCTGGGGGTCCATGTTCATCAGTCAATGAAAGTAAGTATGCAGGTACAACAGGCGGTGAAGAAAGCGAATGGCATGTTGGCCTTCATAACAAGAGGAGTTGAGTATAGGAGCAAAGAGGCCACACCTGGAGTATTGTGTGCAGATTTGCTCCCATAATTTTAGGAAGGACATTATTGCTATTGAGGGAGTGCAGCGTAGGTTTACGAGGTTAATTCCCGGGATGACAGGATTGTCATATGCTGAGAGAATGGAGCGGCTGGGCTTGTATACTCTGGAGTTTAGAAGGATGAGAGGCTATCTTATTGAAACATAAAAGATTATTAAGGGTTTGAACATGCTAGAGGCAGGAAACATGTTCCGATGTTGGGGGAGTCCAGAACCAGGGGCCATTGTTTAACAATAAGGGGTTAGCCATTTAGAACGGAGATGAGGGAACACTTTTTCACACAGAGAGTTGTGAGTCTGGAATTCTCTGCCTCAGAGGGCGGTGGAGGCCGGTCCTCTGGATACTTTCAAGAGAGAGCTAGATAGGGCTCTTAAAGATAGCGGAGTCAGGGGATATGGGGAGAAGGCGGGAATGGGGTACTGATTGAGGATGATCAGCCATGATCACATTGAATGGCGGTGCTGGCTCGAAGAGCCGAATGGCCTACTCCTGCACCCATTGTTTATTGTCTCTCTTTACTACCCTTGAAGCTGTTCATCCAATTGTCTCAGCCCTGTCACCTCACTTCCTCTCCTTTTCCCTACCCTCAGTCAATCCCTCACCTCTCCCCTTTCGTACTCCCCCACTGGAGACAACTTTTAAATAACATTTCTTCTACTCCCATCCCCCACTCTGTCAACTCTCATAGCTTGTGTATTGGCAGCAGAGATTAGATTGTGATGTCATTTACGGTTGTCGAAAGGCCGTTTTTGCAAATGAGATCCCATTGTGATTGGAGGAGTGTGAGATGCCATTGTGACATCATCACTGGAAGCTGCTAGAAAAGTCTCACCCACAGTCAGTTATTCTCAAAGTTGTCTTTTTTAAACTTTAAATATCAATAACGGAAATATAATATTAATTGTTAAGAAACGATACGAACGACCACAGGAAAAAGCTGAGTAAGATTCTGAAAAAATTTTGCTCTATTGTGTACTGTTTTGGCGTAGCTCCTGAGATCACAGAGTTCTGGAATCTTTTTTTGTAAAACGTTGCTGGGCGTCGTCTGCGCTCCCCCGGAGCCAATGAATGGACTCGCTTTGGGGGCAGCATCGGTGCTCTTCGGAACCAATCTATCCTTCCCAGTTATGGGGGTGGGGTGTGGGGGCGGCATCGGAGGAAAGTTCTGGAATCTTTTTTTGTAAAACGCCAATCCTTCCTACGTAAAAACCCCCACCCCCAATCCTATCCCCCACAAGAGAGGTTCTGGAAATGAAACCTCTCCCTATCCACCCCCCCCCCCCCCGCCCCACCTACACACTACCCCCCCCCCCCCCCCACATTCACTAACCCCCACACAGTAACCCCCCCCACACACACTATCCCCCACACACTAACCACACTCCACATACTATCCCCCCGCATACACTATTCCCCCCACACACACACACTAACCCCCCCCACACACACACACTAACCCCCCACACACACATTAACCCCCCACACACACTAACCCCACACACACACACTAACCCCCCACACACACTAAGCCCCCACACACTAATCCCTCCCACACACACACATATCCCCCCACATACAAACAAATCCCCACCTGCACACACTAACCCCCCCACACACACAGTAATGCCCCCCACACACGCACACTAACACACACATTAACCCAAGAATCTGATTGAAACTGATTTTTTTTTTTTAATTTCACCCCCTCCTTAAGGTGGAAGTTGCTGATGACCCTGTCCTCAGTCACTCCCTCCCTCACCTCTCCCCTTTCACACTGCCCCATTAAACGCAATGTTTAAATAACATTTATTCTCCTCCCCTGCCCCGCTCATTGCAGTGGCTTAGCTTATCCCAACACTGTTCATTGGCAGCTGAGATCCCATTGTAATGTCATTGTCGGGTTGCGGAATGTTCACGGCAGCGTATGTAAATGAGATCCCATAGTGATTGGAGGACTGTGAGATGCCATTGTGACATCATAGGTAGAAACTGTCAGAAAACTCATAGCACAGTCACAGTTATTGTTCTCTAAGTGGGTTTTTAAAAAATGTTAAATGTTAGTAACTTGTGAAATATTACATCAATCTGAATGAAACTTGACAAAAAAAGACCACGGGACAATGGTGAGTAAGATGGTGCAAGTATGTTTGCGCTATCGGGAGGAAGTGCTGGGGGATGAGGTGAAATGAACCGCACCTGCGCAGTTGGGGGCTATGGATGAGTTGTGCAATATTGCATTGGGGGAACGGGTTGCGATGGGGGGGAGTGGGGCCCAACGGGTCCCACTTGGTCTAGTATATATTACTAAAACTATCATCTTGTTTCTATCTATCTATGTGATTACATGTGATCTGTGTAGCAATGTTACAAAATTTTGAGATTTAAAAAATCAAGTCTGCAATTTATCCCTTCAGATAAAGCATAAAAAGTTTAATTTGACACCTAATTCACTTTCATATCTCAAGTATTAAAAAAGTTATGGCCATTTGCATACTCGGAAATTAGCATCTTGTTCCCTATTGATTTTCTATGGACATAACAGAAAAGCTGTGATCGCGGACAGTCAAAAGCCCATAACTTTCTTAAAAATTAAGAGAACTGAATGAAATTTTCAGTTATCATAGATTGAAGCATTCTGAAACAAATATAAAAAAACAATCTTACTTGGATGACCTGAAATTAAAGCATATAATTAGTTAGTTACCCAATTGTAGCTGATTCCAAACTTCAATTACAAGATCTAAACATCTATCCATTTCTTAAGAAAAGATTAACATTTTTAAATAGCCTAAGTGTCCAAATAACATTCACAAAGAATTCACAATAAAACATGATTTTTAAATCTCATTTACATTAATTTATAGGCCAAATGGAAGGAATTTAGTGTTCAATTGCTGTATATTAATGGCCATTTAAATCAGCTTTCGAGTGGGATCCTGTGGAATGCGCTGGTTTAAAACGTTCACATTGCGGTAGATTTGTGCCCCAAATGCCCAGAAAAATACTGCGGGATTTAATGGGGCCGCAAATTAGCTACTCGCAACATTAAACTTTGTATAAAGGGATCTTAAGAAGCCCTTTTTAATGTAAAATAAACAACCTACCTTCCGTTGTCCCCTGTATGAGATCCGGCCCGTTGTCGGCGGTTGCGGGTTTAGAGGTTAATTTGTAGCTTATTATAATAATTAAATAAACCCGTAAAATGTAAAAATAGCTCCAGCGAGCGAACCTCAAAGCGATTTTTCGTCAGCAACTTAGTAGGCTGAACAAGCTCGATTTGAAGCCTAGGGAAAATCACGTTTTAAACCCGCCCCCCTCTAAACGGCGCCATAATCGCACACACGGGCTGGGACAGATCTTCAGCGACGCTTAAGGTAGGTTTTGCAACATACCTACTCTGTGACCTACGGCAAAACGGTACACAATAGCACATATTTTGCACCACATTATTCACCTTTGTTCCGTGGTCTTTAGTATAAAGTTTTGTTCAGAGTGATGTTATATTTCACGTTATTGACATTTACAAGTTTAAAAAAACCCACTTTGCGAAGAATAACTTGACAGATGCTGCGACAGTTGATCGGAGATTCTGGCAGTTAGCAGCTATGACATCACCATGGAATCTCACTGTTTTATAATAACAATGGGATATCATTTACATACGCTGTCGTGAACACTCCGCCATCCCACAATGATGTCACAATGGGATCTCAGCTGCCAATCAACAGTGTTGGGATAAACTCCAGCCAGTGCAATGAGAGATTTCTTACATTGTTGTAAGGAGAGGTAGGGAATGGGGGAGGGGAGGAGAAAAAATGTTATTTAAACATTGTGTTTAGTGGGGGAGTGCAAAAGGGGAGAGGTGAGGGAGGGAGTGACTGAGGGTAGGGGAGAGGAGGGAGGGTGAAGATGAGGGGGAAGGAGTTTATGAGACGTGCCTGCTCAGTTGAGGGCTATGGGTGAGTGGTTGAATATTGAGTTGGGGGAATGAGTACATCACAATGGAATCTCTTAGATTTCTTGGAAGGAGGTTTTTCTTGTGGTGGGATGGGGCGTGGGGAGTTCATTGTGGGGGGTTGAATAGGGGTGAGGTTTAATTTCCAGAACTTTCCTGGGGGGGGGGGGGGGGGGGGGGACACAGTTGGGGGCTATGGGTGAGTAGTGGAATATTGCGTTGGGGGAACAGGTTGTATTGGGGGAACGGGTGAGTGGTGGATTATTGTGTTGGGGAACGGGTCCCACTTGGTGTACTTTTTATGTTACTGAAACTCTTATCTTGTTTCTATCTATCTATGTGATTACATGTGATCCTGGAATTCTATCTATCTATGTGATTACATGTGATCCTGGATACAAGGTAGTGCTAAAATGTTTGTATCACCTTATTCACCATTGACCTGTGGTGGTCTGTGTCAAGTTTTGTTCAGATTGAAGTTATATTTTACAAGTTACTCATAATTTTAACTTTAGAAATTCAAGTTCAAGACTAATTTAGCAGCTAAAATCCTAAAAGTTGCAATCGAGGAACACTTAATCCTTCCAGCAAGTATCACGTATATTCCAGTGAATAGGATGGGGGGGGGGAGTGCTGATGGATATGGGGAAATGAGCCGCGCCTGCGCAGTTGAGGGCTACGGGTGAGTGGTGGAAACGGGTTGCATTGGGGGAATGGGTGAGTGGTGGAATATTGCGTTGGGGGAACGGGGCCCAATGGGTCCCACTTGGTCTTGTGAGTTTATAAAATTAAAAGATGGCATTGATTCTTGTTATGCTTTCGAAAAGGTGCCCTAATTTAAGTTGAACAACCTTTGTTTTGGATAACTCGAGGAGATATTCCAGAAGTTTTCATTTTCATGAAGTTGTCTTCAATAAAAATTGTATTTTATTCATTATTGATAATTGAATGCAAAATTGTGAACAGATTGATAGTTCATTTTACAAGAGTTGATTTTGAAAGGAGGTTTATTCAATTTATATTTTTAGGATCGCTCCATTATAGCAGCTTATAATACAATGTACAGTGCCCCTCATAATGTTTGGAACAAAGACCCATCATTTATTTAATTGCCTCTGTACTCCACAATTTGAGATTTGTAATAGAAAAAAAATCACATGTGGTTAAAGTGCACACTGTCAGATTTTATTAAAGGCCATTTTTATACGTTTTGGTTTCACCATGTAGAAATTTCATCTGTGTTTATACATAATGTTTGGGATACATGGCTTCACAGATGTTTGTAATTGCTCAGGTGTGTTTAATTGCCTCCTTAATGCAGGTATAAGAGAGCTCTCAGCACCTAGTCTTTCCATCACCTTTGGAAACTTTTAGTGTTGTTTATCAACATGAGGACCAAAGTTGTGCCAATGAAATGCAAATAAGCCATTGTCTTGTGTTTTAATTGTTACAACTATAACTGAATCTGAAACTGTGCTTTATTTTAGATTCTAAAACTATGCTCCCTAATGTTTGGTTCTACTGTGGGGGAGCAGTGACATCATCTCAGCATTTACCAAGTCAAGTGCCATCAGAACCTGTTTCAATCAGATCACCCCTTGTTCTTCACTCTAAAAAAAAATTATAGATAAATAAATAGATAGATAGATAGATAGATAGATAGATAGATAGATAGATAGACAGACAGACAGACAGACAGACAGATAGACAGTTAGACAGACAGACAGACAGACAGACAAATAAATGAATGAATGAATGAATGATTGAATGAATGAATGATTGAATGAATGAATGAATGAATGAATGGATGAATGAATGTAGGCTGAACCTTCAGTCTCTATTTCATAATCTCATTAACCTCATCCCAGAAATCAACCTTGTGCACTGTGTATGAAGGAACTGCAGATGCTGCTTTACACCGAAGGTAGGCACAAAATGCTGGAGTAACTCAGTGGGATATGCAGCATCTCTGGAGACAAGAAATGGGTGAAAGTTCGGGTCCAGACCCATCTTCAGTAGGGTATGAAGAAGGGTCTCGACCAGAAACCTCACCCATGTATTCTCTTCAAGGATGCTGTCTGTCCCACTGAGTTACCAGCATTTTGTGTCAATGTAGTGCTCTACCAATTCTGGGCTGTGCAATTTATCTCACCTTAAATAAGGAGATGTAAGTTGTATGTGGTGCTCTAGATATCTCAACAATACCCTGTTTAGAAATAAGATTTTTGGTTTGTAGTTTGATGAATTGTATTAATTATATTAGGTAATATTGTGACTTTAAAAAAAAAATGCTGTAGCTGGAGAGTGCGCAAGTGAAACAAAATGCCCCCTGGGGTATACAGAATTGATTTCATTTTGTACTGCTGCCTTATTACTTTGCAGCAGAAATGTTTTGTACTCTTGATATTCAGTAAATCATATGCACGTGTCACATATGTAGTTCTTAAACGTACTATTAATGGTCTGTTATCCTCCAGATAGCAAAGACTATGTTTATTATTAACTACAAACCCATAGACGACCGCTGATACTTTGACAACCTTCTCCCACTTTCCGTCTTGCAATCTCCTAATGTCAATTTATTCTTCTCTGCCATATCTGCTCCCAAGATGAGGCCCTCCACTTTAGGACATCCGTGATGTATTTTTTCTTCAGTAAATGTGATTTCCTTCTGCAACTCCCCTCCCCGCATGTTTTTGGGAATGGAGCCCTCGTCTCATTGTAGCGTCTCATGTCCCGCAATTTGGCTCTTGCAGTCCTATTCTTCCATACATGAGAAGGATAGTTGCTGTAATCCTCACCTTTCATCCACTAATTGCTGTGCAATTCCTTGATTCACTCATCCGTTCTCACCAAGCCAAACCCTTCCCAGAACCTTCACCGACAATCACAGGAGATATGACACCTGACTTGCCCTCCTTTCTCACTTCCATCCGGAGACCCCAGCAGCCCTTCCAAGTGAGACAGTGGTTCACGTGCATCTCTTCCAACCTTGTCTATTGTATTTAGTGCTCCTGATGTGGCGTCTATTACGTTTCCATGCTCATAATTTGTTTTTTTAAAAGGTTGATCAAACAGAACAAAATTTTGCAGAAATTACAGTGTTACTTTATAACAACTCGAACATATTGGATGGAAAAACTAACACCATAACACACATACCGCTGCATTATGTTCACCTTTTTCTGAAAAAAGATATCTGGAGATTTCTTTCTTTTTCTTTTTCTTTTTCTATATTGATATTCTTTTTGATACATAAGATATTAAATGCTGCTACAGGTGCACAACCTTTTATCCGGTGTTCCGGAAACCGAAAAACTCCGAAAACCGGCCATTTTTTCCAGGATGTCGTCTGCACACGAAAGCTGGCGTTTGACCCGAAACGACTCACGGTCAACCCAGGTCTGTACTACTGTAGCGGCTGCCTCCTCCCCGGAGACCGGGGAGACACTTAAACATCTGTAAATTATTGCTTAAATGTTAGTCAGTTAGTTTGGAGGGCTTTTATGTGAGGGGGGGGGTTGAAGGGGTAAACTTTAATTCTCAGTCCCCTACCTGGGCGGAGAGGCGGGGAGCGGTCAATGCCTTACCGGGTCGCCGTGCAGTAAGCTCCGCAGCGCTATGGCCGCCAACTGCAGGCGGCGCCGGTTGTAGCTCCGACCCCAGCAACTCTACCCCTGGCTGCGAGGCTCCGCAAATGTTGGGAGTCGGTGGCGTCGCAGCGCTGGGATACCAGCGGGAAGCGGGCAATGCCTTACCGGGTCGCTGTGCGGTAAGCTCCATGGCGCTGAGGCCGCCTTCTCCCAACGTTCGTGGAGCTGGGGGCTGCGGGCGGCGCTGCATTTGGAGCGCCGCGCAGCCAGGGGTAGAGTTGCCGGGATCGGAGCTACAACCGGCGCCGTCCGCGGCCGGACGGAGCCCCCAGCTCCGCGATGTTGGGAGTCGCCGACCAGGTAGGGGACTAAGAATTAAAGTTTACCCCTTCACCCACCCACCCCACCACCACCACCACCACCACCACATAAAATCCCTCCAAACTAACTGACTAACATTTATGCAATGATTTACAATGATTCCCCGGTCTCCGGGGAGGAGGCAGCTGCTCCAGACTTTTCAAGCGGCCCGCGCTACCTACCTAATCTACGCTAAAAATCTTCCATTCGGAAATCCGAAAATGTCCGAAATCCGACATGTGTCTGGTCCCAAGGCTTTCGGATAAAAGGTTGTGCACCTGTAGTACAAAATATATGTTTGACTTTTGATTTCTAATTGCAACATATTGTATTGGTATCAAAGATGCATGTAGTGTAGAGAAAATGTAATTGTTTATGTTGAGGAACTAAAATCTAATGCAGAGAAAATTCATTTGAATAATATTGTTGAGTAACAAAAATAATCTAAATGGAAAGCTGGTTTATCCTTCAAATATGTTAAAATGTGTCATTGTGGCTGTAGTTGTTAGATAAAATATCCTTAATTATTCTCCAGTACCTTTCTGTTATTCACAGACTTAGTCATAGATACATAAATCGCAGAAACAGGCCCTTTGCCCCTTTGAATCTGCAGCAACCATCAACCACCCAATTATACTACAATAATCTCATTTAAAACAAAATTCTGTCCATAGTCTCATCAATCCTCCAACTTCAACCATTTGCCTATTCACTCGGGGTAATTTACAGGACCAATTAACATATCAACCCATGTGGGAGAAAATAGGAGCACCTGGAGGAATTCCATGTGGTCACAGGGACTTTGAAAAACTCCTCAGCACCTGACCTCAGGAATGCATGTCTCTGGCATTGAGGCAAGAGCTGTAATAGCTATGTCACTATGTCACTCTAACCAGGTTTGAAATTTGAACTTCTCATTTGAAATGTTATGATTATTTTAAGATGAATGGAAAAATAGTTAGAAAAGAAAATGCAATAGAGGACATTTGACCCACAATAATTAAGCAGGTAATACTATGTTGAGCTGATATTTAGCGACATTTCATGAAGTGAGGTGGACATTAGTTTTGAGGGAGTTGTTAATTCTACTAGTTGACATTTTTATTGGACAGATGATAGTGAGAGGATAAATTCAAGTCTATCATCTATTATATATTAAAACTCTGTGTGTGGGTGTATGTCATTTTGCCTTTGAAACGTATTTCCTCGAAAACCAGATGCAAAGACGCGGAGATTTTTACATATTTCGTTAGGGATTTAACATGATTTCAGAAATCCACTCCTCTCTAGATTTGACTCTCTATTTCCCCAGATTTTGAATAAAATTGTTCCCAAAACATCAAACATTTTTAAAATCAAACTGCTGCATGTCACAGTGCCACCTCACAGATGTCCAATCACAATGGATCTAATTTACATATATGACATCACAATGGGACAGGGATGGGAGATTGCAACCTTCACGTGGTCCCAGTAAATCCAAACTGCTGCATGAGTCACAGTGCCATCTCACAGATGTACAATCACAATAGATCTCATTTACATATGATGTCACAATGGGACAGAGGTAGGAGATCTCTCCCCCTCCCTGACATTCAAAACAATATTACGGTTACTCAGCTGCTGACCTCACAATGCCTTTGCACCTGGTCCAACTGCCTCCAGGCCCCTCCCTGCCCTCTTTCTCTCTCTTTCTCTCTCTCTCTCTTTCTCTTTCTCTCTCTTTCTCCCCTCTCTCCCCCTTCTGGTCTAGTATCTATTGAAATTCTGTGTGTGTGTTGGGTGTATGTCATTTTGTCTTTGAAACGTATTTTGTCGAAAACCAGACACAAATACGCTGAGATTTTTACATATTTCGGTGGCGATTTAACTTATTATTTCGGAAATGGACTCCTCCCTCAATTTGATCGATTATTTCCCCAGATTTTTAATAAAGTTGTTCACAAAACAGACTGTTTTTTAAAAATCAAACCGTTGCGGCAGCTGCGGACGTCACAATGCCCTTGCTCGCAGCATCGCCCCCCCTCCTCCCCCGCACTCGATTAAAGCAGATGCACTCAACGCGTAGGCGCTCTTTCCACCACCCTTCCCCCTCCCCCCCGTCATTTTTTCGCCTCCCGCTGTGTTGCGGATAAAGATCCAGAGGGAGTAATGGCCGCCAGGGCCACCTTCTCATCGCGTGCCCCGCACAACGATAACGGCTGCTGGGCGACCCTACTGAGGCTCACTCTGAGGCCGACAGCTGCTAGACGGCCCTACCACTCTCCTCCCTCCCTTCTTCCTCCCTCCCTTCTCCTCCCCTCCTTTCTCTTCCCACCGCAACCGGGTGTTGGAGGAACAGACCCTAACGGGTCTGCACTTGGTCTAGTGATTATTAAAAATGATTTCCATTGTGTAGCACTTTTCACAATCCAGCCAATGAAGTGTAGTGAATTTTGTACCAAAGCAAGCACAGCAGCCAAATTGAAAATGGGCAATCTTGCGTAAGCAGCATTATGATAATTAAATTTGTTTTACCAAGAATTAATAGTTGCCAGATCATCTAGAATCATTCAACGACCCCTCCTCACCTCAGATGTTTAACAAGTCTCCTTCCCAAATAAATTGGAAAAGTATTTGTAGAGGAAAATGGAAATAAAAAAGACAGAAGTAATAAGCTTCGCATTTTGGCTGAGAATCAGTTACCGATCAAATAATTCTTGGACGTTGCTTTTTTTTTTAACAGAGCATATGAGACCTTGAATCTGTAATTCCTACAATATAAGAATGTTTAAAACCATGTAACTTGTAGATTGTTTTATGAATTATTAAGCTTCATTGTATACATAATACTTGAGCATATTTTCCTTTGTCTACATAGAGTTTTCCATCAGATGAAGGATGGCCTTTTGCAAAATACCTTGGAGCCTGTGGGAGAATGGTGGCTGTAAATTATGTAGGCAATGAACTTTGGAGTTTCTACCATGCACCTTGGGAAAAACGAGTAGACTTGGCCTGGCAGCTGCTGGAAATCGCTGAGCAACTCACTAACAATGATTTTGAATTTGCGCTCTACCTCCTCGATGTCAGCTTTGATAACTTTGCTGTTGGATCTCGGGATGGAAAAGTCATCGTCATTGATGCTGAGAACATAATTGTGGCAGACAAAAGGTTAATTAAACAAAGTAAGTATTTTATTCATGTCTCTGTTCCCAAAATACATCACAATACTTTAGTAGCCTTTTTGATTTCCAGTAAAGATGACTCTGGCAATATGTTTAAGCATAATGTAAAAGTGTTATTGAAGTGTTTAGTGTTGGGATAAAAAAGAAAGACCTATGCCCCAGTTATACTGAGAGCTATTTGACTTGAATTCAAGTATGCATTTTTCCAGCGTTAATATTCTACTGGTAAAAGCTTGTAGGTTTTATATGCATTTTAGATACAATGTTTTTATTCAGATCTCGTGCTACAACTGAGAACTATTAAATTGGATGAGTTGCGGTCCAAAATTACCTTGAATGCTGTAAACTCTATATCTACATATGATCCCAACTTTCAAAGTTCTCAATAAACCATGAAATATTCTGTAAACATAAACCAAGTTCAGCATTACTAGGCGATTCTATATATATTGTATTCTGTATCCAAATTCTCATAAACCTCAACTTCAGGTCAGTGAAATGTGTTGTGCTAAATTAATGGAGGGTAATTATATTTATTATTGCACAAATTACTATGAAACAAAATAGTAGATATGCAGTTACATTGGTTTTGGCACAAGAGGATGATTTGGCTAACAATGGAACTGGTTTGCTTTCTCATTATCAATGGTAATGTTTCCATATTGTTGACTCTCTCACCCAGTTTGATCTATAAAAATGTATAGGGAGTTTAGTTCTGTCATAACTTTCAAACAAATTGTGTGAAGTATTTTAATTCTACCTTGAATTATTTTAATGTATTGCATTCAAAATTAAATATTACGTATCAACGATAAATATTTTAGAACAACCCATACAGACCAGCAACATCTGAGCTGCAGGGTTAAGTTGCTATCTGATGAGAAAGTAACTGGGGAATTGTAGTTGTTCTTATCATTTTTGCAAATTGAAAGGGGAAATATTTCTATCCAGTGACGTCTGTTGGAATGACACATTCGAGGTTAGGTGAAGGAAGGATGAGTTTGTAATTAGATCCATGCAGAGCTTCTGATTCCTCATTCACATCTTTGCAAAAGCTAGTTAGATGTACCATCGCCTACCTTACCCTTAGTTAGTTCAAGATGGCGGCGCTGGCTTAACAGCTGCGGCCCACCTGCAGTCCGTCTGTTTTTTTTCTTTGTTTTTGTTCCTTGTCATGTTTTAGTTAATTTTGTTTTATTAAGTTGTGTATGTGTGTGGGTGGGGTGGGAGAAACATGCTTTAGTCTCTTCCTTCGGGGGATGCGACTTTTTCTTCGGTCGTATTCCTTGTCCCCGTCTCCGTCTGCGCCGAGGCATAATTGCGGAGCTGGCGGCATCGGAGCTGTAGCAGCGGCGGAGACCCGACTCGGCCCAGAAGCTGTGGCGGCGGCGGCAGCAGCAGCGGCAACGAAGACCCGACTCAGCCCCGAAACTGTAGCGGCGGCAGCAGCGGAGACCCGACTCGGCCCCGAAGCTGTGGCGGAGGCAGCAGAGACCAGACACGGCCCCGAAGCTGTGGCGGAGGCAGCGGCAGCGGAGACCCGACTCGGCCCTGGAGCTGTGGCGGCGGCAGCAGCGACAGCAGCGGTAGCGGAGCCCCGACTCGTCCCCAAAGCTGTGGCGGAGTAGCGGCAGCGGAGACCCAACTCGGCCCCGGAGCTGTGGTGGCGGCGGGCAGCGGCAGCGGAGACCCGACTCGGCCTCGGAGCTGTGACGTCTGCAGCGACCACCCGCGGAGTTTGAACCGTCGCCTCGGTGCAGAGGGAGAACAAAGAGGGAAGAGACAGAGACTTTAAGATTTTGCCTTCCAACACAGTGAGGAGGTGTTTGGTGAACTCACTGTGGTGGATGTTAAATTTGTGTTGATTGTGTGTTTTTGACATTTTAAAAATTATATGTAGGACTGCAGGGAAACAAAATTTCGTTCAGACCGAAAGGTCTCAATGACAATAAACGAATCTAATCTAATCTAATCTTAACCTCTGCCCCACTTCATTTGTTGCTAAAATATTTTCTTTTCAATTTCAGATTATTTAATCTGGCAGCCTGGATTTCAGTCCATCAAATTCTATTAAATTGATATTGTGCAGCCTCAATTTTCTCTCCTACTAAGCCCTCCTTATCAGTTCTAATAGAATTACATAAACCAGGCAGTACATAATCTGCGGTAGAATACTTTTGACAAAATGTTTACATTTTGTCATCTGACCCTTAAAGTCTGCTCTGTCTTTTGGTATAATAATGCCTGAAATTTACTACCCTGTAACTGCTTTCTCCCTAGATCCCTTAATTCATTAGCTATTTGTATTATATCTTTGTACATATAATATAAATAGCTAACAAACTTTGAGGTCCTTCGTTCTCATGTAAATCAGTAGTGTTGTGACTACCTGCCATCCAAAGATTCAACCTTATAGTACTCCATTGGTCCTTTGGCTGCTACATAGAAATAGGCGTGTTTATTCCTCCTTTATTTTCAGTATAACATCAGCTCTCCTTTGATTACAGCACATAACCATTAATTTTGTGCAGTACGTTCTTATGAGTTCTTGTTAACAACCTTTTGAAATGCACACATCCACTGGTTCTCCTTCATCCTCTCTACTAGATTTCTCAAAAAAAAATCCAATAAATGTGTCATGCATGATCTACCTTTCATAAATCCTTGCTGATTTTGGCCAATCCTTTAATCTGAAGAAGGGTTCTGACCCGAAACTTCACCCATCCATTTTCTCCATAGGTGCTGCCTGAAGCCCCGAGTTACTCTCAGCATTTTGTATCTATCTTTGACTGATCCTTTAACTGTATCCCAAATGCTCCACTTTTACATCTTTCAAAATAAACAGTAACATTTTCACGCTACTGCCCCAAGCAAACTGGTCTGCAATTTTGTTTGCTCTCATTTTTTTTTTAAACTTACTCGTATCGAATAAGTAATACTTGATATTTTGATCAACTAAACTCTGGTTTTGCAAATACCAACTTTTCTGTTGGTGCCTTGCTTTTTTCATTTGGAGATGAATCATGTGATTTAACACAAGGATTAAATATTTATTGGAACAATGAATAATGCAAGAATTTGTCATTCTTAGCTCAAACCTTTTAAATGTATGACAAGTGAAAAAGGGGATTTCAGATATTGTATGTAAACCTAAATGGTTTACTGTATAAATCCCATTGTTTTATCAGTATAAATCCTCATGTTTTATAGTTTGTCATTATATATTTTTTAATAAGACTTGCCATCAGAATGAACTGCCTTTTGTTTTCAATATGTTCTACAGTTTTATCACAAACTATTAATGTTCCTATTCCTTCAATTCATGAAACAATGGCATTTATCCTATTGAGGAAGATACTAATGGAGATGAGAAATACAACTGCAGATAAGGCAAAAAGAGACAAAGTGCTGGAGGGTCATGCAGCATATCACAAGAGAATAACAATAAGTGACATTCCGGATCAGGACCCTTCTTCAGCCATGATCACATTGAATGGTGGTGCTGGCTCGAAAGGCCGAATGGCTTACTCCTGCACCTATTGTCTATTCATACCGATAGTGGTGATGGAGGAGGTTGGAAGATATGTTGGTACAGGAAAAAGCCTGGCAAGTGATAGGTGGATGCATATGCGGGGGGGGGAGGGATCTGGGGCGGGGGGGCAGATAGGTAGATGACTGAGTTTACAGTTTGGATATAAAATGTGGAAACAGGCACTTCAGCCCACCGAGTTTGTGCCGACCAACGACCACACGTACACTAGTTCTATCCTCCTAGGGATATCGTACAAACTCGATACAGTTAGCACCCATAATCAGGATCCTGATTCTGCATCAGTAACTGTGCCACCCTAGGTTGGACAATGGACAGAGATGAAGAGACAAAAAGCACGAGACAAGGATGGAAGAGGTACAAATTATGAAACCAGGTAAAGGAACATAGAAACATAGAAAATAGGTGCAGGAGTAGGCCATTCGGCCTTTCGAGCCTGCACCGCCATTCAATATGATCATGGCTGATCATCCAACTCAGTATCCTGTACCTGCCTTCTCTCCATACCCCCTGATCCCTTTAACCACAAGGGCCACATCTAACTCCCTCTTAAATATAGCCAATGAACTGTCCTCAACTACCTTCTGCGGCAGAGAATTCCAGAGATTCACCACTCTCTGTGTGAAAAAAGTTTTCCTCATCTCGGTCCTAAAAGATTTCCCCCTTATCTTTAAACTGTGACCCCTTGTTCTGGACTTCCCCAACATCGGTAACAATCTTCCTGCATCTAGCCTGTCCAACCCCTTAAGAATTTTGTAAGTTTCTATAAGATCCCCCCTCAATCTTCTAAATTCTAGCGAGTACAAACCGAATCTATCCAGTCTTTCTTCATATGAAAGTCCTGACATCCCAGGAATCAGTCTGATGAACCTTCTTTGTACTCCCTCTATGGCAAGAATGTCTTTCCTCAGATTAGGAGACCAAAACTGTACGCAATATTCCAGGTGTGGTCTCACCAAGACCCTGTACAACTGCAGTAGAACCTCCCTGCTCCTATACTCAAATCCTTTTGCTATGAATGCTAACATACCATTCGCCTTCTTCACTGCCTGCTGCACCTGCATGCCTACTTTTAATGACTGGTGTACCATGACACCCAGGTCTCGTTGCATCTCCCCCTTTCCTAATCGGCCACCATTCAGGTAATAATCTACTTTCCTGTTTTTGCCACCAAAGTGGATAACCTCACATTTATCCACATTATAGTGCATCTGCCATGCATTTGCCCACTCACCCAGCCTATCCAAGTCACCTTGCAGCCTCCTAGCATCCTCTTCACAGCTAACTGCCCCCCAGCTTCGTGTCATCCGCAAACTTGGAGATGTTGCATTCAATTCCCTCGTCCAAATCATTAATATATATCATAACTAGCTGGGGTCCCAGCACTGAGCCTTGCGGTACCCCACTAGTCACTGCCTGCCATTGTGAAAAGGACCCGTTTACTCCTACTCTTTGCTTCCTGTCTGCCAACCAGTTCTCTATCCACATCAATACTGAACCGCCAATACCATGTGCTTTAAGTTTGTATACTAATCTCTTATGTGGGACCTTGCTGAAAGCCTTCTGAAAGTCCAGATATAACACATCCACTGGTTCTCCCTTATCCACTCTACTAGTTACATCCTCGAAAAATTCTATAAGATTTGTCAGACATGATTTACCCTTCATAAATCCATGCTGACTTTGTCCAATGATTTCACCACTTTCCAAATGTGCTGCTATCCCATCTTTAATAACTGATTCTAGCAGTTTCCCCACTACCGACGTTAGACTAACTGGTCTGTAATTCCCCTTTTTCTCTCTCCCTCCCTTTTTAAAAAGTGGTGTTACATTAGCTACCCTCCAATCCTCAGGAACTACTCCAGAATCTAAAGAGTTTTGAAAAATTATCACTAATGCATCCACTATTTCTGGGGCTACTTCCTTAAGTATTCTGGGATGCAGCCTATCTGGCCCTGGGGATTTATCGGCCTTTAATCCATTTAATTTACATAACACCACTTCCCGGCTAACCTGGATTTCACTCAGTTCCTCCACCTCATTTGACCCCCGGTCCCCTGCTATTTCAGGCAGATTATTTATGTCTTCCTTAGTGAAGACAGAACCAAAGTAGTTATTCAATTGGTCTGCCATGTCCTTGTTCCCCATGATCAATTCACCCGTTTCTGACTGCAAGGGACCCACATTTGTTTTAACTAATCTTTTTCTCTTCACATATCTATAAAAGCTTTTGCAGTCCATTTTTATGTTCTCTGCCAGTTTTCTTTAATAATCTATTTTCCCTTTCCTAATTAAGCCCTTTGTCCTCCTCTACTGGTCTGTGAATTTATCCCAGTCCTCTGGTAGGCTGCTTTTTCTGGCTAATTTTGTACGCTTCATCTTTTGTTTTGATACTATGCCTTATTTCCCTTGTTATCCACGGATGCACTACCTTCCCTGATTTATTTTTTTGCCAAACTGGGATGAACAATTGTTGTAGTTCATCCAATTGTACAACAATTGTTGTAGTTCATCCAATAGTCTTTAAATGCCTTCCATTGCATATCCACCTTCAACCCATTAAGAATCAATCGCCAGTCTATCTTGGCCAATTCACGTCTCATACCCTCAAAGTTACCTTTCTTTAAGTTCAGGACCCTTGTTTCTGAATTAACAATATCACTCTCCATCCTAATTAAGATAATGGTTGGGGACGGGGAAGGAGATAACTGGGTGTGAATCAGGTGGAGCCCGGGGGAGAATTGTTTTTTTAAAAGAGCGTGGTTGTTAGTCGGTTAGTTACCTGAAATTGTAGAATTCAATGTTCATATCCAAGCAGAATATGAGGTGATGTTCCTCCAGTTTGCATGTGGCTTCACTCTGGCAATGGAGGATGCCCAGGATAAGAAGGTCAGTGTGGGAAAGGGTGTTAAATATATGAATGGATTATTTTACATAAAGCTTTAATACATCCATATTTCTATTATCATATTATATACTGTGGTAGGAAGTTAAGTAAAAATGGTATGAATTTTGATTGGTGAGAAAAAAATGACAATAGTGAAGTATAAAATGTGGGAAAAAACATCCGTAGTATAGTAAAGTGTCCAAACTACCTTGATCTTTGTTGTAAGGGCAATGCAAAAAAGAAACTACCAGGAATCTGGTAGTGGTGTATATGAGCATTTTTAGTCCATAAACCTAAGGAAATAAATACTTGGGAGACAGGGAAAGAGTCTTTACTGAGCAGAAGTTGAGATACTTTATTGCCTCTGGTTACTGACTTTTGTATCAGTGGTATGGTATGAAGATAAGATGTTCGCCTTGTATGACTGAAGTGAGATGATTCAACTGTTCGAGAACATAAGAACAAAAAAGGTTGAAGCAGAAGTGGAGAATTTGGCCACCCTACTTTCTCCATTGTTCAGTGAGATGATAGCATATCCTTTACCTCCACATTACTTTCAAACACTATCCTTTAATTCCCTCATTATTTACAATTTTTTGATCACTTTTGTGAATATACTCAAATACAGGTGCACAACCTTTTATCCGAAGATCCAAATAACGAAAACCTCCGAATAGCGAAATTTTTTCGGTCCTTGAAGAAAGGTCCTTGAAAACGTTCACCGAGGGCGGCCCGCAGAGGTGACAGCGGAACCTCCGGTCGGTCCTCGAAGAAAGGGGAACTAAATCCCCATTCATAAAAGAGAAGGTGAGGGTATATTGCGCGGGAGGGTTAATAATTGACAATATGCTGCTACCTGCCAGCTGAGTTAAAAAGTTCCCACGGTAGACTCACGATACACAGTGTATCGTGAGTCTTGCGTGGGAACTTTTTAACTCAGCGTGCAGGCAGCAGTAGATTGTCGCTCCCTTCAGTTTCACCCCACCTACACCCCTCTGCTTCCCGGCCATGTGTGTGACCCCTTCCCTCCCCTCTCCAGCTCCCCGCTCATTGCACCGGCGCGGGGGCTTTGTACTGTCTTCACGTCGCGATGCTAGCAGCACAGTGCCAGTCACCGGAGACGTCAGGACCAACGGAACACCGACCCCCAGGCCCACTGCAAGCACGGAGATCCCAGATCAGCAACTCCAGCCCAGCCCCGTTCCAACTCCAGAGGAACACGCTCCCCGTATGGGCAGAAGCTGATGGTGTGCAAGGGGTACGTCTTGTTCTTGGGGTCGCGCAGCTCGGGCTGTGGGCGAACTGCCACTTGCCGCCGTAGCGGCCCATCAGGGAGCGGATTCCTCTGGAGTTGGAGGGGGAGGGGGGTATTGTGCTGTTTGATCGCCCCCTACTATTCCAGGGACAGGGAGACAGGACGTTCACCGAGGGCAGCCCGCAGAGGTGACAGCGGAACCTCCGGTTGGTCCTCGAAGAAAGGGGAACTAAATCCCCATCCATAAAAGAGAAGGTGAGGGTATATTGCGCGGGAGGGTTAATAATTGACAATATGCTGCTACCTGCCCGCTGAGTTAAAAAGTTCCCATGGTAGACACGATACACAGTGTATCGTGAGTCTTGCGTGGGAACTTTTTAACTCAGCGTGCAGGCAGCAGCAGATTGTCGCTCCCTTCAGTTTCACCCCACCTACACCCCTCTGCTCCCCGGCCATGTGTGTGACCCCATCTCTCCCCTCTCCAGCTCCCCGCGCATTGCTCCGGCGCGGGGGCTTTGTACTGTCTTCACGTCGGCGATGCAGCCAGCAGGCTAGTGCAGTCACCGGAGACGTCAGGACCAATTGGACGTCGACCACCAGGCCCACCGCAAGCACGGAGAACCCAGAGACCCACAGCCAACAGCAGCCCAGCCCAGCCCCGCTCCAACTACAGAGGAACCTGGGTTGCGGATGACGGGGCGCAGCTCGGGGCGTCGTAGGGGCCCATCGGAGAGCGGGTTCCTGTTGGTCCTGATGTCTCCGGCCACCTGCTATCCTCCGGGAACTGTACCGCCCTTGCAGGTGAGTGGGGTTGTTTGCAGTTGCAGAGGGAGGGGGCAAGGGCGGTACAGTTCCCAGTTTCAGCTCTAGTCCAGGGGGGTGGCCGGAGACGTCAGGACCAACGGGACAGCGACCCCCAGGCCCACTGCAAGCACGGAGATCCCAGAGACCCACAGCCAGCAGCAACTCCAGCCCAGTCCCGCTCCAACTCCAGAGGAACACGTAGGGGCAGAAGCTGATGGTGTGCAAGGTGTTCTTGGGGTGGCGCAGCTCGGGCTGTGGGCAAACTGCCACTTGTCGCCGTAGCGGCCCATCGGGGAGCGGATTCCTCTGGAGTTGGAGGGGGAGGGGGGTATTGTGCTGTTTGATCGCCCCCTGCTATCCCAGGGACAGGGAGACACAGCGGCTTTTTAGACTGGTGGGCAATCACTTCCAAAGTTCTGCCCACACAGTCAGTACACCTCTCCTACACTGCATTTCATACAAACATTTATTCTGCAAGAAAAAACGACATTGAAGACTCAAACTCGCGACCGAGTAACTGCCGGGATCAAGGCGCAAACTCGCGACCTTGCGGATATGAGCCGAACACTCTACCACTGAGCCAGCCATTAAAATCTACGCTAAAAAATTTCCATTCCGAAGACCGACAAATTCTGAATTACGAAAAGTGTCTGGTCGCAAGGCTTTCGGATAAAAGGTTGTGCACCTGTAGTGATCCTCAACCCTCACAAAAAGAAAATTCCAAAGATCCAACCGCTATTGGATTTGGAGAGATGAAGGGTTATGAACCTTTGGAATTCTGTACCCCAGAAATATATGTATAGTCAGTCATTTGAGTGTATTTAAGATAATGGTTGATAGATTCTTGAACATTGAAGTGCTACATGGTGTAAGATTATCATTGAGCTGAACATCAGTCTTGATTTTATTCAATAGCAGACAGGTTTTGAAGGGCCAAATGGTCTATTACTACTTTCATTTCTCATCCATTTTTTATGATTAATTTTTGATAATGTTAAAATGAAATATTTTGCTACTGTCAGATTCCATTTTATACATGATTTATGCAAACATATTTAAAATTATATGTTGAATCTGATTTTCGTGGGTCAGGATGAATAAAGAAACGAACAACTGGAAACTGAAACCTATTCTTTTGTTGGTTCCTTCTCCTTTCCCACTAGCTTCCCTGCCTTGAAACATTTTTTTTATTGCTAAGAATGTATGGCATAGGATTAGATGGCAGAGGCATAGTTAAGTCTAGTTCTTGAATTATGATAGAATATTCCAAGGTGAGGTAACAGCAATATTATATGCCAAAATAGATATTGCTTATAGAGTTCAGGATGACTTTTGAATTTTAGAAATGAGAAAATAATCTTTAAATATCTTGAAATAGGCACAGCTGAAAATCAGAGAAAAAATGTGATGAAAAAACAGCGTGGTCTATTGCAATTCAATTATTGCAACATATTTCCCATTTCACAATTTGACATTTCTTAAATTATTTCATTTTGTTGCCTCTGTTAATGTACCTCTGACTCTTACGTGTTGATTAGACTTCATAAAATGTGATGTATTTGTGCCTTTTGTTTAAATATCTGTCTTTCCTATACAATCCACTTTGTAGTAAGATTCCATATTAACCTTTTCCATACCACATCATTATTTCTGAGATCATCTGTTTCTTGATTTTTCGAGTCAAATATTCAAGGCTTTCATTGGAGCTGATCTCTGATTTTAGAGCTCAGTTTTGTGGGTTTTTTTCTGCGAATTGTCCAATACTTATTTTTGATGAACAGAACTAAATAAGGTGTGATTTGACTTGCTTTGTAATTTGAACAAGATTTTATTGCTATTATGCACATCACAATTATATTCGCTCTAATTAATGCATACTGAATGGAGCAATGAGAGCTCTGAGTTATTTGGCTCAAATTCTTTTTAGTGTTGAAATATCTGGGGAAAATTCATTTTGCCATATTGGTAAAGCGGAGAGCCGGCGAAGCCGTGCTGCAAGCGGAGTCTCGGATACGCCACAGTGTCCTGGTGGGAGAAGTGACTCGGGGAAGAGCTGGTCTGTGAGTCTTCCCAACTCCCCAGTTTGACAAGGCCAAGGGGAAGGAGAGGCGCAGGCTGGTCCAGGAGGAAGTGACAACAACGGTGTAGTAGGAGAGGTCTACCAGAGCGGTTGGCTTTAGGCAGCAGGGGGCCTGGACAAGATGGGAGCAGGTCATGGACCGAAAAGTCACTTGGACTGAACTCCTGGTCCAGGCAGTGTACAATGTCCTGCCAGCCCATCTGGGAATCTCCGGATTGCCCACAATGCTCAGGCAAGGGAATGGAGGAACAAATCCTGAGCTGCTGCCCAAAGGCTCTTGGGCAGGGCCGATACACCTGACGTCATGACCAGGTTCTTAAACCCATTGCAGAAGCCATCAGCACGAGAATCAGCACCTGCAGACGAGCACGGCCCACCACCCAGATTATCATCTTCGTGAAGGCCAGAGTGCAGCTGCCAAGAACCACAGTAGCCAGGAATCAGTCAGGAATCTTGGCGACTGCGCAGGACTGGTAGCTTTCTGTAGACCTGGTGAAACAGCTGAAGTTCCCACAGCACATTGCCACAACCACCCTGAGGCCAGACATTCTCCTGGTCTCAGAGGCGACCAAAAACATCATCTGGTTGGAACTGACAGTGCCGTGGGAGGACCATCTGCGGGAGGCCCACGAGAGGAAGATGACCAAGTACGAAGAGCTGGTCATATTGCCGTAAGCAGGGCTGGAAGGCATGTTGTATGCCCATCGAGGTTGGCTGCAGAGGTTTTGCAGGGCAATCGCTCTACAAATAGAATGGAGAGAAGAGCCATCAAGAACATCACAGAGGCAGCGGAGAATGTACTTTGATTTTTGATTGTGCAAATGTCTCTGAATGTTCAAACACATCTTCTATTTTCCACATTAGTAAATTATTCTTCAGTTTGATTCATGGGGTGTTTCTATTTTGTCACGTTTCCTACTGTTTTCTTCATACCCTCTTCCCTTTGGAATTATGATAAGGTTCCCTCAGTCTTTCTATCTATATAACCACTTCATTCAAAAGGTTAGTGTCTCTCATTCTGAAATATTTTTTTTCATTATAACCTGGTCAATTCCTCAATTACTCCAATTATATACTTTTTTCTCACTGCAACTTCCTGTGCCAATTCAGGAGATACGAATGCTTCTCCTTCTCCTTTTATATCTTCTGCTTCCGCTATCCAGAAACCTGAATATTTTCTAAGTGAAAGTGATTTATTTTATATTCTACTAAAATCCAAAATATGCTAAATCTACATTGAGGAGAACAAATGTAGATTTGACTATTTTGCAAACATCTGTGGCAAGCTTTCAATTATCACCAAGGACTTGATCATTGCTCGTTTCCGTTTTCTTCCCTATTCTCATTGGTGTCATTGTTTCCTATCTGCCGTATTTGTTGTGGCAGAAACCTTGACCCCAGTCTTGACTTCAACACTGCCGTTTTGGAGGGGATGTGGGGGTAACAGCTATTGATGTAGATTCTGATGTTTCCATTTATTATTTAGGTGTTATTTTTGTGCCCCATTGTCATCAGTTTTCCCTTGCACAGAATGTCAGTTATATAACTTGGGCATTCCACTCTCTTACTGCTTCATTCTCTCCCTTTCTCTGCTTTTAAAAACCAACTTTATCTCCAACTTTATCCGAAATGGAAACTTTGATTATATAGTCAATGATTTATTTTATAGTTCAGTTTTCTGTTATTAAAGTATGTCATGGTAACTGATGTCATATTTAAATGTATCACGAGTTACTATGAGTCAGGAAGATCAGAGGACACAAGTTGCCAGGATGCAACATAGGAATGGCATATGAATAAAACAAAGCATTTATTTTCAGTGTCTTTTAGGGGTGTTTATTACATTTGGATCAAAGCGAGAATCTGAAGAGGATGAACGAGTAATTGTTTAGTTTGAAGCAGATATGGTATTTAATGAAGCAGCTGGAATTATGTTTGAATTCATTCGACCCAAATGGGGAGGCGAGTGTTTTGAGTGCAAAGTTTGAGGCATGACGAGGAATTTGACACCAATGCTGATAGCTTAGGTCTGCTTGTTGAAGGAGCAATGCTGGTGCAGCTCACACGACAGAGTGCATTGTTATTGTACAATGCTGGAGGATCAGTGCGGGAGATTTTCAAAATAATTCCAGAGATGAGAGGAAAAGCAGATTATGCGATGACTGCTTTGAAGAAGCATTATGAGGTGCAAACAAATACAGCTGTGGGCCGAGCATCGAAAATGTGTCTAGAAATTAACTTTTGTGACCTAAGTCTGGTATCTACTTGAAGTTTGGCACAGATTTAGATAAAATATAATTGAGAAGGAATTCATAACTCGTCAGTGTCAAAAGTTGCACACTAATTAAAATAATTAAGCTAATTAGAAAATTAGATCGAAAAAGTAAGTGCCATCTAGTCCTCAATGCTCATATTACTCTTTGGGGAGCCTAATTCTGTGCTGCGGTCTATTTAAGCCATATATTATTATACCACACAAACTTGTGAATATGACTGGTTATATATATAATTATATTATATAAAAATAATGTGATTAATATAATTGTGAGTGTGTATGTTGAGTGAGACTGCCGCAGAGTTCCCGGGTTTCACAAGCTCCTGAACCTGCCTAATTAATGGGTGAGGGCAGATCCTGTGCGTTCCGCCAATTACTGAACCTCACTGACTGCCAGTGGGCAGAGTGGGGGTCAGGGCCATAGTGGGACTGGGGCAGTACCAGACTGGGGGAAGGCTAAGGCATCTTCCACTGAGAAGAAAATGCCTAACCCTAACCCTAATTCGCCCCCCTTCCAGAGCTGCCCATGGCTGGAGCTGGAGCTGCTTTGGGACGGGCTACGGGCTCCATACGTGTGGCCGCTAATCCTAACCCTAGCTCTACATTTTTATTTGTCATTTTAATTTAACAGTTCACATCATAATTTTACAAAGATAAATCAATTGTAAAACAATATTATCAGCAAGGTTAGCATTACCTTTATTTCTTCGAAACCTTTCTATTGTTTTGTTGTAATTACGAGGCAGCCATGATCCCAGAGTACTCACTGCCTAGCTACCATGAAACAAAGCGCGTGATTGATCAATTGGCGTCTGACACAATGTCAAACGTGCATTGATTGGACAATTACTACTCGGAAAATTGGAGGGTTTTTCTTGACAAGTTTTAGGTATGATTTCTATCATAATTTTACACAATATGTTATAAATACAGGTAGATATGTGATTTGGGTCACAAAATGAAACGAGAAAGCACCTCGGTCCACTGTCCAAATTGCTATATGGCAATGACGTATTCCGGCAATTGACACAAAGAGAGGTGAGAAGCATCGCTCAGTTTGTCACAAGATTATGTCAAGTTTCTGAGGGCTGCAACTATGGAGCTGTTGGAGAATCAAATCATGGATCAGGTTGTACAAAGTTGCAAATCAATTTGCTTAAGATGCGTTGTTGGAAAAAGGTGACATGCTAACATTAGGAGAAACACTGAAAATTGCCTGTTCATTTGAAGCTGTAGAAACCCAGTTTCAGACCTTCTCTGCCTCCGTCTGCGATGAGGCCTAATGGAGCTGACGACCTCGAGGCTCCGGAGGCAGAGCCCGCCAGGACTCGCTCCCGTGAGGGTGGTCCGGCCCAGGGCTGGAAAAGGTTGGGACGCTCCCGTGAGGGCGGCCAGCCCGAGGGTGGAACGAGGCTCCCGTCGGAGCGGCCGAGCTCGGGGAGGTGCGGCGCTGGCAGCCCGAGGGAGGTTCGGAGCCCAAGTCGGGGCAGCCCAGCCCGAGGGAGAAGCCACGCCCAAGTCGGGGCGGCCCGGTCCGGGGGAGAAGCCACGCCCAAGTCGGGGCGGCCCGGTCCGGGGGAGAAGCGACGCCCATGTCGGGGCGGCCCGGTCCGGGGGAGGTTCGGCACCCATGTCGGGGCGGCCCGGCCCGAGGCTGAAGACGGCGCAGTACTCACGTGAGGGTGGCTGGGACGGTGTTCTGGCGGTGGTGGCCTGAGTCCGGGGTTCGGCCGCGGGCCAGCGGCTGCGTCTGCAGAACTGGTGGGCGGCAGCTTCAACCACCCCGGGCTGCGGTGTTTGAGCCGCGGGACTGTTTTTAACATCGCCCCAGCGCAGAGGGAGAAGAGGAGGGAAGAGACTGCAGATCTAAGACTTTTGCCTCCATCACAGTGAGGAGATGCTGGGTGGACTCACTGTGGTGGATGTTAATATGTGTTTATTGTTGTTTTATTGTATTGTGTTATATGTATGACTGCTGCAATTTCGTTCAGACTTCGGTCTGAATGACAATAAAAGGCTATCTATGAGACTGGATGGAAGAAGCCAAGTTGACATCTACTGGCACTTGCAAGGGACATGGTATTGGTCATTCCAAAGCTGAAGATGACTGAGTGTTTTAGATGTGGGAATTTTTGACATTTTGCCAAGGATTCATGTTGCCCTGCCAGAGGTTAAACATGCAGAAGGTGGGGAAAAGAGACCAAAAAGTCGAACTCCAGGCAAACCAAAGAGAGATGATGGAAAAACAAATGGAGTTGGAGGAAGAAGAGGGCAGAGAGATGGATACTATTAAAAAAAAAGTTACGTCAGGTTGATAAATGTTCGAGTGAATGTAAATGTGACGAAACAAGGAAGGATGCAGGATATGCTTTTGCTATCAACAATAAGCACGCAAAGGTGCTGGTGAGAATTGGAGGCGTGGAAGTAGACATTATAGTAGACTCAGGAAGTGATAGCAATGTTATTGATAGAGCACTGTGGGAAGACTTAAAACGGAATAAGATAAAATCTTCAAGAAGGAGTGAGAAGAGAATGTATCCTTGTATATCATCGAAACCATTCCAGACGGTTGGATGTTTCAAGGCAGAGGTCCAAGCAGGTGATGAGCACACTGGCTGAATTTGTAGTCATCAAGGAGAAAGGAGAGCCACTCATGCATAGAGAGACTGCTCAAGCATTTAGGTGTGCCACACATTGGAATAAATGTGAACTCACTGAAGTCATATGCCGACTTAAGGATAAGTTCAAGCCAGTATTTGAAGACATTGGAAAATTTTGTGATCGTCAAGTCAAACTGAAGATAGACCCAAATGTTAAGCCTGCAGCACAACCAATGAGAAGAATTCCATTTGGATTAAGAGACAAGGTTAAAGATACAGTGCCCTACATAATGTTTAGGATAAAGACCCATCATTTATTTATTTGCCTCTGTATTCCCCAATTTGAGATTTGTAATAGAAAAAATTGCATGTGGTTAAAGTGCACATTGTCAGATTTTAATAAAGGTCATTTTTATACATTTTGGTTTCATCATGTAGAAATTACAGCAGTGTTTATACATAGTCCCCCCCATTTCAGGGCACCATAATGTTAGGGACACAGCAAATGAAAGTAGTACTGTTTAGTATTTTGTTGCATATCTTTTGCATGCAATGATTGCTTGAAGTCTGCGATTCATGAACATCACCAGTTGCTGGGCGTCTTCTCTGGTGATGCTCTGCCAGGCCTATATTGCAGCTGTAGCGGCACCAAACATGGTGGACCACCACAAGGGAGCATCTTCTATCTCGATATCTTCTTTGAGCACCTGCTGAAGAGGTCTGTACACTTGGAGCCCTTCATCACTTGGTGTTGTATGTGTTGTTTCGTTTGCTTGAACGATGGATTTGTCCGCCATGATTGCTTTGGTCTCTGCCCTGGGTATAGTTCGCTTGCGTACTTGATCTAGATGTCACTTGACTCTTACAATGCTGGGATACAGCTGGTTGCCAGCTTTCTTTGTGCGCGGGTCGAGTGTAGAGTTTTCCCTCAGTACTAAATGTTCGTGGCCTGGTGTGGGTATCTGTTCTGCTTCATGACCTCTTGTTTGTTGCATATATTCTTGGATGGTCGACTTGAAGTATGAATCTGGTTCTTAAAGAGCGTTTGGACATTGATTCAGCGGGGAATGTGGCCATTAATTCATTTGGAGTAATCCAACAATGGAAAAGGAAACTACTTAACTTCGTCAAGCGACTTGCGTTTGTTTCACAAAGCCTCGATTCACCGGTGCTTTGCATGCTCAGCAAGTTCATTTGAGGTTACGTGATATGGTGCTGTTGTCAGGTGCCCTAATACCATTCTTCTCCACAAACTCCATGAATTTTAAACTTGTGAAAACCGGGCTGTTGTCGGATACAAACATTTCCGGAATGCCAAATGCAGCAATGACTGATTGTAATTTAGATATAGAAGTTGCCGAAGTACATGATATATGAGTAGGTAGCTCCTCTATCCAGTTTGAATGGGCATCAACAATAAATAGAAACCTTTCCCCAGAATGGTCTGAAATAATCGATATGAATGCGCTTTCAAGGGGAATCGGGCCAGGCCCATGATTTATGGGGAACCTTTGGGGATGCATTCTGTGTTGCTTGACAAATGGGACAAGCGTGTGCAGCATATTCTCAATATCTTATCAATTTTAGGCCCCCACATGTTGCTTCTCTCCAGTGCCTTCATTTTAACAACACCAGTATAAGCATCATGCAAATCACAGAGTATGCGCCTGTGGCCTTGAGGGAGACCAACTACTCAATTGCCCCATAATATACAGCCACCCTCTAGGCTTAGTTCATGTTTACAGCTTGTAAATGGTTGAAACTCATGGTGAAGGCTGGCAGGCCAACCAACCTGTAGACCCCTTTTAACCTGCGACAGGAATGGACCATGGGCTGTCCACTGCCTTATGACCTGACAAATGACTGGTATTTTATGTAGGCTTTGCGAGGGATGAACAACCTCGAGCGGAGGTATGCCAGAGAGTGTATTCTCAACAATTGGTAATCTTCTTAAGGCATCTGCAACAATGTTTTATTTTCCGGGGGTATACTTCATTGTATAAGAGTAAGAAGATAGAGATAATGCCCATCGTTGTATTCTTGGTGACGCCATCTGTTGGATACCGTGTGTCTCCTCCATCAAGCCTAATAGGTTTGTGGTCTGTGTGGAGTTCAAAAGGATGCCCAAATATGTATGTGGAAGCATTTGATACCAAATATAATAGCGAGGGCTTCTCGATGAAGTTGTGAATAATTAATCTCCGCCTGAGACATTGTTCTTGATGCAAAGGCCACAAGGCATTCGATGCAGAAGGACGGCACCTACTCCATATGGCGAGGTGTCACATTTTATGATTATAGGTTTTTTTTTCAGGGTCAAATGCCCCAGTACAGAAGAGGAACTGAGGGCTGCTTTTATTTGTTCGAATGCTCTCTGCTCGGCTTTTGACTATACCAGGGCTGGTCCTTCTTGGATAATCCGTACAAGGGCTTTAACACTGCAGCTGAAAGATTTTTGAACCGATTGTAATGCGTAACTAGCCCTAGGAAAGAGCGCAACTGTGCCTTTTTTGACTGTGATCTTTTTGTCCTGGGGATGGACACCTGTCTTTACAACTCCTAGGTAATCAACTGAGTCATCCAGAAACGTGCACTTTTCACTCTTTAGTGTAAAGCCAGCTTCCTCAGGGCGAGAAGTACCCTGTCCAATGTTTCAAGATGGTGTGCCTCTAATGTACCTGTTACTAATATGTCATCAAGGTAAGCACACACACAAGGGATATCCTGAACTAAGTTATCAATAAGGCTCGAAAATATACCAAGGGCAGAACTCACTCCAAATGGTAACCACTTGTAGCGAAATAGGTCCCTGTGTGTGTTGATTGTTGTAACGTCCCGCAACTCTTCATCCAGCATGAATTGATTATGGGCATGTTTCAGGTCTAACGTTGTGAACTGCTGTCCTGAGAAGGATGAATATGTCGTCTATTTGTGATAGAGGATATGTGTTAAATTTTGTTGCGATGTTGGTGGTTAGCTTAGAGTCACTGCCAATGCCCAGAATCTGTTGGGCATGAAGACTGGCACAGTCAGAGCTCTCTGCACCGAGTATAGCACCAGTTCGATCACACGCGTTTTCTGTAGGCGGTCCAGTTCTTCTTCAACCTTTGGGCCTGCAGTGTAAGGACCGGATGGGCTTTGTAAAATTTGGCTGACTGTTTTCTTTGAATTCAAACTTGGCTGTTGGCAAAAAGCTTCGGCTTGGAACGCGCGCTGAAGTTTCTGTAGTAGGGAGGATCGACATTATCTCCCGTGTAGCTGCAGAGCACCGAGTCTGGGTGCTGTAATTTTGGTATTTGGCGTAACGATGACTCGCTTATTAAAGTGAGACGGCTGAACCTGTATTCCGTTCAAACCTCACGGGCTGGTCGTCCACTGTCAGCGTAACCATGTACGGAGGCTGGCTCTGACATTTCGTCCCATGGGTTTTGAAAATGTTCCCCATGTCTATATAATGGCTGTCTACTCGTGTGGAGTTGCGAGTCAAAGTTTGCCTTTTTCCCACCGGCACTTTGCTTTGCATAACATACCCTCTCGATGTGCCCTACCTTCCGACAGAACCTGCAAACTGTGTTTTTCTGCTTGCAGTCAGACCACTGTACGTGACTTTCAATGCAGCGAAGGCACCTTTGTGTAGGTTGACGTGGTCGTAGCTTGGGTCACGGGTCGGTTGGCATTGGGAAACATTGATGTCTCTGTGAGGGGGTTCTCGCTCCATTAATCAGCATTGGATGATTAGGTTGAAGCCTTCTTGATTGCCACCCTATGACGAGCAGTGGAGCAGGCCTTGTCCCAGGCCAAATTGTGCTTTTCAGGCAAAAGGCCCTCACGTGTTTTTCATCACAGGCCCCGATAATTAGCAACTACATTAACATGTGTAAGAAGGAATTGTAGATGCTGGTTTAAAATGAAGATAGACACAAAAAGCTAGAGTAACACAGTGGGACATCCAGCATCTCTGAAGTGAAGGAATGGGTGACGTTTCGGGTCGAGATCCTTCTTAGGGTCTCGACCCGAAAGGTCACTCATTCCTTCTCTCCAGAGAAGCTGCCTGTCCTGCTGAGTTACTGTAGCTTTTTGTATCTATCTTCTGCATTAACATTGTTTCTTTGAACTTGTTTGGCCGGATCCCTTTATACTTGAACAGCCAAAGTTAGTCTCGTAATAAAATAGTCAATGTTCTCTTCTGGGGCCTGTAGCGGCTGCGAGAATTTGAAGCACACCATAAAAACATTGTCGTGCACCCCCCAAATGTTATTGAGAGCTGCAAAATATGCTGGTGAAATCTGATTCACCTGGTAAATGTAGTGCATCAAAGTCATTCTGACCACGTTTGCCCAAATATATGTGAAGCAACTTGAGTTTCGTCGCTTCCTCCAGCCTCGCCATTGGAGACAAAATAGATGTTGGATCTAATCCTGGAAGGTTTTCTTCCATTGCGGTCAGGTTTCGGGTGTTGGTCTTGGCATAGCTGCAGCCCAAGAGAGGATGCTGGAACGGAGATGCCATTTCGATTTTGATCCTTGTCTCCAAATATCAAGTCATGAGTGTTTTATTGTCATATGTCCTAAATAGAACAATGAAATTCTTACTTGCTGCAGCACAACAGAATATGTAAACGTAGTACACTGTACACAATATAATAAGCGAGAGAGAAAAAAAAGTTCAGTGCATATATATATATATATGCACCTACTCACAAATACGCACGCACACATATACATATATATGTCACGTATGTGCAGAGCAAGAACGACCATGGGTTATGAAAACACGGGTTAATTGAGTTACAGCAAACACGGTTGTGTCCGAGCGAGATACGACGAGAACCAAGCACGTGAGTGAGGGCGGACACCGGATGAATTCCGCTAAGGCGAGCCGCTTTGATTGAACACTAATATTGTTGAACTGTGTGATAGATGAGCAAGCAAGCACTCATGCACGTTCACGGCTGGTATGGGGTTGTTGAACCATATTGAGTTCTCACTTCCTAGGCTCTAGGCTCACTTCCATCGGGAGAGTCCATACTAGTCATGATTGATTACTATAGCGGATATTATGAGTACAATAATGACGTCTACAACATCGGAAAAGACTAGCAATTTTTATGGAAATTCGCAAGACACGGTCTACCAGTGACATTATATTCAGTCAAGGGACCTCTGTTCATTTCTCAGATGTTTGCTGACTACATGAAGAACACAGGTGTGTACCATCACAAAGGTACACCAAAGTGGCTGCAAGCTAATGGAGAAGTGGATTGTCAGAACAAATCTCTAGAGAAGAGGTTGAGAATTTTCCAAGCAGAAAGCAAAGATTGGAGGGAGATGCTCTTATCATACGCAGAGCTACACCACACAGCACGCAAAGAGGAGTCTGGCAGAATTGTTGTTTGGAAGGAAAATCTGTACCAAGATACCATGGGTTAGTGACATAGTAAATGATGAAGAATTGAGGGATCATGATGCGGAAAAGAAAGGGACATCAAAGCTTCACGCCGACGGGAGACGACGTGCAAGCCAGACCATCAGGTTTGATGCCAGGAGATGAGGTGCTCGTGAGGAGGGAAAGTCCAAGCAAAATGGACACACTCTTCTTTCCACAACCATAGGCAGTGGTGGCCAGATAAGGTCCTCCAGTCGCCAGAAGGAGTCAAATATGATAGAAACATCGTATGTGAAAAAGTATCACAGTTTTGATAGTCCACGGACACAGCAAACTGAAGTTGCGACTGTGGGGGATCAGATTATTGCCGACCAAATTGAGGAGCCAAAAATGCATGAGTCTGAAGACTGAAACCAGAATCAAGATGATGAGCTGTTGGAACAGGACATGACCGATCAGAATTCAGTACCTGCGCAGACAGATGCAGTGGCCAGACCAAAAGTCAAATAAGACCACCCAAGAGATACGAGGACTATGAGATGTTTTGACTTGAAAATGATGTGTTATCAATGTAACAAATGCTATATCATAAATGTGTTGGGATGTTCAGTTCACAATGCGGATACCCTTTTGTTTGATAAGGGAGGGATGTCAATGCTAACAGACGTCGACTTTAAATGTAACACATGTTACTATGAGTCAGAAATGCCAGATAACCCATGCTGTTCTGGATGTAACCAGATGTAAAAAAGGAACGGCGGATGAAAAAAAATCAAGCATTTTTGTTCAGTGTCCTTGAAGTGTGTTTATTACATTTGGATCAAGGTGAGGATCTGACAAAGTGGAGCTGATGTAGAAAGCCTTGAACGTTTGTTTTTATTGGGATCCTCTAATCTGTAATTTAATAGCTTATTTAATATCCAACAAACCTAAATTGATTGAATAACCTCTTTCAAGGTTTTTCGTTGTTAATTTGTTATTTTGCATACATTGTTTAAAAAAAAAAAGTTTAAATGTCTTTCCAATTAGATTTTTCAAATTCTTAGAAATTCACTTTAAATCAGATACCACGATCAAATTTTGTACTGGCATGGTAGAAGTATTCCTGTGTAGACATTTGTATTTTTCAGCATTGGCCAGTTTCCATCAAAATAATTAATCCTTTGTGATCCCTCTGCAAGCATAATTGCTTTTTCTATAACTTGCCTTCCCAAGTATAAAACCTGTTATTTGTGTTGGATATTTTGATACTTGCACACTGAGCTGTTCAGCATTTCAATTTGTTGCTGAAATAAAGATTACATATTTTGACTTTTAGCATTGCTGGGTTAAACTTTGGATTGTACATTTTGATATATTATGTTTTGCTCTTTGGAGATGGATTACTGTATTTTACTTTAATGGAGAGGAAGGAATCTTTCCATGGTAAAGTTTAGATGGATTGTTGTTTATAACTAGTAAAACCCTTCTCTGGTGTTATCTGTTGTAGCAAAAATAATGGTAAATTACACAGAAATTAGACATTTTAATTACATTTTACATTTTAAGTGCTCACCTGATGCATAACACCTCTAACATGTAGCATTTACTTAGTAATTGCAATGGCAGAATATTTATGTTCAAATTTATGAAATGGCACGATCCAGAACATTTGACTCTTGGTTATCCAAGCCAGATGGATGTCATGAATCAACTGTGGTAACTCCAGTTAAGCAAATGTACAAAATGCTTGCAAAGAAATTCCATAGAATATGAATGTAATAAAAATAGTTTTACTGGTTGTTCATTCAAATGTATTATTTCATATAGTTTTATAGCCCAGTCTCATTCCAATACTATTAAGACCATACGACATGGAGCAGAATTAAGCCATTCAGCCCATTGAGTCTACTCTACATGGCTGATCAATTTTTCTCACTTTGCTCCATTCTCCTTCCGCCTCCCCATATGTTTGATGCCCTTTCTAATCACCAACTTAACAATTTCTGCTTCAAAAATTCCTATATCTTGGCCTCCACTGCCATTTGTGACAATGAATTCCGCAGATCCATCACCCTCTGACTAAAGAAATTCCTCCTCATCTCTATTTTGAAGGTATCTTTTTATTCTGAGGTAGTGTCCTCGCTGGCCAGAGGTAGAGCTACGAGTCGATGAAGCCTGCAGCCAACGGCCCCTGGGTCTACAGAGCCCACGGCTGTGGCCTTGCTCGGTACCACAGAGGAATCCAGAGAGGACCTGGCGGCGATAGTGGAGAGGCCAGTGTGGTGGTCAATGATGGCGTCGACCGACGGACCCGGATGGACCATGTGGAAGTGAGGATGCTGCTTTCGGGCGAAGGAACAGAGGAGGACCCGGCGTGGGGGGAGCGCTGTAAGGGAGGAGGAAGGACAATGGAGGACCCAGCGTGGGAATAAAGTATTCATTCATTCAATCATTCTGGCAGTCCTGGTTTTTATTGGAAAAGGTAAAATCCTCTACAATAACGATCATGATTCTTGCAACACTGCAATCTCCCAGTACATTTGTTGCTCTAATTCTTCTTTTCTTCTTCTTGCGTATGGCATGCACAGCCTAAAGCTGTAGGTCAAGGGTAGACATCCAGGCCAGGACAGCATCAGTTACTGGGTGGATGGCTTTGATGCCACCAGGGAAAAGCCTCAGTGAGCAGCCATTCACGATGTGTGGGATGGTCTGGTCTGGATGTCCACAGTCGCAAGCAGGGCTGTCTGTTATCCCCCACTTATGCAGCTGATGGGCTGTTGTTGCATGGAGGGTTGCTTGCGATGGAGGTCAAATCCCAGTGGTTTCACTGTGGGTATGTGAAGACCTCTCCTTTGTTGGGGTTGGCATCTTTCCAGGCTCTGCGCCACTCAGTCTTGGAGTCAAAGTCTTCCAGAGATTTAACTGAAGACCAGAAGGGTTTGCGGGACTTCAGGCATATGTTGGGCAGATTGTTCGTCAGCATGGATGGGAAGGTCAGGGTTGGCCAATCTTTCAACATCCTCTCCCTTCTGCGTATGCTGGGAGCGGCGATATGAGAGAGGACAGGTAGCCACTGCAAAGGTGTTCACTTAAGCGTCCCTGTGATGACCCGCATTGCAGAGTTAAGGACAGCGTCAACTCATTTGGTGTGGCAGCTATTAGCCCAAGTTGTTGAGCAAAATCGGCTGTTGAGTAGACGAGGACTAAGCTTGCGGTATGGAGGGTGTGTGCGTTGGATCCCCAGCTGTTGCCTGCAAGTTTCCTGATGATGTTGACCCTCGCTTTCAGTTTATCAGCCACCCTCTTCAGGTGTTCACGATAGGTGAGGGTGCGATCCAGGGTGACTCCGAGGTACTTGGGGAATTCTTCATTCTTCACCGGCTTACCACAAAAGAGCACTCCGAGCTTTGCAGTGGCGAGCCGATTGCTGAGGTGAAAGACAGTAACAGTTGTCTTAGATGGGTTAGGGCGAAGTCGCCAGAAGGTGAAGTACTCCTCCATCCAAGTCTTGGGTTAGCACTCTTCTTGACTGGTTGGGGCCTATTATCTAAGCCCAACAAGGTGAACATCTTAATACTCAATCACAGCTATTCCCAAAATGGCTACTCCAAATTAGCAGTCCCATTGATCCCATCATTCCTGGAAATGGCTGCTTTTTCAAAACTCCTTCATGCCTCCTTCTTCCAGTTCTGTTTTTTTTAAACCAACCTGCATTTACTCTAACTGCTGCTTTTCAAATCTCCCGCGATTCTCTTCCGTTCAGCTCTGCATTCTCTATTGAAACATCAGTAACAAATAACAAAGCAATCTTAGACATTAATTGTGTGACACTTTCCTCATTTGCATTATATTAGTCCATAAGTAGCCTGGTGGTTTTATTGCTTGTGTTAAATCTGCTGAAAGACTGTCTTCCATTTTATGAGATCAGTAGCTGCTACTTCTGAAATATTTGAATGATATTTAATTGTATAACTTGAACATATGTTCTCATTGCAATATAAATTAATCTTCATCATGTATAAATAATTTGAATTGCTATTTAATATGTGAAGGCTATTTAATATGTGAAGTCTACCAGCTGCTTCTTTGGAAAAGTTTATGCACACTATTTTTGCTGTTTGAAATAACTAAATTTATGAAATGATTAACTCAGTTGATGTCCTAATTCAAAATCTTCTATCACTTGCCAAATCTAATCAGAATGCTCCAATATTTTTTGATGTTGAATTATTTAAGGTCAAGTGTATCTGAAATGCTGGGAATGCTCCTTTGTAGTTCCTAAATGATGGCATAGAATCTTCATAACTAGGCACCAACCAGTTTAATTTCTCATCTGAAAAATGGTGATTCTGACTTCCTGGACAGCTTGCTTTGATTGGATGTTTAATTCCTAACATGATGATTAAACACATGTCACTGTCTCAGCAATCAAGTAGTTGGGACTGTTTAAATTCCTGCATGATTACTAATCTACAATTAATTTACAATTTGAGAGGGAGAAGGGAAAATTGGAACTGTCAGTATTACAATTGAACAAAGGGGACTATGGAGCCATGAGGGAGGAGAGCTGGCCAAAGTTGACTGGAAAGATACCCTAGCAGGGATGACAGTGGAAACAAAATGGCAGGTATTTCTTGGAACAATTCAGAAGGTGCAGCATCAGTTAATCCTAAAGAGTAAGAAAGATTCCAAGGGGAGTAAGGGGCGACCAGTGCTGACAAGGGAGGTCAGCGACAGTATAAAAATAAAAGAGAAGTATAACATAGCAAAGATGAACGGGAAGCCAGAGGATTGGGAAACTTTTAAAGAGCAACAGAAGATAACTAAAAAGGCAGTACGGGAGAAAAGATGAGGTACGAAGATAAGCTAACCAAGAATATAAATAAGGATAGTAAAAGCTTCTTTAGGTATGTGAAGAAGAAAAAATTAGTTAAGACCAGTTGGACCCTCGAAGACTGAAACAGGTGAATTTATTATGGGGAAGAAGGAAATGGCAGACGAGTTGAACAGGTACTTTGGATCGTGTTCACTAAGGAGGACACAAACAATCTCCCTGATATACTAGTTGCCAATGGTTCTGGGGTGAAGGAGGAACTGAAGGAAATTCACATTAGACAGGAAATTGTGTTGGGTAGACTGATAGCACTGAAGGCTGATAAATCCCCAGGGCCAGAAAACAGAGAATTATAGACCAGTTAGCCTGAAATCTGTGGTGGGGAAGATGCTGGAGTCAATTATAAAAGATGAAATAGCGGTACATTTGGATAGCAGTAACAGGATCGGTCTGAGTCAGCATGGATTTACGAAGGGGAAATCATACTTAACTAATCTTCTGGAATTTTTTGAGGATGTAACTAGGAAAATGGACACGGGAGAGCCAGTAGATGTAGTGTTCCTGGACTATCAGAAAGCATTTGATCAGGTCCCACATAGGAGATTAATAGACAAACTTAGAGCACATGGTATTGGGGGTAGAGTACTGACATGGATAGAAAATTGGTTGGCAGACAGGAAACAAAGAGCAGGGATTAACGGGTCCCTTTCAGAATGGCAGGCAGTGACTAGTAGGATACCGCAAAGCTCAGTGCTGGGACCGCAGCTATTTACAATATACATTAATGATTTAGGTGCAGGGATTAAAAGTAACATTAGCAAATTTGCACACAAAGCTGGGTGGCAGTGTAAACTGTGAGGAGGATGCTATGAGGATGCAGGGTGACTTGGACAGGTTGGGTGAGTGAGCAGATGCATGGCAGATGCAGTTTAATGAGGATAAATGTGAGGTTATTGTCGATTTAGAGTTCTTGTGATATATAAAGACCTCATGCCCTGTCAGGTTATACACTGTTTATTCAGGATAAACAATTATCTACAGTTATCCACTTTGGTGGCAAAAATGGGAAGGCAGATTATTATCTGAATGGTGTCAAATTGGGAAAAGGGGAAGTACAACGAGATCTGTGGGTCCTTGTTCATCAGTCACTGAAAGTCAGCATGCAGGTACAGCAGGCAGTGAAGAAAGTGAATGGCATGTTGGCCTTCATAACAAGAGTAGTTGAGTATTGGAGCAAAGAGGTCCTTCTGCAGTTGTACAGGGCCCTAGTAAGACTACAACTGGAGTATTGTGTGCAGTTTTGGTCTCCAAATTTGATGAAAGACATTCTTGCTCTTGAGGGAGTGCAGCATAGGTTCATGGGATGTCGGGACTGTCATATGTTGATAGAATTAACATATTAGTTTAAGAATAAGGGGTAAGCCATTTAGAACGATGAGGAAAAATATTTTCACACAGAGGGTTGTGAATCTGTGGAATTCTCTGCCTCAGAAGGCAGTGGAGGCCAAATCTCTGGATGCTTTCAGGAGAGAGTTAGATAAAACTCTTAAAGATAGCACAGTCAGGGGATATGGGGAGAAGGCAGGAAAGGAGTACTGATTGTGGATGATCAGCCATGATCACAGTGAATGGCGGTGCTGGGTCGAAGGGCCGAATGGCCTACTCCTGCACCTATTGCCTGTTGTCTATAACCAGTTGAAGATAGCAGATGATAGTTATTTCCACAATAATTTTCAATGGAAGGATAATTGTGTGTAATCACCTGTAATCTTTGTGGTACGATAATAACTTTTGTACACTCTATTCACTGTAGCTTCAGAAGGGGGAGCTTCTGCTTTGAGAACTGTTTTCTTTGAGGTAGCAGCAGCTAAAATCATCTCTGGAAAGCTTTGCATACAAAAGACCCAAACTTTGAATATATTTTCTTGTGATATACTTAATTAAACATGAACTTCTGAGAATTGAGTCAAACTTGGGAATCAATAAGAATGTAGCTGAAGGAAAGCAAATAATTGATGATTGTTGAAGGAGTTTGTAAAATGGGAGAAATGTGAGTGAGGGATTAGAAAACAGTCACCATCTGAATAAAACATAATATGCAGTTGAGGTATGAATGTCTTAAATAAAAGCATCAAATCATTTCTCTATTAGAAAACATTATAAAACAATACAGATATAACAAAAATAGTACAAGACTGTTCAAAGATTAAAATTATAGGAAGAAAGGATGTAGTTATTGAAAACATGAACAATACTTTGCATAAATGATATATTTTTAAGAGCTAAACGTTTGACATCTCGCTTTAGAGTAAATCCCACATTATCTGGTTATCTTGCTGCCCTCAAGGGCGACTAATATTGCTGCACCCGTATTGCCCGAACCCTTTTCATGAAATTCGGTTTCAAGAATTAACCCATTTTCTTATATTTTTTTATGTGCACAATTAATCCCAGAAGGAATACTGCTTGAATGGCATGTAAAATTCATAGTATGACTTCAATAAAGTGCTAGTAATTAGTTGGAGAGTTTTGTGATTGTTGCAATAATTGATTTGTGGTTTAAAATAGATTTTGCTTTGGCATGAAATTGGGTCAAAAATAAATATTCATTAAAAAATTTTGTTTGACTTCAAAGGTAAAATTAGATCAATCGAGTCAGTAGAATTAGAATCATAACATGAAATTGACCGTGCTGAATGATAAGGGTCTAACGCCCTTCTCCTGTTCCCGTTTTCTAAGTGTCTGCAATTCAAACTGACATTCTCTTATTTGATGGTTTTGACATGCCGTCATAATTTAATTTATCCTGTTGAAGTTAAAGGAGATTAAAATCAAACAGGATACATTATGGTCATCCGAATTTATGCAAAAACTTTTTGCAGTCCTTGCAAAATTGTAAATTATCCTCACATATTGGTATCTAGATTAGTTGTTTATCATTGAAAATCGTTGTTGTTTCCGTTCCTTATTTTTCACTTTATTCTCTGCTTGTCTCCATCCATAGCTTTTTTCCAGAGCTCCTCTTTATTTTATCCCTTTCCATGAAATGGTTTTGAAAAAATAGAATTCCAACAATCAGGAAAGGCTGAGCATGCATATGCTTTTTAGAAAGATGAAAAATGAAAAGGAAGCATAATCAAGGCCTTTAAATTTATGGAAGAAGAATGGGTAAACCATTGCCATTTTTTTTTTTAATTTCATGGAGTATTGCTTGGATTTAGTAAAGAACCAGTAAAAGATTGGATAAGTTGTCCAGGAGGAATTGCATGAAACTAAGTTTAGTACGTGGAACTTGAATTCTTAAGGCTGATAATACTGATGCATTTCCGCAGAACCATTAAACATGCGTGGACAAAAAGACAATAGGGCTGGGCAGGAGTAAACCTTTACAAGAAGGCTTATGAGAGTATCTAACTTATGGGCCTGTTCCACTTAGGTGATTTTTCAGGCGACTGCCGGCGACTGTCAAGTCATAGCAGGCCACTGAAAAACCGGCGACTGGAATGGCAACTGTCAGAGTGGAACACACACACAGACACACAGCTTCCTTCGCCAGCCAGTTATGCAGGCGGGGACAGGGCAAACGGGAGGAGCGCTGTCAGAGTGAAATTCACATGTTGCAAAGCCAATGTGATACAGACATATGTCACCACGATGAACAGGAAGGTTGGCGCTGTAATTAAGACGGTGAAAGCACAGTGTACGGGAAGGGTCACGTAAGTCCTTTAAAAGGGGGGGGAGAAGGAGTGGAGACAACTTTTAAGAAGCCAGAGATGTACAGCTGTGAAGCCCGGCGGACATTAACATTACCGGTCGGTTATCCTTGATTCTGAAACCTACTGTTTATGGGTTTTTTTTCCCCAATGAGCCAATAAAATTCACCGGTCGGCACTGGCGACAACCTATGACAACCTACGTCCTCCTGGCAACCCACTACCACTGTACCTACGTCACGCAAATTCTCACTACTCTCCATGGCGTCAAAATTCTGGTTGCCGCTAATTTTTCAACAGCACCATATTACGTAACCTCAAATGAACTTGCTGAGCATGCAGAGCACCGGTGAATCGAGGCCTTGTGAAACAAACGCAAGTCGCTTGACGAAGTTAAGTAGTTTCCTTTTCCATTATTGGATTACTCCAAATGAATTAATGGGCACATCCCCCACTGAATCAATGTTCAAACGCTCTTTAAGAACCAGATTCATACTTCAAGTCGACCATCCAAGAATATATGCAACAAACAAGAGGCCATGAAGCAGAACAGGTACCCACACCAGGCCACGAACATTTAGTACTGAGGGCAAAATCTACACTCGACTCGTGCACAAAGAAAGTTGGCAACCAGCTGTCTCCCGGCATTGTAAGAGTCAAGTGACATCTAGATCAGGTACGCAAGCGAACTGACGAAACACCCAGGGCAGAGACCAAAGCAACCATGGCGGACAAATCCATCGTTCAAGCAAACGAAACAACACATACAACACCAAGTGATGAAGGGCTCCAAGTGTACAGACCTTCAGCAGGTGCTCAAGAAGATTTACCATGCAGGCAACACCTCAACAACCTCTGGCAAACCTGTGGCGACCTCATAGTTGCATGTTAAAGAAAGGACTGTAGATGCTGGAAAAAACAAAGGTAGACAAAAATGCTAGAGAAACTCAGGTGAGGCAGCATCTATGGAGCGAAGGAATAGGCAAAGTTTCGAGTCGAATCTGAAGAAGGATGTCGACCTGAAACGTCGCCTATTCCATAGATGCTCCATAGATGCTGCCTTACCCGCTGAGTTTCTCCAGCATTTTCGTCTACATTCATAGTCTCCTGTAGTCGCCTAAAAAGTCGCAGTGATGAATGCTGTGGTGGATGTTTGTGTTACATTTTTATTGTACCGCTGCTGACAATCTGAATTTCCCTGAGGGGATTAATAAAGTATTTATCTATCTATCTATCTATCTATCATTAGCAAAGAACAGAAAAATAATTGCAAGTACCCACAAAATGGAATCTAGTGTGGGAAGCCCTTCAGTCTTCATTTCCTCCATGTGCTTGCATTCAATCTGAGTACGAGATGTTAATGTTGGCCAAAGGACCCAATTTGTTTTTTCTTCACACACAATCCAGTATCGGAGAGCAAATGTGCAATAGAAAATTGCTGATGGAACGTTTGGGACTTCATGCTCAAGTATAAAGAATTTTCACTAGTTATACAGGATGTTCTCCACATTTTCCTGACACTATCCAATAAATGTCTGGCCAAACGTCATCTTAATAAAAAAATAAATTTGTAGAATTGGAAAGCTGAAAGGTTTTGACTTGCAACGTTATCTCTTTTTGTCTTTTCATTTATGCTACCTGACCTGTTTATTGTCAACATTTTCTGTTTTGATTTGCATTATAATATCACTCAATCAATTTTCAAAACAGGTTATTTTGAATTGTTTCAGGAACCTAACTTCTTAAAAAAATCCCAATTGATTTCCAATTGACTGTGAAGCACTTTTGTGCTGGTGTTTTAAAATTTGCTGAAATGCGGGATTTGAATTAATTGTTAAGCTTAATGCACTGTAGTTCCCGTGGCCTGATGGTAATGCAATTATCTTTTATTTACTGTGAACATCTGCACTGCTCAATAATTAATCATAGAATGACTGAATGATAAATAAATGTAATGTCTCGAGAACAATTCAGTACTTAAGAAAGTAAGCTGCATAGGAACCACGGTAACTTTGTATGCAGTATTACAATGATTTGGTAGCATGCAAAAAATTAAGGGTTTAAAGTGAGCTACCTTTATATCTTTGAAATACTTTGTACAGGTTCAAAAACATGTATTAGTGAAATTCAAATTTTTGCTAATTTATTCAGCAATGTATCCTCATTTTGATAAGGATACTGTGGCATCAGCCTATACACGGGCCACTTATACTCGAACCCTCGTAAGGAGGTACGAGAGCGGGCACGTGACATCATGGGCTAGAGGGAGTGTCCTGGTACTTAAGGTCATCTCACCTCGAGACCTTAAGATAGTCAACCAGTAGCTGAGCCCGAGTGAACAACCTCGCTCAGGTACAGCAACACTGTTATTATAGTTAGCGCACCAACCTAACGTGTCACCACTGAATAAACGACTCTTTGAACCGGCCTGACGTCTCACCTTTATTCACCAAGTTTGGTGCCGCTGCATTGGTGACCCCCGACTGTCCAAATTGAAATTTGGACTCTCCTGAAGCATGTAGCCTCGGGAGACCTGATGTGTGCAGCCGGCTGCCCAGCCCTGCAGAACTACGCTGCCGACAACCCGGCCCTGCAGTGAGGTATGCCATTACACCTGGGATGCCCCCTCTTCCCAACCAGCTGCTGCTCACCGGAGCTGAGAAGCAGCGGCTGCTGCCGCTCTCCCGCTCCCGTCAGAGGGGCAGGCCGCCTTGTGTGATGGCCGCTGAGCTCCTCCGCATGACCTGCCCGGAGCCGACCACCAGAGCGGAGAGGTTATACCAGCTGCCGCTGCCCCACCAACTGCTGCAAGACCTCATTGAAACTAACCGAATAGTGAAATGCATGGATAGAGTGAATATGGAGAGGAGAGACCAGGGGCCATAACGTCAGATTAAAAGGACATACCTTTAGAAAAGAGATGAGGAGGAATTTATTTTGTCAGAGGGTGGTGAATCTGTGGAATTCATTGTCACAGATGGAAGGATATATATAAGGAGGTGATTGGGAGATTCTTAATTAGTATGGGTGTCTGGGATTATGGTGAGAAGGCAACAGAATGGTTTTGAGAGGGAAGGATAGATCAGCCATGATTGAATGGTGGAATAGACTTGATGGGCCAAATGACCTAATTGTACTCCTATAACTTATGAACTGAACAAACTAGAATATATATGATTTACCATGAGGGTTATCACTGTTTACATAGTAAAAATGACGGACCCTTGCAACACTTTTTTTTAAACTGAATGTATATATATTTTAATTAATTATTACCCTAGTTATAAAGGCATATGCCATGGACACCATGACAGTCATCCATCTACCACTCATTTACTCAAATTCTCCATTAATTCTACATTTTATTTGTTATTTGTTAATAAACATATATTGATATTTTTGTCTGTATTGAAAGGCAATTGCTGGAGAAGCCAGCATTGTAAATATAAAACAGCCACGTTAATGAAAACATGAGAGTTAGCTACATAGTTATACCATAGCTGGGTTGTTTGGATGAGATATTGCATTATAGTAAATTGGACCATGGTAGGACTTGTACAGTAAATACATGTCTCTGGACACTGTTGTAGAAACACTGTAAGAGACCTGCAGGCACAGGAGCATCGTTCCCTGAAAGTGGTGACACAGGTAAATGATGCTGAAGAAGATGGTTGCCTTCATTAGTCAGAGCATTGAGCACAATAAATAGAATGTCATGTTACAACTGTATAAGTTGATGGTGAGAGTGGATGGTGATGGAGGAATTGTAGTATTGTGTGGAGTTCTAGCACAAAGGACATTGTTAAGCTGACATGGGTGCAGAAAAGGATCTTAGCTGGAGGATCTCGGTTATTAGGATAGACCGGATGGGATGGGACATTTTATTCTGGGGCAAAGGAGGTTGAAGGGTGACCATGTAGATAAAATTGTGACAAGGATGGATAAGGTGAATAGCCACAATCTTCAGGGTAGGGCAGTTTAAAACTAGAGGTTATTGGTTAAGGTGAGGAAGGGAAGATTTAAAGGTATCCTAAGGAGTATTTTTCTTACACAGAGAGAGGTGGGTATATCTAACAAGCTGCCATTGAAAGCTTAGAGTGGGTACAATGTAGCTGTAGAACTGCACCACATGGAACCGGACACTTCTGCCCAAGCAGTCCATGACAACCAAGTTGTCATGGCAGATTATTATATAATTCAAGGAATCTTTCCTCTAGCCACTATGATTGAAGACTGGGGAGATAATTTTGATACGAATGCGATATCTCCACAAGACATTCAAAGTGGTCCAAAGATAAATCTTCAAAACACAGTCTCTTAATTAATAGTGTATTTGTTGTTGTAGTAAAAACAGTAAGATATTCATCCAAACTTCTTCTTGTTTAAGTACGTTTTGCTCTTACTCGTAGTCAAACTCATGCATGGAGGAACCCGTGCATGGTTGAAAGCTGTGCCTTCTCCCCCATGCTTCCACCAGCTAAACTAAAAACTGCTAGCGCTTCTGCGCGAGAATCCCAGCCTCAAACACGCCTCCGACTATGTAATAAATCTCACCCACATAATTACAGGCAGATAAAATGTAAAGTTATAGTTATAACATACTGAGTTAAGCTAAATGGCTACAACACAAGTTGCCTAACCCAGGAGGTCCCATTTGCCTGCACCTGACCATATCCATCCAAACCTATCTTATTCAGGTAGCTGTTCAAATGTTGTATAGAAATTGTAACTGTATCAGCCTTTACCGCTTCCTCTGGCAGCTCATTCCATGTGTGCACCACTCTCTGTATGATAAACTAGTGGCTCGGGTTCCGTTTAAATCTCCCCCTCTCCCACATACACGTGCAGACACAGACTTTAATTCAATACCTTCTAGTTATAAAAACTGTGACCATTCACCTTATCTGTGACCCTCATGATTTTAAATCCTGTGATCCTCCAACAGCTGGCTGACCAGATTTGTACATGGTACTCTAAATGTGGCTGAACCAGCATCCTATACAGCTTAAAACACGATCTTCCATTGCTCCTGTATGCAATGCCCTGAGCAATGAAGGCAAGCGCGCCAAACAAATTCTTCACCACCCTGTATACATGTGCCTGTACCTCTAGGTCTCTTCTACAACCATCCCCATGGACCTACTATTTACTTTGTAAGTCCTACCAGGGTTTGTCTTACAAAGGTGCAACATCTAGCATTTCTCAGATTTAATACTGTCATTGTGAGTGCCCTGTTACTACCAGTTGATGAAGAGCTCATTGTAATCCTAGATAACCTTCTTCAGTATTCACTCGAGCACCAGTTTTAGTGTCATCCACAAACTTACTAATCATACCACCTACATTCTCGTCCAGAATTGGTACTATAATTAAGGAACAACAGTGATCCCAGCAACAATCCCTGTGGTAAAATCCAGATTGAAAAGCTATCTCTACCCTCTAACCTACCTGCAAACCATTTTGATGAAACTTTGCTGAATCATTATCTTTGTAAAATCTACAGAAGTCCGCATTCAGTAGTTTTTGTTGAATTGGTGTTTCTCTTGCAGTCCTGGCAGGTGGGTTTAGTGTAGCTGGGGCAAGTTGGCCGGTGTGGGCAAGTTGGGCAGATGGCACCACTGTCTCCCCATCTCCCTAGGCCCGCAACCTTGGCGTGATCTTTGATTCCACCCTCTCCCTTGAGCCTCACATCCGCCATGTCATTAAAACCTCCTTCTTTCACCTCCGCAACATCGTCAAAATCAGACCCTCTCTCACACCTCCCGCTGCTGAAAGACTCATCCATGCCTTCATCTCCTCCCAACTAGACTACTGCAACTCACTTCTCCTTGGCATCAGCTCCACCTACATCAACCGACTCTAACTGGTCCAGAACGCAGCCGCCCGACTCATCACCCACACCAAATCCTGGCTCCACCTTCCCATCTCCCACCGACCTACAAATCCTGGTCCTCACCAGAACTGGGTTTTAGGATGGACAGTGACTTTAAATTAGATCGCCAAATATGCGCGGTGGTTAAGTCCAGCTTCTTTCACCTAAGGAAGCTGGCGAAGGTGAAGCCCATTCTCGAGCTGGCAGCATCACATCACATCCAGTCCTGGATTACTGTAACGCGCTCTATTTCAGGGCTTGCCATCTCCCACTGGAACGTCTCCTAGTTCAAAATGCTGGTCGCCTCAGGGACTCGAAAGAGGGAGCCCTCCCTCCCTACACTGGCTCCCGTGGCACTTTCGGGTTCATTTTAAGTTACCATATCTCACTGACCCCCTCTCTGCTCCACCCTACCAACCCTCACGGTCAGCCCTCAGAGGTACCGAGGTCTAGTCATCAGCCAGCCTTCTCTGTTGCTGCTCCGGCACTCTGGAACACCCTGCCCACAAGGCCCCCCACTGTCCTCCAAATCCAGTGTTTTGTACTCCCTGGGGACCAGAGCCTTCTTCTGTTTGTGGTGTTTTTGGTTTCTTTATTTTACATGCTTTTCCTACTATTTCGTTTGATTGGCTGGTGGTATTAACTTTTTTTCCCAATGATTAGTGATGTACGCAATTGCAGCTATGTGTTTTTAAAGTGCTCTATAAATCTATTATTATTATTATTATTATTACAAAGCCCTCACCATCTGGCCCCCCCCATCTCACTGACCTCTCTGCCTATCCAACCCTCAGCCCCACGATTCACATCAGCCCTCCCTCCATTCCAACTTCCGCGTTTTGAGCCTTTGAAGGGCAGCTCCCAGGCTATTGTCCCTTTTGATCTGAATTCTGTCCCTCACCATCTTCCAGTCCCGCCTCAAGACGCATCTCTTCACCTCTGCCTATCCTTAGCCCCACGTCGCCCTCCCTTTTCATCTGTGCTTGAATTGCCTCATATTGTGTTTTGAATTGAATTCTGTCATTAATTTGTGTACTAGTCATGTCTCTACTATTTATTTCATTCCGCTTGCATGTTTTTCCTCTACTTGCTAAATTTTTGTAAAGTGTCCTTGAGACTCTTGAAAGGCGCCCATAAATAAAATGTATTATTATTATTATTATACTATCACTGACTATTGACTCCTGCCTTATGAGTAAGAAGCAAAACCTTTCAGGTACCTACTTTGGCTCACTGATGGTACCTCTTCTAAATCCAATCCCATTTCAAGGTTGAAGTACATAATCCAGGGTATTACTTCAGTGCAATATTGGAAGAATGCAGCCCAAAGGGTGCCATCTTTCAGATGTGATCTCAAAATGCTCTTTGAGTGGATTTAACACATCCCACGGTATCATCGGGAGAGGAACTGAGGTTTCAGTGTTTTAGACAAAATTGTTCAGATGACTTTTCTGAAATTGATTATTTTATCATTTGTCATCTTGCTGATTGTGAGATTTTGCTACATGAAGTAGATTAATCTGTTCCCCTAAAATGGGTGAATTGGTCAATACAATCTAAAAGTACTAATTAGCTGTGAAGTTCTTTGCACATGCTTAGATGAAAAGTGCAATGTATGTAGTAATGTTACAAAATTTTGAGATTTAAAAAATCAAGTCTGCAATTTATTCCATCAAATAAAGCATAAAAAGAAGTTTAATTTGACACCTAATTCACTTTCATATCTTCAAGTATTAAAAAAGTTATGGCCATTTTCATACTCTGAAATTAGCATCTTGTTCCCTATTGCTTTTCCATTGACTTAACTCAAAAGCTGTGATCGAGGATAGTCAAAAGCCCATAACTTTCTTAAAAATTAAGAGAACTGAATGAAATTTTTCAGTTATTATGGGTTGGAGTATCCTGAAATAAATATGAAACAATCTTACTTGGATGAACTGAAATTAAAGCATATAATTAGTTACCTAATTGTAGCTAATTACAAAATTCAATTACTAGATCTAAACATCTATCTATTTCTTCAGATTCAGATTCAACTTTAATTGTCATTGTCATTGTCAGTGTACAGCACAGAGACAACGAAATGCAGTGAGAAAAGGTTAACATAAAGTGTCCAAATAACATTCACACAAGAATTCACATGATTTTTAAATCTCATTGTCATGAATTTATAGGCCAAATGGAAGGAATTTAATGTTTAATTCCCGTAAATTAATGAGCATTTTAATCATCTTGCGAGTGGGTTTTTGTGGAACGCGATCGATTGGAACGTTGCAGTTGCAGTGAATTTGAACCCCATATCGGCAGGAAAAACACTGCATGTTCGTATGGGGCCAAAATCACATTTTCGCCAATTAAATTTGGATTAAAGTCATCCTAAGGAGCAAGTTTATATGTAAAATAAACGACTTATCTTATGTTTTGTCCCCTACGTGAGATCCGTCCCGTTTTAGGGGTTGACGGCGTTAGAAGTAGCTTTTTATTTTACTCCAGGGATTACAGGGATTAATTGTCCCGTGATTTAAAAAAAAACTTCCGAGAACGGAAGTCGGAACGATTTTTCTGCAGCAGCTGAACAGCTCCGTAGGCAGGAGAAAACGGAATTTTAATCCCGCCCCCCCCCCCCCCCCCCTCAAAGGCGCCAAAGTTGTGCACATGGCCAGTGGCAGAACTGCAGCGCCGCTGAAGGTGAGTATTGTAACATTGCTAATGTATGTGCAAGTATTTTTTCATCATGCGATACTTACGGTAACTCAGTTTGCAACCTATTGAACTGAAAACCCCTACAAACATTGTTTTGATGTAGCTTAGTTGAATATTTGCTATGTGTTATGGGTTCTTGGGAATCAGTTCCACATTGCCGTTGTCCAAGAAATCAAAAATTAAATGCAAATGAGAACTGAATTGCCTTGGCATTGACAGCAGATGGAATTGCCCCTGGAATTCCAAGATTTTTAATTCTTTTGACTTCTGACTTCATCAGGAATGTTACAGAATTTGAAGTCGGAAAGGGCTTTGAGCAAGATTAGCAAAAGGGATGTACAATAACAGCTGTTCTTGTCAGCTGTAGCCTGGGAGACTATTCATTCTTGCCGTTCTATAGCCTTTTTCTATGAATACATTTATCATTTTATGCTTTCGATAGAATTCAAGGATTGACTTAGTTATTGTGCTGAATTAAGATGGTGTCCATCAGAGCACAAAACAGAGATGCATAATCTGATAAAAAGCAGAAAAAAACTTGCATTCGATTGCACATTTTTCTTAACATGTCTCCCTGAAATACTTTACAGCCGGTGAGGTATTTGTGAAATCTAGTCACCACTCCGATATTGGGGGAAAAAGGATATTATCAATTGTAGACTGCCGATCATGTTTTTAACCCCCCAAAATGAGTGCATCCTTAATTCTGTATTGCCATTATTGTTTTGCCAGTTGTAATGACATTTGTAATATGATGGTGCAGAAAACCCTACTGGAATAGTATGTTTCCAATACTTCTCTGTGTGTTTTCAAGTGCAAGAATTTCTTGCAATAAAAAGTCACAATGTTGGAAATGCTGTCAGCATGTTCGAAGTGGCGTGTATTTTAAGTTACAAAGTTACATGGAACAAAGAATTGAGATTCAATAGGTAAAAACTATGTACTAAAGAGGGTATATTTTTTGGGAGCGGGCCTCGGGATTTGCATGGACAGTCAGTGGGTGGATGGATGATTGTGGAGCATGGGTACTATGGAAGGATGGTAATGGTGGAAAGAAAGACTAAAGAATTTCAAAACAAAATGAATATAGAGAAGCCAATATCATTACCTGCTGCAAGGAAAGAACAGGTGTTGATGATGAGGGTATATTAATGTTTCAGAAGGAAGAATTTCTTTAGAATGGTGATGATTATCTTGAAATAATAGTATGTTTTCTCAACCATATCATTGATTTAAAAAAAATCAATTTTGAAGCATGTAAGATGATTTTATTAAAATTCTCTATCAAAATAATTACTGTGTATATTTAGCTATGTGCAATCTTTATCAGATTAATTTTTGAGTGTTGTTTCTGAGTGGTTGTTATTTTGTATTCTCTTTCTCAGATTATCACTGTCACAAGCAAGGTCACCTTTAATTGTCCACACCTGGTTGCATGTGACGTTGTGAGCCACCCTTTTGAATTGTGTCAATTTCTTTTGCGGAAGAGCTCCCACAATTCAGTTCCTGGATTTGCACTCAGCATTGACAAAGGAATGTCAGGATGGTTTATGACAGTGAGGGGAAGCTGCAGTTAGTTGTGTTCCTGTATGTGTTATCCTCCTTGTTGTAGGTTTGGGAGATGTATTGGGAGTTGCATCTCCCAAAGCCACAGGAATTGCATTTACTTAGCATGGTATGATGGTGGTGAAGTGGTTAATTTTTAGAGTGGCGAATGGGGTTCTGCTAATTCAGCGGGCTGCTTCACTCAGGGTGCTGAATTTCTTGAGTATTTGTTATAGTGATCCAAGCTAGTTGAGAATATTTCATCTTGTTCTTACCTTGTGCCTGTTTCGATGTCGGAAAGTAGAAAGTGAGCCATTTTCCACAAGATACCGTAACTCTGACCCGCTTTCATTGTCTTTGTATATATGTCAATAATGGTCCTACGTGAGACAATTCACAATAGTAGTGTCATTGTACATCAAGCACAGTTGGTTACATGCACTGTGCAAATACAGTAAAGTGTGTGGCATTATGACCTTCACCTTTCCTCTGTATTCATCGTCTTGCTCCAGGTTTGAGCCAAGGCTGTGTGAGGTTTAGAGGTGATTGGGGGGAAAAAAGTATAATGAGCACTTAAATCATGCACCTCCTCTGTGAGGAGAGTTGACAGATTCAGCTACTTGATCTGTTAGTAAATCCCATAGCTATACATTTCGTAGTAAATATGAAGTCCAAAATTTCTTCAGTTTCAGTGGCTGAATGTCATTACTTCCAAGGGACCAATAACACTAGTTAATACGTGTAAGAAGGAACTGCAGATGTGCTGGTTTAAACTGAAAACAGACACAAAAAGCTGGAGTAACTCAGCGGGACAGGCAGCATCTCTGGAGAGAAGGAATGGGTGACGTTTCGGGTTGAAACCCTTCTTCAGACTGGTTAGGGATAAGGGAAACAAGAGATATAGTCGGTGATGTGAAGAAATAAACAATGAATGAAAGATATGCAAAAAAGTAAGGATGATAAAGGAAACAGACCATTGTTAGCTGTTTGTCAGGTGAAAATGAGAAGCTAGTGCAAATGGGGTGGAGGAGGGATAGAGAGAGAAGGAATGCTGGGGATATCTGAAGTGAGAGAAATCGATATTCATACCACTGGGCACCACTGGACTGCAAGCTGCCCAAGCGAAATATGAGATTCTGTTCCTCCAATTTGCGTTTAGCCTCTTTGACAATGGAGGAGTATGTCAATAGTATTAACACTAGTAAAATTATTAACAAGAAAATTGGTCCGGTTTAAAGACACCGAGACCAATAGTATTAACACTACTAGTTAATACTATTGGCCTCGGTGTCTTTAAACCGGACCAATTTTATTTGAGCAGTGTTTCACACAGCTTTTTGCAAGGTCACCTTCAAGGCATGCGTCAAGGCATGATTTGAAAATGTATTGCTGTTTGTTCATTGTTCCAACAAAATCCTGGAACTCACTGTGTAAGTGCAACAAAGTAGTGCCATCACTGTATAATCCTTCATGAATGTTCAACTCGTTCTCTCTCGAAATGCAAGTTGGCATTAATGCTTACCTGATTAACTGTTCATCGATTTCTTGCTTGGTGATCAAGATGCATCCCCTAGCTTTATCACCAAATTGATCAATTGCAATTATATTATTGTCACAGATGCCTTGGTGAAAAGGCCGTTTTGGAATCCAGTCTTACACACACTCCCCCCCTACATGCTACATTTTGGAAAGTCGTGCAAATAGCTGTGATGGAAGGGAGCTCGTGCTCTCCAGCGAATCCCCCCCCCCCCCCAAAAGCAGAGACAAAAGAAACTGTCTGATTGTGGGAGACTGCCTGGGCCATTGGGCACCGGGTGGTGCGAAAAAAATGTTGGGCATTGGTGGTTAAACTACCCCTGGTCTTCACTCGACATTTTCAATCGGCCACTGGCCCAGGGTGTCGTCCCCACTTGCCTCAAGGAGCTCTTCGACCATTGTGCCAGTACCCAAACAATCAGCTTCAGGGAGTCTCAACGACTTCCGCCCAGTGGCACTCACCCCTGTCATCGCAAAGTGCTTTGAGCGGCTGATCTTGGCTCACCTCAAAGCTAGACTCCCCCCCACACTGGACCCCCATCAGTTTGCCTACCGGACCAACAAGTCTACAGAGGACGCCATATCGGCGGCCCTACACTCTGCCCTGACCCACCTGGACAGCAATAACATCTACATCAGGTTGCTGTTCATCGATTTCAGCTCCGCCTTTAACACTGTCATCCCCGCTAGCTTGATCACCAAACTCAGCGGACTTGGCATCACCACCTCCCTCTGCAATTATTGGACACTGGATTTCCTCACCAACAGACCCCAGTCTTTTAGGATCAACAACCTCACTTCCTCCACTATAACACTGAACACCGGCGTGCCACAGGGCTGTGTGCTCAGCCCTCTCCTCTACTCCCTCTTCATCCATGACTGCATCCCTAAGTATGGCTCCAACGCCATCATAAAATTTGCCGACGACACCACTGTGGTAGGACTGATCAGTGACAACGGACGAGTCAGCCTACAGGGAGGAGGTCCAGAACCTGGCAGCCTGGTGTGCCAACAATAACCTCATCCTCAACTCCAAGAAGACGAAGGAAATTATTGTTGACTTCAGGAAGAACAGAGAGGGTAGACATACCCCCATCCATATAAACGGGACTGAGGTGGAGCGCGTCTCCAACTACAAATTCCTCGGGGTACACATCTCGGAGGATCTGTCCTGGTCCCTCAATACCACCAAATTGATCAAAAAGGCGCAGCAGCGCCTTTACTTCCTGAGGAGGCTCAAGAAAGCTCACCTGTCCCCACAGATCCTGACCAACTTTTACCGCTGTACCATCAAAAGCATCCTGACCCCCTGCTTCACGGTATGGTACAGCAGTTGCACCACAGCTGACAGGAAGGCACTACAACGGGTGGTGAAAACCGCTCAGCACATCATCGGTGCCCCGCTCCCTGCCATGGATGCCCTCCACCGAAAACGGTGTCTGAGACGGGCCGGGAAAATCATCAAGGACCCCTCCCACCCTAACCATGAACTGTTTGCCCTCCTCCCATCAGGAAGGCGGTACAGGAGCCTCAGGTCTCGCACAAGCAGGATGAGAAACAGCTTTTTCAATAACACCATTACACTGCTGAACTCGGAGTCCCGTCGCTAGATATCTTTAGTCTCTCCTATTTGTATACAGAATTTGCCTATGTACCAGTTTTTTTTCTAATCTATCCACATTCCACACATTGTTAACCAGTAATCTTTTACTCTATTGTATGCTTATTCTGTATTTTTATTTTCTACTTCTACTATCTTGCACTATGACTATGACCAGACGCTAAACTGCATTTCGTTGTACCTATACTTGTATCTGTGCAATGACAATAAAGTTGAATTAAATTGAATTGAATTGAATTGAGCAGGTGCTGCCAGTCTTCAGTAATGGTCTGTACTCATTGAACTGTCCAGGGTGCTGCCTGAACCCTGCATCTTGTGTAGCTGCAATGCCTACCCAACTCCACAGACAACTTCTCCACACTAAGCTGTGGTTAATTCACTGCTGCAGAAGGCAGCAACAGCACACAGGAATGCAGAGGGCAATGATTAGTGCCAAGGGAATCCAAAGAGAATTTATGTATATTAAGGCAAAAGGAGTAAAGAGAGAGATAGGGGCCCACAGAAACCAAAGTTGTAATCTATGATTCAGATTCAACTTTAATTGTCATTGTCAGTGTACAGTACAGAGACAGCGAAATGCAGTTAGCATCTCCCTGGAAGAGCGACATAGAATATGATTTCAATAAATAAATCTATTTACATGCATAAAGTCATAGTGTTTTTCTTGTGGGAGGAGTGTCTGGGGGGGGGGGGGGTGATTGGCAATCACGGAGGTACAGTGTTGAGTAGTGTGACAGCCGCAGGGAAGAAGCTGTTCCTGGACCTGCTGGTCCGGCAACGGAGAGACCTGTAGCGCCTCCCGGATGGTAGGAGGGTAAACAGTCCATGGTTGGGATGAGAGCAGTCCTTGGCGATGCTGAGCGCCCTTCGCAGACAACGCTTGCTTTGGACAGACTCAATGGAGGGGAGCGAGGAACCGATGATGCGTTGGGCAATTTTCACCACCCTCTGCAGTGCTTTCCGGTCGGAGACGGAGCAGTTGCCATACCATACTGTGATACAGTTGGTAAGGATGCTCTCGATGGTGCAGCGGTAGAAGTTCACCAGGATCTGAGGAGACAGATGGACCTTCTTCAGTCTCCTCATGAAGAAGAGACGCTAGTAAGCCTTCTTGACCAGAGTTGAGGTATTGTGGGTCCAAGAGAGGTCATTGGAGATGTTGACCTCTGACTTTTGATGTTACATGAGATGTAAGGAGCCACAGGAGATGGATAAGGTCCTCAAGGGATATTTCTCCTTTGATTTTACCATGGAGGGGGACATGAAGAGAAGTAAACTTAGGAAATGTAATGGAGAGTTTTTGAGGACAGTCTTGACAAACTAAGTCTTATGAAAGTTAAAAAATTTCCCGATACTGATCGGATATATCCAAGGACAGTAGGAAGCTAGAGATGAAAACTCAGGAGTTTTGACTGAGATATATAAATCATCATTAGCCACAGGTGAGGTGCTGGAAAACTGGAGGGTGGCCAATGTTGACCCTCTACTTATGAAGGACTGCAAAGTAAAACCTTGGAGCTATAGAGTCAAGTGGTTTATTGTCATATGCCCCAGATAGGACAATGAAATTCTTACTTGCAGCAGAACAACAGAATATGTAAACATAGCGAACTGTAAACACTGGAGAAAAAAAAGTTTATTACATTTATACACACACATATACGTATACAAAAAACAAACAACAATAATAGTCTATGTTATTCAGAGCGTAATGGAGGTTGTAGTGTTTAATAAGAAGAAGCTGTTCCCTACAGTTTTCAGGCTCATGCTCATGTACCTTCTTGCTGATGACAAGGGTGAAATGAGTGTGTGGCCAGGTTGGCGTGGGTCACTGATGTTGTTGGCTGCCTTTTTGAGGCAGCTTCTCATCTGCATTGCGGAGCCTTCTTGTCCGTTGGCAGGCAATTGTTTCCAAACCAGATAGGTAATGTTCCCGGACAAGATGCTTTCCACCGCAATTCAGGAATTTGAAGCCTTTCCCTACTATCTCCTCAGTAATCATTGACATTCTTTAATACAATCGTACTACCTAACTGGCATGGGGTTAATTAGGAATAGTCATCACATTTTTGTACATGGGAGATTGAGTCTCCCAAATTTGATTGAGTTTTACGAAGAAGTAACCAAGGGGGTTGCTGAGGTCAGGGCTGTAGACATGGTTTGTATGGACTTCAGCAAGGCTTTTGATGAGTTGGGTTCTCTGGAAGATTAGATCATTTGGGATTAAAGGAGAACGAGCTAACTGGATACAGAATTGTTTTTTTGATAGGAAGTAGAGAGTGGTGCATTTCAATCTGGAGGGCTGCAACTCGTGGTAAGTCTTGGGGATTGTTGCTGGTCCCATTACTGTTTGTCATCTATATAAACAATTTGGATGAGAAGGTACAAGGCCTCATTAATAAATGTACAGATAACACTAAAAAAGGTGGAATCGTACAATGATGATGCTTATCAAGTATTACAGCTCGATCTTGATCAGCTGGGTAAGTGAGCCAAGGAATGGCGCATGGCTTCTAATAAAAATATTATTAAAAAAAAAAAAAGAACAGTAAGCCTAACTATAGTAGGAAAGTTATTAGAGAGGATTCTGAGAGTCATGCAGTATATGAATACATTTGGATGGGCTAATTAGGAATAGTCATCACATTTTTGTATTTGATTGCGTTTTATGAAGAAGTAACCAAGGAGGTTGCTGTGGTCAGGGCTATAGACATAGTTTGTATGGACTTCAGCAAGGCTTTTGATGAGTTTCTGCATGGTAGGGTTCTCTGGAAGAGATAAGTGTGAGGTGTGGCAGATAAGTGTGAGGTGTGGCATTTTGTAAGTCAAACTAGGCAAAAATGTTTGCAATTAACGGCAGGCCCTGGGGAGTGTTGTAGAATAGAGGGATCAAGGAATACAAGTACATTGTAAACTGAAAGTGGTGTTCCGTGTAGGTAGGGTGGTCAAGAAGGCGCTCATCAGTCAGATATTTTTGAAGTATTGAAATATGGATGGTTTTTACAGCTGTTTAAAGCGTTAGTGAGGTCACACTTGAGTATTGTATTCAGTTTTGGTCCCCCTGTTGTAGGATATATGCCTACATATGTCAATGGAAAGAGTGCAGATATAATTTACAAGGATGTTACTAGGACTAGAAGGCCTGAGCTGTAAGAAGAGGTTGGCCAGGCAAGATTATATTTATACAGAACCGGAGGCTGAGGGGTGAACATAAAATTATGGGGGGAATAGATAGGGTGAATGAGCAGAATCTTATTCTCAAAGTAGTGATTCAAGAACTAGCGAGCATAGATTTTAGGTGAGAGGGAAAATATTTAAAAGGAACATGGGGGGCAACTTTTTCCACAGAGGGTGGGTATATGGAATGGGCTATCAAGGACATACTGGAAGGCTGTACAATAACAACATTTAAAAGACATTTGGACAGGCACATGTATAGTAAAGATTTAAAATAAATGGAAAACATGGGATAGTAGTGACTATGGTACCAGCATATTAAAACCAAACTTTTTAATCTCATTACATAACATCAAAGGTATTCACATTTGTTAGAAAACAATGTTCCATAATTAACATCCACCGTTGAGTATTGCAATCTCTGTAGGGGGCATTAGGATTTGTTGCCAAAGGCAGCACGTTTCACTTCACGGGGTTGCAAAAGTATGTAAGGCTTCAAGGATTTTGTGGGTTATGAGTAGAAGAAGCTGGTTGGATTGAAAAAGATCTTAATGCAATGCGGACAGTTTTGAGATCTGTATTTAGCTGTTGCTGTAAATTTTTGATTGTGCGTATGGATGAATGAAGAAATACAAGATACTTTAATATAATGGCAAGTGTGCTATTTTCATGCATTTGACAGCTGTTTTTTTGTAATAGAGACAATCTTTGTTTTTCATTCTTTGGTAAAGTCATATACCAAAGGCAATATTACTTGGAAATCTATCAAACACCAAGCCCTCTTCAGTTATTTCTAATTGCCAATCATCTAGCTTCTTAAATTATGTTAAGTCCCAACATTAAAAAGTTGCTGCCTCTGGCTCAACCTTGATCGTTGATTGTTATATACAATTACTGAGGGAATGATGAACTTTGTATTATACAATTGATTGAGTGTACAGCCCCTAGATTTCTTATTGATCCATTTGAAAAACTAGTGTGTGACAGATCAAAATGTAATACTATTCTATACAGTTTTTCAATTAATTTCATATTGACCACCAAGCAATACTACGGTAAGTTTGTTTTCACAGACATGCTTGCTGTGGATAGCAATTGTATCTTGTAGGAGCAAATTAAGCTACCAACAAACACATAACATTACATACTAATACCATTGTATCATGAAAGAGAATTGCATAGGCAGGTTCTTAAAGGAAAATCTTTAGGTATACTTAGGTTAAATCCAAAAAATAAATAATGTTGTGGGCATTTATAGACTGCATTACCTATCCATTTCCATAACATTACTATTATTGAAAAGAACCAGATCTATGACTTATTCTCCAAATTTTGCACTATTGAACAACAAAATGTAGTCACATCCGCTTATTTACCAACGTGCTGCTTGGATTAGAGGGTATTAGCTATAAGGACAGGTTGATTGCATTCGTCGAAACAGGGTGGACCATGTGAAGATTGCAATCTCCCACCCCTGTCCCATTGTGATGTCATTTGTAAATGAGATCCATTGTGATTGGATGTCTGAGATGGCACTATGACATCATCAATGAAAGGTGCTGCAAGAGTCTCCCACTGAAAAGCAATTATTTTTTTTTAATTAACAATTAATACTTAAAAAACTTTGGAAATATAGGTTGGAATGTGACGGGAAGGTGTTTATCTCGTCGAGGGGAAAAATGTGAGTAGAATGTGTGGAAATGGGAAAGCTGAGGCCTAGCGTTTGGAAGAAAATAAGAATTAACCAGAATGTGGCCAGATGACACACATATACATACGACAAGAGTTTTAGTAATATAGATATATAAATAGATATGGACATGCAGGGAATGGAGGAATGTGAATCATATCAGGCAGAAGAGATGAATTTAACTTGGCATGTTCAGCAGATGTGGACTAAAAAGACTGTCCCTGTGCTGTACTCTTCTATTTTTTGTGTGTAGCATCCCTGTCCCACCAGGGATATGAAAAAATTGTACCTGCTGTATGCTAATGTTAAAGAGGCATACAGCTCCATAGCCCTTCCGCCACTGGGAAGATCCGACCACAACCTGGTGCACTTCCTACCCAGCTGTAAAGGGCCTGTCCCACTGTACGAGGTAATTCAAGAGTTCTCCCGAGTTTCCCCTGATTCGAACTCGGAGAATTACGGTAATAGCCGCTCGTAGGTACTCGGGGTTCTCGTGGACATTTTTCAACAAGTTGAAAAAAAAAATTTCCCGAGTACCTGCGTTAGTGTTACGAGCCACTAAGAGACGTCCCGAGCACCGACGTACCTGCTATGTACATTCTACGTACTTACCACGAGTTTGATTTTTTTTTTAAACTCGGGAAGCTCTTGAATTACCTTGTACAGTGGGCCAGGCCCTTAAGCCAATATTCCAGATGCTGCCTGTGACCACAAGGTCAGAGAGGAGGTGGTCACAGGTGGTCTGTGATGCTCTGCAGGGCTGTTTTGAGGTCTGGGATGCGCCCTGTAGACCCCATGGAGTGGACATTGATGGACTTACGGACTATTGCCAGCTACATAAAGATCTGTGTGGATAATGTCCCTGAGGAGACTGCACACTGTTTCCCCAACAACAAGCCTGGGTCATTTGTGACATAAAGGCCTTTCTCAACCAGAAGAAGAGGGCCTTCAGGAATGGTGAGATGGAGGAGGCGAAACGGGTGTGGACAGACCTGAAGGTGGGACAGACAGGGCAAGGACGACTACAGGAGGAAGTTGGAGCTGAAATTCAGCAGAACATGCGGGATGTGTGGAGCTGTATGAGGTGCATTACAGGCTACACGAAGTCCAGTGGCCTGGGGAGGGAAAGTAATCAGGACTGGGCCAATAGTGGTGCCTCTGCCCACCCTCCCCCCTGCTCCCCGACAGACTCTTCCCCCTCAATCCCCTGGTCCACTTCCTCAGCCCTTAACCTGATGCTCCATTGGTGCCCTGGATCGGCAACTACCTGACTGGACGACCACAATCTGTCAGGCTACAGAACTGTGTCTCGGACATGGTGATGAGCAACACAGGGGCCCCACCGGGGACGGTCCTCTCTCTCGTCCTGTTTCTCTCGTCCTGTTTACCATCAACACCTCCGACTTTAGATATAACTAAGTCTTCTGCCACCTGCAGAAGTTTTCAGGTTACTGCAATTGTGGGCTGCATCAGTGAGGGGAGGGAAGCCGAATACAGAGGTGTAGTCAACGACTTTGTTGAGTGGTGTGGGTTGAATCACCTGCAGCTCAACCGTCAAGACTAAGGAGTTGGTGGTGGACTTTAGGAGGAGAGGGACACCTCTGTACCCTTTCTCCATCAATGGTGTGGATGTACAGTTTACCAGGGAGTACAAATACCTTGAAGTGTACCTGGACAGTGAACTGGACTGGTCCAGGAACGCTGAGGCTCTGTACAAGAAGGGACAGAGCCGGCTGTGCTTTTTGAGAAGGCTCCAACCCTTCAACTCCTGCAGTAAGATGCTGCAGATGTTCTACCAATTGGTGGTTGCCAGTGCCATCTTCTTTGCTGCTATCAAACTATACAACTCCTTCCCCTTCTGTCGTGGGGCAGATTGAGACTGACTCCCCTCTCCCCCTCCCACCAATCTTTGCACATCCCCAATCCTTTTCACTCGTCACTTTAATTTCATGTTTCATGTATTTTGTGTTTTTATGACTGTTGGCAGATCAATTTCCATCCTGGGATAAATAAAGTTCTATCGTATCGTTACCTGCACCTCAACACCAGTACTTTGTTGAGTTTGATTTGTTTAACACAAAATGAAAAAAACATTCCTGAACTAAACCAAAATTGAAAGCAGGAAAAAAATACTCTTCTCTTGTTTGTTCTTTCTAAAGGTAGCTGAGGAAAGCAGATAATTGATATGAAACGAAAAAGCATCCACTAAATAATTAGCTAAACCATGTTCACAGTCAAAATAAAGAAGTAAGGTACAAAATACAGATTTTAACTCAGAAAACTAGTTTGAAGACATTTTTAATGCAACACATATTCAATACCTGTTTAATTCATTTCAGAGTTTTTGAATGTTGAATATCAGGCTTTGATCATCAACGTTTTGATGATAGGTCTGACTTGAAATGTTAACTCGTTCTCTTTCCACTGATGTTAATAACTGCATTTTCAATTTATTTTTCTGATTTCTGAGACCTTATGGTTTTTTTCCTTTCAGTTGCTAATCAAAGATTTTCTTTGCAGTATTGTACTATGGTTTGTAAATACCTGTACCTATGCCCTGATTATGTTGCAAGGTTCTTTCTTGCTACAGAAGGCCATGTTATTCATGTCCAAGATGCCAGTAAATAAACTCAGCACTATAGATCCAGACCAGACAGGAGGGAAATGGAAAACTTGAGTGGCGAGTAGCAGGTCAGCAATATCTGTCACAGGGTTTGGATTACTCTGGTTGCAGTCATCGCATACTCTTAACTAATTTTAAATGTTATTCCATTGTTTCAAATTAATTCAATTCTGCCAACAGTGCTCTAAATTAGCCTGAAATCCTTAACGTGATAACTGTTGATTGATGTTGCTTAATATAACCCAAATATGTATTCGTAGCATCCTTTTGTCCTGAACTACAATCTTATGGCATTTGCCCAGGCATATTTCTTAAGGGTGAATCTTTAGTATGCTTTAGGACACCATATAATGGCATTTATATAAATATTTACCTTTGTCATTTTAAATTTACATAGTTTACTGGTATGATAGCAATGATTGCGTTAATGAATCATAAATCCTGAGGCTTGGTCTTAATGATGTGGAGTGGTCAATCACACAGTGAAATGAATAAATTTAGGGAACAAAACAAGCATCGTAGCCGCAATAAATGCCATTTAAAAATCAATCTAGTTCACGTCCTTTTACTGAATTCGCTGGTTTAGACTACATGAGATTCCGAATCTCAATGTGAAACTGCTCTCTGAAATGGCTTAGGTAGCCTCTATTTCAATGGCAATGAGAATTTGACAGTAAATGCGGGTTTGGTTGTCACCCTCAACAGTTATTAAAAAATAAACCACATGATATAAAAGGTTCGCTGACATAAACAGCAAGTCCTTTGCTTTGTGCATCACATATAGTTATGTATTTTAACCATATCTTTCTATGTTCTAACTGCCACACCAATTGCTGGGAGAAGCAAAACACTTGCTAAAATTATTTTTTTAATTGATCAAGTAATACTGTACAGAGATAAATAAATGCTGATGCATTACTTTCCAGTACTGTACTGAACATCTGCACTTGTGCTGAATGTAATAAAATAGCATTTACTCAAAATGCAGAATGCAATAAATCTAAAATGAAAAAGAAAACATTGGAAATACTCAGCAGGTCAGGGAACATTTTTAGTGAGAAAAATAATTATTTCTGAAATTGCTGAAATGTCATCAAGCTGAAGTATTAATTCCATTTCTCTCCACATAAATGTTGCCTAGCTTGCTAAGTATATCAAACATTTTATTTTATTTATGGTAGCATTCAACCTTTACAGTGTCTAGTGTGCAGTGGTATGGTTGTAATCAATTTTGTTACTTAGTAAGTACTTTACATAATTTTAATTGGTGGCTCTCTGCTGTCTTCTGATTTGCACTGCTCACTTTCTCCACGCCACAAGCATCTTTTATTACAGAATTGTTATTCTGAAGTTCTAGGGTAATATTTGTGCAGAGGTTGGAATCATGTAACTTTGTTTACTCTCAAAATGTGGAGTGCCTGGTACTTCCTGGTCTCTATGGAAAGTAAAAGTAAAAGAGACAGAGATATCGAAGTGGAAAGTAATAAGGAAGGAAATATTTTTTATGCACAGTGAGTATCCCTAGGATTACTCTTTCACCATACACCAAGAATAAGAATGAAAGGTATTGAAAGAGGGAGGCGACTAAGACGATAGAAAGGAAGAGGGAAGCCAGAAAAGTAAATTAGAGAATGACGAGGAGAAACTGATAGAGAATGTGTGAGGTATAAGGAATAGGAAGATGGAAACCAATGAAGATATTTCTTTCATTCCTTTTATGCAATCACTGGTAATGCCAAAAGCATCAATTTCTTCTGATATTTTGGCATAATAAGGAAACATTGAAGAGCTCAGAAGGAGATCAATAGCACCTGCTATCATGTTCACTTGCCAACTTCCTCTGTAGCAAATGAAAAGGTCAAATTGAAAAAAAAAAGTAGGGAGAAATGATTTTCTAAAGTTGACAGACTTTCGTTGGTGTTGTTTTCCGAAGATTAGGCCACAACTTTTCACTAACAGTATCAACATTTGAGGACAGGAAATGTAATGTTTCCAAGCTTGCTGATGCCACAAAGGAGAAATACTAGTTGTGAGGTAGATATAAAGAGGCTTCAAATGGATAAACCGTGAGTGGGTAATAACATTGCAGATAGTACAATGTGCAAAAAAATGAGGTTGATATCTTTGGCAGGAATAAAATACAATTGCTTTTTAATGGTGTGGGAGATTGGGAGTATTAATGTTGAATATGTCCTTGTATGCAAGTTATTGATAGCTAGTGTAGGTTGTTGCACTTTAGGGGTCAAATGCACAAGGAACCATGCAGTAAACTGCAGGATCCTTAACAGCATTCATGTACATTGGGATTTTGGGTGCGTCCTTCACTCTCTGAAAGTGGCAACACCAATGGGTAGGGTGGTAAAGAAGGTGCATGGCATGCTTACCTTCATTGGTAGGGATTTTGAGTATAAAAGTTGGAATGTCATGTTAGTCATGGAGAGATGTTGCATGGAAATGGATGCTTCTGGCCACCTAAACCATGTCTACTTTCACTAATTCTATGCTAATTCCTCTTATTTTCTCCATCTTAATTTCTCCATAATCTAATTTTATCAATTATTGCCAGATTCTACCACTCGGTTCGTTTAATTGCAATTTACAGTGGCTAATTAACCTACCAAGTGGATATGGAAAGGTTTCCCCTGTGTATGAAGTCTAGAACTTGGATCACATTCCAAATTGAAGGATAGGCCATTTCTTGTGAAATTAAAAATTTCATCACCCATTGAATAGTGAATCTTTAGAATTATTTAGACCAGAGGGCTTTGGATCCTCAGTCATTGATTGTGTTCAAAAGGGAGAGATGGATGGATCTGTGGCTATTAAAGGAATTACGACACATGGAGCTTTGGAAAAATGGAGTTTGAGATAGGTGGCCAGTTGTAATCTGTTAGAGTAGCAAAGCATGCTCGAGGTTCAGAATGGCCGCTTTCTATTTGTTACATTATGTTAAATAGTTATTGTATGAGAATAGCCAATTTATGCTTTAAAAAAAAAAAAAAATTGTTACAATATTGATCTCTGTAGAAAGCATATTTGATGCAGTCCAGGAAGGTACAGGTGATCAACTAGCCTAGTTTATTTCCAGGCTTCAATCACTATTGATTAAGAATCTTCCCATTTGGCTCCAACCAGTTTGAACCCATTGCATATAAAGATTTTAGTTGGGTAAGAATTATTTGTTTTAACTACGAGTTGTGCTGGTGAAGTGCACATGGTAATCTACAGGTCCAGAAAAACTGGTTAGCTTCAAAAATGCTATCTCCAAAAGATAACATCTCAAAATAAACATGCAGCTAAACAAGTTTTCAAATAAGGAGTAATATAAGCTCCATTGGGTTTTTTTGGATTTCAGTATTTTCTCAAAGTACAGGTTGCTTTATTGCAATACTAAAATGCAACCATTACTCAAGACATATTACAATGTATGGTAAAAAGCCAATATTTCATCAATTGCATTGATTCGATTAAACACTAATGCATTGATAGTCTTTGCAATTATGATTTCACGAATCATTGATGTTAAGAGTAATCAAATGGGTGACAATTTTGGCAGTACTACTGAAAGGATCATATTCTTCATATCGTAGAGACATAGCATTAAGGATGAACATCCACAGAGGTTCGCATTTTAGTTTGCTTTAAATTCAGCTGAACTGAAGAAACTGAGCCATCGATGAATCAGCAGCTGCATTCCAAGTCTGATCTGAGCGAATCTTTTTAGCCTAAGGGTGAAGTTTGAAAGTAGTGGGGACCTTTCTTTCAGCTGACTGCTATTAATCCTACATAACAGTTGCTCAAATCAGTGTTTAATATGTTTCGAAGCAGGTTGTGCTACCTTGAAAAACAACAGCTACTTAATAACGCAACACTAAAACTAGCTGTTTTAGAAGGAACTGCAGATGCTGGAAAATCGAAGGTAGACAAAAATGCTGGAGCAACTCAGCAGGTGAGGCAGCATCCATGGAGCAAAGGAAATGGACAACGTTCCAGGCCGAAACCCTTCTTCAGACTGATGAAGGTTTTCGGCCCGGAACATTGCCTATTTTCTTCGCACTAAAACTAGCTGTTATGATATGCAGTTTATCAGCTGTTTGTTTTATAGGAATGGGGAAAAGAGAGAGATTACTTGAAAGAGATCATGAAATCTGGATTTTGTATAAACTGGAAAATGCAAAGATAGCATGTTCACAAAGAAATCGACTCATTAGGATCAAAGACTGGAGGTTGTTGTTAGTCTTGAAATGATCCCAAAACCTGATAACTCATGCTGCTTGTGTTAAGTTTTTTTTGCATCTTATTGCAGAACAAGATAAATAGAGGGGAAGCTGTGTTTTACAGTTAAGCTTTATTCAAACCACTTCCAATTTTTTGGCAATCTCTTGTCAACAGCTGACGATTCTTCATTGCCGCGCAATTAAAATATTCCACATGGACTATATTACAATCTTATTGAACCATTGTATGTGAACAAGCAAGCTAAAATACACTGTCTATTGAATTCATTTTGGTTGGTGCCAAATTTGATTACAGGAAAACTGCAACAGCATCTGAAGTTGTTGGTCATTTACTTTGGTAGTCCATGGTTTAAGCCAGTTAAAAAATTAGCAGCATTCCTACATGCCTCAGAACCCCCAAAGGTTGGATTACATCAACATGGAATACGGTTTTATGCATATTTGTCGATGTCTCTAAAGGGAAGCAAATGTAAATTCCATAGTGGAGATTTCATTGTGGGGATTTGTCAGTAATTAGGTTTGAAGAAAGTTTAGTAAGATGTATGCTCCTTGACTATTTAAAAACATCTGTATGTTTCATAACTATTGCAACAGACTTTAATTAATTCATAGGTGTGCATTTTTATTTCATTAACAGGGAATGAAGATTTTACTTAGAATGCTAACTCAGTTGTTTTGACTCAGTTCATATAACAGAATTATAAAATTGTACAGCATGGAAACAGGCCATTCAGCTCATCTAGTCCACATAGAGCAATGAGTGCCCTTCAGTATTAATCCCATCTGTTGTCACTAGGCCAATAGCCTTCTATGCCTAGGTGATTTAAGTACTCCTTAAATACAGTCATCAGCCCAGCTTAGTACTCCCAAAAAGCATCACCTCAAATTTATCTGGATTAAACTCTTAGTTGCTGTTTATTTAACCCATTTTACCAACATGTTAATTTCTCTGTGTAGCATATTGCCTTCACCATTCTCAGCAACTCAGCCAATCTTAGTGTCATCTGCGGACTTACTGATTCCATCTCCCATGTTCACATCAAAGTTATTCATGTGTATTACAAACACCAAGTGTCCCAGCACCAGTAGTCACCAAAAGTCACAGGCATCCAAATTTTAAAAAATCAACCCTGTGCCATCAGCCTCTGTTTCCTATTGTCAATTTTGGAACCAGTTTGGTTGGCTGTGGGAGGCTCCCCTGGGGCACAAATATGGACAGGTGGGGAGATGGACATCGGTTCGTGGTCGATCCAGACGTCCATGGAAGACGATGGCTGGAGGCCTGCAGTATCCTGGGGCTTACCTGGACCAGGCAATGCTCATTAGACCTAGAGCATGCACTGGACTTTGAAAATGACGGCAAAACCTGGCACCTCTTGCATGCTTGCATAGCAGACTATTTCTGTACACTTTGCTGGTCAAGGATATGCTTAGGTATGGCAATACTGTACTGGGCTGTAAGTAAGAAAATAATATTACTGTGCATTTGCACACGTGACAATAAAAGCACCTTTGAAATTGCTGTAGCTGCCATTCTGTTTGACCTTTGAACCAGTCACTCATGTGGATCATGTCAAAGCTTTTACTAATGTCCATCCATGTGGAACCCAGATTTATTTAGACATTTCTAAAATGTATTCTTAACTGAATCCCTAAATGTATGCTCACATTCAAATTATGTGTTTGTAGTAAGTATATTCTAACAGTATTTCCTTTGGCTTGCAGTTTGCACAGGTGAAGTACATCATAAATTCAGCACCTCTCTTGCTCTTTCCCCACCATTTACAAGAAGAATGATTGGACATTTTACATAAACTGTAATTGCAACAGGGGCCTGTTCAAACATTTTAGAAAATAAAAACCCTTTTGATTAGTGACAGTTACCTGAATCTACTGCTGAAAATGTATGTTGGCTCAAAATTGGAATAAAAAAAAGATCAACAATCCAGCAAATTGGAGGTAGAATTACGCTGTTTATTAACATTATCTGTACAGTATTTTGATATTTATTGAGATAATTCAAGCAGTACAGAAATGGTATCCTTTGTCTGTTTAAATAGTTATTTTGAAAATAGTTTGTACAAAGGAAAAGATAGCTTTCTGGAAAAATCCGATATTGAAATTCCAGAATCTTTGTCCAATTGTCTACATAAGATTGTAGAAATGGCATTGAGCTATTTTCTCTACTTCTCTTCACTTTGTAGAGAAGTAGATAGTCTCTGTGGAAGACATGGAGAAACCTTTTGACTTTCCTGACCTTTGTTTTGCTTTAATGGTCTGGATATGCATCCCCGTATAAAATTTCTTCTACAACAGGTAATCACTAAAATTTGTTTAAAAAAACAAGCTGACATCGACAGTGTGTTTTAGAGACAGAAGATGTATTGATCTGTATCATCTCTGAATGTGACAAACTGCATTTGGACCAAGGCACTGATGAAGGCAGTGAATAGTATTCAAATAGAATTTTGGAATTGCATTGCGCAAGTGTTTGGTTAAATGAGACTAAATTGTCAAAGTTGATGAGGTTTGCAGTAGGCATTTAGCTTAGACTGGATGAAAACAATTTTATACAAATATCTGATGTGTTTACACATGAGACCATGCCTGTTTGTCATCAAAATATACCCAGACATGAGGACTTGAAACAATGGCCTTACTTGAAGGATGTCAAGATACCTAGAATAAATTCTAGTATCGACCGAATGCTTTGAAGGCATTGGAACCTATACAGACTGAGGAGTCAAGGGGACAGACTTTTTGCTGTGAAAACCCTACTCGGATGGGTTATCTACGGCTCCCTTGAGAACGAAAGCACAAACCAGAAGAACTGCTGCTGCTGTTAATCAAATATCTACTGTTAAATTAGAAGAGCTGTTAATCAAGCAATACAATCATGATTTCAGTGAACGTATGTAAGGAATCGGAAAAAATGTCCAGAGAAGAATACATTTTTGGTTATTATGAACCACTCAGTAAAGATGATAGAAGGACACTATTGTCTAGGCTTACCTTTCAAGCAAGAAAGCGTTAGTCTGCCAAATAATCGTTGTAAGGCAGAGCAACACACCCAGAATCTGAAACACAAGTTTGGCAAGAATATGGAATTTCATGAGGAATATACGTCTTTCCTAAAGGACATGATTAACAATGATTATGCCAAAATGCTACCAACAAAACAGCTAAATCGAAGTGATGGAGAGCTTTGGTATATTCCACACCATGGGGTGTACTCCTCTAAGAAAGGGACCTTGAGGGTGGTCTTTGACTGTGCTGCAGTCTTCAAAGGGACATCATTCAACTGTCAACTATTGCAGGATCCAGACCTTACCAACTCATCAGTGGAGTTCTTATTCAATTCAGCCAAGAACCAATTGCTTTGATGGCTGATATTAAAGCAATATTTTATCAAGTGAAAGTATCAGAAAAGCACATGACTACAAAAGCGATTCCTATGGTTGCCTGATGGTGATGCACAACAAGATCTTGTTGAATACCGGATGACGGTACATCTCTTTGGAGCAGAGTCGTCACCAAGTTGTGCAAACTTTGCATTGAGGAAGACCGCAGAGGACAATATAGCTCACTTTCCAGAAGTGACAAACGCTGAAGAATGATTTCTACATGGACGATTGCTTAAAATCTATGTCTACGGCGCAGAAAGCAATTCAAATGGTAAAACATCTGACTTCCCTCTGCAATAATGGAGGATTCACACTTTCCAAATGGATCAGCAACAGCCATGTTGTATTGGAAAGCATTCCACTAGATGACAGAGCCAAGGAGACCAGGGAATTGGATTTGGACAAAGACAATCTGCCAATTGAAAGAGCACTGGGATTGCACTGGTGTGTTGAATCAGATGTAATCAAGTTCAGAATCTCGATTCAGGAGCGACCATGTACAGGAAGGGGTATCCTATCTGTGATTGGTTCTGTTTATAACCCTTTGGGATTTCTCGCACCATTTACACTGCCTGCCAAGTTGATTTTGCAGGATCTTTGTAAGGAAAAGCTTAGATGGGATGAGAGTATAACACCATTTCACCGATGGACAGAATGGTTAGCTGATCTCAACAAGATCTCGAGATTCAAAGTAATATGAAGCCTACAAAGTTTGGTAAGATCAGATGTAAGCAGTTGCATCATTTCTCAGATGCAAGTGAAAGTGGCTGTTTCATATCTAAGACTAGAAAATGATATCAGTGAAGTACATGGTGCATTCTTAATGGGAAAGGCCAGAGTGGCACCATTGAAGCAAATGACGATTCCCAGAATGGAACTTACTGCCACAGTCTTAGCTGTTAAAATTGACATAATGCTACGGAAAGAACTACAGCTTCAACTGGAAGAATCTATCTTCTGGACTGATAGTACTACGGTGCTTAAATACTTCAACAATGAGAACAAATGTTTCCTAACATTTGTAGCAAACAGAAACTCTTGTATAAGGAGAGCTACTAATGTTTCACAGTGGAAATATGTTAACACAAAGAAAATCCTGCAGATGAAGCTTCTAGAGGACTAACAGCAGACCGCTTCTTAAGCAATAAGAGATGGATCAATGGACCAGAGTTTCTCTGTAAGCCAGACAGAGAATGGCCAAAGCTTGATCTGGGATTTGAAATTTCTGCTAATGATCTGGAAATTAAACAAAACATCACTGTGAACGTCATTAACACACACACATATATATATATATATATATATATATATATATATATATGTGTGTTATTTTTGTTTTTTGATACATGTTAAGCTTTAAAAGCTCCTTTTTTAATATCTATTAATAATATTAGTAATTGCCTTGTTATAGAACAATTAGTAGCCATTAAGCTTAACTCAGTATGTTATAACTATAACCAGTTACCTGTAAATTTTATCTGTCTGTAATTATGTGGGTGGGATTTATACGTAGTCTGTTACATGTTTGCGGTTGGGATTCTGGCGCAGACTTCCAAGGAGTTTAGTTTAGTTCGATAAAGATCGGGGGAGAGACAGTTTTTGACCATGCACGAGCATGACCATGAGTATGATTGAAATGTACTTATACAAGAAGAAGCTTTTATGAATTATCTTACTGTTTGTACTACTACAATAAAGAAACTATTAATCAAGAGACTGTTTTTGGAAGATTCATCTTTCGACAGCATTGAATGTCTCGTGAAGGGCTCGTGGGTGCGTATAGATTACCTTCTAATCCATGGTCATCAATTAAAGTGACGATTGAGGGATAAATCCTTGAGACGTTGTAAAAACAGTCACTACAAGGTTGGCTGCAAGTTGTTAATCTTGTATAGCTATCTATATATAACTAATACTTTCATCTTGTTTGTTTCTATCTATCTATCTATCTATCTATCTATCTATCTATCTATCTATCTATCTATGTAAGCCCATGTGATCCTGAAATTGTGCCGAAACGCTACACGATAGCGCTAAATGTTTTTGCACCACCTTGCTCCGCATTGTCCTGTGGTGGTTTGTGTCAAGTTTTGTTCAGGTTGACATTATATTTTACAAGTTATTCATAATTTTTAACTTTAGAAATTAAAGTTTAAGAAAAAATTAGCAGCTGTTGGGATCTAAATCCTTGCTGGCACCAGCTTGCAACAAAGTTGCAATCGAGTAACACTCAGTCCTTCCAGCAAGTTTTTAGCTGAACAGGAGGAGGAGGGGACTTGCATTATTCATTTGTGGGGTGGTGGGATAGGGTGGGGGTTTAATTAGAAAAAAAAATCACAATTTTCATTGTGTGCTAGGTGGGATAAGGGGGAGGTTTCCATTTACATTAAAAAATCGCGAAAAAAATCTGTTTAAAAAAACGCGAGGTTTCATTTAAAAAATACATCGCAATTTTCATTGTGGGGGGTCGGATAGAGTGGAGGCTTCTATTCACATTACAAATTGGAGGTAAAAAACTGCCTTTTAAAGAAAAACATCGCGATTTTCATTGTGGGGGGTAGGGATAGGGAGAGCTTTCAATTGGGGGAAAAAATCGCGATTTTCATTGTAGGGGTGGGATAGGGGGGAGGTTTCCATTTACATAAAAAATCGCGGGGAGAAACTCCATTTTAAAAAAAATCGTGTTTTTCATTGTGGGGGGGGGGAAGTGGGTGCGATAAGGGGGAGGTTTCATTTGAAGATAAACATCACGATTTTCATTGGGAGGGTTGGATAAGAGGGAGGTTTCCATTTACATAAATCGTGGAATTTTTTTAAATCGCTATTTTCATTGTGGGGGGGGTTGTGATAGGGGGAGGATTTTTTTAAATCGCGATTTTCATTGACAGGAAAGGATAGTGAGGGAGGCAGTGGGGGAGGGGAGGAGGAGAGGGGAAAGAAGAGGGAGGATGAAGAGCTGGGGGGGGAAGTTCTGCGGGATGAGGGGGAATGGAAGATGGGGTAGGATGGCGAGGTAATTGCGTTGGGGGAACAGGCCTCCTGTGTGACTGGAACCCAACAACTCCCACTTGGTCTAGTAAACAAATAAAAGTGCAATCAAGCTAAAATTCCAAATTGTTGAGATCTCAATCATGCTAAGATAATTACATAAGAATTGCAAATGTAAGTAAAAGATTGGAAATGAAATATGGTTTGTGATTAGGGAATCTATCTCTAATTTAATCGCTGCAGAGATTAATTTAAATGCTCTACGAAAGCTCTTGTTTCTTGATTTTATTGCTGAATATAAAAAAGCTACTATATTCTATTTTCAGTCTGAAATTTATTTTTTCAATTTTTTTGTCTTTTATCATTTTTTGCAGCTGTAAAATATGCATTCTTGTATGAACAAGTGGAAAGCATTAGAAAGTAAATCAATTGTGTGCAGCTTTCAGGACTGATCTCAACCTTCCCCTCTCCCACCATTCAAGGGTACTGTACACTTTCAGATACAGGGAGGTTGTGGAAACAGGTGTGGAGAAGGGAATGTAAGCAAACGAATGTAATAAAAGTTAACTGCAGGAAAACATGAATAAGACATGGGTTAATTCTGCATGCTTAAAGTGTTACATGGGACGAATAGAAATCTCGAAGGGAACTATAAATAGGAAAAGCAGAATCATTGATTGAATTTATAGGAGTTGAATGCAGAATAGTTGGAATAAAACCAATGCTGAATACACTCATGAAATTCTTGAACCTTAATATGGAGTTTCAAAAAACATAAGACTACAGATGAATTAATATTCACCAAATTTACTTTTGTATTTTATTTAGTGGAACGGTTTTTGAGGCTGAGGACAAGCTCAGAGTGGGAGTGACTAAGAAAATTAAAATGACAGGTGATCCGAGGATAAGATAATACTTACAGATTGAATTCCTCCGAGTGGAGGAATCGCTCTCTTTTGGGGCTGCATTGTGGACAGCAAGTACAGTATAATGAATCAAAAAGTACAAATAAATTGTTTCACCTGGAAAATGTGTTTGGGCTGCTGAGTATATGAAGTGTAATGGTAAAAGAGCACCTGTAGTTATGCAGGAGGGTACCCGAGGAAAAGGAGTGGGTATTGTTGACAGAAGCCTGAAACAGATTGCTGCTTTACAATGCTGCAAGGAAGAGGAATATTATGTTCATGTAAATGGTGTTGAAAACATTGCTTTAGTAATTGGATTTGATTTGACTTCATTTCCGCAATGTTAGTTGTGGCTAAAGCAAGTAAACTTCTGTTTTGATTTGTTTTGTTCCACTTTGGTAGCAAAAACAGGAAAGCAGATTATTATCTAAATGGTGTCAAGTTGGGAAAGGGGAAGTACTACGGGATCTGAGGGTCCTTGTTCATCAGTGAAGAAAGCGAATGGCATGTTGGCCTTCGTAACAAGAGGAGTTGAGTTTCGGGGCAAAGAGGTCCTTCTGCAGTTGTATAGTGCCCTATTGACATCACACCTGGAGTATTGTGTGTAGCTTTGGTCCCCTAATTTGCGGAAGGATATTCTTGCTATTGAGGGAGTGCAGCATGGGGTTACAAGGTTAATTCCCGGGATGACGGGACTGTCATATGCTGAGAGAATGGAGTGGCTGGGCTTGTATACTCTGGAGTTTAGAAGGATGAGAGGGAATCTTACTGAAACATATAAGATTATTAAGGGTTTGGACACGCTAGAGGCAGGAAACATGTTCCCGATTTTGAGGGTGTCCAGAACCAGGGGCCACAGTTTAAGAAAAAGGGGTAAGCCATTTACAACGGAGACGAGGAAACACTTCTTCACCCAGAGAGTTGTGAGTCTGTGGAATTCTCTGCCTCAGAGGGCGGTGGAGGCAGGTTCTCTGCATACTTTCAGAAGAGAACTAGATAGGGCTCTTAAAGATAGCGGAGTCAGAGGATATGGGGAGAAGGCAGGAACGGGGTACTGATTAGGGATGATCAGGCATGATCACATTGATTGGCGGTGCTAGCTTGAAGGGCCGAATGGCCTACTCCTGCACCTATTGTCTTGCCTATTGATTCTTTGCTCTTAATCCCAGATTAAAACAATGTAGCTGAGATCAATTGATCCAATATGCTATGCTATGTCTTTGAAAGTTCTAACCATTTAACCCCACTGCATCTTCTACCCAGTTTTGTAAAGTTTCATTATGTGTGCAATGCCACTTTGGCTAAAATTGAATGAAATATAGAATATGCATGAAAGTATTTTGAACAGCATCTCAACTCCGTTGGATGTTTTATTAACTGGTAATTACTTTATTGTCACATACACTCAGTAAAATCATACTATACGTAAGCAAAAGAGTGCAGAGATTTAGAAGATTTCTTCTTAGGCAGTGCACGGAAATGCCATGCAATTAAAAATATTGAGTTTTATCTTGTCCTTAAGCGCCCATTGTCCCGACGACAGCACAGGATTGGTGATATGGGGGTTGGTCTGTCTTGCTAATGCTTCTTGTGATGATGAAGGTGGCATGTATTCTATAAAATACTCTTCCTCACCAAGTCTCTTGGCTCCAGGCTGTGGGAACTGAAGCACATTTTATTGCTGACAAGAAATGCTGGGATTTGATGTGCAAACCCAGTGAGCTGAAGGTTGTGAATATGATCTTCGAGTCCTGAAAGGCTGATTCCCTTTAATTTAAAGGCCTGACCGAGATCATCCAAAACAGGATTAGCGTGACCATACAGCTCGCTGTAGCGGTGGCATCCATGGCTCATCTGTTCAATGTATCACATGAGCATTGCTTTGATGTTGATCATTTTACATTGCTGAGATAGATGACAAATTCATGCAGGTTTGCTCAAAATATTAAAGTTATAATGGTGTTTGTTTTATTAGCCCAGGTCATCATGTTCATCACCATAGGTTCTGAAGTGACTGAGGCTATTGTGGGAATTCAGACTATCACGGGTGAAATATTAGGTGCCTTACAGGACAAATGGGTAGATTGAGAACCAGTGCTCTCCTTGTACATGGACTCTTGCCTCATGACTCCTGTCTCACCCTTATTTCTGCAACATTGGAGTTGCCTGTAATGCCAAATTCTAAGCCATCTATTTAAAATAAAATGAAGTGATGTATAGGTTTTATTTCGGTAACATAAAGTATAGCAGCATCAATACCTTCATGCCTTATTCGCTTGATTATAATGTAATACTGGTAGTAACAATTTCACACTTTCCTCATGATTATAACTGGGCCTGAAGATATGTCTGTTTCAAGCTACCACTGTGCACAAGACATATGTGAAAACCTGATTTTGTCCCGACAGCAACAAAGACTCACCAAGAAACAATTTATAACAATATTAATGTTTATTTTTACTAGGCCAGATAAGTCACATTTTCCACTGCTTTTCAATTTGATTAGAAAAACGGAAACATTATCAAAAGATTTGCTTTTGATCAATGTTATATGAATTTAATCAATATATAGTCAAGGTCTCAGCAGCAAACTCCATGATCTGTCAGCAAAAGTCAGCTCCATACAGCACAGATTTCAACTAAAGCAAATAAGTATGCATGACAAATCAATAGCTTGACAATAGTTAGGCCAATTGATATTCCCAGAATATGGCATTCAATTATGTTGAAGTGTTGTTGACAGAAGACTGTAAACAGCCAATAAAAAGATGTTTTGAAATACAGCATGGCCATACAAATTGTACAGTCAATACACATGCAAATATCAATAAAGCCACCCATGTCCAAGATTCAACAGCTTACATCCTACTTCCTACAATTTAAACTAATCTGTTGAACTGATTTTCTTCCCTTGGTTAACTCTTCCATTTAAATTTATGTCTTACGTAAGCACCAACTGACTGACCGAAAGTGAACAGCACCAAAAGCAGTGATAAATTGCTACTCAATATAGTACTAGGGTGGAGACGCAGGGAACTGCAGATGATAGTTTCCAAAAAAAGACAAAGTACTGGAATAACATAACGGATTAGGCAGCATCTCTGGAAAACGTAACTCGCAGCTTGTGGAAAACAGTGCCCCTGCGCGTTGAAAATTCTGCGCAGCTTGCCGCGAGGAGCAAAGGCGTTGTGACGTCATCCAGCTCGCTTCAGCACGTTAGATTTTAAAAAGATTTCATATTGGTGAACAATTTTAGTAAAAAACTCGGGAAATAATGAATCAAATTTACAGATGATGGGATTTTTTAAATCATGAGGTAAATCTCTACCGGGATATATAAAAATATCACCGTTACCTCGTCGGGTTTTCTAGGAGATGTGAATCAACGAAAAAGTTCAAGCAAGCAAACCCACAAGCAAGTAAACATCCAAGATCAGTGTTTTATATTATAAAGCTGCAGAGTTCTCCATTGAACTGAAACCTGAAAACTATATTTATGTGAGCATAATCCAGGTTTATGACTAGTCATGATGTATTTTAAACTTGATAATGCATACAATATATTCCCACTTCTACCATTCTGATCAATGTAAATATCAATCTGTGTATACTACACCATACAGGCAACTCGCTGTGAAGGATGTATCTACAAATACAATATCAAACAATGTAATTAAGTGCTGGGATCATGAAGTGGTTGGCAGAAATCATGGAAACTAACAATAAGGAGTGACCTGCAAAAGGTAAAGGGTGAAGATAAGGAAAATTGGTAATAGTGAGATTTTGACTACAACTGATAAGCTTCCTGCACATCCATAGGAAATACAACAGCTGCCCTTTTATCCTTTCAATTTACATGCCCAACACATTTCAGAATCTCAGCTGCTGTATATTACACATACAGTGCAAATGTCAGGAAGATTTTAGTCATTCCCTGAGGTTGCAAAGGAAAAGTCCAAGTCAAGAGACAACATAGCACAGATTGTGAATTTGGCTGACCAACTGTCAGCGCACACTAACATGCCACTTATTCCTGAGGCAAAGAACACAATTTTCCTCAGTTAGTCTGAAGAAGGGTCCCTCGTCAAATGTCACCTATCCACATCTTCCAGGGATGCTGTCAGACCTGTCAAGTTACTCCAGCAATGTTTTTTTATTTTTAATCCAACTTTTGCAGTTCTTTGTGTACTTAATTTAACATTTGGCAACAGGGCCATGGGATACAAATCAACCTTTATCCAAGTTAGAAACACAGCCTTAAAATTTACCATTCTGACCAGAAAATGTTATGATAATGCCAGCATAGATTCTTAACAGAAACAAAACTGCCTATAGTGATTTGCATCTAATTTAGTAATTTCACAGCAGTAGTGTTCATCCTATAATGTCCTGTAAAGATAATTATCGAATTTTCAGTAGATTAGCATAGAAATATGTAGCTCAGAATAAAAGTAATCAAAAGTCTATATTCTGAGAAATCAGTTAATTCCAACATGGAAATTAGGTAAATATTAAAATATTTTAATGTGAATGAAGTGCACTGTTAAAGTAATTTGTAAATAGATTCATAATAGTTCTATAAGCTTTATATCCTATTTCAAATCTATGCCAGTGACAGGATGAAATCTCATTGATGGAAAGGCTCTGAAAATAGGGTACTCAACTGCTCCAAATGGATAAGCCCAAAGCATTAAACAAATTCCCATGTAAATCCCATTGATTGTCATTATACAGACAGTTTCAGTTACCTTAGACTTGAGGATGTTTTTGAAATTGAAAATACTATACCGATGGTGATATCCCACCCCCACCCCCACCCCATGTGTTGATGGAAAAGTGTACAAGATATTTGGAACAGTTAAGGTATGTATCGCCACTCTTAAAATCTCCAGACATTTCAAGTAAAATAATTAAACTAAAATCTAATTACATTGGCAACTATAATGCAAAGGACGATTTACAGACATTAATTGTTTTATTTGAAGGGATAAGCACATAATAGAATGGGTATGAAAAATAAATGATACTGGGCACAGAAATTCCCAGGAGTGGCAAGAGACACCCATACTTAGTAGATCCCCGACCACGAGCTCTACACTTACATGGCGCAGGTCTTCTTACAGTTATATTCAGATTACCTTTGTTATAACGGACCATGCAGGGGGTGAAATTAAAAAAAGAACTCTGAAATAAAACCAGAAAATGTTGAAAACACACAGTAAATTGGGCAGCATCTGTGGAAAAAGAAACAGAATAAATGTTTCAGATCAAATACCCTTCAGAATCTATTGCCTGATATCTAATGGAGTTCTTTGTGGAACTGCTGACATTTTCTTATGTAGTTGTTTGGAAGTTCAGGACTTGAATGCGAGTGTGCAAAAATGTAGAACGCTAAATTTCCAGAAGTTTCAGCTCCTGTTAATCTTTGGAAATCTGCCTTACAATGCCCTATGCAACCAGATGCAAGTTTAGTGACTGCATTCATATCAATAACAAGGAATGGCTGAAAGAAAATATATATTAAACTTACATTAAATTGAATTGCTTTAACCACATATATATAATTGTTTTCTCTGACATTTGAGAATTTTACTTAATTTTATATTATTTAAAAAAAATGTTAATTAAATATTTTAATGATTTTAAATTATGGGTATGGAAAAATTTTCAGTTGAATGTTTGTGAATATCAGATATTTACGAGCATCCAAACTCTTGGATAGTAACTATGTTATACTTTCCAGATTTGTAGGTTGTCATCACAAGAGGAGACACGTTACTTATTGTTAGAATTCCCCACTGCTCAGGGTAGAGCCAGGTTTGTGAACTACAATCTGCGGTTGTCGTTACAGGCCTCTATAATGGATTGTGTTATAATGTATGGAGCGCCCCCACGGTAATCAGACACCACTGTGTCTTTAAGAACACAGGCTGCCATGAACACTGGGGGTTCATGAAAATTGACAACCAATTGGTTCGATGAGCACTTGTGCAATGATACTCTGTTAAACAATATAACAGCTTCTAGTAGTTTTAGAAGTAACAAAAACACATATTTAGCTGTTAAAAACAACTTTGTATTTGAAAACAACTCATTTCATAGAGTGAGGTGGTTAAGGCAAATCCCTTACTTGGTTTATAGTGGACAATCAGCAATAAAGGAGACTTTACAACTCACTTACATCATTGGTTTCTTTCCACTCAGATGTTAGGCCGCTGTCGCCTACATCATGTCCATTCCAGAACCAAGGATCACATCTGTCAGGCTACTGATGTGCTTGCTTTGCGCCAAGGTGGTTAATTTCCAAATTTACTCATTCACTAAGGCATAGAAAGGGATGGGCCATACACTGAATGTTCACAAAACAAATGCCCTCACGAATTGCATAAGTACATAATATTATTTTGGGATAATAAAAAGATTAATGACAAGATGCAGACCTCTTCCATTACTTATGGAGCCATCTTTCAGCGAAGGGATACAACCATGTTGCAATTTGTCAATGATTTCAATCCAATGACAGAGTCAATCTGAGAAAGAGTGTGTAAAGATCAAGTCCTCAAACTCAGCACCAACCACATTGTCTACCAGACATCCTACATCAGAGTCTCAAGAAATTAGCCCAGACTGTCATAAAAAATCCTTCAAATCCACTGGAAGGGTAAACAAACCAACATCAGCTTTCTCTGCCAACTCAATAGCCCAGGTTTATTTGGGCACACCACATCATTTGCATTCCTAATTACAGACTGCAAAACAAATACTTTACTTTGACAAGAAACAAATGAAAAACATTTTCAAAGCCTCCTTAAGAAAAAGCGGCCAACACAATCAAAAAACATTTTCACCCCGGTCATTCTTTCTTCTCTTTCCCATTGGGCAGAAAATACAAAAGCTCGAAAGCACAAACCACCAGATTCAGGAATAGCTTTATCGCTGTTATCAGACTACTGGAACTGTCCTATAAGCTAGTGTGCAGTCCGGATCTCCCAACCTACTTCATTGCAGACCTTACACTTTTTCACTGTAATTGTAATGCGGTAACTATATTTTGCACATTGGTATTTTTCTTTTTTACATTGCCTGTTGTATTGCATGATTACACTTGTGTTTAGTTTGATTTGATTCAAAAGCACGGAAGCAAAACATTTTCGCTGTGCTATGTAACAATAATAAACCAATACCAATAACAAATGCAAAAAAATTGTTCTAACATAGTCAGATATCCGTAGTATTGTAATGAATGACATTTAAAGCACAAGATTGATAAGAAAGAACAATTAGTACAAGTGGTGCAAGAGGGGAAACTAGTTCTGCCATTCATAGCAATGTACACGTCAGACTTTTGTGTAGGGGTGTCCATAAGTTGTGAGTTTGAAAACTGGGGATAGCCTGTGTGTTAAGTGTATGAAGAGCAATATGATTTGTCTATAGAAAATTGAACTTTTTGACTTACTGAAGAATGAGTTAATGGACCTTTCTTGGAAATGGAAAAATCCTACCTAACCTGGCAGCTGTCCATAGTTTATGGATAGATTTTGTTAAACTGTTATAATCTTTCTCTTTATAATGTTGTATATTTAAGAAGAGTGTAAGGCTTGGATTTTTTCCATTACTTTCAAATATCAGTGGAGATCTGTGTGAAAGCAATTACCAACTGTGAATAAGATTTCAGTTCAGATGATTTGCTAGATTTTAAGATAGAGATAGAGGGGTTGGTGCATCATTCAATATACAGTAAAACTGTAATACAGTAATACTGTACAGTTAATTAATATGTGTATCTTGCTGTTAATGAAATAGCAACAATGTCAGTAAAATGCGAAAAACAAAATGCTATTGTGCATGTCAAAATGTGATTAGGATTGCATGAGGCATTTGATGTTTATTTCATGAAAAATGACATTGATGTTGACTAAACTCAATGGCAAGTCATGTAAGAAATCTTAAATTGTAGTATCTCAAAATTGGAGGCTTAGTTAATGCTTTTTATTAACTGGTGCAAAAGCAACTGGGAGTGCTGCTGCTTAAATCTTTCATATTATTGGGTCAGAGCAGCATCTGTGTCTTATACCAAAATACAGAGGACAGGGGAGAATGGGAAGACTTCACGCCTTTGCCAAAGAAGTTATTAATAATTTGATTATTCTCATACATTAAAACTTATTTTATATAAAAGGTAGTTTCAGCAGGTATAATTGCCTTTGGAGGGTTGAACACTTCTGTTTGTATATGTGCTTCACCATCTTTATTTCTGCCAACAATAATTGAGTTTGATTCGAATGCTCGTAGCCCTGAAAAATAGAAACATTTTTATTTACTAAACCTGTCCCAACTCTTAATTATTTTCAGATTGTCTGTAAGAGACTACATAAAATTTGGCATTTAGTTCATATTCATATACTTAGTTCATATTCATATACTTAAAACTCTTGATCAATAATCTCAAAAATAAAATTATTGTATTGTATTTTTTTTGATTCACGGTAGAGTATTAAATGAATAGTTTACATCGGTGATCCCTAAGAAAAAATGTGCTGTTAGATTCTCAGCAAAGGAAGATTTAATTCAGATTTTGATAAATTAAATATTTGAATCATCTGGCCCAGACGGGGTGCAACATAAGTTGTAGAGGGAAAGTAAAGAAATGCAGGTCTTCACCATATTTTTGAAATACATGCAAAGTGGACAGAACAGGAACATTGAAAAAAAGGATGCATCCTGTTCAAGATGCAAGAAGAAATTCAATAACTCATAAGCATTTTTATAGGAGCTAAGAGCACAGTCAAAGTAATGCATAGTAAACAGAAAGTATAGTGTGTAAAATGTTGATGCCTTTTGAGAGTTTAGTGTTTTCATTTCTGCCAACAATGATCCTGATTTGCTTCCATCTTTTGACCATGAATAAATTGCTGAGAGAAGGCCAGCATAATTTGTTCAAAGCGAATTGTGTGTAAATAATATTTAGTTGATATTAGAGGGGCTAATGAGGGAAATGTGGTTGATGTAGTATATATTCAGATTTTCAAAAGGCATAAAGTAAGCTTGTAGCCAATTTGAAGGTCATGCGATTAAAGGTGCTGCAGCTGCAAGGACATAACATTTAGAAAAGTCCAGTAAAATTGTTAGAATAGACCCCTTTATAACTGATTCCAGTTTTAGCGGAGGGACCAGATGATGCCATCCCAGCTTGCACCTTCTATCCAGCCCTGGCTTCCGATGCCATCCCTGGCTCACATGGTGCACCAGCAAATACCTCTTCACCCACCGCACAGTCCGGTTCATAGCGTCTGCTCACGGCCAGGGGCTACCATGTGAACTGGAACATCAGTCACTTCAACCATGAAGAAGGACTCGCTAGTTCCAACCAGTGGCATCGACGCCTAGTTATAAGGTGAAATGACACGAAGTGCTGAAATAACTCGGCAAACTGAATCAGCCTGAAGAAGGGTCCCAACGTGACCTTTCCATGTTCTCCTGGGATGCTGCCTGACCCACTCCGCTGAGTTACCCCGGCACTTTGTGCCGTTTTGTGTATGAGCCATCATCATTTTAGTTTAGTTTAGGGATACAGCGCGGAGACAGGCCCTTCGGCCCACTGAGTCCGCACCGACCAGCGATCCCCGCACATTAACACACTAGGGACGAAGGAATTCTACAGTATAGTTTTTCCTGGGGTTCGTATTGCCTCTCATGACTCCGTACCGCAGAGGATACAGCCCTATTCAATCTTTTCTCATATGACAAATTAGCCATCCCAAGATCAGGTCTAATTAATCTTTGTTGCGCTTCTCTATGTCAAGTATGTCCTTGTTTAAGCAAGAAGACCCAATTTATGCACAATACTGGTGTCATCAATTTAACACGCTATATAAATGCAAGTAAGATAGCTTTATTCCTGTATTGAATTATACATAATTAAATCCAGCAAACCAATGGCCTTCCCAATTGTTGCTCATGTATATGTTTAAATTGGTCTGTGTATGATGATGCAAGTCCTTTCGCGCATCAACACTTCCCAATCTCGTGTAAAAAACCCAGAATATTTAAAACATATATTTTATTCAACGTTATGAAAGTGTTGGATGAATTTCTTGACTATATCTGAATAAAGCTAGGAATATTTAATGTTAGCCTGAACAACTAAAATAGACAATCAAGGTTTCTGTTTAAATCTTTCATTAAAAGGCTAGTGCCTCCGATGATGAAGAACTCACTCAGTGTTGCAAAGATGTGGACGGGAGTTTAGTAACGTATAGTAAATTTTGTTTTTATAAGTATAGGAAGACAAATTGTGACTTGTTCAGGGAGGTTTTGGCTTAGAACTTAACCCTGCAGGCCATTCATGTAGACAGGTGTTACAACTGAGTACAGGCCTTTTTTAACAGACAATGTCATATCCATTCCCAGCAGCGTTCATGGGATAGCTTACCAGCTATTGGATCTTTGATTTCTGTGTACCCCACCTCCTCCCAGATGTAGAAACCAACTGCAGTGTAATGGCCTCCTACACTGGGGTTGAGGGAGCTGCTCTTGTAGCCACCTAGTGTAGATAGCGCATTACAAAGGAGGCACTGTGCTACATTGTATATGTAGAGTGCACTTCAGCTCTATGTCATGTCCTGAGCTAAGTGGCATTTCTTAAAGTATTTGAACGAATAACAAATACGTAAAAAAATAAATGATTCATCATGAGTGTACTATAAATGGCTTTTCGGATTTTGAAATAATCTGCCTGGTTGGTACTTTAATTAGTGTACATGAACTGTAACTGCCCATGATATATTAATATTTGTCTGTTCCGACTATAATAATAGCAGAATCTGTGAACTAATGTCAACAATGTCATTAGTGATATCTAATTCAAGTTAAAACTGTCTTCTGTATGAAGTAATCTGTGCTGTGCACCATGTTTAAAGAGGAAAATAATATTTAGAAAGAAACATAACATATTACGTGCATGTATGCTCTTGACTACTGAGGCTATAATGATGTGCCACGTATTCACTTGAGGGAAAATGAGCAGAGTAGCTTTTATCCTTATCTTGTATTATTAGGTCAATGGCATCTGCAGGCATTTCTCCCAAAGTAGCTATTCACCCACTTTACATTGCTACTGGTTAGATTGCATATATTGAAGCATTTCCGTACGCTGAAAGGGGTTGCATGCCAACTTTAAAATAGTAATATTATGTTGTAATTAAATGATGTTGATATTCTCTTCACACCAATAGAAATGCTGAAAAAATACTTTAAGAAATGGAAAATTGACATATTATCTTAAAACAATGTTGTGTATTTTGAGAATTATACATTTCAACTGATAAATAAATAACACCATTTAATTTCTGATTCATTAATGTTTAAGAATGTTACAAAATTTTGAGATTTTAAAAATCAAGCCTGTAATTTGTCCCATCAGATAAAGCATAAAAATAACTTTAAAAAGAACTTTATTTTGACACCTAATTCACTTTCATATCTTCAGTATTAAACACGTTATGGCCATTTTCACACTCAGAAACTAGCATCTTGTTCCCTATTGCTTTTCCATTGATTTAACACAAAAGCTGTGATCGAGGACAGTCAAAATCCCATAACTTTCTTAAACATTAAGAGAACTGAATGAAATTTTCAGTTATTATAGATTGAAGCATTCTGAAACAAATATAAAACATCTTACTTGGATGACCTGAAATTAAACCATATAATTAGTTAGTTACCTAATTGTAGCTGATTATAAAATTGACAGTTGTGACGGAAATAGTAATAAACACCAAGACTGCCTTGAAAATTCAAAAATGTGATATTCACAAGATCAGAACTTTAATATTATTGTATTATATGCTGTAAGTCCGTAACAGATAGGTAAATAAATTACAATTTCTAGCAATAGACCAAGTCTTTATGGAGAAAATCAGTTGCTAGCTGGTACATTGGCATATCATAATCAGTAGCATCATCATACTCCTCAGATTGTAACCAATAAGCAACTCTGTACACCTTGTTTTTCCTCAACTTTTCAATGTTGGCTTTGTAAACTACAGGTTTTTGCTCTTCAAACCACGCATGACATGCCTTTCTGCCCACTACTTTTCCATTAAGAATGTCCTGTAGATCATCACATTTGGAGTAGTCCGAATTCGGATAATCTCTGCGAATGCTGTCTAAATCGGTCTCTTTTGCTGGGCATTTGGAATTACAATTTTGCATTTCTTCTTTGGAAACATCTGTTTAAAATGTAAAGGAAAAAAACACACTGAACAACATTAACAGAAACAATAAAGTTATTATTGGCAGTTTTAGCAAAAAGGTAGAAATGATAACGTTAAACGTTAAAACAAATAATAAATACTCAACAAAAAATTAATAGTCATCAGTTTCATCAAATCAATTAAATTCATCTGATCAATTAAATTAATCTAAATTAAATTACTAGATCTAAACATCTGTCCATTTCTTAAGAAAAGGCTAAAAATTTTAAATAGCCTAAATATCCAAATAACAAACTGATCCCATTCAGGAGAAGAATTCACAATATAACATGATTTTTAAATCTCACTGTCATGAACTTATATGCCAAATGGAAAGAATTTAATGTTTAATTCCCATAAATTAATCTAGAAACATCCACTCTCAATATAATCAAAATTATTATTTGTTGCACAATACATATGACTAAAACTGTTGTGGCTATTTAGTGTGAAAATATTGATCATGGATAGAGAATAACACAAAATATAGATGATTTAGATGCTCTTATGAAATGATTGTCCAAAAAAAAGGGAATTTTAATCATCTTGCGAGTGGGTGTTTCTGGAATGTGATCGATTGGAACGTTGCCGTTGCCGTAAATTTTAAGCCCATATCGGCAGGCAAGACACGGCCGAACCGTATGGGGACTAAATAACATTTTCGCATAGTAAAATTAGATTAAAGCCACCCCAAGAACCAAGATTAAATGTGAAATATACGACTTACTGTTTGTTTTGTCCTGATATTGCGATCCGTCACGTTGAAGGTGTTGAGGGCGTTAGAAGTCGCTTTTTACTTTAATCCAACAATTAAATTGTCCAGCAATTTAAAAAAAACAAAAAAAAACGGAAACGGAAGTCCGATCGATTTTTCTTAATCGACTAGCAGCCCGAGGAAATCCTTCTCCGACAAGCGATACAAACTACATTTTAACCCCCCCCCCCCCCCCCCAAAGGCTCCGGAATCACACACACAGCCAGTGGTAATCTGGAGCACCGCTGAAGGTAGGTTTTGTATCATCACTAATGTTTATTCCCCACAACAGTAACGATCCCCTTTTAAATAATCAAATGTTATTTGTTAATCTATACATAACTAAACCTCTGATCTTGTTATCTTCCGGTTTGTCGGTCTTTGTATTTGCGCAAAAACGGTTTGCGATAGCGCTACGACTTTTACCCAGTTCACTCATTGTGCTGTGAGTCCACCAAGTTTCGTTCCGATCGGTTGAATGTCGTAAAAGTTAGCAAGGTTTTTTTTCCCCTCCCTCTCTATTAGTTTATAGACCTTTCTTTTCAGTTCTATCTTTCAAGAAATTCTAAAAAAGAACATAAGTTTTGTATGAATAATTGATCAACAAACCGTGTTGTTATTATGTGTTTACGCTTCTAATAAAAATAATTTTTTTTAAAATCTTAAAAACCGCGCTTCCGCAGATCGACCTCTTCTTCTGCCAGTCAGCGCCGCGCAGATTAGTCTCTTCCCCTGTCACTCACCATGACGATCCGCCCCTTCCTGCGCCATCGCGTCTTTACCGGAGCTGAGGAAAGCCCACGAAGGTTTCCAACCGGACTTTCAGAGGGACCCGAAGCAGCCCAGCCCCGCCCCAATCAGCCACCCCAAGCAGCCGCCCCGCCCCAAGCAGCCGCCACACCGCAAGCAGTAGCCCAGCCCCAAGCAGCATCCCAGCATTGGAGACACAGCCCAGAGTCGGAAACCCAGCCCATTCCCGAAGTCGGAGATGTCACCTAACGAAAAGTGGAGACTCTGATCCCGGCGGAGGAGAACGATCAGCGCTCGCTGTGAGTCCCCATCGCACTGCCAATTCCAGCCACTACTCTTCTGGTCCCCCTAGCTGGCTCCTCCCCCCCCCCCCCCCGTGATGCCCCACCCCCGTGATGCCCCACCACTCCCCCCGTGGCTCTTCCCCCGTCTTTTCTCCGAGCTCACTCCCCCCAGCCCACACACCCTCTCTCACTCCCCCCCCCCCACACACTCCTCCTCCCCCCCACAACCCCCCCGCCCACACACCCCTCCTCCCACAAGCCCCCCTGCCCACACACACCCCTGCCCTCGCCATCAATCACCCCCAGGTTCTACCATTCACTTACAAAGTTGGGGATATTTACAAAGGTCAATTAAACTATTGTTATTGTAGAAACAAGGGATTGCAGATGCTGGTTTACTAAAAAATATAGCATGCTGAAGTAACTCACTGGGTCATGCAGCATCTGCATTTCATGAGAACGTGGATAGATGATATTTCAGGTTTGGAACCTTCTTTAGACTGATTGTGGTGGGGAGGGGGGGAGAAAGTGGGAAGAGAGGGGGGCAGGACAAAGCCTGGCAACCAATGGGTGCATACATATGAATACATGTGGAGGGGGGGGGGGGGTGATAGGCAAATGATGGACAAGGGCCAGAGGTTAAAAGGCAGAAGAACTCCCCCCACCCCAATGTTCCTCCTACTCACCTGGACTTGCACCTATTTCTCCCCTCCACCACATTCCTTCCTCTAGCTTCACAATTTGCAACTCTTCAGTCCTTATGTTTCATCCCGTCTAAATTCACCAACTACAATTAGTCTGAAGAAGTGTCCCAACCTGAAACATCACCCATCCATGTTCTCCAAAGATGCTGCCTGGCCCACTGTGTTACTCCAGCACTTTGCGGCTATTAAAAATCTAGCAGTCTTCATATCTTTGGGATCTGGTTGGAAACGAGCACCTGGAGGAAACTGTGATCACGGGTCATATGCAAACTCCTCACACATCACCAGAGGCTAGGACTGAACCCAGGTTACTGGAGTTGTGAGTTAGCAGCTCTACGTGCTGCCTACAGTGCTACCCCTTGTCCAAGAAGGAAGACTCTAGCCATCTACTCAATGGTATAACCATTGCTAAGAAACCACCAACAACATCAAGGGCTCACATTGACAAAAAAATAAACTGAACATAAGTTCCATGTCTATCAGTGTATGTTAGAGGCTGAGTATTGAGCAATTCACCACCTGACACACCAAAGTTTTTCCACAATTTGCAAGGCATATTTAAGGAGCAGGGTGGAATATTCTCCTCTTGATGAGTGCAGCTGTAACAGCTGTTAGGAAGCTCTATGCCATCTGAAGCAAACCAATCCTCTTGATTGACGCCCCTTCAATTATCCGTAACAATAATTTATTTCACTGGTGCACAGTTGCTGCATGACAATATATGCAGCATTGCCCTATGCAATGCTAGGCATCAACCCAAGAACAGATAAAGGAAACAACAATCAAAAGAATAGTCTGTAACGTTTAATCATCTGGCAACAATTTTTGAATAGGGACATATTTATATATAAATATTACATTCTGAAATACCTCCATAGGCTAAAGATTTTATTGACTACCTGCGTATTTGTTATTAGCCCAGAGGTAGGTTTGTTATGTGGCAAACAGGATAGTTCTGCCTTCCAAGCAGTGCTTTGATGCAGAGATAAATTCAGCCTGTGGTAACTAATAAATGGAGCTCGCATACAGATTCAGGCAAAATAACCTACTGCATTCATTGTTCTGTTAAATCATAGCTGTCTGTTTCCCCTACAGTCATTCAGTTCTCAAGCTCTAATTAAATACTGCTGGAATAACATTTGCTTCTCGAGATTCGGAAGGAGTTTAAGAGGGCTTTCCAATTTCGGCTTTGCAAAGTCTGGTAAATTCAATACCAAGGAAGGTTTATTGATTTATTTATCCCAAAGTGTTTTATGGTTCTTTATTTTCTTTCCAAGTCAAATTAATCAAATGACATCCAAATTTAGATTAAGCCATAATTAGTGTCATTTGTATTATCCATCTACACTTTAAAAGCCCTTTGTATTTTTGAAGGGAAATACAACCCATTGGATTAGAAGAGCAGTGTACATTATACTATTTAAATTGAGGTTGCATTCAGCAATTTCAATAACCTATCAATAAAGAGTTCTGCCCTTCATGATGCATCATTTTTCAAAATGTTTGGAATTCTTTAACATGGAAGTAAAATGCAGCAAGCATCATTGCATTTATGCTGGTTTACTTGATTAAAAAAAAAAACTATTTAAGATGGCAAAAGATCCTGGCATGATACATATCAATTGTGACAACTAAAACCAACCTTTGCATGTTGCAACCATTTTTATTTAGACATTGTACCATCAATTCAGCAAACCTTTCTGATTGAATCATTGTCTCAGTCATAGCCAGTCTGCACGTCCTTAATTTATTTTCAGGATGTGGGCATCATTATCATTTAATGCCCATCCCCAGTGACTGTTTACTTGAACCAAAGCATTACTTGCGCTAAATGATTTACTGTCTATGCTCACAATAGAGATTGGCACAACATTCAAATATAGCATCGTGGAGACAAAGCATCTAAAAACAGGCCCTTGGTCCATGCCAACCAAATTGTGGGAATATCACAGCTCAGCTCGATTCTAATTTTACACGGTACGAGTATTCATTACCAGTCAGATTGCAAATGTGATTGATTTTTTAATCTCTCCCTAACCCTGAGAGACCATTTGTAGTGCCCATTGCTGTCCTGCCTGACGTCTGATGAAGGGTCTCGACCCGAAACATCACACATTCTTTCTCTCCAGAGATGCAGCCTGTCCTGCTGAGTTACTCCAGCTTTTTGTGTCTATGAGTTCTACTTGGTATCTAATCTAATCTTTTCTAGTCTACAGATCTGATGATTACTTACACTGTTCATAATAGACTTGAGTAATCCAGCATCTGATCCTGCGCTAACGGGTTTAATCTTGAATTTACTTTCACAATACACATATGATATGTCTTTATAACAGTAACTGTTTCATGGGATAAAATGTTGTCCCAGCGAAGTTGATCAAAAAATATTTTGAAATTTAATCTGCTATTCCATCGATATCACTGCCACCACTCCCTTGCTGATAGTTTGGGGGGAAAAATAGATTTGTGAGAATTGGTAGCATATTTGAAAAAAAATAGTTTACAAGAGGAAGGAGTGTTGCATAAAATGAATTGAAATGTTTAGCATTGTTGGTTTATGTCATCTTAAATGCCGTGATCAGTGAAATTACCAGCATTGCCTGAACTAGGTCCAATTAAGCTTTTGTTTTAGAAAATCCACAAACCTGTAACTAAGCTGAGGTGATGATTTCAAGGTGAACTAATAATCGATACGTGTTCCTGTTTCTCATTTGTAAACCCAAAGCAATGTATTCTGTACGATTTTTCATTTGATTTTCATAGAGTGTGGTTGCTTCGGGTCTGGCTGATGGTTTATTTCTTGTCATCTGATCTCTTTGAGAAGCTGAAGCACTTCAACGGCAGCTATCTGTGTACCTAAGCTACTTTCACAGTGCTGAATGGTAATGTGGCAAAGAATTAATAACCGTATTTACAGTCGGATTGTTGAGTCCGAGTTTTAGAAGGTGGATTCTGTGGATTTTCTGCGCAGTGGATCAATATTTGTGGTTGTATGAAATATAACAATCGAGTGGACTGCATTATCTCCTTGCTCTAAATGGTTTTACATTTGAATTCGGCCAAGCAATTGAAGATTATTTAATCTCACTAATGACTTGGAAAAGCCTAAATTGTCACTTTTGACAGCAATTCAGTATTTTGCTGCAGAGTTTCTGCCATGTCATGTTTTATTTGTAACCATTATTTTTGTGGCTGATCCATTTAAATTCTGATTAACGGTGAACTGCTTCAGAATATAGGTGATAGGAAATGTAGTCATGGTAAAGTTGTTGAATGTCAATGACAGATGGTTTGATTCCCTCTTGCTGGAGATTGTCATTGCCGAACACCTCTGCAGAATATGTGTTGTTTGACCTTGAATCTTAACTTGAATGTTGTAATCCATCCTCAGTGAGTCAATGCTTCATTATTTTGATTACGAATTGGACTGCATTCTGCAATCAATTAGGTCTTTGATATGTAGATCTGTGTTGGCCTGGAAGATATCATAGTGAGCAATGTATAATAGGTCATTGGTAATGTATGACTATTGATAACATACTCATTGATCCATTTATTGATCAATCATTCATATTCTTTCATGTTGTCTGGTTGATCAGTGTTATAGTCATAACGGAATAGCTTAGTTAAGGGGCTGTCTCACTGCAGCGACCTAATCTGCGAGTTTAGAAGAGTTTGCCCTCGCCTCAAACTCGCAGCATGGTCGTGGTCCTGGGAGGTCCTATGAGGTTACTGGAACTCTCCTTCATGCTCGAGGGAAGTTCCCGCATACTCACGGCCGCAGTTTGGACGAGGAAAAATGTTAAGCATGTCGAAAAATTTTTGGCGAGTAAAAATTGGTTGGCAAGGTCGTTTTGAACTCGTAGTGCAGTGGAGTGGGTTCGCTATGTAGTTACACACAGTTGATGGCAGCCGTAGGCAATCTCCTTCGTTGACCAGACATTTTAATTGGCTTATTGGAGTTTTCAGGACCAAGGAAAACCGACCGGTAATGTAAAATGCCCGCTAAACTTTATTATAAGTTGTCTGGCTATTTAAAATTGTCTCCACTCCTCCTCCTTCTCTCCCCTTCTCTCCCGTTCTCTCCCCCTCTCTCCCTTTCTCTCCCCTCCCCTCCTCCACACTCTCTAAAGGACTTACCGTACATTGTGCAGCCGTCTTTTACCTTTCTGTTCATCGCGGGTGTGAATTTCAGACAGCGCTCCCCCGCTTTCTATGGCCCCCGCCTTTGCAAAGTGTGTGCGGTCGGTCGATCCAGCTCGCAGTTTCATCGCTGACGGTCAATCCAGCTCAAGGTTTTCCAGGCGAGTGCCCTCGAGCTTGAAGGTTGAAGACAGTCGTCGTTGAAAGGTCGCGTCAGTGGTTCAGGCCCTTTAGAGGAATTAAGGTTAGGTGAACCCTCAGGCACTTCAGATATAATTTTGTTAGAGATGATGTTTATTATTTTCTTTGCCTTGGTCCTTTCTTGCTATCACGTTGAATAGTAAAATAGTCTGAAGACTGGTCACTCAGTTAGCAGTGTCATCTGGAGTGGTTCACTAAAAGCCTGTGACCTGAAGCTTATGCTGCCTGAACTGCTACGTATTTCCAGCATTTTCTGTTTTGATTTCAGATTTACAATGTCTGTATTTCTATATTTTAATTGATTCTAATTTTGCTTTAACCTTATGTTAAACCTGCACTTATTGTCAGGGTACATTTGAAGACTTTTTTTGCATGCAACATTAGCAGAACCGTTGCACGTCTTTTACATAACTTCTGAACATTTTCTTTTGGGATTTTGTATAACTGAAAGAGCTTTGACATCTTTATCTTCACCTTAAATAAGTAGCCTAAATAATATAATTCTTGCATTTGTAAACAAAATGGTCCTGCAAAAGTAATCAACATAGGACATCATCATAATCTGGGTCCTCAAAATATATTTTGTACATGATAAAAGCAAATGAAAATACTACCATTGTAGAAGTGATTTCTTTACAGTGGTTAGTTATAGAAATAATTTCTGGCTGTAATGGACATTGTGGAAATAATCATACACAAGTCAATTTCAGCTACGGAAAGGCAGTGTTGCTGCTTAAGCAGAGCTGAAATGTATCAGAGAGTAATGCCAGACATTTTAACGTTCCAGAGTAACTGAGATATTTCATAACATGATAATATGCACGCCGTTCTTGATCAGAAGTGTCATGGAGGCATTATTCAGATAGTTCAGAAGAGATCAAATTTTAGTTCAAATATGATCGTTTTTTAAATTTGAGGTCTTGTTATGTTTTCATCATTTCATAATCACAAATTATTTCTAATCTAACCTCCGTGTTGAAATGTAGATGTAATTCTATAAAATGTATTGTTGCATTACTGCAACATTTCAAATATTTTTAAAAACGAATTATTTAGCATACTCATATTGCAACCATGTAACCAACAAAGTACAAATTTACTGATTGCTTTCAGAAGGAATTCATTCCAGAAAATGGTAATGCTGGCTAGCTATACATTATTTCATCCATCAACAAATGTTGAGATGTGCAGATGGGTGCTGATCTCCACAATGAGAAATTATACAGATATGAAGAAATTAAATGATGTAGATAAATTAAACAGACATGGTCATGTGTGAATAAAGATACCATTTAAACTCAAATTTGATTTTCAAATGGGATTTAGTCAAGCTAGCTTTTTTTTTCTCCCAGGATTTCCTGTCCATAATTATTTCTACCAAGTTCCCAGTTGACTTTGAATGGCAAGCATTGGGAATTATTTTACCTACACCAGATCTGCAATTTTATCAAGATTGAACACTCCTTTATTCTGCATTTCAGCAAGACTGAATCATTTATAGCCGTAAAGTCAAAATGAAGAGAAAGAAAAATGCTACTGTTGGCCAGAGAAACCTGCACTAATATGAGACCGTTACTCTTGTTTTACGATACGATACAACAGAACTTTATTTATCCCAAGAGGGAAATTGATCTTCCAACAGTCATAAAAACACAAAATACATGAAACATGAAATTAAAGTAAGGAGTGGAAAGGATTGGGGGTGTGCAAAGATTGGGGAGGGGGAACGGAGTCAGTCTCAGTCTACTCCACGACAGAAGGGGGAGGAGTTGTACAGTTTGATAGCCACAGGGAAGTAGGATCACCTGTGTCGTTCTGTCTTGCATCTTGGTGGAACCAGTCTGTTGCTGAAGGTACTCCTCGGGTTGACTAGTGTGTCATGGAGCTGGTGAGCTGTATTGTCCAGAATGCTCCGCAATTTCAGTAGCATCCTCCCCTCCAAGATCACCTCCCAAGAATCCAACTACACCCCAGGATGGAGCCAACTAATGAGTTTGTTAATTCGATTGACGTCCATAGCCTTCGCCTGGCTGCCCCAGCCCACGGCAGCGAAGAAGATGGCACTGGCTACCACCAATTGATAGAACATCTGCAGCATCTTACTGCAGACGTTGAAGGAGCGGAGCCTTCTCAAAACGTACAGCCTGCTATGTACTTTTACTGTGTTTATTTCAATTTAATCATGGTCCATAATGTTTAAAAAAAATTACCATCAGATTCATGTCCCAAAACAGGGGCCCTTTTTTGCTAAGTATTACCATGTAGGGAAGAAGTAATGGATTGGGGAATATTATTGGACAGAGATACCTAGAGGTACAATATCAATATCAGTTTTATTCGTCACTTGCGCATAAAGTGCAAGTGAAATAAATTTGCCAGCAGGGGTACAATGGAAAATGAACACACAAAAACACAATTAAAATGAACACAAACATCCACCACAGCATTTATCACAAAATTTGGCCAGTCCTCCTCCATTTTCCCCCGTGGTCGGGACCTCAACCCTCCGCAGCCGCTGCTGCGGGTGTCCAGATGTGTAGACAAGGTAAAGTCCAGGTAAGTCCTGAATTGGTGCCTCCCCACCGGAGACCGCGACTTCAGGTTGGTGTAGGCTGCAGGCCGGCGGTCGAAGATCTAAAGTCTCCACCGCGCTGCAGTCGGAAGCACCGCAGACCGCAGGGCCGGCGGTCAGAGCTCCTCTCCAGGGGTCCCTGGCGAGGGACCCCGCTCCTGATGGTAAGTCCCCGTCGCGCCCGCGGTAGAAGTAGGCCGCGGGCCGGCGGTCGGAGCTCTTCTCCTCCCGGGTCCCCAACGAGGGATCCCAGACTGCGGACACTCCGCTAGCTGGAGCTCCGCAGACCGCGGCTTCAGGCTGCCGTGGGCCAACGGACGGAGCGCTCCCCTCCAGCGACCCCGGCGAGGGTTCGTCCGTGACGAGAGTCCATGCTGTGCCCGCCGCTGAAGCCCCGGGCACGTCTCCGGGAAAGGCCGCACCGATCCTCCGATGTTAGGCCATGGGAGAGGCGATATGGAAAAAGTCCCCTCTCCATGGAGGCGGCGACAGAAACGGTTTCCCCATTACCCCCCCACACAAGACACACAAAGAAACATTAAAAACATACATTAAAAAAAATGTAACAAAGTTGAAAAAAGTAACACGGTGCTGGCAGGGCTGCCGACCTTGCAGCGCCCCCACCAACCTATGGTTCCTGAAAGTGGCAGCAATAAGGTGGCCAAAAAAAGGGTTTGCCTTCATTGGCCAATGCATTAAGTTGGGATGGCATGTTAAAGTTTTACAAAACATTGGTTGAGCAGGACTTGGAATATAATGTACAGTTCTGGTCCCCACATCCACAGGTAAGCACGAAAAGGTGTAGGAAATAACAATGTTAAATAAAGATGTTGCCTAAGTTGGAAGGCTTGAATTATAAGGAGAGATTTGAATAGGCTGGATCTGTGAGGTGATGTGATAAAGTTATATAAAATTAAGAGGCATATTAAGGTAGATTTCAAGAGTGTTTCCCCAGGCAAAGGTGTCTACAACTTAAGGTCATATGTTAAAGTTGAGAGGGAGGATGCAATTGCTCTCTGGGGATGAATAAAGTTTTATCGAATTGTTTAAAGGGGTTTGAGTAAATATTCCAACATAGCGTTTGGTTTCAGGAATGAGCTTGAGGTGATGGATGCAGAAACCGTAACAACATTTGAATTATTTGTACGTGTATTTGAATGAACAAGGCATTGGTATTGGTTATTGGAATTAATGCAGTAGGATATATAGAGATAAGCATGATAGCATAGATGCAGTGCACCAAATAACCAGTTTCAATGCTGAATGACTCTGACTGGCCAAAAGTAAAGCAGGTACCAAACGGAATAGTTTGCTGACAAACCTGTCATCCATTGCCCGGCTTATAGAGGTCGAATCAAATGGCTCCCTTTACTCTGCCCTTGATTTACAACTAAATTGGTATATCCAAACCGCCCAAAATTGGCCTTGAATATAATTTTTTTTTGACCTAAGTTACATGAAATATGTTTCTGTATTGCGAAATTGCACCTGCATTGCCACTTTGACGCAAAATTGTAGGATGACTAAGCAGAGGGAGGGGAGCAAATACCTAAAGAAGAAAGCAGAGGTGTGCTGAGGTAAAGCTGCTGCATCTATTTGGGATGAGTAGAGAAAGTATGCCCTCTCTAAGAAAACATTTGATGCTGACATGATTAGGCGTCTCAAATAGAGATTTCCATTACCTGGCACTCATCTCATTTTTCATCCGGGTTTCTATCGAACAACCATTATGTTTTAAGCTTATGACTATATTTAGTCATTGTGAATATTTTTCAGGATGACTTAAATATTTTATGGAACTTTGAAAGTAAGGAATTTGTTTGCTCTTTTATGTTAAACTTGTTCCTGAAGGACCTGTGATGCATAATTAAAATACATGGTGTGGATTTGAAATATGACTAAAATTAGGAGTTTTATCTTTAGTAATATTTAAAAAGAAATATAATTTTTGAAAGGCGTTTTATCAAACTAATCTCAGTTAGAAAAGTGAAACTTGCCTTCCTGCAATACTAGTTTAACATGTCAGACTAATTAACATGTATCTAGTTCAAAACATCATCCTCTCTTCACCTGGTATAATTTGGACGCAAATGTCTTCTGACAAGATAATCAACATCCAAGAATTTTAGTTGCATTGCAAATTTTATTGTGCCAGTTGGAAATCTCCCTTTGCATGCAATGTACTAAAAACAGAAGAATACTTTCAACAACAAGAAAAATCTAACTCTTTAATATTCTCCTCAGTGACAAAACAAAAAAAAACTGATTTAATTGGTTCAATTATTTTGTCAGTCACTGAGCAAATGAATTGAATTTCATCTATTTTCCTACAATAACAAAACATTTTGTAGCGTTTTGAATTCAGTTGTGCAATAGAAACCAAATATATATTTCAATAAAGTGAGTATTTAATTTATTCTGAATTTATTTTGCAGAAAATGAATAGTCAGTCTCTTTAATAGTATTTAGCCTGCAGAGCAACACATTTCCACAGCATCCTGATCCAAATTGCACTCTTGTCAGATCAGTGTTCAGATAGTTTTTAACTTTAGTAAATCTACATTTCTGCCACGTTCATGTACTTAAAAATCTGCAACACGTTATATTTGCCTACTATACAGTGCCCTCCATAATGTTTGGGACAAAAACCCATCATTTATTTATTTGCCTCTGTACTCCACATTTGAGATTTGTAATAGAAAAAAATCACATGTGGTTAAAGTGCACATTGTCAGATTTGATTAAAAATTATTAAGGCCATTTTTATACATTTTGGTTTCACCATGTAGAAATTACAGCAGTGTTTATAATAATTTATAATCTCTTGATGCCAGTAGTGGTAATTGCATCAGTTAAATGCCTACCTTTCATGGAGGATCTAACGATACATACAATGATACAATTTATTTGTTGTCATTTGAACATCAATGAGGTTCAAACGAAATTTGGTTTCTGCTGTCATACAAACAAGTAGAAAAACCAAGACACAACACAATTTACACAAACATCCATCACAGTGAATCTCCTCCTCGCTGTGATGGAAGGCAAAGTCTTATCTCTCCGCTGCACTCCCCATTCTCCTCCGGATGTCAGAGTCAAAGCCCCCGGCGGGCGATGATAAGTAGGTCCTGCGGCCATTAAGGCTGCGCCAGGCGATGCAAGGCCGCGCTCCGAGTCTTGATGTTGGAGCCCCTGGCGGGCGCTAGCAAGATCCCGCGGCCATTTAAAGCCGTGTCGGGCGATGTAAGGCCCCGCTCCAGGTCCTCCTCAACCCCGCAACTCGGGCGGGAGAAGTCGCCGTTGCGGAAGCCCCGAAAAGCGGTCTCCCACCTAGGACCCGCGGGCTTCTGATGTTACCGTCCACCAGACCTGCGGCTGGAATCTCCAAATCTCCAGGGTCGGGCCGCAGCAGCGCGCCACCACAGCTCCTCCCGCTCTGAACTCGGCCAGCTCCGCGATGGTAAGTAAGTCCGCAGGCTCCGCGCCTGGAGCCCCAGGTCGTTCCGGTTGGAGGCCGCCCACTGTGCTAGACTCCAACGACAACGGAGACCCAACAGAGAAAAGGTTGGGTCCTCCGTACAGGGAAAAGATGTAAAAGTTTCCCCCACCCCCCACACACATACCCAGTTAAAAAAAAACACTATAAACTACACTCAAACGATGAAAGAAAATGACAGACGGACTGCAGAGGCCGCTGCGACGTGAGTCACGCCGCCCATCTTGTCTCTGGATTGTAGGTTCAGGCCTCAGGGTGCTATTTCAGTAAATTGTGCACTCAGATACGACTCTTTGACATGCGACTTCAATAGAAAAAAAAATCTAGAAAATCACTGAGCTCTGCTTCACAATCATACCCTGGCCTTCTGGATTTACTGTGATCTCTAGTCTTTAAACCCTTTCACGTTGTCCACTTTTACACCTTTGATCTTTCCCCATCTTATCCCTGAGCATCTTTCCTGTTGATAAAACCATTTTACTGCTGATGTTTTTGCTATACCACTGACCCTCTTCCTTTCATAACTACTCTCATGCCTCTTAGTAATTTCATCCTTTTATGCTATTCATGGATTGTTTCATCCATGATGTACATTTATTATCTAAGGTAGTTGCATATGTCAAAAACTTCCTGTACCATATTCATTCATAATGTTTCCACTTCTAATTAATTGAGTACTTTTCTGCATGCCTGAAGAGACAATACTGAATTATGTCTTTAACTGCAACTGAATGTTGTACTGCCTGTCTCCTCCACCTCTGTTGGGAAATCCTTATATAATTTATCCATATCAATTCCATTCCACTAATTTATTTCTTACCCATCTATGTGGCCCTCTTTGAGCCCCCCAATGATCCATTCTTTCCTTTTGCAATTGCATGCAACTCTTGTAATGTAATTGAAAGTGGAGAAACAGGATTGTTGGTAACTTGATCATGAGCAGATCCATTAGCATATTCCTCAGTCCATTGCTGGTTTTTATCTGATTTGGAACATGAGGAAAATCAAACCATTGATTCTGGGCTGTTTGTTAAAAACCCTGCTTCTATGTCACCAACTCCACCCACCATTGGTTGCAAACTTGGGTCAAACCAGACAGTAGATACTTGTACTGGTATTCTGCTCATTACTGGGCTGAATTAAGTTCTCTATATGAAGAAATGAATTGCACTTGTAACTGACATTGAAATCTGTTGTATACTTTGGTTCTGCTCTTTTCCTCCTACTCTTTATATATTTGACACCATTAATTTGCAACTGGTGTTAATGATATAAAAAGCTAATGAATCATCAACCATCTGTCCTCGTCAGCCAATTCATGGGCAGATGGAACGGAACGGGGTACATATGCTGGCGAGTCCGTAGAGATATTGGAACCTTAATATATATGGATTTATCATGGTCATTTTGAGAGATCTGTCATTCTGTTGACAACCAGGACTGGGTCAAATTTTAGTTAGTGACCTCAGCCTAGTTACGATTTCCAAAAGATGTTAATTAATGTAATATTTTTCCTTGTGTCTTTAATAAATAAACAAAGGTATCACAAATTGAATTAATGGTCCTATTGATTCTACTTCTTGAAACTGGGATATTATATATATTGCTTTTGGATGATTTATGATCTTGATTTATCTGATAGTCTTGATACCTCTGTAGTGGAACCTTGATTTCCACACTTCACTGTCACAGTCTGGAATATATCCAGTCATTTACATAAAAAATGGGATTTAGCTTTGCATAAACCAAAAGGCAGTTGAACATTATTAATTGATTCTTTACTGACTTTAAGGTTGTGACCCACCAAGTTAAGCAACTAGCATTATAGTTGTTTAATGCAATAGCTTATAGCCCATGCCCTCTGTGGATTAGGAAGCAAATAAATTGATGTCACATGTGAAAAGCCTAAAGGGATCAGGTTGCTAATAGAGACTTTTCATTGAAATGCTGATGAGCTACACTTCAAAATATGGGGTCTTACCTGAACATGCTGAAGAAATAATGAGATGGATGTCTAAATGAACATTTGACAGTTAAGAAGTTACCATGTAAAATTAAAAACGGAGTGAACCTTAACTGACCATCAGTCAGTTTCACCAGCTTCCTTTAACTGCGTGATTGCAGATAAGCAGCTGGTAGAACTCTGCAGTCATCTGTGTGGAGTTTGCTAATTTTCCCTGTGAATGCATGGGTTTCCTTTGAGTGCTCCAATTTCCCCCCATGTCACAAAAATACATTAGGTTCATTAGATGTTATAATTTACTCCTAGTGGTGGGGAGAGGACATGTAAAGTTGAAGGGATTCAGGACAAAATTGTATGCTTTAGAATATGATTAGTATTGAAAATGGGTGCTTGATGGTCAGTGTGTACTCCATGGGCTAAAGGACCTATTTTTGTGCTGTATGCCTCTTTGAAAATGCTAACAAACTTGGATTGTTTTCTCCACAGCTTTGGAAGTTGAGAGGAGACATGATAGAAGGATATAACATTATGTGAGGCATAGACAGGTTAGACAGTTTTTCCAGGAGGGCAAATGTTAAGGACTAGAGGGCATAGCTTTAGTGACGGGGGGAAGGTTTAAAGGAGATGTGCAGGGCAAGTTATTTTTGCAGAAAGAGGGTGGCAGGTGCCAGGAACCCACTGTCAAGTGTGGTGGTGAATCTGTGTGAGGTTTTTGGGCAGGCACATGTGTATTGAGGTAGATGGGTCACCTGCAGGCAGTGGAGATTAGTTTAACTTGACGTTAACTTGATTTGGCACGGACATTGTGGGTTGAATGACCTGTTCCTCTGCTGTACTGTTTCATGACTCTGAATTAGTTCTGCAGTATAAATGTTTTTTTTTTCCTTTCTAAAGAACCATTGTATCAGTTACTACAGTTTAAACTAAAATTGCAAATGTAGTTAAATGCACGTTCCTTGACATTGTGATCAAATGTATTCCTTTTGTTCCCTGCAGATAAGCCTCAAAATTGGGATATATGGTACGAAAGCAAGTTTGATGATTGTGGAAAGGAAGCCTGCCTGTCATTTTCGAAGGATATTTTATGTTCTCGTGTTACAATTGACCATAACTATTATGCCATCTGTCAAAACCTGCTCTCCAGGTATGCCAACTGGCGTGGTACATCAGGAGGGCTCTTGCATAACCCCCCCTCAGAAATTGTCAGAGTTGGCAGACTGGAAGCCTTGCTCGAAGAATGTGCCAACCCAAAGAAAGAATATGGTCGATTCCAGGCAGCAAGAGAATTACGAGATTACCTTGCAAAGCTGAACAATAATGTAAGGTAGCTCAAAATGGGATCTACTGTTTTTTTTACACTAGTTACTCTAGTTTGAGACTGCAGTTAGTCAAATGTGAGAGTGGTTCCTGTGTAGAATGTAAATTTACATTGAATGAAACTATGCAGATATGACAGCACAAGGTAATAATTAGTGCTTGGAACAACAATGGACATCTGCCAACCCATGTGTGGGGTTGATTATCTGATTAGAGCATTGAGCTTTTATTGACTCTGCCCATGGGTGAAGACCAGCAGGTCACTGGAGATAATAGACTGACAGGTTTATTGATTGCACATGTGTCAAAGGGCAATTGACAAAACACAACTTTACTGTCACAAATTGTGAGGTTGATGCCTTTACTGAAGAAACCTTGCTTAATTGAAAGCCTGTTTCAAGGCTTAAACCTGCTGATATTGTCTTGCATTTCTATATTTTCAATAAGGAAACGTTAAGTTTTTAATTAAAAGACTTCCATGTACTGCCATTAAAATGTGCAAGATTTTGATATACTTGCCTCTACTACTTTGAAAGTATGTGAACATTTATGTAACTTATCATCTGTACACTGAAGCACTGAGGAAAATAATGGCATTGCGGTATTCTTTTGAAAATCTTAAACCATTCCTTCATCACCATTAAGCAATAATTTGATGTTCAACAGAGAATAGGGAGAGGATCAAAAATCACATTACTTTTAAGTATTACATAAGAAGTTTTTTGAGCATGAAATAGTGACCTGAGGTTAATTTGTAGCAGTGAAATCTAAAAAAGGTAAGATAATCATTTAAGAACCTGTAGGGAATACTCAAAACAGAACACAGTTGACATTTCTGTAAATAAAATCAGGAGAGCTTCTTTTCTACGGGAAGCAGGAAGACGCAGGAGCATCTAGTATATGAGCGTAAACCAAAGAGTAAGAGTTGTTCCAAATTACCTTTATCTTGGTAGAAGAAATGTATTTATTGCAGTAAACAACAATAAAAGCATAATGAGGACACATTTCAATAGCTGTTTGTATTTTAAAATTGCTTCTTTTATCACTGGGTTAAGGTTATTGGTCACAAGTTTACATTTGCCATGTGCTTGACTGGTTCTATTTTTTACTGATTTACTGGGCTGACGCAAATAGCAGTTGCTTTCTGCTGTCTGTAACCATGTTAGTACAGTATTGTAATTTGAAAGTTTGGGGTTAACATTTTTCATTATGTTCAACTAAACGATGTTAATTTGTTTGTAAGAAAGAACTGTAGATGCTGGTTAAAATCGAAGGTAGACACAAAACACTGGAGTAACTCAGCGGGTGAGGCAGCATCTCTGGAGAGAAGGAATGGGTGATGTTTCGGGTCGAGACCCTTCTTCAGACTGATGTCGGGAGGAGGCGGGACAAAGATTGAATATAGCCTCCATTCTATCTTTGTTCCGCTCCCTCCCCTGACATCAGTCTGAAGAAGGGTCTCGACCCGAAACGTCACCCATTCCTTCTCTCCAGAGAGGCTACCTCATTCCCCGAGTTACTCCAACATTTTGTGTCTACCTTATATCAATTTGTTTCCTGTTTTATAAAAAAAAATCTCTTTGGCACATTAAAAAAAAAGCCTGGTTGTTTTTGTGGAAATGGGGTGGAAAATCTGCTTTTGCCGCTGATTAGCTGAAGTGCAGCAGTAACACCATTGCCAGCTTATTTCATGCTTGTGGTTCAATCTGGATAAATGTTAAGCTGTTCCCCATAAAGCAATTTTGTGGCTTTAATCTTCATTGAAATCACGCTGATGCTTTTGATTCAAAAACTAGCTCGAGTTGGCTTTGTTCTAAAGGATTGAATGCTGCAACATCACAAAGTACAGTGAAAGCAATAGTGTTTTTTCAAATTCTCAGACACTGAAGTAATAAAATTATGATCCATTTAATGGTACACATGTAGCTTTTGTTCTGTATTCATTTGTTAGTGAAGATGAAGACGGTCAGCGATTATATGAATGGGATTTGAAGATTGTAAAATGCTGTCTTCACCTTTTTTTAATATGTTATTTAGTTTCCATGTTTTATCAAAATTGTCTCACTGTGCCTTTCATGCAAAATTGTCTTTATAACTTAAAGTGGATTCATATAATAAAACATGTTACTTATTAAAACTGTTTGTTGTTAATGTCAAAATCAGCATTTTTTAATCTTTAAACGTGCTTTAGGGGGAGGCTGGTAGCTGTAATAGGCTCAATATGCTGGTCCCTCTAGTGTTAGACTCCCCTACGCTGGGAAAAAGACTATTTGCTCCATCTATGCCCTCATAATTTTACAAATATCTAAGGCAGTAGTTGTTACCTTACAGTGCCAGTGACCTAGGTTTGACTATGGATGCTGTCTGTACAGAGTTTGTATGTATGAATGTGGCCATGTGGGTTTTCTCCAGATGCTCTGGTTTCTTCACGCATTCCAAAGACATGTAGGTTAATTATCTTATGTAAATTGTCCTTTGTTTGTGTAGGATAGAATTAGTGTATAGGTGGCCAATGTTCGGCATGGACTGTAGGATGAAGGGGCAGATGCCATGCTAAATCTCTAAACTGCAAAGTTTGTTGAAAGTGGTGACGCAGATAGACAGGGTAGTGAAGACGGCAATAGGCTTGCTTGAGATCATCAAGCAGGACATCAATTTGGGATGCCATGTTATAGCTTAGAAGACATTGGTAAGGCTATCACTTGGGAGTTGTGTGCAGTTCTGGTCACATATCGTCTAGAAAGATATGATTCAGCTACAGGGGGTGCAGAAAATATTCACAAAGATAATGCCACGACTGTAGAGTGTTAAATGAGAGACTGGTTGTGCCGGGACTATTTTCCAGTCCCAGATATTTATAAAATTATGAATTAATTTATAATTAATATAAATTAATCTATTATAATATATTTTAAAATTATAATTATTTAATTATAGTGCTAATACATGGTCAATCTGGCTGCCTTCACTCCACCTCCCACTTTCTACAAGTTTCATTCATGTGGATCATGGAGTACTGTCCTAGGTGAGTGCAATTGCAAGAAGCTTGATACAATCCTGAATAAAACAGCAGTCTTGGTTGACAAGGAGAGGATGCAAAAGTGAGAAAACATAGAACTCCTGAACACGGGTGATCAATGGTCGACGTGGACCCGGTGGGCTGAAGGACCTGTATCCATGCTGTATCTTTCTGCTCTAAATTCTAGGTTTCTGGTCTTTGTGATGCTGGAAAGGCCGTTTAAGAAGCTTTTTGATTTTACGGAGCTCATAGCATATGCTTGATTATTTCTGATGTAAAGTCATCAACCTTAAATGTCAACACCATTTTCCTCTCCTCACATACTGCTTGTTCTGTTGAGCGTTTCCAGCGCCTGAGGTATTTTGCTTTCATTTATTTATCCAGCACATGCAGTCGTTTTCAAGGGTTTAGTGAGAATACTATCAGGTGGCAATGAAGACCTGAAGAAACTCATTCTGAAAACCAAAGAGTTTTGGAGCTACTGTGTTATTCCATCTTGTAGACAATGTTTATCCACATGGATGAAAGAATGGAACATTAGCTAAAGACCAGGTAGTGGAAGGTTTGAGCTTCGTTGGTGCCAATAGATAAACAGAAATAGGACATGCAATGAAGAAATCTGAACATGGCTAATGATTAGTTGGCAAGAATGACAATGTGACATGTTTGATCAAACTTTTGAAGGATAAGCGTTACTGTGACTCCAAAATAAGAACAGCAGAAATTGTTTATTTTTTCACATTGTGTGGGTGTGAAAGCTGCAATCTAAAAGTGCAAGGTGAATAGGATCGAAACATTTGAAATGTAGAAGATTGCTGAACATTCTTTCAAAGGCGAGGAGAGTCAGTCATTCATTTCTTGGCCAAACAAAGCCCAATTATTCACTCAAGGTAATGATAGTCAAACAGAAACTAGTTTATTTGGATAGTGTAGCGGGACTCGCAGGAATCCAGCCAAAAACTAATCGGACACGAGTTGTGTGCACTAAACGTGTTTATTCTTTCCAATACAGCTCCCTTCTCCTCTCTTGTGCACTTGTCTGATGTGTGGCTCAGCCATCGTCCTCTCCTGTGCCACTTGTCTGGTCTGTGGCTCTTGTGGGTGTGGGCCTCTTGTGGGCGTGGTCCTGGGTTGCTGGGCCTGCCAGGCCGCTGAATCGATCCGGTCCAGCGATTCCAGGTATTCCAGCGCACCCACTTGCTGTTGGTCGGACAGCCACAGCTCGTCGGCGCGGGCCGCTAGCCGGATCGGATCCTCGAAGCTCTCCCCCAAGAGCTGCCGGTGGATGTCGTGTGGCAACTGCTGAAGGTAAGCATTCGGCTCGGCCAGCAGCTCCTTGAGGCCTATGTACTTACCCGCCGCTGGCGGATTATCCAGGTAAGGAATGACCCGACCGGCCGTCTGCTGGTCCAGGGCGCTTACCACATAGTGGTAACGAGTCTTGTCGGCCGTTATGCCGCAGATGTGAAATTGAGATTCGGCCTGTCGGAACCAAGCCATCGTCTGCGAGGTCCAAAATGTAGGTAGCTTCAGGAAGACTGCGTTGAGTTTGGCCTCGTAGGCAGCAGTGGCAGAATGCTTTTCTTTTTCCAAATTTCCCTTCGAGGATTCCACTCTTGGGCGTCGGGGTCATCAGGTAGCTGAGCTCGAGACAACACCCTCGCTCAGTTGCAGCAGCAATAACGTTATTACGTTAGTGGACCAAGCCTATTATGTTAGTGAATCAAGCCTATTTTCTCACTGAATAAAGCAACTGTTTATTCATCACGTTTGGTACCCCTATAATTGAATACATGCACCAATAATGAAATGAAGCCCACCGTTATGTGTTGTAAAACAGAAAAAAAAAACACATGTGGAAGACAGCAAACAAAGTAGGTGAATAGAATCAGAAATCTCTTGTAGCTGTACAACTAGTTCAGACTACCATTGTTGATGTAATCTTGGATAGAACTAATCCATTCAACAGCCATGAATCAACACAGATCTGGTGGCATCTAATTGAATTGATCTGATCAGAAGTAGCATTGTCCTTGATGTTAAGGCAAAATACTGCAGATTTTGGAAATCTTAAAAATAGAATCTGGAAAGAGAAACTGACTTTACAATTCAGGAAGATGACGTTTCATCGGAAGTGGAGGAAGTGGAAACCAAGAGCCAGGAGTGGCAATGGTACTGGCTGAAATCCAGAAGATTAAGATGCATGGGATCCACAGTGACTTGCTAGTTTGCATTCAAAACTGGCTTACACATGGAGTTCAGAAGATAGTGTTAGAAGGGCGTTATCCAGGCTGGAGGTCTTTGACCAGGGACATGTGGTTTGTGATATACAATATATAATAACTTAGACAAAAATGTAGATGAGTTGGTTAGTAAGTTTGCAGATGATGCAAAAATTGGTGAGATTGCAGACATTGAAGAAAGCTGTCAAAGGATGCAGAAGTATATTAATTAGTTACAGATATGTGTGGAGAAATAGAAGATGGGGTTTAACCCTGGCAAGTGTAAGGTTTTTCACCTTTGGGGTCAAATGTAAGGGAAAGTACACAGTTAATGGCAGGACTCTTAACAGCATTGTTTTACAGCAGGATCTTGAGGTCCAAATAAATACATTAGTTCCAGTGTTGCTTGACAAATGTTTAACTTGAAATAGGCCAGATTTTTTGGGCTGCATAAGTACTAGAAGAAGTATGTAGGAAGGAACTGCAGATGCTGCTTTACACAGAAGATAGACACAAAGTGCTGGAGTAATACAGCGGGACAGGCAGCATCTCTGGAGAAGGGTTGCGACCCGAAACGTCACCTATTCCTTCACTCCAGAGATGCTGCCTGTCCCTAACTTCAACATTTTGTGTATCTATTAGAAGAAGTAGACCATTTGACTGGATGGTAGGCTGGCATTTGTAAATGACACTTATTGGTAATTGGTTGAGTTATTGGGTTTGTGGAGGGCATGTTGCAGGGAAATAAATGCAGAATAAGACAAATAGAAGCAAGCATTAACTTAATGGGCCTTATGCCCTGCTGTATTGTAGGAAAATGTGAGGATGACTGTTGGCTACTTAAAATTATCCTTTTTTTCTGCTTCATAAAGGTTACACTAATCTCCAATCCCAAATCTGTATTGGCATTTACCAATCTCTTCTGAATCTGGCTGAAGTTTCCAGTCTGTCACCGCTCCCTATCATTTCAGAAAGACTTCCTAACTTTTCTCTGTTCACCTCAACTTTGTTCTAAATTCTATGGATGGGATTTTTTTCATGTAAAAACAGCTTGTTCCATGCATTAGTCTCGGCACCTGAGAAATACCAATGTTTTAGTTAATTTAACATTTCTTTAAAATAAATTCCAACTGTATTTAAAGTGCGTGTATGATAAGTGGTGAGATAAAGGTTAAGGTTTCACAAAAAAAAAATAAAAAGATTGTGAAATAAAATTGGAAGGCAGGAAGTGTGATAAAAAATTTTGACAAAATTTAAATTTTCTAAATGCTGCATATGTAAATTAGAAAGACAAAATATAGGTAGTACACAGCTGATCAGGAGTGTGGAAATTGTGGCAGTTTCACATCAGTGCCATTTTGCCAAAGTGATGATGAATGGTCATTGAACTGATTTTTCAATGTTCTCGCTCCACTAATGCTGTTAGACTATATAATAATGTGGTTTGATCAATATCTAATGGATTATTCGCTGGCAAGCATTCTCTTTACACTTCACTGTTAACTGGAAACATTGATATAACCAGACATTTCTGAGGTGCTCCACACTAGAACCATGTTGGATTGTTTCTAGAAACAAGACACTGAGGGGAATGAGTAAAGGTTGACTAAATAGATTTAGCTGCATCTCTCAGCCCCTTAAAACCTTTGTTTAATCTATCCCCATTTGGGTTTTTTTACTAAGCTGAAAGGGCTTTTTAAAATATGGTCAATGTTTCCCTTTGCTGTTTTACCAGCGTTCTAAATCTAAATTTGAATGAACAGAGAAAACGAGTTACTTGAAGACTTCAATTTTTTAGTAACTCGATTTCTCTGCCTGTATCAGTAGCATCTATGATATGAGCTTGATTTTTCTCTCATCATTAGCATAAGCCTGAACTGCTGGACATGACTCGGATCCATATATTTTATATCGCTTACCTTCCTTAGCCTGTTCCCATTCTATTACTGCTCTTTGAATCTGAAGAAGGGTCTCGACCCAAAACTTCACCCATTTCTTCTCTCCAGAGATGCTGCCTGGCCCACTGAGTTCTTCCAGCATTTTGTGTCTATAACTGCCCTCATTCCTTATGTACCAAAGACCAACTTCTCTCTCCCACAACAGCCTCCATTCACCCTTTGCTCAGTTTGCAGTTTATCCCAAGAGACTCCTGGCCTCCTCACCCTATCAGAAAGATATCACTTAGTCTCCTCCCTCCCTGCAGAGTGACACTAATTTGCCTTTCCTCATTCCCAATTCTGATGAATGGTCTTTGATCCAAAATGTTAACAGTTTCCCTGACTATCAGTGCTGCCTGACCTCAACATTCTCAGCATTTTCAGTATTTATTCTAAATTTCCTATTCTCACCACCGGTATGTTAATTGGCAAAGAGAATTAAGAACAAGTTGTTTTGAATTAAAAAAAAACACCATTTGACAGCAGAGTTGTTTTAAAGCCGATAATTTCTATCACGGAGCAAATCTTGATCAGACAAGCTTCTGAATGCAGAAGGAAATTCTGAAAATGCACCAAGAACATTTAGTCTCTTAGGAATCCTGCAGAAATCTAGCAGAAATGGTGAAATAAACATGTTGCCTACCATCCCATCATGCAGTTTTTGCCCTGCCTGTATCAAAATATGTGGAACTGACAACACATTTGCAGCCACCCTGACCACAAAGCTAGAATGGAAGCATACCATGTTTGGACCTGCCAAAGAAGTGAAGAAGACAGGTACCAATTTGATAAATTCTGTAGTTGGGTTCAAATCCTGATCAGAGCAGTCTATGAATTCCCTATTTAACAATTACAGACAAAATGTGGTCTAAATACTTCAGTCTTGCAATGATAAAATTAATTTACTTACTTAATAATTGTTCATTTATTTTGGAGAATTCCTCAGGCTAATGTTATCCCATATTACTTAACATGTTTCCTCCAAGGTAATTAAAACAATTGATCTGCACCCTGACATATTTTCAGGGGCTATGCAGGATTTAATGTTTTATCTATGCAACTAACTCTCTGGCTTTAACTGTGGCTTCCAACATAACGATATGTTTTCTAAGTGCTGGTAATTAATTTCTTAATGAAATTAAATGATTGTATCTGATTGAAACTCATTTGAAATTTGATATTTAGAATATAGAACTGAGCTGTACACTTAGGCCCACAATATTTCATTAAACGGATCTCATCTGCCTGTATTTGATTCATATCCCACCATTCCATCTTAAATGCCACTGTCATATCTGCTTCCAGCACCAACCCTGGCAATGCATTCTAGGCACCCACTGTGTGTAAAGAAAACTTGCCCCGCATATCTCCATTAATCTTTTCCCCTCTCTCTTTATAACCATGTCCTCTAGTGTTGGTCACTCCTATCCTGGGGTAGAAAGGTTCCGACTGTATATCCTAACTATGCCTCTCATAATTGTATATACTTCTACCATGTCTCCCCTCAATCTCGGATTTTCCAGGAAAAAACAATCCAAGTCTATTCAACCTCTCCCTGTAGCTGAAACCCTCAAATCCATGCTCCATTCTGGTAAATCTCCTCTGCACCCTCTCCAAAGCCTCCACAGCTTTGATGTAATTTGTGCTAAATGTATTTGCCATTTACTTCCCCCTATTTGAAATATGCCACCTAGTGGTCGTGCTCTGATAATTAAGTGAAGTTTGCAGATCCCTTCGACCTTAAGTGTTACAAATTTTTCGGAGATGCCATGTTTTATTTTTCTTTAAAGTTGGTACTCAGTTGTTGCCTGTGAAACCTCTGTCACATGACCTAATTCAACTTACTTTTTGAAAAAAAACGATAAATACTGGTAGACACAAAATGCTGTAGTAACTCAGCAGGACAGGCAGCATCTCTGGAGAGAAGGAATGGGTAACATTTTGGGTCGTGACCCTTCATCTCCAGCATTTTGTGTCTATCTCCGGTGTAAACCAGCATCTGCAGTTCCTTCCTATAAATACTGGTAATTTGAAGTAAAAACCACATTCTAGAAATCCTCAATAAGTCAGGCAGTATCAGTGGAGAGAAACAGATAGCAATCTTTCCACAAATTGCTGCCCGACCTGCTGACTCTTTCCAATGCTTGGTTATTTTAACTTATTTTCAAACTGGGTGGCACCGTAGTGCAACGGTACAATTGCTGCCTTACAGCATCAGAGACCCGGGTTCGACTTGACTTCGGTGGCTGTCTGTATGGAGCTTGTATGTTCTCCTTGTGACCCTGTGGGTTTTCTTCAGGTGCTCTGGTTTCCTCCCACACTCCACAGACGTACAGGTTTGTAAGTTAATCGGCTACCTTAAGTTGTAAAATTGTTCCGAGTGCGTGTAGGTTAGTGTTCAGGGTCATCATCGGTTGCGCAGACTCGGTGGGCTGAAGGGCCTGTATCTCCAATGTCTAAACTGAAAATAAAATACAGTCGAGCAATAATACCAAAGCATGCAAAATATACTTCGCACATTAGGTCTAAATATCCATTGTCTCTTTGGACATTGAAGAAGGGTTTTGACACGAAACGTCACCCATTCCTTCTCTGCAGAGATGCAACCTACCCCACTGAGTTACTCCAGCATTTTGTGTCTATCTTTGACCTAAGGACTGTCAGGGTTGCACGAGGCTTTGTTTTGCTTTTGCACTAAGTTTTTCACTTATTGAAAAAAATTATATTCTGTTTATTATATTATTTATTGAGTACTGTGTTTCCAAACTTGTCGCTGCAAATAAGAATTTCATTGTACCATTTTATGACATATAACAATAAAACCCTCTTAATTCAGAGAAACAATTCCGCTTGCATTTCCCTGCAGGAGGTAGTCCTTATTTGCATAACATGCAATAAAATTGTTATTGCATTTCCAAATGGTGGGGGGTCAAGAATAATCATGTGCTGTATCCAGAGGCAACCGTGTTAGAGGTGCTACTTATGAGGAAAACTTTGGTCTCTGTGAAACTACTGAACTTGCCCTTGAAAGAAATAAGTCACAGTAGCACAGAAATTATGCTGACATCTAAAAGGATTTTTCAGAAGAATACTTGAGGTCAAATTTCCAGTGAAGCCGATTTATCCAGATTGAAATACAAATATAGCAGAAAAGGAATGCAAATTCACCACTGTCAATAGGGGTGTTAGCAAGTCATCTGCCAAGGTGCCCTACTGTCAGCAACTCTCAATTATTATGCAGAACATTTGAATGCCCATTGAGATCGAGAGCCCATTCCAGCTGCTCAGACCTTCTGCATGCATAACCATATAAATAATATTGAGAAGAATGAGACTCGTACTGTATTTGCTAATTATCGCACAAGCCTCTCTGGGAAAATAATAGACTCATAAGCAAACTACAGAAATCTGTTATATCGTATCAGTTCACGGCAAGCCGTAGAGTACCTATACTTAAACAAAAAGAAAACCGCTGGAGGAACTCGGCAGGTCAAGGAGGGTACCCAAGCACCTTTTAGACAGGTACATGGATAGGGTAGGTTTAGATGGCTATGGGCCAAAAGCAGGCTGGTGGGACTAGTGCAGATGGGGCATGTTGTGCAAAAGAGCCTGCTGCGCTGTATGAACCTGTGACTATGAGAGTGGCGAAGACATTGTCGACATTTCAGATCGAGACCCTGCAGCTGAACGGTCATATTGCAGGGTACTGACCTGAAATGTTGACGATTCCCCCTACCTACCCAACCACCTCCCCCTGCCCCGGCTTCCTTACCCTCACAGATGCAGTCTGACCCGCTAGGTTCCACCAGCAGTTTGGTCTTTGCTCCAGCTTCCAGCACCTTCAATCTCTTGTGTCACTGTGTACTTACACTTTACAGCCTGGGTCTAAAAACAAAATTGGGAACTCGCGTAAGCAAGTCTGTTACACGAGTGGCAGGTTGTTATGACATATAGCTTGAAAGCAGCACAAATGATTGATTTTATACAATTACTAGGCTAAGTGAAACCCGTTGGATCCCAGTTACACGGGAGGCCTGGTCCCCCAACACAACCCATTCCCCAACGCAATATTCCACCACTCACCCGTTCCCCCAACGTAATATTCCACCGCTCACCCGTTCACCCAACGCAATATTCCACCATTCACCCAAATGTGAGGGGGGGTGTGAGGTGGGGGGGGGGGGGGGGGGGGGGGGGGGGGGGGGTGAGGGGGGGGGGTGGGGTGAGGGTGTGTGAGGGGGAGGGTGATGTGGGGGGGGTGTGAGGCAAGGGGGTGTGAGGCTAGGGGTTGTGGGTGGGGGAAAGGGGGGGGGTGGGGAGGTTGTGGGCGGAGGGTGTGTGGGCGGGAGGGTTTGTGGGGAGAGGGGTGAGTGGGCAGGGGGAAGGGTGTGGGTGGTGAAGGGGTTTGTGGGGGCAAGGGGGAGTTGTGGGGGGAGGGGTGGAATGGTTTGTGGGGGGGTGAGTGGGCAGTGGGAAGGGTGTGTGAGGGGTTGTGGGGGGAGGTGTGTGGGGGTGGGGTGGAAGGGTGTGGGCAGAGGGAAGGGTCCGTGGGCGGGGAAGAGAGCTTGGAGAAAAGACAGGGTGGTATCACGGGGGAGGGTGTCAGGAGCCACCGAGGGAGACCAGAGGGCAAGGGGCTGTCGCTGACGGTGCGCTGAAGACTCACAGCGGACACTGGTCGTTCAACGTTCTCCGTCTGGCAACATCTCCGACACCACGCCAGGGTAGGCCGGGCTGGGTTGAGCTCGTGCTTCTGGTCCGTTCGAAAATTGTGTCTGGTTGGAGACCAGGCTATCCAGAGCCGGCCATCCAGAGCCTCCCTCAGCTCCAGTAGAGTCTCTGTTTTCCATTTGGCGACATCTCCGCACCGGGCTGGGTTGACTTGCGCTTCCGGTCCCTCCGAAAGCTGTGTCTAGTTGGAGACCTCCGCCGGCCATCCAGAGCGTCCCTCAGCTCCAGTAAAGACGCGATGGCGCAGGAAGGGGCGAACCGTCCCGCGGAGTGACAGGAGAAAAGACCAACCGGCAGGAGAGGAGATCGATCTGCGCACAAGCGATTTTTAAACCTCGCTAACTTTTACATTAGACCCCCGATTGGAACAAAACTTCATGCACTCGCAGCAGAGGAGAACGATGAGTACGCTGGCGAAAGATCATAGCTCTATCACAAACCGTCTTTGCGCAAATAGAAAGACCTCACAAACCGGAAGATAACAAGATCAGAGTTTTAGTTATGTACTAGACTAAGTGGGACCTGTTGGGTCCCATTCTCACACGGGAGGCCTGGTCCCCGAATGCAATATTCCACCATGCACCCATAGCCCCCAACTGCGCAGGCGGGGCTGACGGGTTCCCGTTGTGATGCTTCTGATCCGCCCCCCCCCCCACGCCGCCGCTTGCCATTCCCCCAGGCCCTCAGTCCATCCAATCTCAACCCCCCCCTGGCCCAGATCCACTCTTAGTGGCTCACCGGCAGCGCAGCCATTCCCGCCCATTGGGTTCCCATTGTGATGTAGAACACGCAGGCATTACTGCGCAGGCACAGCTGACGGGCATGGCAAATGGAAAAGGGATTTATTAAAGCTTAAAATGTGAATAACTCTTCAAATATAATAGAATAGAATTGTTTCTTTATTGTCATTGTAACATGAACCATGTACAACGAAATTTAAAAATGTCAGCCAGTCAGTGCACCATTCAAACATTTCTAAAAGCTAACGATACATACAAGGTAAAATATTAAAAGATAAACAACTAAATAAATATCACGAAAATAGCACGCATAAACACCCAACCCTCCATCCTTCTGTCGATTTCACAGTGTACCACAGTCCCTTAGTATGTATCGCCCCTGCGTTCCTTGGTGGCTACATTTAGTGCTTTTATAGCAGTGGGGTAAAAACTGTTTTTTAATCTGTTCGTCCTTGTCCTTGTAGATCTGTACCGTCTGCCTGACGGCAACAGTTCAAACAGGGAGTGTCCGGGGTGGGAAATGTCCTTTATGATGCTCTGGGATTTTTTGGTGCAGCGGGAACTGTGTAAGTCCTCCAAGGTAAGGAGAGGGCAGCCGACAATCCTCTGGGCGTTGTCAATGGCCCTCTGGAGCGCTTTCCTCTGAGCCGCTGTGCAGCTGGTGTACCACACGCATACACAGTAAGTTAGTATGCCCTCAATAGAGCACCGATAAAAGGACAGCAGCAGTCTCTGAGTGATGTTATTCTTCCTGAGCACCCTCAGGAAGTGCAGTCTCTGCTGGACCTTTTTCAGCAGCGCAGTGGTGTTCACGCTCCACGTCAGGTCCTCCTCAATATGGATTCCCAGGAAGCGGAAATCCGCCACCCTCTCTACACAGTCCCCTCTGATAGTCAATGGTACCATGTCCGTTTTATTCTTCCTGAAGTCTATTATTACTTCCTTTGTCTTTAAGGTGTTGAGGAGCAGGTTATTTTCTTCACACCACACTGTCAGCTGCTCCACCTCATCCCGGTAGGCATAACAACATAATAACAACAATTTAAATGTTAGAGATGAGATTTATTAAGTTCACTTCTTTCTTGTTGTGTCTCCTGTTGCGTTCTGCTGCTTACTGCCTCTTGATGCCTCTTTGCTGTTGATGAAAAAAGACATAATTTTAATATAGACATAGAGTGGTCAAACTTTAAAGAAGAAAATTTGAGGATTTACTTCAGAAGTCATTATTCAACCAAGCACGCTTTTAATGACCCCATTCTTGGTCGCTGTTCCATCCTTCATGAAAACTTTGACATTTTCCTTCATCTTTCTCGGCTAAATATACTTGTCCATGTTGAAATACTGGTTTCTCGAGCTAGATCAACACCTTCTCCATTGTTTGTCCTTGCACTTTATGGATCGTCATAGCAAAACTTGACTGAATGGGGAATTGGGTCGCTGAAGGGGAATGTCCGCCTTCTGTCAAATTGAGCGTTATCCTCGGAATGTGAACAATGTCATCTTTGAAGGCTCCCATGTTCTTTCTTGCAACGGTCAGATGATTGTGTAGCTCTCACAATCATCCTCGTTCCATTGCATAGCTTTGGGGGTTCCAAGTTTCTCATTAACATGATTGGAGATCCTTTTTTCAACTACAATACGTGTGGTGGTAATCCAGAGATCTCGAGTGAATCGAGGAATTCTGTTGGGAAGTGAGTAGCATTAGTTCCATCAGTGACAGCATTGAGTACTCTTTAATGATTCCAGGGAAGCGTCTGATGCATGTAGAATTAATCCTTCTCATCGTATCGTTGTGTGGAACCAAGATACAATTGTAGGATCAATCATGATATTAGGACCAAGTTGGACAGCCTCTTAATGGCTCTAATATCTGATGTTCTCAGTGAAACTCTGCTCTTGCATTAGAAACATGTTGAAATTTTGCAGGGTGCTTAGGGCCAAAGTATACAGTGAGAAGGATTATCAATAGCTTGAATGTGCTGTATAGTCACATTATCTCAGTAATTCAAGTAAGTGAGTCCATTGTGTTGCAAGAAAATGTATGCAATTTGTTCTTGTCTGACTGTGGGCAGCTCTCAGATTTCTTCAAATTTGCAATATTGCCACGAACATTAGATGGAATTTAATCTATTTTCCTTGAACAGGAAGAAAGCTCTGCTTTATACTCAGAATAGAATAAATACTTCATTAGTTCCTATGCCGTCCGACATCTGTTCTGCTACCTCCTTTGTATAAACAAGACGCCCTCTTTTGAAACACTACCAAAAATTTACTACGATTTCATGGAACGTTTTTTTTTTCTCCTCCCTCCAGTTTTATTTTTTTGACTCATGAAGGCACTGACCTGTGGAGAAGTATGATTCCATGGGGATGCAATTCACTGATGTATTGTTTGTAGCCAGTCTCACTGTCTGGCACTTAGCAGGATGATCAACCATCTGTGTAGGGATTCAAGGTGAGCCTGATCCTATCCAGAGCCGTGATTTACACTTGTATCACCAGTTAAAATAAAAACAGTATCATCAGTACTTTATTTTTACAGATGCCGAAGACTGGATGTTTGTTAAACAAAAAATCTGTTTATCTCAAGTTTCCAATGTCAACTATAAAATTTGTTCTTAGCAGTGTTTTGGCCCGAATCGTTGCCTATTTCCTTCGCTCCATAGATGCTGCTGCACCCACTGAGTTTCTCCAGCACTTTTGTGTACCTTCAATGTTTTAAGTATGGCTTGCACTCTGGCCCTCTGGGTTCTGAGATTACTGATGAGCCCAATGTTGGAGCTGCCAGGGTCTGGTAGGAAGTGTCTGATCAGGAGGTGGGTGAGTCAAAAGAGTCGAGAGTGTTTAATTCTCAGATGTAATGACAATGGAACAATTAAATTCTTACTTGCAGCAGCATAACAGGTCTGTAAATGCAATGCACATAGATAATAATTAATAAAAAATCATTACATTAATAACTCCAATACTATTGCAAGAAGCACCCGCAAAGTCCTTAATGTAACCAGACAATCCATAGTTTGGAATGGTGGCGCAGCAGTGGAGATGCTGCCTTAGTGCCAGAGACCCGGGTTCGATCCTGACTATGGGTGGTGTCTTTTCGGAGTTTGTACGTTCTCCCCGTGATCGTGTGGGTTTTCCCCGGGTGCTCCAGTTTCCTCCCACATTCCAAAGATGTACAGGTTTCTAGGTTAACTTGGCTTTGGTAAAAATTGTAAATTTTCCGTAGTTTGTAGGATAGTGCAGGGTGTACAGGGTGATTGCTGGTCGGAGTGGACTCATTCGGCCGAAGGACCTGTTTCCACGCTGTATCTCTAAACTAAACTCCGGTCGTAGTTGACGTGAGTGTTGTGTAGTGTTCAGGAGACGGATGGTTGTTGGGAAGAGCCATGTTTGAACCTGTTGATTATGGTTTTCAGATTCCATACTTTCTTCCCGATGGCAGGAGTGTAATGAATATGTAACCAGGGTGATGTGGGTCTTTGATGATAATGGCTGCTTTTTTGAGGCAGTTCCTTTTTATGATGGGGAAGTCAGTATATGTGGAGGATTAGGGCAGTGTCTGCTGTTCTCAACAATCTCTTTTGTTCCTGGGTGTTCAAATTGCCATACAGGTCAGGATGCAACCAGTTAATAAGCTCTCTATTGTACACTTGTGTGGAGTATTCTCTGACATACCAAATCTCTTCAATCTTCTGCCATTTATTCTGTGTTTCTGTGTGCCCTGCAAGGTATTAAAGGTTCTAGGATCTATCCCAAATGGTCCTCCTATGCTTTTATTAGTCATGATACAGAGATTCCCAGAAGGCAGTGTGAATGTTGCGTTTTTTATTTCAACTAGACTATAAGAACGACTTTGTATCTTTTCCTCTGCCTATCTGGTAATATTTTTCTACGATAGCCCAAAATTGAGTACCTGTTGCGAGAATCTGGTCTAGGCATGTGAAAATATGGACAGCACATTGATTATCAAGGACTTTTGCAAGGCCTGTCCTCAATATCCAGTGACATTGAACTGTATTGTCGCCAGAACTGCTGAGAGAGATGAGATCCTGCTGTTTTGCATTCATTCCCTTGTTCTATGTACCTTTTCATATCTCTGCTTCCCTCTCCCTGACTCTCAGTCTCATGTCTCGACCCGATACATCACCTATTCCTTTTCTCCAGCGATGCTGGCTGGCCCGCTGAGATACTCCAGTTTTTGTGTCTATCTTCAGAGTTTGACTAACTCAAAAATGAAGTAAATACCGTAGTTGTAACTGCATTGAACAGCATAGAAGATTTTCAACAGAAAAAAATGTAAATGTATAAAATGAAAACTTGTGTCTACATGAGCGTCACGTAGTGCAGCTAACAGAGCCAATGCCTCACAGTTCCAGTGACCCCGGAGCTTGGGACTTGTCTCTAACTCCCTGTAACTGCATGGGTGTTCTCCTGATGCTCCAGTTTCTTGTCACATCACAAACGCTTATAGTTTGGTAGGTTAATTGGCCACTGTAAATTACTCCTAATGTGTAGTTGAGTGCTAGAGTATGGGGAGAATAAAATAGCTTAGTGTGGGAGGAATATAAATGGATGTTTGATGGTCGGCCAACTGTACTGTTTCCCTGTTGTAAGTCTTTATAACTCTAGTTTAGCACAAATTTAGAAAACATCCTTAAATTCTAAATGCACACCTAAATCTTGAGATGTCTACATTTTTCTGCATTGGTGCCTTGTTACAGCATCATTTCAGTTGCAAACTATGTCTCTCAAAACATAAGGGCAGGCTTAAGTTTCTAATGCCAGTTCTGCGCTAAAATTTCCGAAACATGAAAGTCTTGAAATGACATTACTGGCAGTGAAGTGGGACCGACAATGTTAGCAACAAGGTCATCACGCTATGTGTTTTGTGGTCGGATTACCTCCTCTCCCCCCCGCCCCTCGAGTAGGGATTGAGTTTTGCTGGAATTTGAGGATTTCCTGGAACAAGACAGTTGGTCTTTTTCATTTTTAGAATTTGGGAATACAAATGATCTAAAGTGCAGTTACCATACAGTGCATTCAGAGAGTATTCAGACCCCTTCACTTTTTCCACATTTTGTTACCTTACAGCCTTATTGTAAAATGGATGAAATTCTTTTTTTTTAATCATAAATCTACTTACAATACCTCATAATATAAAAGAGAAAACGGGTGTTTTGAAATATTTGCAAAGTAATTAAAAATAAATAACTGAAATATCACATTCAGACCAGTATTCAGACCCTTTCTATGACACTCAGAATTGAGCTTCGGTGCATCCTGTTTCCATTGATTATCCTTGAGATTCTACAACTTGATTGGAGTCCACAAATGGTATATTAAATTGATTGGACATGATTTGGAAAGGCACACACCTGTCTATATAAGGTCCCATAGTTGACAGTGCATGTCAGAGCAAAAACCAAGCCATGAAGACGAAGGAATTGTCCGTAGACCTCCGAGACAGGATTGTGTTGAGACACAGATCTGGGGAAGGGTATAAAACAATTTCTGCAGCATTGCAGGTCCCGAAGAGCAAAGTGGCCTCCATCATTCTTAAATGGAAGAACTTTGTAACCACCAGGTCTCTTCATAGAGCTGGCCGCCCGGCCAAACTGAACAATTGGGTGAGAAGGGCCTTGGTCAGGGAAGTGACCAAGAACCTGATGGTCACTCTGACAGAGCTCTAGAGTTCCTCTGTGGAGATGGGAGGAAACTTCCAGAAAGACAACCATATCTGCAGTACTCCACCAATCAGGCCTTTTGTGGTAGAGTGGCCAGACGGATGCCACTCCTTAGTAAAAGGCACATGACAGCCCGCTTGGAGTTTGCCAAAAGGCACCTAAACAAGATTTGATGAAACCAAGATTGAACTCTTTGGCCTGAATGCTTAGCGTCACGTCTGGAGGAAACCAGGCACAGCTCATCACCTGGCCAATACCATACCTACGGTGAAGCATGGTGGTGGCATCATCATGCTGTGGGGATGTTTTTCAGCGGCAGGACCTGGGAGACTAGTCAGGATCGAGGGAAAGATGAACGGAGCAAACTACAGAGAGATCCTTGATGAAAACCTGCTCCAGAGCGTTCTGGACCTCAGACTGGGGCAGAGGTTCACCTTCCAATAGGACAACGACGCTAAGCACACAGCATAGACAACGCAGGAGTGGCTTCATGACAAGTCTGTGAATGTCCTTGAGTGGCCCAGCCAGAGCCCGGACTTGAACCCGATCGAATATCTCTGAAGGGACCAGGCAATAGCTGTGCATCGACACTCCCCATCCAACCTGACAGAGCTTGAGAGGATCTGCAGAGAAGAATGAGAGAAATTACCCAAATACAGGTGTTCCAAGCTTGTAGCATCATACCCAAGAAGACTTGTGGTTGTAATCGCTGCCAAAGGTGCCTCTACAAAGTACTGAGTGAAGGGTCTGAATACTTATGTAAATGTAATATTTCAGTTATTTATTTTTAACTACTTTACAAAAATGTCTAAACAGCTATTTTTGCTTTTTTATTATGGCGTATTGTGCATAGATCAGTGGTTCCCAACGTGGGGCGTACGCCCCACAGGGGGGCAATTTGATTTTTAAGGGGGGCAATTGAGCGCGACTGAGGAGGTCTGGGTCCAAATTTTCGATTTTTTTTTTTTTTGATTTTCCATCAGGTAAACATATGTAGTTTATGTTTCAGATGTTATTTTGAGTAAATAATTTTTTTGGGGTAAAAAAAGGGTCTTTAGTGTGTAGTTATTACATAATCACCGCACCATCGCTCTTCATGCACGTCGCACGAAGCGCGCGAGGTCATGGGAGAACCTTATTTATTGAATTGGACTTAGAAGTTCACTTTTTAAATGATAAGAATTATATATCACCACATGGGGGGGGGGGGGGGCAATCAGGATTTTAGAGGTGATTAGGTGGGGCATGGCCAAAAAAAGGTTGGGAACCACTGGTATAGATTGATGGTTAAAAAAAAATCAATTTTAGAATAAGGCTGTAACGTAACAAAACGTGGAAAAAGTGAAGGGGTCTGAATACTTTCTGAATGCACTGTATATCAGTCATTCTCTTTTCCAGCCATTCCCCCTCTGATCTTAAAACTCTACCCTCTAGAATTTGACATTTCTACCCTGGGAAAAAAGGTCTGACTGTCTACCCTCTCTACACCTCCCATAAGTTTATAAATTGGTATCAGGTCTCCCATAGCCTCTGATGTTCCAGAGAAAATAATGGTAGATGGAGTACAATAAAGGAAAAGGATTTATCCATTTTGCAAAGAATAGAAAAGCATATAATTAGTGTGAGTCACTGAATGCTGGTGTTCAGAGAGCCACAAGTGTCCTCAAATGTAAGCTTTTAACTATACCAAGTAGTTAGGAAGGAAAACCTAATGCTGTCCTTTTTTTGCAATTGAGATCACATCTGGAGAACTGCATGTATGTATAGCAGTTTAAGGACCAGATACTTCCCTTGAAGGCAATGTAGTGCAGGCTCACTACGTGGGTTCCTGGGAAGAAAGGCTTGTCCTAGAAGAACAGATTAGGTAGATTCTGCCAAACTATTTGGAGGCCTGAAGAATGAGAGATAATTTCCTTGAAATATAGAAACAAGGAACTGCAGATGCTGCTTTACACAAGAGGACACAAAGTGTGGAGTAAGTCAGCAGGTAAGGCAGCATCTCTGGAGAATGTGGATAGGAGACATGTTTGGTTTGGGAAGGGTCCGTTTTTGTCCTCTACTGATGCTGCCTGACCTGCTGAGTTACTGTACACTTTTTGATCCTTTCTTAAAATATATATATGCTTATGAGGGGGACTTAAATGAAATACATCAGGAAGATGCTTTTTCCTGGCTGGAGAATCTAAAACTGGATGGAAGGGGCAGAACCTTGGGATAAAGGGTACTCATTTAAAACTGAGATTAGGAGAAATTTCTTATGGCTGTGTATTTATGAATTTTCAACAGTTTTGTGTGCTTAGTAACTTTATGTTCAATATATAACTGACTGGATTTTTGGACTGTAAAGGATTTGTGGCTTCTGGGGAGCATCCATGGTCTTTATTAAATGGCTGAGCAGACTTAAGGAATCTTGTAGCCTACCTTGGCTGCTTTGTTCTAAATGTGTCATTAGTGCTAATATATGGCCAATCTGCCTGCCTTCACTCCCCCTCCCACAAGTGCTTGAGATGCTGGCCAGGGATGGAAATTGAACTGGTTGCATTCTGAAATGGACAACTGCGTGCATAGATACCGTGTTGTTTTAATAATGCATGTGCTGGCGGGTGATTGAAAATATTTTCAGCAAAGCTACGAAGGGGTGGTGGGAGTTGGGGGGTGTAGGCGTGATGCTATTGTTAGTGGCATCTTGAGATTTCAGTCCCACTCTGTCCTCAGCCTTGACGTAGTGACAGTAGATAATCTGCGATGTCTTTTGTCAGTGGAAAGGAAGTTCAGCGCATAGTGTGTGAGGTAATGGAACATGTTTATTATCTTATGGGAAAGAGTTTATGCGCCGGCATGAGTTTTATTAAGGATGCTTGCATTACTGATAGAGGTACAGACTACACACTTTATAAAGCTGCCTAATAAAAGAATCACATTGCATATTTTATTATTGCACAGTTCTTCACAACACAGGTCCAGCTTCCTCAGAGTTATTGAATTATTAATGAATCTATTGAATTATTAGTACAGGGGAGATGAAGTGAATGTTAAATTTTGTTACTGTTTTTCTAGTTGGTCTCCTTACCTAATGCGTTCTCCCACAATCTCAGCACCTCCACAGTTGCACAATGTTGGATCTAACAGCATCAATGGCTCCTGGCGCTACAGTCTTTATCTGAAATGATTCCTGCCTTTGTTTGTGCTAGGTCTAATTCTCTTTTGAGATGCGTGGCACTGTGATGCTTCCTTACATGAATGTGTAGGTGTTCACGTAGTCACCATGATTCATAGAAAGATGTTAATGATGCGAATAAAATGTGTCCGAAATTGCAGCCGAATTAGCAATTGCTGCAAAGCCAGTCACAGTTGCTCCAAGCTCAGAAAACGGCACAATTTCAGTAATGGACAACAAATTATCATTCTGATATTTTCAGTTTTTTATATCCCACTGAGTGCCTGTGGGAATTTGCAAACAGACACTAAATTTATAAGTGAATTACTGAGTTCCTAATGGTTATGAGATCATCTATACATAACTAGAGCTCTGATCTTGTTATCTTCCGGTTTGCGTGGTCTTTCTATTTGTGCAAAAACGGTACGTGATAGTGGTACCATTTTTCAGCAGCTTACTCACCGTTCTCCTCTGCTGCGAGTGCACAAAGTATTGTTCCGATCGGTGGTCTAATGTAAAAGTTAGCGTGGTTTAAAAATCTCGCGCGCGCAGGTTGATCTATTCCAATCGGCGCCGCGTGGATTGGTCTTTTCTCCTGTCATTCTGCGGGACGGTCCGCCTCTTCCTGCGCCATCGCGTCTTTACTGGGGCTGAGGGAGGCTCTGGATGGCCGGCGGAGGTCTCCAACCAGACATAATTTCGGAGGGACCGGAAGCGCCCCCGCCCCGCACGGCTCTGCGTGGAGTCAGAGATGTCGCCGATGTCGCCAAACGGAAAGCGGAGACTGATCCCGGCGGAGGAGAACGACCAGCGACCAGCGCCCACTGTGAGACCCCATCGCACCTCCAGCCCCTTCCCCTCTGGTCCCCCTCACTGGCTCCTGTCCCCTCATCCCCCACAACGCCCCGTCTTTTCTCCGAGCTCTCTACTCCTCTCCCCACACCCCCCCCCCCCCCCCACCCGTCCACACCCCCCCCCCAGTCCACACCCCCCCCCCCCCCCCCCTCTGGCCCACCCCCCCCCCCACCCCATCACCGGTCCACATCCTCCCAGGACCACACCCCCCTCAGCCCACCCACATCCCCTCCCCCCCCGGACCAGCCCACACCACCCCTGGCCCACACACCCCCCTCCCACATCCTCCCTCCCACCCACACGTACCCCCCCACACCACGTACCCCCCCGCCCACACACCCCCCCCCCCACACCCCCTCTCCCCGCACACCAACCCTCCCCACAACTCTCCTGCCACACATCGATAGGCCATGGTAGCCCTCGCCTGAAGCCGTCCCCCCCCCCCCAGCTGCAGGATGCTTCCCCCCCCCCCCCCACCCCATCTGCACCCGACAGCCACCGCCTGAAGCCGTCCCCCACCCCCGGCTGCAGAACACAACAAGAAAGAATGGACTGAATAAATCTCATCTGAATTGTTGTTATTCACAATATAAGCTTTACATCTCTTCACCAGATAAAAGCTGTCCAGGGTCTGACCTCCCCAGAGGAGCAAGGGTGAAGCTCAACAGACTTGGTACTGGAGTTGGGCGTTTCAATGCCAGCAAGTGGAGATGGGGGCTCCCCCAGAGCCCAGCCTGTGAATGTGGAGCAGAGCAACAGACAGCCAACCATGTCATCTCTAAGTGCCTGCTCCACCACCCACCAAATGGAACTCAGTGCCTGGCAGACATTGACACAGAGACAACAACCTGGCTGCTCAATACCCGGCTTGCGATCTAACTATTCCTTTGGTTTATTGATGTTTCATTCGCAAGTAGAAGTAAGCTTTAATAATTCCCTTTTCCACACCGTGCCCGTCAGCTGCACCTGCGTAGTAATATCTGCGTATTCTACATCACAATAGGAACCCAATGGGCGGAATGGCTGCACCACTGGGGAGCCGCAAAGAGTGGATGGGGGGTTGGGTGGGTGGTTGAGGGGGGTAGAGTCAGTGCCTGGAGGGGGAGAAGGGTAAGGGCCGGAGTTGGGGGGGGTGGGGGGGGGGGGGGGGAGAGATGGGTTCAGGGGCGTCACAACGGGCACCCGCCAGCCGCGCCTGCGCAGTTAGAGACTATGGGTGAGTGGTGGAATATTGCATTGGGGGAACGGGTTGCGTTGGGGGAACGGGTGAGTGGTGGAATATTGCGTTGGGGAATGGGTTGCATTGGGAGATCAGGCCTCCCCTGTGACTGGGACCCAACAGGTCCCACATTCTAGTGATTATTAAACTCTTCCTTCCTTGTTTTTCTATCTCTTCAGGTGCCATATTACTTGCAAAATGCCTATTAGTCAATTACAGCGTTACCCCTGATACAAGGATAGGAAAGAAGTGTCACTGCAATGCAGGGGGATTTACCAGTGTGGAGAGAGGGCAAGTGAATGCCTCAAATTGTCTCCATTCCGATAAAGCTTCCAAAAAACTAAAGTTTACACATAGTCAGTCCACCCCTACAAGTTTATTGCAGCATTAATGTCTGATCTGTAATTGAATGTTGTAGCATTTACGAAAATACAACCATTATCCTCGCTCTCCATTGCAAAGCCTGGGCACATCTCATTCCACAGTGAAATTGATCTCATCGAGAACCTGGGTTCTCTCAGCATAGCTCAAGTATCGCAAGAGATCAAACTTGGACAAGTAATTGCATTATTGATTACTCCCCACATCTGATCTCACACCATCAACTGATGAATCATGAAGGGCGGAAATAAAAATAAAATGCTGGTATAATGGAATGGAATGGAATGGAATACTTTCTTGTCACATGTGAGTAGGCACAGTGACACAGCTTGCACACCCAATGTACACAAATAGCGGCCATCTATGGCACTGACAAAGTTACAAAGCACGCCGGCTCCTCCTCTTGTTCTCCTCCTCCACAAAGCGGTTCCCACATGCTGGGTCCCCATTGTCCTTTGTTCCTCCCCCTCTATTGTCCATTGTTCTTCCCCCACCTCCCTCGCAGCCCCACACCCCCCCACGCCGGGTCCTCCATTCTTCCTTCCCCTCCCAGTTCAAGCATCATCTACAATGAGAGAAATGGAAATGTAATTCTTAACAACATTGCCACTTGTCTACCTTGCATCTTTTGGCAAAGATCTTTACCTAACAATGTATCACAGCATCGAAGTCATTAAGGAACATATTGAGACCCTGAGGCCTGTGTTTCCTGTGGATTGTCATTATTCATCTTACACTGATTGGAGAACCTTCCCTTTATTCTAACCCAGAGTACTGGCCACGGTACTCCAAAGTCATGTCCTGTATTCACTCGTAACTAATAAATGCAACAATGAATATTGCCAAGTTCCCACATTCAAATATTTACTTTGGAATGATTTTTGAAATGTAAATGATGTCAGCAAAAAAAAAGATTTGGCTCTGGGAGAAGATATCTCTGTCAATTGATCAGTACGGGTGTCAGAGGTTATGGGGAGAATGCAGGAGAATGGGGTTGAGAGGGAAAGATAGATCAGCCATGATTGAATGGCGGAGTAGATTTGATAGGCCGAATGACCTAATTCTGCTCCCATAACTTAAAGATGAATGAATTTTGTGTAAGGGGAGCCCACCTTACTATAGATTTGTCCAGTGCTACATCTCTGGGATAGAATGGATTGGAAGGAGCCCTCAGAACAGAATTGCTTGAGGTATAGGTTGGTTACAATGTACCACTTACATACTTATAAACATTTCCTCTGTAAAGTAAATGGTCTCAGAGGAAGCGGAAGATAGCTGTGGATCTGTATGGATGGAATTGGACTATCTGCTGCAATATCTGTGCAACACATGTTGGCAATGGACTGTTTTAGTTGGAGTAATCCATCAGAAGTCAGTGGCTTGATGGCGTCAGTCTAACAGATTGCTTGCCACTCTTGGTACAAGCTCCATGAAGATTATTCCTAGACCTCCTCACTACAAAAACATTGAGCCCAATGGCTACATTGTGATTGCTTACATGATTTGTGACTGTACAGGTTTATCATACACAACCAGACCACTGTTATGTTTGAAATCTGCCAAGGAGATGCCCGAACTGCAGAGATCAACTCCAAAGAAGAGCGCTAAGAAAGCCTGCAAGCAAGGCGGGCAAGATGAGCAAGGCTGAGGAAGGAGAGTTACGACAACTACATCTACAAAGTAAAACAAGATGACATCAAAGGCAGGCAACTCTTTGCATGCTGGTCCCAGAAGTGGATCTGCAATCATTCATTACAATCACCCCACTCTTTTAAAACTCTAATTACCCTTTATCCTGTATCTGTACGTTGTGGACAGCTTGATTGTAATCATATATAGTCTTTTCTCTGATTGGACATCAAGCAACATAAAAGCCTTTCACTGTACATGGGTACCAGTAAAAATAATAAACTAAGCCTTTTGATTCAAACATGTGGACGCACTTATGAAAGGTGTTTGGTTTCTTCCACTCCCTCCTCTGCCTCAAAAGCAATCTCATACATAGTTTTGAACGGTTTTAGGTTTGTTGCCATTAATGTGGAAAATATATTTTATTTTCCCCCGGGCCATTCTTCATCTGATCTTTGTGTTAAAGCAAAACAACACCGTTCCTCTGCGACAACTAACCAATATTGTTGTCCCTCATCTGCCCTCTGAAAAGACCACGTCATTTCCTGCGTGTTCAAATCTCCAAAAACCGTGCAACCCACCAACTCGGTATTTAAATGCAACTACCTGTGGAGAGAATAACATCTGAATAAGCTGCCATCAGAATGAAAGCTGGCCTTCAAGTCAAGCCATCCACTAGGAAGGATTACATTACATTCATTGGAAAGTCTTGCTCCAGTTTAAGGCAGGTAATCATTGATTGTGAGCTTTCTCTTTGATAAGTGCTTTAAGAGTGCTTTAATAAACTTAATTCGCCGAAGAAACAATGCACGCTGCCTGAGCTGCACAAGTGACAACTTGCTGTCAAAAAGTATCATGTCTGTGAACAGAGTGAAAGCACTGAGCTCTAGGTCTGACGCTGTTTGTCTTTTAAAATGTGGCCAGTCCAAGCAGCCTCCTGCTGACCAGGTCAGAGCCACTGCCAAGGCAGATGGTGCAGCACTCCCGCGCATCCACATTGTGACCTTGCCGTCATCTTATCCCAGCAGTCTGGGCGTTAATAAAAAAACTGAATATCTTGCATGCGAAGCAACGACCCTCTTAAGAATAAGATGTATTTAGTGGTGTTGACATAGTTTTGCCTTGCACAGCAGGACTGCCGGCTCCTCAGAAATGCCAGCATCATTAAATAAATTCGGAACAGCTTTAAAAAAAAAGTTGGTGCTTGAAGCAGACTTCACTGTAAATACACTCTAGGAAATAGACAAGTGACGTTGGCACTCAAGTGGAGAATGCGATTAAACTCTTAGCAATTAGAAATGAGGCCAGGTGGCACCAGCTTGGATTTGCTCCACAACCGCATGTAATCTCTCTCCACTTCTCATTAACAATCGTCCCAACTATGATGAATTACTCTTTGGACTTTTTTGCTTTGTCAAATTTTGCTTTGGACTGCTTTTTTTTGTAAAAAAAACGTTTTTGCTCTTAAAAGCGAATGTCCAAAAAAAAATGTTATTTAACCCCAGATTAGCGCAGAGATTTGTAAAGTTCATTTTCCACTCCAGTAGATGGCAAAGCAATTCGTAATGCTTAATGAATAGCATCTATCTTTAGTCAAAGTCAGCTTGTGTTTGCAGCTGCTGACTGTTTAGGAGTTGACTGGGTAGCTGTTCTGTGCAGTGATTACCAATGCGCGTTATTCTAATGGCAACAGATTATCGGTGTTACTGAAAGATGCCTTCTGTCCTTGATAATTTTATTTCACATAAAGGATATTCGATGTGTAAAATGTTTGCATGTTAGAGAATATCTCATTGTTTGATGAAATATGACAACATTTTCCTCTCTATATCCAACACTACATGTATTTGCAGGTTTATCTTTATTCCTCACAGTGCTGTTCTATACAACTGAACACCCTATTTGGAAAGAGGACTTTGTTTATTATCTTTATAGTATATTGAGGATTTTCCAAACTTTACTTCATCACCTATTCACTCACTTGGACATGGAGCTTCAAGCAAACCCAACCTTTATTCATGACACAGTGTCAGGGTAACTCAGTGAGTCAGGCAGTAAGCATGTGCTCCATAGACGCTGCTTGTGCTTTGCTCAAAATTCCAGCATCTGCAGTTTCTTGTATCTATCGTTATTCATGACAAGTTACTCTTCAGATGACCTGCAATTATGATATACACAATTATTACAATAGATCATCACATAATGTTTATTTAAGTTATCACAGTTTTCTGTAATGACTAAAGTCTGGTTGATATTATCTCGCATTGGCCATACGGTCAGTCATTTCAGAACCTACAGGAGTGGAAGCAGGTCATGCTTGACCTCAAGGGATTTCTTCAAAATGACACAAAGTGCTAGAGTAACTCACCAGGTCAGGCAGCACCCCTGGAGACCATGATTGGTGACGTTTTGTGTCGAGACCCCTCTTCGGACTGATTGTAGGGGGGGAGAAGAAAGCTGGAAAAGGGAAGATGCAGGACAAAACATGGCAGGTAATCGGTACTGTGCCAGGTAATATGCAAAGGGATTTTTTGATAGGCAGGTGGTAGGATTCCAGGTGAACCATCGAGGAGGGAAGGGGGCTGAAATAGAGAGAGAGAAGTGGGGGGGTGGGTGTGAGAGTGAAGGAGCGAAGGTTAGGGGTGGATTATATGGAGGTTACCTAAAATAGGAGAATGTAATGTTTATACTGTTGGGTTGTAAGCTACCCAAGCAGAATATAAAGTGCTGTTCATCCAGTTTGCATGTGGAGATAGATGTACACCTAAGAAGATAGATATACACTACACTAATCTACCCTTAAAGGAAAGAAATAAGTGAACAATGCTGAATAAGCCAATAAATGTGTTTGTACTGTAGACTTATATACTCCAGTAAGACAACAAGTTCAATTGTAAATAAGAAACATAAAATGTTGGGAGTAGCTCAGCAGGTCAGGCAGCATCTGTAGAAGACACGGATAAGTAAAGAAATGTCAGCTATCCATGTCTTCCAGAGATGCTGCCTGACCCATTGAGTTACTCCAGCAATTTTTTTTTTTCCGTAAACCAGCATCCAAGGTCAATTGTAAGCTTGAATATTCAGTTACTAAAAATATAAACATATAAATGTGGTTACATTTATGTGTATATAATATATATATATATATATATATATATATATATATATATATATATATATATATATATATATATATATATATATGGATTCCTTATTATATATATATATATATATATGTAAGCAGTGACAACATTTTACACATACGGTGGATTCCTTGTTACCTGATAATAATAATAAAATATATAAAGTATATATTATAAAATATATTATTATTATTGAAATCACCTCATAGCATCCCTTTGCCTTGTATCCTTATGCATGTTGTGTCTAACTTCCTTCCTATAGTTCGGTGAGCAAAACTGAACACAATACTGCTGCGTCACCAGCACCTTGTACACTGCCTTGTACAGCTGCAACATAGCACATGCTTATACATCATCTGTCCGAAACGCCAAAATACGTCCTGTCTCTGTGTTGACCATCGGCTCACTTGGATGTCTCTCTCTTTCCTCCTCTACCTTGTGCTGAATTACAGGCATAGCAAGTGGTGTTGGAGGTAAAGACTCGTCTGTTCATTCATTAGCCATTCTTCCCACCCTTCCCCTGCAAGTGGCATCAAGTTTTTAGCCTCAAGTGTACCTATCCAATCCCAGCACAGCTTGTTTCTGGGTAAAGTTGGTTGCACTTATCATTAGTTGACCTGATTATTTTGAACTGCATGCTTTAGAGTTTAACCTTTAGAGATACAGCCCAGAAACAGGCCCTTCGGCCCACTTAGTCTGCGACGAACAGCGACCAGTAGCACTATCCTACACATTAGGGACAATTTTACTGAAGCCAATTGACCTACATACCTGTATGCTTTTGGATGGTGGAGGAAACCGGAGCACTTGGCGAAAACCCACACAGTCACAGGGAAAATGTACGAATTTCGTACAGGCGCACCCAAACTTAGGATCAAAAGCGGGTCTCCGGCATTGTAAGGCAGCAACTCTGCCACTGTGCACTTTGCCGCCCTATGCACCCAGTTTGTTTGAGAGTCCACAGTACTTCTCTAGAGTTTGCCCCTAACACACTGTCTAAAGTTAGGCCTGGGAGTTTTAGCTTCATTATTCAACAGTCTGCTGCTTGTTGACATCTATTCTAAGTTTCTGACCATTTATTAATCATGATTTTGAACTCTCGCAGTCTTTTCTTGAATTGCCATCCTAAATGTTCCATTTCTGCTGCTTCTGTCATCCGGTCTTAAGCTCCCAGTTTGAATGTACTAATCTTTCACAGAATCATTGACACATACAGCATGGAAACAGGCCTTTTGTCCCATCGCCATGCCGACCATTGATCACACGAACACACTAATTCTGTTATCCCACTTTCGCATCTCTTCCCTATACACCATGGACAATTTACAGAGACCAATTAACCTAAAAACCCACAGGTCTTTGGGATATGGGAGTAAATCGGAGCACCAGAAGGGAACCCATGCAGTCACAGGGTGAAAGTGCAAACTCCACAAAGACAGTAAGGGCGGCACTGTGGCGCTGCTGGCTTGCAGCGCCGGAGACCCGGGTCCGATCCCGACATTAGATATTGTCTGTACAGTGTTTGTACATTCTCCCTATGACCGCGTGGGTTTTCTCCGAAATCTTTGGTTTCCTCCCACACCAAAGACATACAGGTTTGTAGGTTAATTGGCTCGGTATACATCTAAATTGTCCCTAGTGTGATAGTGGTAATGTGTGGCGATCCCTGGTAGCTGCGGACACAGTGGGCTGCAGGACATGTTTCCGCGCTGTATCTCACAACTAAATTAAACTAAACCGAGATCAGGATCGAAACTGGGTCTCTGGTGCTGTGAGGCAGCAGCTCTACCAGATGCATCTCTGTGCCACCTTTATTGTACTTTTGGGCATGACTTCTACTTTATGACTCTTCTGCAAAATTGCAATCTCAACCAGCCCTTTTTTTCTGTAATCAGGGACTTGCGTATATCCTTTCCTTGTCACCTGCGTGGTGCATTGAAGATCTATCAGGGTCATCACTCATTCATACACTGAGATTTGGAGTATTGCGTAGATGTACCTTTTTATTGTGGCAGTCTTCAGCTCATACCAAGAATGTTAATCATGTGACATGCTTTCATAAGATAGTTTCACTTAACAGCTAATGGACATACACCACATCATAAAACATGCATTATATGTAATGCAAATAAATAGAACCTGGAATTAAATCTTGCCAATTCAAACATCCCCTAGTGTTTTCATACAAAAATTATGACCAATGGATAGCTTCACTATTCAGAAAGAATTACAATCAAACGTTTCAATAAACTCAAACAAGATATTTTAATTCTTGCTGTTTGTTGAATGAAGGTGGGTATTGTGTATCTGATGAAAGAGCATAATTATTCATTTGTCATGGCTCCTCCATGGATTTATCATCTTTCTCCAAGATATTGTGGTAAAAGATGTAATAGTGCACACTACACACATTGCTCAAGATAATACCAGAACAGTATTGTTTCAAGTAATATCATACACTGGATTAATTCTGCTCTTTTGAGTGAAATGAGGGGAGGTAAGGGGGGAACGCTTTCGGTCGCCTCCTCCACGGTGAGGCGACTTTTTCCATGTCGCCTCCCACGCGGCCGTCAGTGTGTTCGACCGTCCTGACGTCGGAGTTCCAACCATCCCGACGAGAGGGCCTGTACATCATCCGTAGCAGCAACCACAGCGACTATGGCCCTGACCATGGGTGAACAATGGAGGAAGACTGACTGACTGAGAAGTGCAGGGATGAAGCTCCAGAGCTAGTTCTCTGCTGCACTTTATCGCTAATTGATTAACAATTCACTGTGATTTCTGCATCTTAACCATTGCAAAGGTGTAAGCTTCTGGCTAGTTCCCATGCAAAATACTTATCTTGCATTTAAAATAGGATAATCAGATAAAGCCTCCAAAAAGGTGATTCTGACTCATGAATTTGATCCTGGTTCCTTAGGTCCTTACAATTATTTCTCTGAATATCCACCCTACTGCACATTATTGAGCAGCTGTGGAGGTTTAATTGCTAATTCACCAATTCCTGCTTTTATTTGGGAGGAGCAACAGCAGCAACAGATTAGCTAGAGATACCACTGATTGGCTCTAGCCCAAGTGTGAGGAGAGGGGTGAAAACAGTTGAAAACTGAGGAATTGGCTGTGTAAATTGGTAAATAGGCAATTTATCAGTCAATTTAAGCAGGACAGCCCTTTGCGAGCGGCAGTGAGTGAAGTGCCCTGTGAGAAAAGTGTGAGTCTTTGGCTCGAGAGTCTTCGGAGAGGAGGCTGAGGAGAGGAGACCACGCAATACGCTTGAGAGGCTAAGGATTCTGGGAGAGGCAAAGAGGTTTGCCACGCACTGCAAGGGAGCAGTGGACCAGACAGGAAGAGCGGACGGAATTACCACTAGACAGCCAAACCAGTAGGTAATTTACGGCTGGGGTGAGTACTTTCCCATTTATAGGAGGTAGGATTATATAAATAAGGGGTGTATCAATACAGTAGGGGATTCTTAAATAGGACCAGTTAATTACTTATATAAGATGGGCGGTCAGGAGATGTGCCAATACTGCGAGATGTGGGAATTTGTCGACACCATTGATGTAGAAGATCCCTACAGCTGCAGTAAGTGTTTGAGGCTAGAGGAACTCCAGCTCCGCATTGATGAGCTGGAGACCCAACTTCATACGCTGCGGTACATCAGGGAGGGGGAGTATTACCTGGATGTTTTGTGCCAGGGGATGGTCACACCGACCAGTTTAACTAATTCAGTAGGCAGTGAGCAAGGAAAGGAAGGTGTGGCCATAAGCGAGGCAGGTAGGGGGAACCAGGAGGAGATGCGGCAGGAGCCACAGCCCTTGTCCCTGACGAGCATGACCGAGGCTCTTACTCAATGTAAGGACGGGATCAGGGGCTGTGGGAGGAATGAGCAACCTGGCTGCAGCACCGTGGATCAGGAGGCCATTCAAGAGGGGGGAGTTAGAAGAAATGCCGTAGTGATAGGGGATAGTATTATTCGGGGGGTAGATAGGGTTCTCTGCGGCCAGCAGAACATGTCCCGAAGGCTGTGTTGCCTACCCGGTGCTAGGGTTAAGGATATCTCTGCGATGCTGGAGAGAAATTTGCAGTGGGAGGGGGAGGATCCAGTGGTCGTGGTCCATGTGGGGACCAATGACATAGGAAGGACGAGGAAGGAGGATCTGCTGAAGGAGTTTGAGCAGTTAGGGAATAAATTAAAAAGCAGAACCTCGAGGGTACTGATCTCCGGATTGCTACCTGAGCCACGGGCCAAATCGGCGAGGGTACGTAAAATTAAGAAGCTAAATGCGTGGCTCAAAGACTGGTGTGGGAATAATGGGTTTGGTTTCTTGGGCCACTGGCACCAGTACTGGGACAGGGGGGATCTGTTCTGTAAGGACGGACTTCACCTGAACGGTGCTGGGACTGGGGTCCTGGCAAATCATATAACTAGGGCAGTAGAGAGGTCTTTAAACTAAGTAGCGGGGGGGAGGTATCAAGGGGGGTAATAACGGCAGGGGTAGAGGAAATAGAGCAGGGTATCAGTGGGGAAGCGGAAAGTCAAAATGTGACAGGAGACAGAATGTGTGAAGATAAAGCTTTAGATGTAAAAGGGGCAAAAACGGAAAGGAAGGGTAGTAAAAATCATCTGAAAGTGCTTTATCTAAATGCACGGAGTATTCGTAATAAGATAAATGAATTAACGGTGCAATTAAGTATATATAGTTATGATATCGTGGCCATTACGGAGACATGGCTGCAAGGGGATCAGGACTGGGAGTTAAATATAGAGGGGTACTCGACAATTAGGAAAGATAGACAGGAAAGAAAGGGAGGAGGGGGGGCCCTTTTAATAAGGGAGGGAATAACGGCAATAGAGAGGAAGGATATTGCGTTGAAGGATCAGGATAGTGAAACAGCTTGGGTACAGATAGAGAATAATAAGGGGAAAAAAACACTAGTGGGTGTAATTTATAGACCTCCAAATAGCTGTGACGCTGTTAGTCAGAACATAAATCTGCAAATAGTTGACGCATGTAAAAAGGGAACTGCTGTAATCATGGGGGACTTCAATTTTCATATTAATTGGGCAAACCAAACTGGGCAGGGTAGACTAGAGGAAGAGTTTATAGAAAGTATTAGAGACGGGTTCCTAGAACAGTATGTCACAGAACCGACAAGGGGGGAGGCAATCTTGGATCTGGTCCTGTGTAATGAAGCAGGATTAATTAAAAATGTCATAGTTAGGGACTCGTTGGGAACAAGTGACCACAATATGGTCGAATTCCATATTCAAATCGAAGGGGAGCAGGTTGAAACTCAGGCTAGGGTGCTTAGTCTAAATAAGGGGGATTATGAAGGTATGAGGACTGAGCTGATCAAAGTTGACTGGGATAGCAGACTCAAGAATAAGACGGTACATGAGCAGTGGTGTACGTTTAAGGGTATACTGTATAACCTTCAAGAAAAATTTATTCCTATGAAGAAAAAAAGGGGTAAGGGTAAGAACAGTCAGCCATGGCTCAGTAAAACTATAAAGGATAGTATTCGGCTGAAGGCAAGGGCATATAAGGTAGCCAGAGATAGTGGGAGGGTAGAGGATTGGGAAGCATTTAAAGGTCAGCAAAAAATAACTAAGAGATTAATTAAGACGGGGAAAATAGACTATGAAAGGAATTTAGCGAACAACATAAAAACTAATAGTAAGAGTTTTTATAGCTATATAAAAAGAAAAAGGGTGGCTAAGGTGAACGTTGGTCCATTGGAGGGTGAGACTGGAGAGTTGTTGGTGGGGAACATGGAAATGGCAAAGGCATTAAACGAGTATTTTGTATCAGTCTTCACCATAGAAGACACAAAAAATATTCCAACGCTGGATAAACAGGGGGCGGTAGGAATGGAGGAGCTAAATACTATTAAGATCACCAAGGAGGTGGTATTAGGGAAATTAATGAGACTGAAGGAGGATAAATCCCCTGGGCCTGATGGATTACATCCAAGGGTCTTGAGGGAGATAGCGGTGGGGATTGTGGATGCATTGGTGATAATTTTCCAAAACTCCCTGGAGGCAGGAACGGTCCCAGTGGATTGGAAAATGGCCAATGTAACACCTATATTTAAAAAAGGAAGTAAACAGAAGGCGGGTAACTATAGACCGGTTAGTCTAACATCGGTGGTGGGTAAAATGTTAGAGACAATTATTAAAGAAACACTAACGGGGCACTTGGATAAACATGACTTCATCGGACAGAACCAACATGGTTTTGTGAAGGGGAAGTCCTGTTTAACGAATCTGCTCGAATTCTTTGAGGAAGTAACAACCCGGGTGGATAAAGGGGAACCGGTGGATGTGGTATACTTGGACTTCCAAAAAGCTTTTGACAAGGTGCCACATAAGAGACTATTGCTAAAAATAAAAAATTATGGGATTGGGGGTAATATATTAGCATGGGTAGAGGATTGGCTAACAAATAGGAAGCAGAGAGTGGGGATAAATGGTTCATACTCGGGATGGCAACCGGTAACTAGCGGGGTTCCGCAAGGGTCGGTGCTGGGACCCCAGTTGTTCACAATTTATATAAATGATTTGGAGGAGGGAACCAAGTGTAATATATCAAAATTTGCGGACGATACAAAAATGGGAGGAAAAGTAGGGGATGAGGAGGATAGGAAGAGTCTGCAAAAGGATATAGATAAGCTAGGTGAGTGGGCAACAACTTGGCAGATGAAATTTAATACTAATAAATGTGAAGTCATTCACTTTGGGGGAAAAAAAATGATAGGGCAAGTTATTTTCTAAATGAGGAGGAGCTGCGTTGTAATGCAACGCAAAGGGATCTAGGGGTATTAGTACATGAATCACTGAAAGTTAGTATGCAGGTGCAGCAAGCAATCAGGAAGGCCAATGGAGTTTTGGCCTTTATTGCTAGGGGGATTGAGTATAAAAACACGGAGGTCTTGCTGCAGCTGTACACAGTATTAGTGAGACCACATTTGGAATACTGTGTACAGTTCTGGGGTCCATACTTAAGAAAGGATGTACTAGCCCTGGAGGCAGTGCAGCGAAGGTTTACAAAATTAATTCCTGCAATGAGGGGATTGACATATGAGGAAAGGTTAAGTAGGCTGGAACTCTACTCTTTGGAGTTTAGAAGAATGAGAGGCGATCTCATTGAAACATATAAGATCGTGAGGGGCCTTGATCGGGTGGATGCACCGAGGATGTTCCCAATGATCGGGGAAACTAGAACTAGGGGACATAGTTGCAGAATAAGGGGGGGCTCTTTTAAAACTGAGATGAGGAAGAACTTCTTCACCCAGAGGGTGGTTAATTTATGGAATTCACTGCCCCAGGGAGCAGTGGAAGCAGAAACTTTAAATATATTTAAGACTAAAATAGATGGTTTTTTAGCTGCCAAGGGGATAAGGGGCTACGGGGAGAGGGCAGGGATATGGACCTAGGTATGGTTAGTATAGTAAGACCTGAGTGATCTCCTGGACAAGTGTCGATCGCCTAGATTGGGGTCGGAGAGGAATTTCCCGGATTTTTTTCCCGAATTGGACCTGGGTTTTTATCCGGTTTTTTGCCTCCCCCAGGAGATCACGAGGTTCTTGGGGTGGAGAGGGGTGATAGCGGTATAAAGGGGAGGGTAGTGTCTTGTGTTCTGTGTCTTGTGTCTACTGTTTGTGGGTAAGTGTGTCTGTTTAGTGTTCAGCCATGAGCGAATGGCGGTGCGGGCTCGATGGACCTGGTGGTCTGCTCTCGCACCTACTTTCTATGTTTCTATGTTTCTATGTTTCTATTTCCTATGTTGATTTTTCATTTGTTGACATGAAGTGTTCATCACGAACAGATGAAAGATTTCAGAGGATGTTCTTACACAGATGCAGTAAGTTGCCCCAGTTATATTTGCTGACAAAGCTTTCTCCTTTAGCAATGGCTAATGGGTTGAAATAATGTAATTAAATAACAGAATATGGGTGAGCTGATCTATCCTTCACTTGTGTTTAACCTCATGATCCCACAACTCTGGATTCCTCTGTAATTCAAAAATCTATCTTAGCCTTGTACATACTAAATGATCTGGTATTCAGTGTGCCTAAATGATGAATTAATGCAACCCTCTGAAAGAAGATATTCTTCCTTATCTCAGTTCAAAACTGGGCAACTCTCGTTCCCTGACACGCTTCAGTAAGTTGTCGATTCCCACAGCAGGCAAAGTCTTCACAGGTGCTACGCTGCCAGATGCAAACAGACTCTTACACACATCCCTGCGATCTCCTGAATACCAGAGCACTCAGGCCCAATCTACTCAAGATTTGCACATTGGACATACCCTTCATCCAAGGACTCAATCTAATAAACCCCTTATGTACTCCCTGCAAAGCATCTCTTCTTAAAGAGGCTAAAACTGAACATGCTTCTCATCAAAACTTTATACATTTATGTCAAGGCATCCTCCCTGTTTTACTCTATCTCTTTTAAAATAAAGGGTAATATTTAATTTGCAAGATGGAAAGTTGGATAGAGCATTGGATAAGGCGGTCACGGTGGCGCAGTGGTAGAGTTGCAGCCTTACAGCGAATGCAGCGCCGGAGACCGGGTTTGATCCCGACTATGGGTGCTGTCTTTACGGAGTTTGTACGTTCTCCCCGTGATCTGCGTGGGTTTTCTACGGGATCTTCGGTTTCCTGCCACACTCCAAAGACGTACAGGTTTGTAGGTTAATTGGCTTGGTAAATGTAAAAAACGTCCCTAGTGTGTGTAGGGTAATGTTAGTGTACGGGGATCATTGGTCGGCGAGCACCTGGTGGGCTGAAGAGCCCGTTTCTGTGCTGTATCTCTAAACTAAATTAAAAATTGGCAGATTAAATTTAATCCCAACTACTGTGAGGTGACCCATTTTGTGAAATCAAAACGTGATAGCACATATGTAGTCAATGACACCAAAATAAAGAATGTTGCTGAACAGAGGGACCCTGGGATTCAATCCATAGTCCCCTGAAAGTGGTAACATGGGGTGGCGAAGATTACCTATAGTATTCTTTCCTTCATTGGACGTAGCATAAAACTAGATGACGCAGTGGTAGAGGTGCTGCCTTACAGTGCCAGAGACCTGGGTTCGATCCTGACCACGCGGGTTTTCTCCAGGTGCACCAGTTTCCTATCACACTCCAAAGTTGTACAGGTTTTAGGTTAATTGACTTTGGTAAAATTGTAAATTGTCCCTAGTGTGTCGGATAGCGCTAGTGTACGGGGTGATCGCTGACTTGGTGGGCCGAAGGGCTGTAACTCTCAAGTCTACTTACAAGTTGTGACATTATGTTACAACTTTACAAAACGCTGATGGGACTGCACTTGGAGAATTGTGCGCATTTCTGGTTATCACTGTACAGGAAGGAAGTGGTTGTACTATAGATAGACACAAAAAGCTGGAGTAACTCAGCGGGACAGACAGCATCCCTCGAGGGAAAGAATGGGCGATGTTTCGGGTCGAGACCCTTCTTCAGACTGTGGAGGAGATTCACCAGGATATTCCCTGGATTGAAAGACTTAATTGTGGGGAAAGATTTGATAGACTGGGCTTGTTTCTCAGGAGTGAAAGATACTGAGGTGTAACGATAGAGGTTTTTTAAATCATAAGCAGCATAAATAGGATAGATGGACAAAATTGTTTTCTTGTGGTAGGAACATCAAAAATACGAGGGCATACATTTAAGGTAAGAGGAAGGAGTTTTAAAGGGGATATTGAGGAGAAAGCTTCTTTACACAGTGATGGATATCTGGAGCTCGCTGCCAGAGGAGTTGATACATTTGATACAAATTATACATTTGTCACATTTGAGAGGCAATTGAACAAGAAATTAAATAGGTGAGTCACACGAAGAATACTGACCTAAGTGGGGGGTTGATTAGTGTAGCTGGGCAATTGTTGACCGCAGATGGTGCCCCGGGGACACCAAGATGGGTGTGTGAGGAGAGGGATGTTGGTTCATGGGCCGATGCAGTCAAAGGCGATGGAGGAAGGCCCTGCAGGAGCTTGGGGCTCCATAGGAATGGGAGCCGCTCCAGTAGATCTGCGGACCAGATTTTGGACTTTGGAAATGGCGCCAAAACATGGCAGTGCCTGCATGTGTAAGTATGCAAAAGGAATTTCCCTGCGCAATTGCAACCTTGACAAATGAAGCACCATGGAACCAGTGTATCTGGTGAGCTGAAGGACCGGTTTCTGTACTGTTCAACTCTGTAACTCTGTAATTATTCACTGCTTGCATTGTAACTCTACAGTAACTTCTGTGAGACAGATCGCCCTAAATGTAGATCCCTCTAAATGCCAGTATTTATTAGTCTCATATGTTTTAAATAATATTCTGCGCTTCTACTCTAAAGTGGATAACCACACGTGTCTCCCCATCACACTTCATATATATTTATATATAATGTGATCACGGCTGATAATTCAGTACTGACATAAAGGCATGAGCTGTGAAATAGTGAGCAATGACTTAATGTTGCCTCTCCAATGAACCAAACTATGTTGTCTTGTTCTAATCCCCCTCCTGAGAATTTCAGCAAGCTAGAAAGCATCAGAGGCCTCCGGAAAGGATTGAAGCTTTGTTTATACGAATATTATTGCTGGGATCCATTCCCTTCTGATATATTTTTCTTCATCTTTGTAAATATAAAATAATTTTTGCCATTTTCTGTTTTCAGTCCTTAAAATGGTTTATTTTCCCCGTTGTCTCAGATTTATTTAATATTTATTTTAAAAGATATTGTGCATTGATTATATATACTTTTTCCTGGCTTTCATTCAGTGTTCAAATCCTCGGAGGGTAACTTCCAGGTGCGCCTTCCCTGAGATGGATCTTCAATCTTAAAGCATAAACATGAAAAACTGCTGTGCATAAAATGTGCTGGTAAATCAGAATCTTACCTGGTATATTCACATGCCATTGAGTGAAAGTAAGTTATTGGCCTGGAACTATGCAATGGAAACATTAATGGCACAAATATTTTATGGTGCTATAAAGCCTAGAGATGTAATTAATTACTTCCAGTGGCACAGTAGAAGCTCCTTTTCCAGTCAATGTTGCACCTGTGGCAAGTATAATTGGATGGCCTTTACTTTGTCAGCATTCTGGGATTCATCTTCTGACCCACACTGTTCAAACTGTAATTCATTTGTCATTCTTAAAGTTCTGAATTGGGCAATTACTGAGATAACATTAACTTAGGTTCAGAATGAATGACAAAAAGGAACAGTGATGTATTACTTCAGTGGTCACCAGCAGTCTTTTTATTTGACGTTTACAGCTCTTTCGTGTAAATGAAATATGCACTTATTTTGCAGCCCACCATCAAGGGAGGTGGTACCACTAGAATGTGACTAATATTAACAAAGACCCACACCAATCTGGCCAATGTCTCATCTCAATGTGACCATCGGCTGAAGGCACAAGGGCCTGAGAACCACTTCTTCCCAGCAATGATCTTGAATGGCACTGGATAACACTGACCACAACCCTACCTGAGCATAGTTTTGCTTTGGTTACACTACATACTTTGATTTTGCAGTATTACGGTCTGGTTGCCGCATATTACTGATTGTCAATTTATTGTATTATTGATTATTATAACTTTATTTGTTATGTTATTGTATTAATGGGCCTGTAAAGCTGCAGCAAATAATAATGTAACCATTCTGTTCCTAGTACATATGATAAGTAAACACTATTTCTCCTAATAGACTGTAAGACTATAGGTCAAGAGCTGCAAGGTGGGACAAGGCTGGATGTCTTTCTGTTGGCTGGTTTGGACAACATAGGCCAAATTAATTCACTCCATGATGTTGGTTTCTTTGCTTATCTAAAATAGTAGAACTAGCAACAGTAGAAAGTGGCTTGGTCAATTGAAATCCAGGAATCTCTGAAAAATCACTAAATTACGTCTTTCATATTTCTTTTACTTACTCGCTCTTTGACTACACCAATTTGGTAGTCTAGGGGTTCTATTCTTGCACATCCACTTTTTCTCTCTCTTGCTTTTTCTCTCTTCTTTTCTCTCATCTTTAGCTAAAAATTAAAATTGAAGCTGTACAATAACTATTACGTCATATGCCGCTGTTTACATTTTTGTACACTGCTTCAAATATTTTTTTTTTAATTACTAAGGATGTGCTACTCACTTATATCAACAAAGCACTCTCAGTCTGAAGAAGGGACTTGACCCATAACGTCACCTATTTTTTTTCCCCAGAGATGCCGCCTGACCTGCTGAGTTATTCCAGCATTTTGCGCCTATATTCGGTGTGAACCAGCATTTGCACTTCTTTCCTACACTGTCATTAGTGTCACAGTCTGGGATGGCGTCATTCTTTTGCCTCCTTTCACTGAGGAGTTAGAAAATATTGCAGGTAAGTAGGATGGTGAAGAAGGCTTTTGGCGAGTTAGCCTTCAGGCAATTGATTATAGGTCTGAAGAAGAGTCTCAACCCGAAACGTCACTCATTCCTTCTCTCCAGAGATGCTGCCTGTGCTGCCGAGTTACTCCAGCTTTTTCTATAATTGATTATAGAAGTTTGGATGTTATGTTACAGATGTGCAAGACATTGGTGAGGCTTTTTCCCAGGATAGGGGAATATTATAGGGGATATTATCTTTTTCCAATCAAGAACTAGAGAGCCTAGGTTTAAATTGGGAGATGTGTGATTTAATAGGAACCTGAGGAGCAACTTGTTCACACAGGTATATGGAACAAGCTGCAGAGAAAACAATGGGTGCAATAACAAAATTTAAAAGACATTTGGACAGGTACATGAATAAGAAAGGTTTAAAGAAATATGGGCCAAACACGGACAAATGGAACGAGCTTATGTAGGGCATCTTGGACAGCAGGGACAAGTTGGTCATTGGGGCTCCTATGACCCTTTGACTTGAACAAAAAGGGAAAACTTTTATTTTTTATGCTTATTATGTTGAGGTTCCTTTTTAGATGAACTCTACTGAGTTCGACAACTTTGTCCAGAGTCAGGCAAGACATAGAGGTAGCTATCAAATTAATCTTGAAACCACACTGCCTTTGTGGCATGAGCTACAACGAGTACTTTATTTGCCGCATGGTACAGTGAAATTCATTTTTGTATACGATTCAGTACAATTATCAGTAAACAGACAACTGAATCATTCTACCACAACCAGAGAGCAGTGCTGAACTACTACCTACCTCTTTGGCAACCCTGAGACAATCCTTGATTTGACTTTGGTAGACACAAAAAGCTGAAGAAACTCAGCGGGTGAGGCAGCATCTTTGGCGACCTTTTGGGTCGAGACCCTTCTCAGACGGACTTTGTTGGCTTTACCTTGCGCAAGCCGCTATTCCTTTATCACGTATCCATGCACTGTAAATGGCTCAAATGTAATCATGTATTGTCTTTCTGCTGGCTGGATAGCATGCAACAAAAGCTTTTCACTGTGTCCGGTCCATGCGCCAGGCCTCTTGAATCGGTGCCCAGTCCAGCCGAGCTCCAGGCTGTTACAGCATATAGTTTATTCTGTTACTTCATTTACTTTTGCAGGGTTTCCCTACTACTGATTACAGCGTAGAGAGAACAAAAGTTTGAAACCCTTCTCATTTTGCAGAGAATGTGATTTGTGCAAACCAAAAATGAGAAAATGCAAATAATAAACTTTTCATTACATAAGTAATAATGTGGATTTTGTATCATACACAGACTTTGTTCATGAGTGATTTATTTCCCAATATTTATTAAACATCCATTAAGTACATTTAATTCATTGGATACATTAAATATATTTAATAGTATTCAGCTATCATAGGACCCAGGATCTCTGAAATATGCCGAATAAAGTCTGTGGAGTGGAAATGGCTGTGGCATTTAATGAAGCTTTATGAAAAGCATAATCCATTTACCACAAATATTCTCGTTTAAATATATGTATAGATTGATAACTGAATCAATGCACAGTGAATGATGGGCCAGTTTTTGGATTTATATCATACTTATTTTGTACTCTATAAGGCTGTTATGGCTGTGATGTCTAGGGAAAACGTGGCAGATCTTTTAATCAGGCTTTGCCACATAAACCCTGTTACAAATATTCAGAACTTTGAGATGTTTTGCCTCATCAAGTTGAATCACAGTAGATGGTAATTCTGTCCCTATCATATCCTTCCACACATCTAGTGTGGCAATGGGACAGCATGAGTGAAAGACAATGGAAATCTAAACAGATCTTTGACTAGTGTCCTAATCGCTGTCACTGCAGTGATTGAGATCAGATGCTTTGCATTGATCAGAGATTAAACCTCCACCAATATCACAAATGGTCGATGAAGGCAGATACAGTTGAGCAGTCCCTTGAGATTAGGAGCGGGTACCTCCAATATGATGCTCAAATCCCCATTAAAACCCGCCATCTCTTGCCATTCTCATCTCTGCTCCTTCATGCATGGAAGGCAGGCTTGAATAAACATGACAACAACTGGCATCATCATTCCCCTCCATGTATGCCTTTTATCTTCCACTCCTGTTCAAGAATCATCCTGGAATACATGAAAATCCTTATCTTCTTTCCTTACTTTTCTACTGCAAGCCATTGTCATAAATTGCTCTCCACTGTCTCCTTCACCTTCAATTACAATAACATATGTCATGAACCATCTTGCTAAGATCTGGAACATCAACTGCAGCAGTTACATCCTTCCCCTTGGCCCATCAGATCAAGCTTTCCAATCTTACACATAATCCAGCATCTTGCCCTAGTTTCTCTCCTATCTCTCTGCATGGTGGCTCTGACACAATTGTGTCCAATTCACCTCCCACAAACTACTCCAAATGGGGTCTTACCAATGACTTGTACAGTTGTGATGTGACGTTCCAACTCCTATACTCAATGCCCTGACTGATGAAAGCAAATGCCTTCCTCGCCACCTTGTTCACTTGTGTTGCCATTTCTTGGAATGATGTACCTGTCTGTTCCACAACACTCCCCAAGGCCCTACCATTTCCTGTCCTGCCTTGATTTGTCCTACCATGTAAGTCCTAGCAAATAGGGATACCTCACATTTCTATGAATTAAACTTCATTTGCCATTTCTCGGCCCATTGAACAAGATCCCATTATAGTCATAGGCAACCTCCTTCAATCTCCACTGTACCATCATGTTTACTGTCATCTGTAAACTTATTAACTATGCCACCTACATTCATGTCCAAATCATAGCATTTCATAGCATTTCAAGCAGAGTACAGGCCACCAAATTGCCAAACAACTCATTGCATTGTCATTAAGGGCTAACAAATCATTTATTGCAAGTACATCGCAGACTCACAGTTCAGTTGATTCACAGCTTAGAACCACATTTGTGGACTCTCCCTCATAGAAATATAGAAAATAGATGCAAAGGAGGCCATTCGGTCCTTTGAGCCAGCACTGCCATTCATTGAGATCATGGCTGATTGTCTCCAATCAATAACCTGTGCCTGTCTTCTCCCCATATCCCTTGATTCCACCAGCTCCTAGAGCTCTATCTAACTCTCTCTTAAATCCATCCAGCGATTTGGCCTCCACTGGTAGGGAATTCCACAATTTCACAACTCTCTGGGTGAAAAAGTTTTTCTCACCTCAGTCCTAAATGGCCCCCCCTTTATTCTAAGACTGTGGCCTCTGGTTCAGGACTCACCCAACATTGGGAACATTTTTCCTGCATCTAGCTTGTCCAGTCCTTTTATTTTTTTATATGTTTCTATAAGATCCCCCCTCATCTTTCTAAACTCCAGTGAATGCAAACCTACTCTTTTCAAACTTTCCTCATATGACAGTCCCGCCATCCCAGGGATCAATCTCGTGAACCTATGCTGCACTGCCTCAATCACAAGGATGTCCTTCCTCAAATTAAGAGACCAAAACTGTACACGATCTTCCAGTGACTGACTCACGTCCAGGCATCCGAGGTTTTATAGTCCTGCCCCCCCACCGGAAGGGGCTTCATTGTGTTGATTGACAGGCGAGAGGACCAATCAGTTGATCTCAAGATTTTTTAAACTCTCATAACTTCTTTATTTTTCATCGATCGAAAAATTCCTTGGAGCTGCCTCAGCGGAGGAGGACTGTGAGTAAGATGGCCAAAATTCATAGCGATATATGGTAGCATTTTCTCTAAAATCAATATACAGTGCAGACAGAAAGTGGTGAAGATGAGACCTTTAGTTATATAGATAACAACAGTGGCCTTGGTCACAATCCCTGTTGTACACTATTTGTTGCAGGCATCCAGTCTGAAAAGCAACTCTCTACCACCACCCACTGTGCCTTGAATCAAGCATTATAATTGATGCCAAGAACCTATTTCAACTTCTACAGCATTGCTGAGCTCATGTGTAAGAAATCCTTACACATGACTCTGTTGCCTGTAGCCTTCACTGTCCCATTACACTTCATCTGCTATCCTTATCCCGTTGTCTATAAACCTGAGAGCATGTGTACCTTTTTTTTGTCATTGACCTAAATTGGACCAAATCCCATTCACCCATCACCCCTGTGCTCATTGCCATTGGTTCCTAATTAAACAACACCTAGATTTAAAAATTTGTATCTTTGTTTCCTATACTTCCATAACTTTGCCCTTTCTCATTTTTAATCCCCACCAGTTCAACAACACAATTAAATATGTATTCCTCTAATCCTGTCCTGTGTATCTCCAGTTTAATCGTCCAGTCTAAGTGAACTGACCTTAGAAGATGGTTTACAAAAAAATTACCCAAAGTACTGGAGTAACTCAGCGGGTCAGGCAGCATCTCTGGAGAAAAGGAATGGGTGAAGTTTCGGGTCGAGACCCTTCGTCAGACTGGTTTGGGATAAGGGAAACGATGTAGAGAGATAAAGAACAATGAATGAAAGATATGCAAAAATAATGATGATAAAAGGAACAGGCCATTGTTGGCTCTTTATTGGGTGAAAACGAGAAGCTAGTGCCAATTCGGTGGGGGAGAGATAGGGAGAGAGGGCTACCTGAAGTTAGCCGGGGCTAACTGAGAAATCAATAGCTGCCCAAGCTAAATATGAGAAGCTGTAAGAAGAGTCCCGATTCGAAATGTCACCTAGCCTTGTTCTCCAAAGGTGACCTGTTGAGTTACACCAGCACTTTGTGTTTTTACTTTCCTTCTTTACAATACTATTTAAAACTTGCCTCTTTGATCAAACTGTGGTCATTGGAATGAATTATAAACAATGTTGTAATTATGGCCAAACTAAACTTAAATAAAGTTGAATATTTTGGGGAAGAAAGAAAGGGGGCAACATGGTGGTAGAGTTGCTGCCTTACAGCGCCAGAGACCCGAGTTCGATCCAGACTGCGGGTGCTGTCTGTACAGAGTTTGTTTTTTTCTCCCTGTGACGGCCTGGGTTTTCTCCACTTGCCCCGGTTTCATCCCACGCTCCAAAGACGTACAGGGTTGCACGTTAATTGGCTTTGGTAAAATTGTAAATTGTTCCTAGTATGTAGGATAGTGCTAGTGTATGGGGTGATCGCTAATCAGTGAGGACTCAGTGGGCCAAAGGGCCTGTTTCAGTGCTGATTCTCTAAAGTATAAATCTCTCTTAATATGCAGCTCATGCCAAATATCATTTGACAAGATATATGTGAACTCCCCTGTGAGCTATGTGACGTCAAAGATGCCACATCAAAATGTTTTGGGCGGATCAAGTGAAGTGAGTGAAATTTTCAACAGAGCGAAGATATTTATTTTTGAAAGGAAAGCAGAAAATCTAAAGAACACTCTGAACCTGCGGGCCCGGAACTTTCACTGTGGAAAAAAAATCAAAACATGCCAAACTAAAATTGATTGTCTTTCATTAGTTTCACTAACATTCTGCATAAAGCTAGAATTATCAATGCTGGATATACTGTACAGAGAATCTAGCATTGTGAAATGGTACAGAACAAATTCTCCTTCCAACATCAGCATATCATTCTCCACGTATGATTTAATAAATACTGCAGAAGTACATGGTCTAACCTACCCGGCAACAAAAGGCTACTTTAACGCGCTTAATCCCCTATATTAGCCTGCCTGGAATCTCTAGTTAAGATCCCTTCAGAATTTTTCTATTAGCTTGCAGCAAATACAACAACAATCTTTTATATCCTCCCTACTTCTGAAAGCTGAAAACCTGTTTTTTGGGGCCTTAGGGAAGGTCTTGGATTTCTGTGTTACCGTAAGAAATCCATAATCTGCACACAATAAATCCAAGCAATGTTGAACGTTTTAGAATCAAAGCACCTCTGGCCATGAGACAGTGGCCTAGAAATTCAATTGGCCATAAAAACCTATGTTAAAGTATGACTGTGCTGAGGCCCCACTGGTGTTAGGACTTGATTTCATTTGGGCTAAGACTTAAATACTTAGTATGTGTCGATAATGCTGATTTCTCCATTAGCACACATTAGGCTTGAGAAGTTTCAGGAATTCTGTTAACCAGCTTGAAATCACCTGCACAAATAACCTGACTCCCTTGGCCTTCGCAGAGCGGTCTCCCTTATCTTGATCAAGCAGGATGTATCTGTTGGTGTTTTTTTTTTATTATAAATTCTTATCAAACGTCTTTTAGGTTTAGGTTTATTATTTTCTCCTGTACCGAGTTACAGTGAAAAGCTTTGTTTTACATGCTATCCAAACAGATCAGATATACCATACATATCCACAATCAATTCAAACTCAATTACAATGGATAGAACCAAAGGGGAAGATACAGAGTGCAGGATATCATTCCCAGCATTATAGGTCAGAAGAAGGGTCTCAACCCGAAACATCACCCATTCCTTTTCTCCAAAGATACTGCCTGTTCCGCTCTGTTGCTCAAGCATTTTGTCTACTTCGGTGTCTACATCTGCAGTTCCTTCTTACACATCATGGCCCAGCCATAGACTAAGTCTAATGTCCACAATGGGGCAGAGGTGAATCAGACAATACCCTAGCTTATGGAAGGACCATTCATAAGCCTGAAAACAAAAGGCAAGAAGCTGTTCCTGGGTCTGGTGGTGCGCTGGATGAGAGCAAGGAGAAGAAGGAATGACTGGGGTGGGACAAGCCTTTTTAATGGAAGCAGGGTCTAGATTAGATTCGCTGTTGATGTGAATTAGTGGCCATTGTGAACAATTTGTGATGAATCAATGCTGAAGTGACTTTCATCATCGCTCTGTGTGGATATAGTTGATGATTCTTGAATGTTTGAAGCTGTTGTCTCCGGTGAGTGCAGTATTTTGTGTGCTGGTATGAATAAATTGAGCATAATCCTTCATATTAATTGTTGGAGCAGCAGGCAGATTAGCAATGGTTACTTTAATATTTGTTTTCAATTTGCCACAGCGGATGCTAATTTGAGTGTCTGTAACTATCTTTTTCATCAGAAATTTCCAAGGCTGTGTAACATTTGTTAATAGGGTGTCACTTACATCAATGAAGAAAATGACATTCCCAGACCACATTGCAATTCCAAATGCCCTCTTGTTGAATCAGGGTGCACCAAGGTAGTTGTGCTACGTGGCGTTGTGCCTTCCCCACATGCAGGTACTCAGTGGCTCAGTAACCCTTTTAAAATTCACTCCTGAAGTAGTTTGGAGGCTGTGAGTCGAAAATGAGAGATGTGGAGCCATAGAATCATCATCAGATGGCGCCGCATGCAGCCTCACCAGCAGTTTGTCCGTACTTTCACCCTTTCTGTTATTTTTTGTCTGTATGGAAGTATGTTTTTGGAGGTTTCTTAGTCTTTTTTATGTGGGGGGGGGAAGGGTGAAACCATTTCCCAGTCACTTGGTCGAGGATGCATCTTTTCTCTGAGTCGCATCTCCCCGCGGCCTACCGTCTGGATTGGCGCAGCCTTTCCTGCCAGAGACCAGCCAGAGCTTCGGCAGCGGCGCAGCACTGAATTACCATCATGGAGTGGGCGATGCCTTACAGGGATCGCCGTGTTGGGGCTCCGGAGTGTTGGGCCTGCTGCTTTAACATCATGGAGCTGCGCTTTGCAGAGCTTCTAGCCGTGGGCAGCGCTGGCTTTAACATCGTGGAGCCCTGGGATCCTTTGCTGGGGGTCGCCATTGTTGGAGCTCCACCCAGCTCGGCCCCTGGACTTCAGGAGCCGCGGTCTCCGGTAGGAAGTGACCGATTCAGAAACTCCAAGCCGTTGAGAGTGTTCTTCCGTTCTGACGTCGGAGTTCCGATCATCCCGACGAGAGGGCCTGAACATCAGGCCACCGTAGCGGCGACTGCGGAGGGCTCAAAGGCCACGACCATGGGTGAACAAAGAGGAAGATGACAACTTTATTGCCTTCCCTCACAGTGGGAAACGTTGATTCCGCTGTGTGAGGATGTTTATATTAAACTCTATCGTGTATTGCGTTCTTTTGTTATCCGTATGACTGTATGGTAACTTAAATCTCACTGTACCAATAATAAATGTAAGTTGAACTTGAACATAGAATCACACAGCTTCAAAACAAGTTCTTCAGTGCACTGAATCTACATTGGAGGCACAAAACACAAACTACTGTACGGACAGGGTACACAAAAAAATGCTGGAGAAACTCAGTGGGTGCAGCAGCATCTATGGAGCGAAGGAAATAGGCAACGTTTCGGTCCGAAACGTTGCCTATTTCCTTCGCTCCATAGATGCTGCTGCACCCGCTGAGTTTCTCCAGCATTTTTTTGTATACCTTCGATTTTCCAGCATCTGCAGTTCCTTCTTAAATACTGTCCGGACAAGCTTGAACACATCTCAACAAGAAATACTAATCCCACCGCGCCCTTAAAGGATGTAGAATTGCAGCTGATCTCTCCCTCTGTGTCTAACAAGTTGTGGCAACCCCATATAATTATTCCTCCCAATCAGGAGAGATAACTTTCACACAGTGGAACAGCCTCCTTATATATCAGTGCACGGACATTTCATGTCAGCCATTGTTTTAATTTGATTGCATCTACTGCGCCTAAAAAAGAGTGAAAATTGATGCTTTTCATTAATTTAAGTTTTATTCATGAATAAGGCTAACTATTTTGCTGAACGCTAACTAGAACCTTAAAATAAAATGTGAAAAGTTAAAGCCCCATCGTGAACCCATGTTCTGGCCTCTCATTTGGAAACATCTATGCCTATTCAATTAAACCACTGCAGAAACTGTTGAGTGTTATAAATGTTGCCCAGTCCATCATCCTTGCAAACTCCACATTATACATCACGCTGCCTTGGGAAAGCAGCCAACATAATCAAAGACCATGCTCGGGACCTTGAATGGAGTCAAGGGAGGAGGTAAAGTGACAAGTGTAGCATTTCCTGCGGTTGCAAGGGAAAGTGCCAGGAGAGCGGGTGGTTTGGGTGGGAAGGGACGAATTGACCAGGGAGGACAGTGAGATTAGTACAACGACTAGGTTTGGGGAGAGACAGAGAGAGAGGGGATGCAAAGGTTACTTAAAGTTAGGGATATCCACAGTCATACTGCTGTGTTGTAAACTGCCCAAGGAAAATAAAAGGTGCTCTTCCTCTTTGCGTTTGGCCTCACTCTGACAAACGAGTGTTTTAAATGTACTGGTACTAGCCACCTCAAAGCTGTCGGCCGCACCAAGCCCAGTCGTCCAATCGTTCTGAGATTCTTCACGTTTATTCTGAACTTCTCATTGGATTTATTTGTGGATAACGTTTATATGGGGCTTCCAGTTTTCTGCTTGAGCAGATAAAAGCAAAATAACAGGCCTGAGGGCTGACATGGAAAAATTATTTTTCATTTTGATTTGTTGACAAACTGACGATAAATTCAGAATTTACATTTTGCTTTCAGAGTGCTGTGTGTGAATTTCAACGCACCTTTATGGACAATCGCACTTGTCTGTGAGATGTGCCTGGTCACAAATTGGAAGGCTAAAAACATGGCGTCAATTTTCTCCCATGGGGAAAGATACCCACCATGTTCAGTCTTTCCTGATAGTTTTGACCTCAGTGTTATTGTTTGGTTTACCTTAGTTTATTACCATACCGAGGTACAGTGAAAAGCTTTATTGTTGCCTGCTATCCAGTCAGCAAAAAGACTATATAGTCAAGCTATTCAGTGTGCAGATACAAGATAAAGGGCATTGCTATCCTGTAACTGGTCCTCCTCTGCTTTGTATCATCCATTTGGCCTGTGAACTTTAGTGTTTACAGTGAGTTAGTAGGTCTGTGTAAACAGAAAAAGAAGGGACCCAAACTGAAACATCACCTCTCCATGCTCTCCAGAAATGCTGCCTGTCCCGCTGAGTTGCTCCTGCATTTTTGTGTCTTTTTGTTCCGTAAAGCAGCATCTACATTTCCTTGTTTCTACAAAAAACACTGGGAATTTGGTGAGGTGGGATTCGGTGCAGAAGGCAGTCGGAAGCATCAGATGCACACACCCTTAATGAAGGATGGAATTTGACAAAGTTGTTCGGAATGGGAGATCATGCTTGAGCAGAAAAATCCTCTGAGGGATCTCCAATGTTGAATGAAGCAGCTACCAGCTCAAAAGCAAACCACCAGGACGTTGTTATTGAAGGGATCCCTTTTGCTGCTAAACATATTTCTTGTCAGATCACAAAGGCAGTTCATGTTAATTCTGTACGAGCTTGAACAAATCTCAACAAGAGCAAAAAATTCCACCGCACCCTTAAAAGATGCAGAGTTGCAGCTGATCTCTCCCTCCCCATCTAACAAATGCCGGCAACCCCATGCTCAACCAGAAGAGATAGCTTTCACACTGCGGAACAGCCTCCCCATGTGTCAGTGCACGGACATTTCACATCAGCCATTGTTTTACTTCGATTGCTTCTGCTGCAACTGAAAAACAGTGAAAATCTATGCTTCTTATTAACTGAAGTTTAATTCATAAACAAAGATAACTAGTTCCCTGAAATCTAACTAGAACCTTAAAGTAAAATGTGAAAAGTTAAAGCCCCATCATGAACCCAATGTTTTGGACTGACCTCTCATGTGGAAACATCCACTCTATTCCTATTCAATCAAACCATTGCAAACTGCTGAGAGTTATGGATGTTGCCCAGTCCATCATACAGCCCAAACACCCAATTATACACCACTCTGCCTAAGGAAAGCAGCCAACATAATCAAAGAACTTTCCCATCCAGGCCATTCCTTCTTCTTCCTGCTCCATTGGGAAGAAGGTTCAGAAGCTTGAATGTGCACAGCACCAGACTCAGTAATATTGTGAATCCCTCTGTTACCAGCAGGGCCAGATTTACGTATAAGCTTCATAAGCTTAAGCTTAGGGCCTCGAGATCAAGGGAGGCCTCGGCAGGGCCAGATTTACATATAGGCTTCATAGGCTGAAGCCTTGGGCCTCAAAATCTAGGTGGCCTCCGGCCAAGGTGTTTTTATCCCAGAGTAGAAAAATCCAGATAAACAAAATTGGAGTCCTCTCAGCGTTTCCACTTTAATGGAAATTACCCAAAATTCTGCTTCCGGTCCGCTGGAAGTTTTTTTGGGGAAAAATTGCGACCATCCGCGCCGGCGCAGTTGGGGGAAGCCGGTGAAGCAGTTGGTGACACAGCCGGTGAAGTTGTCTCTCCCTGTGTGCGCAGTGCGCCCGGGCGGGTTCAGATCTCCATTTGCACTCCACACAATCACCTCAATGTCTTGTGTCTACCAAAGATCCTTGGTGTCTACTCCAGGTAAGTAGTGGAATATTGCGTTGAGAGAGTGCCTGTTTCTCCGGGCCGGGGGCGGGCTGCGGTGTCTGTGTTTTATTTGCAGTGTCTTATTTTATTTGCAGTGTTTGCATGTTCCTTTATAACATTTGACATAACATTTTCAGATTTTACAGTACAAGTTGATTATCAATACTTTATTTTAAAAAATGTATACAACAATGACCCCAATCATCCCATTCCAACCACTCATTACTTTTGACTCCACCAAAATTATTTCTGAAATATTGGTCATATATTTGGTGCAAAGATGTTCCAAAATGAAGCTCAGAATGCACCAGAGAGCATCTAAAACCGAAGAGCTTCCAGGGCCCTGGACCCCGGCCACTTTGGTCTTTGAGCTTCACGCTTGTGAAGTGCGCTGCATGCACTTATTTCACATAAAATGTTTGTAATCCTGCCATGCCACCTTCTTTTTGAAAAGCTTCGTACGGGCCTGGTGTATAATATTTTTTACACTGTTATAGGCCTTTCTTAAATATGCTGTCACAACGCACTGTAGTCTCTGAACAACACTTCCGTCATTTTCCTTGCCCTCCATTTCAGAATATTAGTGTTTTAAGCCGATAACTCGACACTAGCATTGGCAATAAATAAATAAAAAGTGCAGCTTTCCAGCCCTTATCTCATTGGCTACGCTCGGCTGCACATCGGTGTCAATCTGGTAGACTCTTCCATCTTCCTCTCATCGTGGGGGTGGGAGATTGGAGGGGCCTCACAAGTGGAACAACCTAGTGAAACCAGCCTCTCTTCATCTAAATCCAGCCCTGGTTGCCAGGCTCTGAATTGTCCGACCATAAGTTAGGTTACTGTCTGCTTCACCTCTACCTCATTGCTGATATTGGACTTTGTGTCTGCAGCTGTTGCACTGCAATGCTGAGAACTATACTCTGTATCTTTCCCTTTGGTCTGTCTGTTGTAATTTGGCTCGATTGTATTTATGTGTAGTGTTATCTGGTTTGATTGGAGAGCATGCAAACAAAGCTTCTCATTGTTCCTCGTATACCTGACAATAATAAACGAATCCTGAATCTAAACCTAAACTTTATAATATTTAATGACTTTACAAACATGAATTTAATTGTTCCATTTTGCAACCATATACGGCAGTAAAAACACTCTTGCATATAGAACATCACAGCACAGGAACAGGCACTTTGGCCCGCAATGTCCATGCTAAACATGATGCCAAGTTAAACGAATCTCATCTTCCAGCACGTGATTCATATCTCTCCATTCCCTGCATATCCATATGCCTGTACAAATGCCTCTTAGATGCCACTGTCGTCTCTACCTCTATCACAACTATCACAACTCTACAGGCATCCACCACTCTCTGTACATACTTTTCCTGGAAAACAACGATTCCCTTCCTATGCAGTCTTTTGCAAAACTTATAATCACAGTGGCAATGTTGCAAATAATTGTTGATTTCCTCAGTGCCTATCCTTTCAACATGTGAGATTTAGACCCCAAGTTTGCAAAGAATTGGTGAATGTCCAAACAGACAAAGACATTGAGAGAGGGATTCAATGGGAAATTAAGCATCAGGACTAGAACTCAATGAATCAGGAAATAAATAATTATATAAACATATACAATTAATTAATAATTAATAATTAATTGTTGCCATGATTAAAATTAAAGTCAGCATGCCATTAAAATAATATATATATAAATTATAAATTAACGTAAGGGAATGTGGTTAAAGAGTTATAAATCCAGGCACTGAATATATAATAAACAGAAAACTAAATTATATTAACTAATTAATGAATTAAAACATTAGACAGCAAAGATGGTTCCATGTGGATCTGTAATATGTGGGAATTTGGCACATGTGCAGTAAACATTTGACTTGAAACAATCCAACAAGCCTGAGATTGAAACACCCCACCACTTACTTGATGGGGTGGAATAATAAGATGTCCTCTGGTTTAGAGTTATAACCCAGAGGGAGGCATGAGTGCAGAAATGAGGGGACATAGAAGGGTATGAAGAAGAGAATGCAAGGGGGAGTCGTGTTGCAGACATCGGTCCTATCCAATAGTATAAAGTACTTCATATGGGTGGGAATGAACTGAAAAATTATAATAGAATGTGCAGAAAGCCTTGCCTTCACATCCTGGACACCCAACAATGTGATGTGATGGATAAATTGGATAGATTCAGAATATGATCAAACCCCTTAACGTTATGTATCTGGGAGTTATACTGTATATGGCAATGGAATTATACTGCCTCAAGCCTCAGAATTACCATTAGCAAGGTTCACTTATGCCCTTTGAGTTTGTTTTTTTTTGTTTTAACTTGTCTGGCTCGTACGTATTTCCAGAATTACCACAATATCTCTGTTGGAATGCCACCACTTGCAAGTTCCCTCAAAGCCAGACGTTTGGAATGTTTCTCCTTCAAACTAGATCAAATTCCTGACCTCTCTACCCAACTGCACCATGAGGGTTACTCTTAAACATTTTAAGAAGCTTCTTTTGGAGTGAATGTACAGGACTATCAGAAATGGGCAAAAATTCTTGGCTTTGGTGTTAGTGGGAGAGAATGAAAGGAAGAGCTAACCCAGATATTGTGGAGCAAAGATAGACACATAATGCTGGAGTAACAATGGATCAGCAGCATCTCTGGAGAAAAGGAATAGGTGATGTTTCAGATCGAGGTCCTTCTTCAGACTGAGAGTAAGGGGAGAGGGAAACTAGAGGTATGAAATGGTGCAAAGAACAAATAAATGAAAGGCATGAAAGCAACAAATTAAAGCCAGCAACAATGATCAAGGCGTCAGAGAGAAGGGAACGTCTTCAAAGTTGGCATACCTTGAGGAGATTTTGCAGTGGAGCAGACAAATATGTGTAGGAAGGAACTGCAGATGCTGATTTCCACCACAGATAGTCCACAGGGTCAGTAAGCAGATGGAAATGGAACAGTGGATTCAATACTACAGGGATTGGAAGCATTCTGTGTTGTAATGATTACGAATCCAGATGGATGTGTGGTTGAACATATGTTCAATGACAATTGAAAATAAATTTGGAACCGTAAGTGGAGGATGTCCACTTAACATTGTAGAATCAAAGAGTCTTTGAGAGATGCAGCACGGAAATAGGCCCTTTGACCCCCTCCCTCCCCACTGCCTCTCAAGCGCCCAATTACACTAATCATATATTAATCCCATTTTTTACTCCTCCCAGATTCTACCACTCACCTACACACAAGGGTTGATTTACAGAGACCAACTAATTCACCAACTTCCATGTCTTTGCGATATGAGATGAAACTGGAAACGCCCGGAAGAAACCGACACGATCACAGGGAGAACGTGCAAACTCCACTCAGTCAGTGCCAAAGCTTGGGATTACACTTTTTTTTTAAATGCAAAGGGAGGTGAGTGTATGGAAGAGCTGCCATAGGTGGTGGTTGAGGCAGGTACTATCACAACATTTAAGAAACATTTAGATAGGTGCATGGATAGGATAGGTTTAGAGGGATATGCTTCAAACGTAGGCTAGTGGGACAAGTGTAAATGGGGCAAGTTGGGCAATGTGGGCAAGTTGGGCTGTTTTCACACTGTATGACTGTATGACTCTACGCCAGGGTCTTTGGCGCTGTGGGGCAGCAGCTTAACTACCGTCAGTCTGGTGGTTGTTGCAGTTTGTCTTTAAACTAGTACCTGGAATAAAGCGGCAGATGTCCTCTGTTGAGTGAGTACCAGGAATTAGCAGCAAAATTGAAAGGGAGCAGCACAAACATATTATTATCGAGAATGTTACTGGTGCCACCTGCTATTTGACATAGGGAAAATATCATATGTAAGTGAGGGTGGGGGCAAAGTTAGTCATGGTTTGTGACCAAGTATTGTTCCAATTTATGGATAAATGTAGAGCACTCCCTCCCGTCCGCTATGCCCCACCTGGACTCCCACCGATTTCTCCCCCCCCCCCCACCCCCCCTGCTACTTCCCCCGTCCTGACTTTCTCGACAAGCCACAACTCTTCAAACCTGTTTCGCACCTACTGTTCTTCTCTCTGGCCTTTGTTTCAACCATCTGCCTATCAAAAATAAACTCTTGCCTGTGTTAGCCTATTAGCCTCCATGCTTTATCCTGCCTCTCCCCTTCTCTGGCTTTCTTCTTCCCACCCCCTACAATCAGTATGAAGAGGGTGTCAAACTGAAACGCCGCGTATTAAAGTTCTCCAGAGATGCTGCCTGACCTGCCGCGTTACTCCAGCATGTGTTGCCAATTCATGCAAGTTCCACACAGGCAGCATCCAGGCGTCAGGATTGAACCTGGGTCCCTGATGCTACGAGGCTACAGCTCTATAAACTGTACCATTGTGCAGACTTTCACAATTTTAGGATTTCCTAAATTCATGGAGAACTAAAATAGGAATGAGGCACTCTAGTGGAGAAGACTGCTTTTGAACATGCCATGAAAAGGATCCCAATGGAGAGAATGGGTGAGCTGGTACGGGGAACTTTGATCTTGTAAACAAGGGGAAGGTTTGGCGAGCCGTGGCAAAAAAAAAAGTTTCCAGAAGAAGGAAATATTGCAACGACTAACGCAGTTACATTATGAGTGACAAATAAGAAAGTGTGAATGGTTTGTGAAAAGCAGTAATCGGGCAGTGCCTGGTTGTGTTATTTTGCCAAATAGGAGCTTCATATATAAGTACACAGAGTACAACAATCTGAATTGAGTGAATTAGAAGCTCAGCGAGAGCTCAGAGTATTATGTGCAAGGTATTACTGAGACCTGGCTGCCAACTGGCCATCGTTTGGAGCTAAGGATCTTAGGATATAAGGTCTTTGGGAAGGAGAGAGAAGTTGGAAGGAAATGAAGGGTTGCCGTACTGATTAAAGCTGCAAACTGAGACCAAGCAAGCAACAAATACAATGTAGTTGGAATTGAGGAATTAGAGAAGATTTTAAACTGTAATAGAAGTTGATTAAACCCCATCTGACAGCAACAATGTTGTGGGACAGCAGCAAACATCTAACATCTTGATTATTCATCTAGATCAGCAATAACAGATCACCTCAATTCAAAGAGATTTTATATTTATTTTAGTTGGCCAAACCTGTACGATCCTGAACTGACAGAAGGTTTGCTTATTGATGAGTAATGAGGCAGAATTAGTTAATAATCTAACAATAAGGAAACATTAATGGGCTGAGACAGAGACTGACAAAGGCAAATTGGTCAAAGTGTTGCTGTGCTAAACTACAAATGAGCAGATAGGGCATTTAAAATCTAATTTAGCTCAATTCAGGACTGCCATTTACTTTGAAGGGCCAAGTGCTCCACTTACCAAATATATCAAATGCGAATTAAAAAGAATGTTTAGTTTAATTTAGACTTGCAGCATGGAAACAGCCCTTTCGGCCCACCGATTCTATACTGACCATCGATCAACCGCTCACGTTAGTTCTATATTATCTTACTTTCTCATTCACTGTCTACCTATTGGCGGCAATTGTTACAGAGGCCAACTATCCTACAAACCCGCACACCTTTGGGATGTGGTAGGAAACCGGAGCACCTGGAAGAAACCCATGCAGTCACAGGTAGAACATGCAAGCTCCACACAGGCAGCATCCAGAGGTCAGGATTGAACCTGGGTCTCTGGGTCTCTGATGCTACGAGGCTACAGCTCTATAAGGTGCACCATTGTGCAGACTTTCACAATTTTAGGATTTCCTAAATGCAAATGAAACTACACTGAAGAGTTGTTACTGCTTAATATATTAAACATGGCAGCCAGTTTGCAAGCGAGCAAGATCCCACACCAGCAATGTTATAATGAGCAGATAATCAGCTTTTGTAACATTGGGTTGGGAATAATTAATGACCAGACAAGTATATTAGGTAAAGAAGGCGTATGGTACGTTTGCCGTCATTAGTTGTCGGAATTGAGTATATGAGTTAGGATATCATGATGCAGCTTTATAGGACTTTGGTTAGGCTATATTTGGAGTATTGCGTGCAGTTCTGATCGTCCCATTATAGGAAGGACATGAAGCCTTTGGAGAGGGTATAGACGAGGTTTACCTGAATGCTGCCTAGATTAAAGAACATTACCTATAACGAGAGGTTGGACAAACTTGGATTGTTTTCTCTGGAATGACAGACATTGTCTGAGAGGTATAATGAGAGGTATAAATAGGAACGACAGTCATAATCGTTTTGCCAGGATCTAAATGTTAATGGAAACTAGATGCATTGGTCTACGGTGAAAGGGGCAATGTTTAAGGGAGATGTGCAGAGCAAGTTTTTACCCAGAGGATGGTGAGTGCATGGAACGCACTCCCATGAGTGATGGTGGTGGAAGTAGGTTTGATAATTCCGTTTTTGAGGTTTTTGGATAAGCAAATGGATATGCAGGGAATGGAGGTACCTGTATATAGATTCATGTCCAGGCAGAGGAGATTAGTTTAACTTGGCACCAGGTTCAGCACATACGGCATGTGCTCTGTGTTCTGTGTTCTATAATGGAGATAGTTCTCCATTTCCCTTTCAAAAATGGTGTTATGGGATATCTTGTGGCTACCTGAGAGGACATACAGGAACTTTAATTATGCTCAATAATAATTTTGAGCATAAATATTCTTGACATTCCAGATTAGGTCAGGAAAGTTAATGCAAGCATCAAAATACTTCCAAAATACTAAAGGCATTAAAGGGCCACAAGACAAGAGAAGCTGATGTTTCCACCTTGCGGCTTTGAAGGAAGTGAGTGAGGAAACTATCCTTTAGCCGCACTTCCAAAACTATCCAGGTTCAACTTCTTTGCAATGGAGAATTAGAAACATCACGATTTGAGAAAGCTGAAAGAGAAAGTGAGAGGGAGAGAAACCAGGAAATTATAGAGCTGTTAGTGTAACATCTGTTGTAGAGAAGTTCTTGGAATGTATAATTAGGGACAGAGTGACTGAGCACGGAGAGTAGTTGTGCTAATTAGAAAGAGCCAACATGGATTTGTAAAGCGTAGGTCATGCCTAACAAATCTAATTGAATTTTTTGAAGTAACTAATTAGACAAGGAAAAGTCTATGGATGCATAGATATAGCATTGCAGAAGAGATTTAGTTTCACAAAGCTGTTAGCTAATATTAAAACTCATGGAATTGAAGGTAAATTAATGATTTGATTCTATGTTAACCAGTGGAAGATAAAGAGGAGGGATAGCACTCATGTGATTGAACTGGAAAGGGTTGAAGTCCCACAAGGATCTGTGACAAGAAACCAACTAATTAATGGATTAACTGTTGCAATAGACACCATGTGTTAAGGTCACTGGGAATCTGAACTCCATGGTGGCTTGTTGTCTGATTAAGTGAGTGGGAGAAACTGTTCATGGCTTCCAAAGTCAGTAAAGATATTTCTAAAATGTTGAAAAGCTAAACCAATAGTGATCCAGAAGAGATCATGGAGCTTGTGTACATAGTTTGTAAAAGTGCGTTACCCATGGGCAAAATTAATCAGCAAGTATTTTGGAATATTCTTTTTTAGAATTAGAAGACCAGGTCATGTCCACTTTATTTGCAGTGTAGATCACAAAGTGCTGGAGTAACTCAGCACGTCAGGCAGCATCTCTGGAGGACATGAATAGGTGACGTTTCGGGTAGGGACCCTTCTTGTGTCTCCAATTTAATGTCACATGAACAAGTACAACGAGATACAGGTATAATGAAAAATTTGCTTGCAGCAGCTTCACACGGACTCAGGCAATAGTGCAAGATATAAATCATACATAAATTGCACATAGAAATTCTGCAAGACAGTAGAGAGAAAGACGGCTGGAAAAGAAGACACGAGTGAAAAATACATTTAGAAAAAAAAGGCATTGGTAGTCAAGAGGTGGTCCATCTTCTTCCATTGTCAAGGTAGGATTAGAATGAATGGATGAATTATACGTAATGAATTAATGATGCTTTATTGTCACGTGTAGCTAGAGTACCTAGGTACAGTGAAAAGCATACAACCAAGGCGGTACACAAGTGTCGCCATGTGTTAGCGCAGACAACGTTACAAATGTACTGAACAGTCCTGTCTACTGCCTGTTGCCGCACGTGCGGCAGGGTTGTGTAGGTCAGTTCAAGAATCTGCTGGTTGTTGGAAAGTACCAAGCTGTTCCTGAGCCTGAAAGAGTGCGACCTCAGGCTTCTGTACCTCCTGCCCGATGGCAGCAGCTTGAAGGGGCCATGGCAAGGATGGTGGGAATCCTTGACGATAGCGGCTATCATCATCCTTGATGATCTGGCACTCTAACTCAGAAATAATACACTAATCTTGCGAGCAGTGCAGTACAAGTATGGGCAATGTCCGAGAATGGAGTATGGGGCTGATTACCCATGATCTTATGCAATGTTGGAATAGGCTCTGTGGTTGAATGGGTTTGGCTCTGTCACTTTGATCATGAATGACAAATATCTTCTATTGCAGTTTTCCTTGTGAAACTCTACAGCCTCAGACTTGCTCTAGATTTATTTGTGGTTCACCAATAGAACCTAGTTTAATGTAATTAATGAAGATAGGGGTGGCACAGTGTCGCAGTGATAGAGCTGCTTCCTTACAGCGCTAGGGACCCAGATTTGATCCTTACTACGGGTGCTGTCTGTATGGAGCTTGTACATTATCCCTGTGACTGTGTGGGTTTTTTCTGGGTGCTCTGGTTTCTTCCCACACTCCAAAGACATGCAGGTTTGTAGGTTAATTGGCTTCTGTAATTTGTAAATGTGTCCCTAGTGTGTAGAATAGTGCTAGTGTATGGGGTGATTGCTGGTCGGCGTGGACTTGGTGGGCTGAAGGGCCTGTTTCCACATTGTATCTCTAAAGTCTAAAGTAGAGATCTTATTATATTAACAAAGACATTTCATTCAAAGGGATTAATCTACATAATGTAAAATTATTCCTCAAATGCTTTCTCCTGTACTACTATGGGACAAGCACATCAACTGATAAAACTAGTGAAATGTTACCGACAGTTGTCTAAATACAGAATTAGCAATTCAGGTCCATGTCCTTTCATCAGGAAGATGTATGGATGCCTGGAAAATGTGGGCATCGGAGGTCAAGTGAAGAAAATGTCCCTTGAGCTTGGAAAATGGGAATCTGTCAGACAGAAAAGTCTGAATGGTAAATCATGAGGAACATTTAGGTTTAGAAATCGCTTTCGGGCTTGGTTCCAGCAATGTAATCTGTTTTTGCTTTCCAGTATTTGTTTTTTGCAGTTTACAATATCTGTGTACCTGTTAATATAGAAACAGGGGGGCAACTGCAGATGCTAGTGTACCAAAAAAACCCAACATCAAATGTTGGAGTAACTAATGGGTCAGGCAGTGTCCCTGGAAAACATGGATAGGTGACATTTTGGGTTGGGACCCTTGTTCAATTTAGACTGAAGAAAGGTCCCGGCCTGAAACGACACCAGTCATTAAAAGTAGGCATGTAGGTGCAGCAGGCAGTGAAGAAAGCGAATGGTATGTTAGCATTCATAGCAAACGGATTTGCGTATAGGAGCAGGGAGGTTCTACTGCAGTTGTACAGGGTCTTGGTGAGACCACACCTGGAGTATTGCGTACAGTTTTGGTCTCCTAATCTGAGGAAAGACATTCTTGCCATAGAGGGAGTACAGAGAAGGTTCACCAGACTGATTCCTGGGATGTCAGGACTTTCATATGAAGAAAGATTGGATAGACTCGGTTTGTACTCACTAGAATTTAGAAGATTGAGGGGGGATCTTATAGAAACTTACAAAATTCTTAATGGGTTGGACAGGATAGATGCAGGAAGATTGTTCCCGATGATGGGGAAGTCCAGAAATAGGGGTCATAGTTTAAGGATAAGGGGGAAATCCTTTAGGACCGAGATGAAGAAAACTTTTTTCACACAGAGAGTGGTGAATCTGTGGAATTCTCTGCCGCAGAAGGTAGTTGAGGCCAGTTCATTGGCTATATTTAAGAGGGAGTTAGATGTGGCCCTTGTGGCTAAAGGGATCGGAGGGTATGGAGAGAGAAGGCAGGAACAGGATACTGAGTTGGATGATCAGCCATGATCATATTGAATGGCGGTGCAGGCTCGAAGGGCCGAATGGCCTACTCCTGCACCTATTTTCTATGTTTCTATGTTTCTATGTCACCTACCCATGTTCTCCAGCAGAGTTACTCCAGCATTTGGTATATTTTCTGCTAATATACATACGGTGATTCGTTCAGGTATCCTATTAACATCAGTAAGAAGGCACCATGAGACTCACATTGTCCTTGACACAGATCATAGTGGAGCAGGGCGCATGGGACTCATCTTGTAAAGAGCCAGCAGACACGGATCGGACTGAATGGCTTTTCTCTGGGTTGCACAGTACCACAATGCTAGTAATTGAAAATCATCAAGAATTCTTTGTGTGAGCACAATCTTTATAATCAAAACACGTGGCTTCAAACACTGAAGCTCGGAGGAAGCATTACATACATAATAATACATTAATGACATTTCAAACAAATTCACTGTACGCTTTCCTGGTACGTGCATGACGATAAGTCAAATTTAGCTAAACTGGGCAAGGTAGCTATTAGCAGAGCTGTTAGCATGGTAGATAAGCATATTCTCCTGGGGAATATTGAATATTAATAGACTGAAATGAGTCAATATTTCATACTGACTGTCTTAGAGATGAGCATTTTGTTGAGAATGCTAAAGGTTCTTTCCAACATTAGAAGTTGATGAGAATCTTAAACATCAATAGTTCCTTTGTATTAATGTTGAAAAGATGCATTGGTTTATCCAAAATAAGATGAAAAGGGTGAGCTATGAATTCCTTTGTGCTGTTCAACACAATGAAATGTGATTTAAGACCTGTTTGCCAACCGTTATCGACAGCCTTGTGCGCACAGTGTGCCTTTGTTAAATTTGTTAGAGGGATCCGTGTATGGCACATCAATGTTGGTGGATGTATGCAGTGGTTGTAATCGGCCTGTAACATATGTATTGGTACCAGGCGACATATAATTTGTACCTCTGTTGAACACTCAGCAGGCCTTACCTCGAGAGTCCAAGGCATTGATCTTCTTTCAAGTAAGTCCTGCTTTAAGGACTTTTTTCACTGTTTGCTCACATCATTCACAACCCAACCATACCCACCTTGCTAATTTTGCATCTACCTTATTGGAGACACGCAGACTATTTTTGATCAGACTTTATCTTGCACCAAACATTATTCCCTTGATCACATGTGGATGTGGATTTACACTGTGGATGGCTCAATTGTCACATGTATTGTCTTTCCGCTGACTGGTTAGCACGCAGCAAAAGCTGATCACTGTACCTTGGTGCATGTGACAATAAACTAAACTCAATCTCAAACTCTTCCTTCAACGAGTTATACAGCACAGAAACAGGCCCTTTGGCCCACCGTGCCCATGCCGACCCATCTACACGAATCCCATTCATCGGCACTTCGTCCATAGCTCTCTCCGCCTTAACATTTCATCTGCTTCCACCACCCCCTGAAGCAGTGTGTTGCAGATTCCATCCATCTCTCTGCGTGAGAAAAATTATTCTGCAGATCCCCTCTCAACCTCTTCCCTCACACAAAACGTATGTCCTCTAGGTTTTGAAACCTTTGCTCTGGGGAAAGGTTTTCTGACATCTACATTGCCCATGCCCGAGAAATATTATATGCATCAATCAGCTCACCTCTTAGCCTGCTCTGCTTCAAGGGAAACAACCCCAACCTGTCTTGTGAAGAACTCCATCCCAGACAGCATCCTGGTGAATCCTCTCTGCAACCTCTCCAGTGGAATCATGTATTGTTATAGTTTAATGACCAGAACTGCAAACAATACTCCAGTTGTTGCCGAACCTAAGTTTTATAGGAGTACAATACCAGCCCCTCCCCCCTGTTCTTGTAGTGTATGTATAAGTATCCTGATGCCTTCTTTAACATCTTCAAGTGCTGCCACCTTCAAGGATCTTTGGACATGCATTGACGTTGTCTGTTTCTCTGCGCTATCTAGATTTTACCATTCATTGTCCATGTCCTACACTTTTTTGTCCTCTTATCAAGATAACTTTCTTCTGGCATTGGGCTGCCCATTTTACTGACTGTACGGAAGGCTACCCTCCTCATTATCCACAGTACAGGTGCACAACCTTTTATCCGACGATCCAAATAACGAAAACCTCCGAATAGCGACATTTTTTCAGTCCTTGAAGAAAGGTCCTTGAAATCGTTCACGAGGGCGGCCCGCAGAGGTGACAGCGGAACCTCCGGTCGGTCCTCGAAGAAAGGGGAACTAAATCCCCATTCATAAAAGAGAAGATGAGGGTATATTGCGCGGGAGGGTTAATAATTGACAATATGCTGCTACCTGCCAGCTGCGTTAAAAAGTTCCCATGGTAGACACGATACACAGTGTATCGTGAGTCTTGCGTGGTAACTTTTTAACTCAGCGTGCAGGCAGCAGTAGATTGTCGCTCCCTTCAGTTTCACCCCACCTACACCCCTCTGCTTCCCGGCCATGTGTGTGACCCCTTCCCTCCCCTCTCCAGCTCCCCGCTCATTGCACCGGCGCGGGGGCTTTGTACTGTCTTCACGTTGCGATGCTAGCAGCATAGTGCAGTCACCGGAGACGTCAGGACCAACGGAACACCGACCCCCAGGCCCACTGCAAGCACGGAGATCCCAGATCAGCAACTCCAGCCCAGCCCCGTTCCAACTCCAGAAGAACACGCTCCCCGTATGGGCAGAAGCTGATGGTGTGCAAGAATAACGTCTTGTTCTTGGGTCGCGCAGCTCGGGCTGTGGGCGAACTGCCACTTGTCGCCGTAGCGGCCCATCGGGGAGCGAATTCCTCTGGAGTTGGAGGGGGAGGGGAGTAGTGTGCTGTTTGATCGCCCCCTGCTATCCCAGGGACAGGGAGACACAGCGGCTTTTTAGACTGGTGGGCAATCTCTTCCAAAGTTCTGCCCACACAGTCAGTACACCTCTCCTACACTGCATTTCATACAAACATTTATTCTGCAAAAAAAAAACCACATTGAAGACTCAAGCTCGCGACCGAGTAACTGCCGGGATCGAGGCGCAAACTCGCGACCTTGCGGATATGAGCCGAGCACTCTACCACTGAGCCAGCCATTAAAATCTACGCAAAAAAATTTCCATTCCGAAGACCGACAAATTCTGAATTACGAAAAGTGTCTGGTCCCAAGGCTTTCGGATAAAAGGTTGTGCACCTGTACCACCAATTTTGGTGTTATCTGTCAACTTATTAATCATGCCTCCAATATTCATATCCAAATTGTTAGTGCATATTACAAACAGCAGGGGTCCCAGCACCGATCCTTGTGGTGCACCACTAATGACAGGCCAATCACAAAAAATAACCCTTCAACATCACCCTCTCTCTCCTATCATTAGGTCAATTTTGGTTACAATTTGCACATGTCTTGAATTCTATGGATTGTAAATTCTTGAACCTGTCTCCCATGTATGTGGCCCAAAGGGACATCTTTAAAGGATCGGGCTTCTGGTCAGTACAAATGTAGGCTTAAAAATATATTTGGCTGAAGGAGGAGCTGGGAAGAACAGGTTACTAGCAGATATTACTGCCTCTCTCCGATTGTTGCTGCTACTATCTTTGTGTCATTGCTCACTGCCTGCCACCTTGCCCTTTCTAGTATTCTGCACTCATTTAATGCATCCCTCCCATCCCCACCACCAATAACTGTAGTTTTCCTCAGCCCACTTCACTGTCTCTTAATCCTACCACCTTCTCTGTATTCCTTAGCCTTGTGACTTTAGCGATCCAGAGTGCACCAGGCCCTTTGGCCCACAGAGTCCGTGCCGAATACTGTTCGCTGCGTACACTAGCACGTGATACTAGGGACAATTAAATATTATACATACTAGGAACAATTAAACTTTTTTTTTAAAGGCAATTAACCTACAAACCTGTCTTTGGAATGTGGGATGAAATTGGAGCACTTGGAGAAAAACCACACGGTCACAGGGAGAATGTACAAGCTCCGTACAGACAGCACCTGTAGTCGGGTGCTGGGTCTCTGGTGCTGTAAAATGCCCCTGTCCCACTTAGGAAACCTAAATGGAAACCTCTGGAGACTTTGCGCCCCACCCAAGGTTTCCGTGCGGTTCTCGGAGGTTGCAGGTGGTTGCTGGAGGTTGCAGGTAGTGGAAGCAGGTAGGGAGACTGACAAAAACCTCTGGGAACCTCCGGGAACCACATGGAAACCTTGGGTGGGGCGCAAAGTCCCCAGAGGTTTCCGTTCAGGTTTCCTAAGTGGGACAGGGGCATAAAGGCAGCAATTCTACCGCTGCGCCACCGTGCCACCCATCACTACTCTCATTCAACTTTAAGCACATTAGCACGAGAAAGATTTACTTAAATTTAGAAGAATTGGCGGATTCTGTGAAATTTACACATTTCTTACAGAGCTTGGCAGGCTGGTGCAGGAGTTTCCCCTGGCGGTGTAGTGTTAAACTAGGCGTCACTGGTAGAATAATGATCAGGCCATTTAGGTCTGAGATAAGGAGAAATGTCTTCACGTGGAGAATTTTTGAAATTTCCTCCCTGGGGTGGCTATGGAGGCCCAGTCATTGCAAATTTAAAATTAAAGATTGATGGGTTTTTGGATAGTAAAGGGATCAATGCATATGGGGATTGTACAGGAAAAGGTGTTTGAAGTAGGGATGTGGTGCAGCAGTAGAGTTGCTGCCTTACAGCGCCAGAGACCCGGGTTCAATCCTGACTATAGGTGCTGTCTGTACGCAGTTTGTATGTTCTCCCCCTGACCTGCGTGGGTTTTCTTTGAGTGCTCTGGTACAAAGACGTTCTACAAAGACGTACAGTTTTGTAGGTTAAACAGCTTCAGTAAAAATTGTAACATTGTAAAAATAGTGTGTATGTAGGATAGTATTAGCGTGCAGGGGTTCACTGGCCAGCGTGGACTCAGTGGGCCATAGGGCCTGTTTCTATGCTGTATCTCTAAACTAAGTTAAACTACACCAACCATGATTTGCTGAATGGTGAGGAGATTCAAAGGGCTAGATGGTCTACACCTACTTCTGTTCTTATGCACTTACTGTGGTAGTCCATGGTTGAAATCATCTCCAGCAGAATGCTACCTGAGGATGTTAATGAAATGTTCATAATGGCTAGTGCAATAAGACATAAGGCCAAATACTACGCTAGGAAAGTATAATTAGCAAATCAAATTTGCAGCCCATTTTCTGCTCATCAGGCCCGTTGTTTTCATAAGAGGTTGGTTTATAATTATTGACTACTTTGTTGTCTTAAGTTACTACAGTGACTGTACAGCAAAGTACATTATTGTCTGTGAAAAGCTTTGAATGAACCTGATGCAGTGCCTCAAGCTGCAACCTTCACCCTTTCCCTCCATGGATGCTGCCTAATCCACTGAGTTAGACACAAAAAGCTGGAGTATCTCAATGGGATAGGCAGCATATGTGCAGAGAAAAAATGGGTGACGTTTCGGGTCAAGATCCTTCTTTAGATTCACTGAGTTCCTTTTTTTGAACTGAATGACCCACGAGGTGTGAACAGTTGTATCAATACTAATTTGTCTTTTAAAAAAAATCCATTTTACTTTTGTTTCCATTTTCTTTAAGTTGGGAGATATGAAAGTGTGGTATATTTCGGTTGTGTTAGCAACATAACAACAACTATCGGACTTGTGGTGCTGCTGAATATCCAGGTGCATATGTCTTGGCTGTCAAGGACAAACAGTGAACCAGACGTGGGAGTTAGATTTTCAGGTTTGCCGTTGGAAAATTCTAATATTTTACCCGAGTTTTCACAAAGCTAAAAAAAAACTTGCTACAAGTTAAGATATTTAAACTGCACTCATACTTTCATGAATAATTATGAATAACGGTAAAGGCTTTATGCTCTGCCTGGTTATCGACTGTGCTCAAGGAGATAATTTGTCAATGACGATTTTATATTAATAATTAACGGCTCTGGTCAATTTAAAAAACGTAAACTTCAGGCGTAGGCCATTTGAAGGTGAGTGGAAAGATAACAACTATCAGAATTAAGCTCTGGAAAGCAAAAAAAAACCTTCATTACATTTTGAATATAAAGTGGCCTGGAAAGCGAGTCTCGATCAAGCTTTTCTAAGGTCGAGTGCAGTCCTATGCTTACTGCGCCCCCATTTATAATTATCCCGGTGCATCAAATGGCTGGTACATTTTGCAGAGCGACAAAGCCCAACTAGTAATGCTGTCAGCAGCAAAGCTCTTAACTTATTTATGCTCCAACACTGCGGAGAAGCACAAGTCCCATCTGGCTTACAGAGTATCGGGATGTTCTGCTTATTTTTTTTTTTAATGCATTCGATTTTGCTCCATTGCCTGTGGAGAGGCAGCCTCACCAACCCTCACCTTTCACACTGCTAAACTATTTTACTCGTATGGTCATTTCTGGAGGGATTTGGTAATGAATAATATTTAGTGGTTAGTAAGAAAATGAAAAGCAGTGTTCCATAACCATTTATTCAGCAAATATGTTCAGGTTTCCCTGGCTCATTGGCAGGCAGCAATGGATGCTTAATTCAGTGTGACAGTATAAGGAGCATGCCAGGGAAATGTGTCGTTTGCATTTGTTGTAAATTTGCAAAAAAGAGAATTCTGAGTCTCTGCCGATTCCCTTGTGGGCTTGAGTCTAGCAGAAAACAATCAGAATTTCACACCTCATTTGAATCTCTCATTGACTCTGGACTGGAAACTATTAGAATTGAGAACTTACAGCTGGAAAAGCTTATTTTAAGGGACTATGAATGTGTCAAATCAAGTAGAAAGCTTAAGTCTCATTGCTAAGATCTGAGGTGCCTGTTTCTGACATTGTGTAGGAGCATTACTGTCAGGGCCCTACTGATAGATATGGAGAACAGAATTCATTAAATTCTTAACACTGTCAGGTTAGACGTACTGTGATTTGAAATAGACAGGCACTTGATCCCCTGTCTCTCAGGATGCTAGCTAAGATGGAAATGGTTAAAAATGCTAGTGATCGGAGCAGTAAACAAATTGAACCCAATTTTTGACACATTTCCAATCTGTTTGGCACCCTTAAAACCAACTCATATTTTCTTCCCCTTATCCTCCCCCTCACTTCATTTTATTCTTTTAATTATATTTTTGCATTCCCTTGGCTGCACTAATCTCATTCCCTAATCTCTTAAGCTCCTTTTCTGGCTTCCTACTTTCAATTTTGGCAGAGGAATTAATATGCAACCGTTATGCAGGCAAAAGGCTGGCAAAAGGGATCTCTTCAGAAGCAAAAACTTGCTTACAGATTCAGATTAGTTTATTATCCTAGACACCAGGGCGCAATGAAATTCCTTGTTCACATGAAGCTCACCGAGTAATCGGTATAAACACAGTAATGATAAACGCAACTATAAAACACCGCGAGTGCAATACAGCGGCCTGGTGCAAGATTGTAGGGGAATCCAAAGCAGTGCAAAAACAAAATTAAAAGGCAATAATGAAATACCCGAATGAGGTAGAGTTGGGAGTGGTGATTGCATCTTAAACGTCATTATTGTATCCGTTTCCACCACCACCCCTGGCAGCGCATTCTAGGTAATCACAAACGTCTGTGTAAATAAAGATTGTCCCACATATGTCCTTTAAACTTTGCTCCTCTTACCATAAAGCTATGCCCTCAATCATTTAACATGTTGAACCTGGCCTCTCACTGAGCATGTCAAAATCTTCAAGTTATTGCATGAATAAAGCATCAGCAGTTGTGCTTTGTTTGGATAACCATAGAAGATAGAACAGGACAGCACAAGAACGGGACCTTCATCCCACAATGTATGTGCCAAACATGATGCCAAGATAAATCAATCTCATATGTCTGCATATGATTCATATCCATTCCCTGCATATCCATGTTCCTATGCAAAAGCCTCTTAAACGCCACATAATATCTGCCTCCACCACCACGCCAGCAGTGTAAGGTTCTGATAAAATGTTATAATCATTGAGCTTTCTTTCCTGTCTTCTAACTGTAAGCTACTGTTACATTTGCATCTAGTGTTGGACAAAATACATTGGCACTTTTGTATGTCAGATCTAATGCAAGATACTGTATGTTTACCAAGTGATACTGGGTCCAATTAATATATAAGTCACGCACTAATCTATCTCACAGTAAGATTTTACCAAAGCCAACCCTTTGATAAATCATTTACAGCACAACGTATTTGCTGATTGTTTCTCCTGTTCTTGGATTCTTTGTGCCAAGCTTAGAATTCTCTGCCATTTTAAATGGCTGTAGATTGGAACCATCCTCCAAATTCTGTGCAGTTCAGTGAATGAAGCATCTTTGAATTCCTGAGTTCAATAAACATATGGTCAGACACAGAGCCGGTGTTTGCAACAATGCTAAAGGGTCTCGACCCGAAACGTCACCGATTCCTTTTCTCCAGACTGCATGGATGAACTACAACAATTGTCCATCCCAGTTTGGCAAAAAAATAAATCAGGGAAGGTAGTGCATCTGTGGATAACAAGGGAAATCAGGGATAGTATCAAAACAAAAGATGAAGCGTACAAATTAGCCAGAAAAAGCAGCCTACCAGAGGACTGGGAGAAATTCAGAGACCAGCAGAGGAGGACAAAGGGCTTAATTAGGAAAGGGAAAATAGATTATGAAAGAAAACTGGCAGGGAACATAAAAACTGACTGCAAAAGCTTTTATAGATATGTGAAGAGAAAAAGATTAGTTAAAACAAATGTAGGTCCCTTGCAGTCAGAAACGGGTGAATTGATCATGGGGAACAAGGACATGGCAGACCAATTGAATAACTACTTTGGTTCTGTCTTCACTAAGGAAGACATAAATAATCTGCCGGAAATAGCAGGGGACCGGGGGTCAAATGAGATGGAGGAACTGAGTGAAATCCAGGTTAGCCAGGAAGTGGTGTTAGGTAAATTGAATGGATTAAAGGCCGATATATCCCCAGGGCCAGATAGGCTGCATCCCAGAATACTTAAGGAAGTAGCCCCAGAAATAGTGGATGCATTAGTGATAATTTTTCAAAACTCTTTAGATTCTGGAGTAGTTCCTGAAGATTGGAGGGTAGCTAATGTAACCCCACTTTTTAAAAAGGGAGGGAGAGAGAAAACGGGGAATTACAGACCAGTTAGTCTAATGTCGGTATTGGGGAAACTGCTAGAATCAGTTATTAAAGATGGGATAGCAGCACATTTGGAAAGTGGTGAAATCATTGGACAAAGTCAGCATGGATTTATGAAGGGTAAATCATGTCTGACGAATCTTATAGAATTTTCCGAGGATGTAACTAGTAGAGTGGATAAGGGAGAACCCATGGATGTGTTATATCTGGACTTTCAGAAGGCTTTCGACAAGGTCCCACATAACAGATTAGTATACAAACTTAAAGCACACGGTATTGGGGGTTCAGTATTGATGTGGATAGAGAACTGGCTGGCAGACAGGAAGCAAAGAGTAGGAGTAAAACGGGTCCTTTTCACACAATGGCAGGCAGTGACTAGTGGGGTACCGCAAGGCTCAGTTCTGGGACCCCAGCTACTTACGATATATATTAATGATTTTGGATGAGGGAATTGAATGCAACATCTCCAAGTTTGCGGATGACACGAGCTGACAGTGTTAGCTGTGGGAGGATGCCTGGGCTGTTAGGTTTTTAGCTGGGGAGGCAGATGCTAGGAGCTGCAAGGTGGTAGAGTTGGATAGGCTGCAAGGTGAGCTGGGCAAATGCATGGCAGATGCAGTATAATGTGGATAAATGTGAGCTCCATTTTGGTGGCTGCAAGGTAGATTATTATCTGAATGGTGGCCAATTAGGAAAGGGGGGATAGGAGACTTGGGGTCATGGAGTGGGCATTAAAATGCATGCAGGGCAGCAGGCATGAAGAAGGCGAAGTATAAGTGGATTTGAGTATAGGGCATGTTGAGGTTATCTTTTAGGAGTTTGGTGGTCTCCTAAAAAACAGGAAAGTAGAGAAGGTTTATCTGTCAGGACTTTTCATATGAAGGAAAACTGGCTGGTAGGAGGACTTGGTTTGACTCGCTATAGAATCTAGAAGATTGACTTGGGATCTTATAGGAACTTACAAATTGAGAAGGGGTTGTCATGGTACACCAGTCATTGAAAGTAGGCATGCAGGTGCAGCAGATGCAGTGAAGAAGGCAGGAAAGGGAATGGTATGTAGCCATTCATAGCAAAAGGATTTGTATGGTATAGGAGCAGGTTAGTTCTACTGCAGTTGTACAGGGTCTTGGTGAGACCACACCTGGAGTATTGCGTACAGTTTTGGGTCTCCTAATCTGAGGAAAGACATTTTTGCCATAGAGGGAGTACAGAGAAGGTTCACCAGAGTGATTCCTGGGATGTCAGGACTTTCATATGAAGAAAGACTGGATAGACTCGGTTTGTACTCGCTAGAATTTAGAAGATTGAGGGAGGATCTTATAGAAACTTACAAAATTCTTAAGGGGTTGGACAGGCTAGATGCAGGAATCCGATGTTGGGGAAGTCCAGAAGAAGGGGTCACAGTTTAAGGATAAGGGGGAAATCTTTTAGGACCGAGATGAGGAAAACTTTTCTCACACAGAGAGTGGTGAATCTCTGGAATTCTCTCCCACAGAAGGTAGTTGAGGCCAGTTCATTGGCTATATTTAAGAGGGAGTTAGATGTGGCCCTTGTGGCTAAAGGGATCAGGGGGTATGGAGAGAAGGCAGGTACAGGAAACTGAGTTGGATGATCAGCCATGATCATATTGAATGGCGGTGCAGGCTCAAAGGGCCGTATGGCCTACTCCTGCACCTATTTTCTATGTTTCTATGTTTCCAGAGATGCGCCTGACCCGCTGAGCTAATGCAGCATTTTGTGCCTATAATCTGTTACAACAATAGTCTTCATGCACTCTGTTCTGGCAGACCTCTGTGCCAAAGGAGTTTTCAGTTCCCAGATCGTATCAGAGCTGAAGAATGTGTCCATTCTTTCCACATATGCAGTGAAACAATCTTATGTTAATTATACACTAGGGGGCGCTGTCCTATGCATGGCTGCCCAGCCAGCAGCTGTCTGTCTCTTCATCTTTTCATTTTTATTGTAAGTTAGTTAAAGTGTTCTGTTGGAGGTCTTTACTTTTTTTATGTGGGGGGGGGGGAGGGGGAAACTACCTTTCAGAGTCCTTACCTGGTCGGAGATGCGGCTTTTCTCCGGGCTGCAGCTTCGACCCGTCTTCGCGGCCTACCAGCGGGCCTGGAGCGGCGTTTCTTGTCGGGGACCGCCCAGACCCACGGCTTTTAGCGGCGGCATAGCGCTGGAGCGCTATTGTGGAGCGGGCGATGCCTTGCCTGGGTCGCCGCGCTGGAGCTCCGGTGAGCTGAGACTGCCGGGAACAACATCGCGGAACTGCGGGTCTGAGGAGCGACCAGCTGCGGGCGGCGCCCCTGAACTTTACACCGGGAGCCTGGGATCTCGCGACGAGATCGCCAGTTGTGGAGCTGCAACCTGCGCAGCCTTGTTGGCTTCGGAAGCCGTGGCCTCCAGTGCGGAAGCGGCCGTTCCAGGGTTCCCAGGCCGCTGGGAGGACTCTCCCGACGCCGGAGCAACATCACACATGTGAGAATGGCCAGGAACATCAGGCCTCCGTAGAGGCAACTGTGGAGGCCTCAATAGGCCCGACTATGGGTGAACTGGGGTTGGGGACTGGACTTTGTGCCTTCCCTCATGGTGGGAGCCATTGTGGGGGGATGTTCTATGTGTTTAAGACTCTCATTGGTGTTATGTCTGTATTCTTTTTTTATGTGCTGCAAAATGGCAAAAAGCATTTCACTTCACGTGTGTACACCTAGGTGTATGTGAATGTGACTAATAAAATACCTTTGATACTTTGATACACTCCTGGGCTGCCTGCATTTGAGCTATCATTTTGTCCTGGTTCCCATCTAAAGTGATGCTGCTGCATTCAGTGTGTATCTGTATTCTGTCCAGTTCCCCGGCAAAGTTTTCTTTGATTATTGCAGTCTTTTTGACACCAACATCGTTCCAGAATACTGCAGCCATTTTTAATTGCCACTCTTTGAGCATTAGAAACAGATTCACTGACACACATTAATGACCCAGCCATTTTCACCTCTCCAACTGTAGAATTGGTAGTGCAAGATAACATCACTTCCAGTGTTGTGAGGTCCAAGTAATTTATCCAAATCAGGCTAATATATTTTTCTCTGATTCCAAAGTTCAAGAGTATTTTTACAATTTGTGGTTGTTTGGGAGGTAGCGTGTGTCTATGACAAGGATGAAGAGGTTTTGGAGAAGGTGCAAAGAGATTTACCAAAATACTACCTGGATTAGGGATTATCAGCTGCAAGGAGAGGTTGGAGCAACTTGGTTTGTTTTCTCCAGAACGCTGGAGACTGAGAGGGGACCTGATAGAAGTATATAAAATTATGAGAGGCATAGATAGGGTAGACTGTCAGAACGATACGATACGATAAGGCTTTATTCATCCCTGGAGGGAAATTGTTCTGCCAACAGTCACAACACACACGGAGGTCACAGTGGCACAGTGGTGGAGTTGCTGCCTTACAGCGAATTAATGATATTCATTCTAAGTGGGTTGTTTGAAACCATTTAACTTTTATGTGTATTTTCATTGCTAGGGGATATGAAAGTGTGATTTATTTTATTTGTGCTGGTAACATGGCAAATATTATTGGATTTGTGATCCTGGTGAATTTCCAGGGCCCATATGTCTTGGCTGTCAAGGACAAGCGGTGAACCCAGACATGGGCGTTAGGTTTTTGGGTCGAGAGGAGATTAGTTTAACATGGCATCATGTTTGACACAGTCATTGTGGGTCAAAAAGCCTCTTTCTGTGTTATACTATTCTATAGAAACAAAGAACTACAGATGCTGGTTTATACCAAAGATAGACACCGAGTGCTGGAGTAACCCAACAGGTCAGGCAGCATCTCCAGAGAATAAGGATGGGTGGTATTTTGGGTTGGGATCTTTCTCCTCCCAAGTAGTTTTACCAGTTCCACAGTTCTCCACATTGTTTTTCTTGAGAGAACTCCTTCCCAAGTCACCAATGGACCTACCAGACAACGTCCTGCTTGAGGTCATTTGTGGCAGGCCCTGATTGATCCTGAACGTTTCTTGCCTCCAGCTCTTCACCTTAACCACCCCTCTCCCCCCGCCTGCTACTTTCCGTCTGAAGAAGGGTCCTGACCTGAAACAACAGTCCTTTTTCTCCAGCGATGCTGCCTGACCCGCCGTGTTACTCCAGCACTTTGTGTCTGCCCTTTGTACTGTTTTATGTTCTGTTGACAATATCTCACTTGTGATGTGAAAATTCAGGGATACATTACGAATGAAGCTAAAAACAAGAAGCAGTAAAAGCCCACACGTGACAGGAGTACTCAGACAGGTCATCCTTCAGTATTTTGTCATTATTTGATTTGTTAGTTGTCTTTGCAGTGCACAGAAACACTCATTTATACCAGACATTTTATTATCATTGTGTTCTTGCTGATTTCAGCATCATTGCGTGTGAAATGAAAAATGAAATAAATTGCTCTCTGGTGCTTAATTCAATACAATTGGATTCATAATCCATCCCTGAATTTACCCTCAGCCTGAGGGTTCGCAAAACATATAGTTTTAGAATCCTGGATAAGCACAAGCATTTGTCAAGCATGGCTAGCCGATGGGGTGTTTTTTGGTAGAGGTGGATTTATTGTCTCGACTGAAATGGCCTTTGAACCTGGGAGGCCCATCTCGTTAGACAAGCATTTGGGCCAAGTTCTCCTTCAGATCTGTGTCAGGTGTGTTTGACGACCCTCCTGTGAAGTACCTTCGGCTATTTTTCCACTTCAAGGCAGCACATAAATTAAAGTTGTTGTTGCCGTAGGCTCTAATCTTAGTTGTTATTTGTTCCCGGTTGAGGCGAGGGAGGGTGTCATTGCATTTGGGGCTCAGAGCATTTAGTTCTCGATCTCAGATCACAGGGGATTTGGTTTTTAATGCTGATTAGAAATGCTTAAGTCAGCAGAATTGATTTTTTTTTAAAGACTAATTTGCAATGACAAATGATTGGATAAGTCGAAACAAGGAACTGAAGATACTGGTTTATACCAAAGATAGACACAACATGCTGGAGTAACTCAGCAGGTCAGGCAGCGTCTCTGGTGAAAAAGGATAGCTGACTTTTCTGGTTAGGACCCTTCCTCAGACTGAAGGTAGGGAGTGGGGTGCTTCAGAAAGCAACCATCATTCAAGGAGCTTTTTCACCATGGTCATTCTCACTTCTTCTGACCCCCTTAGGCTTGAAAGCACATACCACCAGACTCAGGAATACATTCTTTCCCTCTGCTGTCACCTGTAAACTTTGATATAGTCCCGTTCTTCCAACCTACTTTATTGTGGACATTGGAATGTTTTTATTTTTTATTTTTATATATATTTTTATTGGAAGCAATTGTACAAAAAAAAATAACTTGACAATTCTACAACTCTATCACAGCTTCAATTTTAAGATTTTACAAACAGAATTTTCAATTGAAAGGAGAAGAAAGAGAAGAGAAAAGAAAGAGAAAAATGAAAAGGAGAAAGAGGAGGAGATATGTCCACCAACCCACCCATGCGCGCACTCACCCAGCCCTACAATCAGTTTTGAGTTTGTGTTCAACCATTGTATTGCTCAAGAAATTCAATAAAAGGAGACCATATTTTAAAAAATTGTTCTGGTTTGTCAGTCAAGATAAACCTAATTTGTTCTCGATGTAGTGTATCTGTCATTTCCGTAATCCACTTCTTCATTGAGGCGACTGTTGTCATTTTCCAAAATTTAAGTATATGTTTTTTTGCTGATATTAGACCGTAATCAAGAAAGCGTCTTCGAGAGGCCGTAAGGTTGCTACATGCCTCTGATATTCTCAGTATTATCAATTTTGGGTCTGGCTATAGTGGAGTTTTCAGTGTTTTAGAGGTGACGCTAAATACTTCCGTCCAAAAACTTTCTATTTTTTTTACACAGTACAAAACTGTGGGTTAAAGTGGCTTCTTGAGATTGACAAGAATCACAAAAAGGGGAAACAGTGGGGAAAATCGTGCTCAATTTGGTCTTTGAGTAATATAGCCTGTGCAGCACTTTAAACTGTATCAGGCAGTGTCTGGCATTTAGAGAGCAATAATGTATGTATTGTCGGCTTTTGTCTCATAAATCCTTGGAGATGTGTTGACCCATCTCATCTTCCCATGAATGCCCATAAATTTCAGATGATGGAGTGTCGATATTCTGGAGGGCATTATAAATGTGGGATATCAACTTCTCTGTATCTGTATGTCTATTCAAGCTTTCATTGAGTTTGTCTGGACCTAACAAAAAAAGTGAAAAATTATGCCAAATCTAAAAATGTTATTGGTGTTCCGATCGTATTTCTCCTGCAATTCTTGAGTGTCCCCTTCTGATAAAGGTCTCCCACTGTCTTGATTCTCTGGTTCTTCCAGTGAACAAAACCATCATCTAGAGTAGAGGGTTTAAAAGAGGAATTATTTGCAATGGGAAGGAGGAGAGACATGTCTCTCAATTTGAGACTGGACTTCAGCTGTTTCCAAATGCGAATAGTAGTATGTATTATCGGATTATGCTCCTGCGTTGACTTGTTCAGGGATATTGGAGACAGGACAATCGAGCCTATGCAGAAAGGCAAGCAATCTTCTCTTTCCATTTATAACCTGTTGGCCTGATGGCATGAATCATCCAGCCAGAAAATTATAGTTTTAATATTGGTTGCCCAATAGTAAAAGAGGAAGTTTGGTAAGGCTAGTCCTCCATTCTCTTTAGATTTACACCGATGTCTTTTGTGTATTTGGTGGTTTATATAATCCCAGATGAAATTAGTGGCAATAGAATCAATTAAAAAAAAAAACAATTTTGGGAAGATATATCGGTATTGACTGGAATAGGTATAAAAGTTGCGGGAGAAAAATAATTTTTGCGGCATTTAGTCTATCGAGAAGAGAAATAGACAGTGTTTTCTAAAATTGAATATACATATGGGGTTTAGTGATTAATGGAGGGAAATTTGTCCGAAACAGAAGGGAATATTTTCTGGTAATGTAAACTCCGAGATATCTGAATTTTTCGGTAACCATTCTAAAGGGAAACTGTTGGAGCTGGGTGCCGTCTTGTTCTTTCATTGGCATAATTTCACTTTTGCCCCAATTGATTCTGTAGCCATAAAAGGAACTGAATTGTTCTATAGTGGTTAATAAATTTGGAATACTGATTTGGTGGTTGGTAACGTATAGAAGTACATCGTCTGCATATAGGGAAATGTTGTTAATAGTATGTTTAGTATTGTATCCATATATGCCTGGGTGGGCCCTAATACTCTCGGCAAGAGGTTCTATGGCTAATGCAAATAGCATCGGGGAGAGAGCGCATCCTTGTCTATTGCCCCAGAATAAGTGAAATTTAGTTGAGAGAAATTTAGTTCCCGTTCTTCCAAGCTACTTTATTGCGGACATTGGTATTTTTCTCTAGGATTGTTTCGATACAATACTGAAAAACTATAATCTGTAATCTGGTATTTTTTGCTTCACTCCAGCTGTTACAATATACCAGCCTCCATCACTCGCTCAGGGAGTGTGTTGCAGATGCTATCTGCCTTATGGATTAAAGATATTCTTCTTCAGATCCCTACAGCCATTCTATATATATAATATATGATATTGTTTATAGAGAATATGGTTACATGTTCTATTGTGCTGCTGCAAGTAAGAAATTAATTGTACTATCTGGGACATATCCCAATAAAACACTCTTGACTCTTGACTCTTAAACCTATCTTCAAACAAGGTGTTGTTTAAGACGTTGGTGAGACTATGTTTGAAATATTTTGTGCAATTCTGGCTACTCACGTATTTATGGCAATACTCATGTACAGTATTGATGACGAGATAGCTTGCAAGCAAATGTTTAGATTAGTTTGGAGATACGACGCGGTCACTGGCTTTTTGGTCCAGAGAGTCCATGCCGACCTGCGATCCCAACAGACTAGCACTAACCTATACACTAGTACAATTAATGATCTTTACCAAAGCCAATTAACCTACAAAACATGTACGTCTTTGGCGTGTGGGAAGAAACCGGAGCAACCGGAAGAAACACACACAGTCATGGGGTGAACATGCAAGCTCCATACAGACAGCACCCAAGGTCAGGATGAAACCCGGGTCTCTGACGCTGTAAGGCAGCAACTCTACCGCTGCGCCACCGTGCCGTCCCAATACACTTTTTCACTGTATCTCGGTGCACCTGACAATAATAAATAAGTACCAAACCAACTCATCTGAAGTGAACTGATTCCCATCCATTTTGTGAACAGGATTTTTGCGTGGATTTCTGGCATTCAGCTTCTGATGCTGTAGGGTCTTTTTAATTTTCATTTAGCCTCAGAATGCAATTTTCACATTCAGTGGTTAATAAATTTGGAATACTGATTTGGTGGTTGGTAACGTATAGAAGTACATCGTCTGCATATAGGGAAATGTTGTTAATAGTATGTTTAGTATTGTATCCATATATGCCTGTGTGGGCCCTAATACTCTCGGCAAGAGGTTCTATGGCTAATGCAAATAGCATCGGGGAGAGAGCGCATCCTTGTCTATTGCCCCAGAATAAGTGAAATTTAGGTGAGAGAAATTTAGGTCCCGTTCTTCCAACCTACTTTATTGTGGACATTGGTATTTTTCTCTAGGATTGTTTCGATACAATACTGAAAAACTATAATCTGTAATCTGGTATTTTTGCTTCACTCCAGCTGTTACAATATACCAGCCTCCATCACTCGCTCAGGGAGTGTGTTGCAGATGCTATCTGCCTTATGGATTAAAGATATTCTTCTTCAGATCCCTACAGCCATTCTATATATATAATATATGACATTGTTTACAGAGCAATATGTTTACATATTCTATTGTGCTGCTGCAAGTAAGAACTTAATTGTTCTATCTGGGACATATCACAATAAAACACTCTTGACTCTTGACTCTTAAACCTATCTTCTAACAAGGTGTTGTTTAAGACGTTGGCGAGACTACGTTTGAAATATTTTGTGCAATTCTGGCTACTCACGTATTTATGGCAATACTCATGTACAGTATTGATGACGAGATAGCTTGCAAGCAAATGTTTAGATTAGTTTGGAGATACGACGCGGTCACTGGCTTTTTGGTCCAGAGAGTCCATGCCGACCTGCGATCCCAACAGACTAGCACTAACCTATACACTAGTACAATTAATGATCTTTACCAAAGCCAATTAACCTACAAAACATGTACGTCTTTGGCGTGTGGGAAGAAACCGGAGCAACCGGAAGAAACACACACAGTCATGGGGTGAACATGCAAGCTCCATACAGACAGCACCCAAGGTCAGGATGAAACCCGGGTCTCTGACGCTGTAAGGCAGCAACTCTACCGCTGCGCCACCGTGCCGTCCCAATACACTTTTTCACTGTATCTCGGTGCACCTGACAATAATAAATAAGTACCAAACCAACTCATCTGAAGTGAACTGATTCCCATCCATTTTGTGAACAGGATTTTTGCGTGGATTTCTGGCATTCAGCTTCTGATGCTGTAGGGTCTTTTTAATTTTCATTTAGCCTCAGAATGCAATTTTCACATTCAGTGGTTAATAAATTTGGAATACTGATTTGGTGGTTGGTAACGTATAGAAGTACATCGTCTGCATATAGGGAAATGTTGTTAATAGTATGTTTAGTATTGTATCCATATATGCCTGGGTGGGCCCTAATACTCTCGGCAAGAGGTTCTATGGCTAATGCAAATAGCATCGGGGAGAGAGCGCATCCTTGTCTATTGCCCCAGAATAAGTGAAATTTAGGTGAGAGAAATTTAGGTCCCGTTCTTCCAACCTACTTTATTGTGGACATTGGTATTTTTCTCTAGGATTGTTTCGATACAATACTGAAAAACTATAATCTGTAATCTGGTATTTTTGCTTCACTCCAGCTGTTACAATATACCAGCCTCCATCACTCGCTCAGGGAGTGTGTTGCAGATGCTATCTGCCTTATGGATTAAAGATATTCTTCTTCAGATCCCTACAGCCATTCTATATATATAATATATGATATTGTTTATAGAGAATATGGTTACATGTTCTATTGTGCTGCTGCAAGTAAGAAATTAATTGTACTATCTGGGACATATCCCAATAAAACACTCTTGACTCTTGACTCTTAAACCTATCTTCAAACAAGGTGTTGTTTAAGACGTTGGTGAGACTATGTTTGAAATATTTTGTGCAATTCTGGCTACTCACGTATGTATGGCATTACTCATGTACAGTATTGATGACGAGATAGCTTGCAAACAAATGTTTAGATTAGTTTGGAGATACGACGCGGTCACTGGCTTTTTGGTCCAGAGAGTCCACACTGACCTGCGATCCCAACAGACTAGCACTAACCTATACACTAGTACAATTAATGATCTTTACCAAAGCCAATTAACCTACAAAACATGTACGTCTTTGGCGTGTGGGAAGAAACCGGAGCAACCGGAAGAAACACACACAGTCATGGGGTGAACATGCAAGCTCCATACAGACAGCACCCAAGGTCAGGATGAAACCCGGGTCTCAGACGCTGTAAGGCAGCAACTCTACCGCTGCACCACCGTGCCGTCCCAATACACTTTTTCACTGTATCTCAGTGCACCTGACAATAATAAATAAGTACCAAACCAACTCATCTGAAGTGAACTGATTCCCATCCATTTTGTGAACAGGATTTTTGCGTGGATTTCTGGCATTCAGCTTCTGATGCTGTAGGGTCTTTTTAATTTTCATTTAGCCTCAGAATGCAATTTTCACATTCACAGATTGAATTCTGCTTTAATCTGGGCACTGATCCGTTCTAATCATTTCTTTCCTCTGCACTGCACCTGCTGCTACCCTTTGACGCTGCTCACAGGCAGTCGAGAGCCCAGTTCCACAGATGAATGACTGTGTTAACTGTGTCACAGCCACTGCTCAACATATGGCTGATTGCGTGTTAGTAACAGTGGTGATTTTCACCTGGAGAATTACTGTCCAGTAAGCAAGCCGTGATTTACAAGGTGAACTTGGCCATACTTGACAAAAAAACCTTTACTTTAGTTTACTTTAGAGATACAGCATGGAAACAGGCCCTTTGGCCAACCCAATCCGTGCCGACCAGCGATCACCTGTATACTAGTTCTATCTTACTATCTTACACCCTAAGAACAATTTTACTGATGCCATTTAACCTACAAACCTGTACGCCTTTGGAGTGTAGGAGGAAACCGGAGCACCCGGAGAAAACAAACACAGTCACAGGGGGAACGTACGAACTCCGTACAGACGGTACCTGGAGTCAGGATCGAACACAGGTCTCTGGTGCAGCAAGGCAGAAACTCTACCGCTGAGCCATTGTAGTTTCATATGCACAGATCGGATGAGGTACAGGTACAAAGAAAAACTGCTTGCCTCAACGTCGCAAGCACATAGACACAGACACCGCATAAAACATAAATGACAGATACATTGTATACACATACATTTCATGACGTTGGTTTTAAATTTACTTTGCATCAATTTTCATTAAGGATCTCTAGAATATATCTGAGCCAACTTCACACACACTTCATTATTTCAGGTGTCCCTGTTATTGCCTGCTCAAACCGGTACAAACGTGGCAAGGAAGCTTTGGTCTACTCTGCAGGATTCATAGTAACTGAGTATTTTGGGCTCTGTATTCATCTTCCTGACTTCCAATCAGTGGCACCGCCATTGTCTTCAGCTGCTGTTAAAGAAAACTCAGGAACAAAGTCGATGTCACCCACAGATAATCTTCCTTCTATGTGGAAGTCCAAAGCCATTGTTCAGTTATTATCCTTACAGCTAATCGATTGAGAGTCATGTGAGACTGAATCCGATATCAGTGCTGATCATTGAGCCACTTTGAGTTGTGAAAAAAGACACTAGTGCTGTCGTAACTCAGCAAGTTAGGCAATGTCTCTGGAGAACATGGATAGGTGACGTTTCAAGTTGGACCTTTCTTCAGATTTAATGTTTCATGCAGGGACCTTTCTTCAGACCTCAAACGTCACCTTCCATGCTCTCCATGGATGCTGCCTGACCCGCTGAGTTACTCAGCACTTGGTTTAGGTTAGAGATACAGTGTGGAAAGAGGCCCTTCGGCCCACTGAATGCACTGATCACCTACAGACTAGTTCTATCCTGCACGCTAGGTACAATTTACAGAAAGCGACTAGCCTACAAACCTGCACATCTTTGGGATGTGGGAGGAAACCGGAGCATCCGGAAAAAACCCAAGCGGTCACAGGGAGAATGTACAAAATCCATGCAGACAGCACCAGTAGTCTGGATCGAACCTGGGTCTCTGGTGCTATAAGGCAGCAACTCTACCACTGTGCTACTGCGCCAGTTTGCTTCTCTTTGTTTAAACCAGCAGCTGCAGTTTCTTGAGCAGTCCAATCCTGAATCCTAACCATCTTGGATTTCTTCCTCCTATTTAAGAAAAGGAACCTGTTTGTATTCAGAGATTGACTGGAGGGAGATCTGAGGCGCTGCAGCCATTGTCCAGCCAAATTATTTACTGTGCATTGTCTGTTTTTTAAATCATTGGGATACAATCTACTTGGTGTCTTTTGAGCTGCCAGTACGTACCTTTGGTGGCATGGTGACATAGTGGTAGAGCTACTGCCTTACAGCACCTGTGAACCAGATTCGATCCTGACGATGAGTGCTGTTTGTATGGAGTTTGTACGTTCTCCCCGTGACCTGTGTGGGTTTTCTCCGAGATCTTAAGTTTCCTCTCACACTCCAAAGACATACAGGTTTGTAGGTTAATTGACTTGGTATAAATGTAAAAAATTGTCCCTCGTTTGTGTAGGGTAGTGTTAATGTGTGGGCATCGTTGTACGGTGCAAACTCGATGGGCTGAAGGGCCTGTTTCCACATTGTATCTTCAAACTAAACTAAACTAAAACTCCTGCCAACCTTGGCCCGCCCCGATAGGAACCCATGTTCTTCCTAGTTAGCAGGCTGTAGTTTCTAGGGTCTGCTCAAGCTCATAAGCATGGCTGGTATTCCAAAGACATACCAAGAGGGAGTGCTGAACTGTCAGCATTGTTATCGGTCAAGGGGAGGGGAATACTAGTGCAGTGGTCGGTTCTGCCTCTTCAGATCTCCAAAGACCCACGTTTGATCCTCACCTCAGCTGTTGTCTGTGTGGAGCTTGTATGTAAAGTAAGATGGCAAAGTTTAAAGGAGATGTGCAGGACAGGTTTTTTTACACAGAGAGCGGTGGGTGCCTGGAATGCTCTGCCAAGGGTGGTGGTGGAAGCAGATATGATAGTGGTGTTTAACAGACTTTTAGATAGGCACATGGATATGCAGGGAACTGAGGGGTGTGGATCATGTGTAGGCAGAGCAAATTAATTTCATGGAATCGGGTTCGAAATTGTGGGCTGAATAGCCTGTTCCATTGCTGTATTGCCCTATGTTCTATGTCGACAACCTGAACTGTTAAATCTACTACTCCCTCCATGGATGCTGCCAGACTTGCTGAGTATTTCTGGCATAAACTGTTTTTGTTTCAGATTCCCAGCCTCTACAGTTTTTATTTTGATTTATGTTTCAGGTTGTCAACCATTCCTCAGAATTAGGAAAAGTTAGCGATTAAACATTTTAATTTGTAGAGAAGGTGGGGTGGGGTGGAGGTGGGGCGAACTGGACAAAAGAGTGCAGTGTGAGGGTGGGGGCATTAGATGGTACTGGATCAAATAATTAAGGTCCTGTCCCACTTGGCCGTCATTTGCGCGCCATTTACGCGACCTTGTCGTCGCATTGAGACGCACGGGTAGCGTGTGGGCCGTGCGGTACGGTTGCATGGAGAGGTATGGAGTTGCATACGGTATTGCGTGGTGCTCCAGGTTTTTGTAGGGCACAAAATCTTCGCGCAACTCCGGCGTGACGTATCGCGTACGCACGCAGGTGTATTGTGGTCGCATGCGGGCGTCCTGACCTCGTACGGGTAGCGCGTGGTTATGCATGATTACATCACCATGCGTGACCATGCGCCGCCGTGCATCGCCCATACGCAGTCGGCCACAATGAGAAAATAACTACTCCGTAAACATGAATGCTTTCAGAGTAATGCCTTCAGAGTAACACCTTAATAAGTATTTTTGACATATCCTTAGTTAAGGATGTTTCAGAAGTTAACATCCAGGTAAAGATTGCAGATTTTATATTCTAAAAGAACACTAGTAACCAAATTCGTTTTTTTTTTAAATAACCACCAACATTTTTACTAACACCATTTAAAAAAATAATTGCAAACTAATTCTTAAGCTGGGTTCAAACCCTCAAACTGCTATAATGTAATTCAATTTTGTGTTTGTTGGGAGTAATTCAGAAATTTTAAAAGTAAATGAATTTTTCCAGCAAACAATAATTTTATCAATGTTTCACTTAACAAATGATGTCAATACGCTGACTAATTCCACTTGCAGAGCAGATAAAATATTTGAAGGCGCATGATGACGGGTGATGACGTGAGTGACTGTCGCGCGTGCGTCACTACCAACCTGTTGGGTAAATGACGGCCAAGTGGGACAGGCCCTTGAGGGAACAGAAACTAATGAATGTGATCAAGATAAAAGAAACAATTGGAGAGCCAAGTATAACTCCTTCAAGCTGGACATTCTGGAAACAAAGTGATAGTGAATTCATTCATAGCACTCTTTTCTTTACCCTTACATCTTGGAAGTAAGGGCAGATACACTGAGGATGTGAAAGTAATGGGCTTGTCCCACTCAGGCGATTTTTTTCGGCGACTGCCGGCGACTGTCTTAGTCGTAGCAGGTCACTGAAAAATCGACGACTGGACCTCCCTTTGACAATGTCTACGACAACCTACCACCTAGTCGATGCAAGCTACCGACAACCGGCGACCCATTAAGACATCCACCTAATGACCACACCTACGACAGCCTACACCCACCCGCAACAAGCTACAACAAGGTAAGCCAATTCAGTCGCTGGTACCTGTCGCCGGTTGACGTAGGTTGATGTTGGTAGTCACTAATGGAATTCACCAAAGTCAGCACCAGCACGTCATCCTGGCGACAACCTGCATCACCCTGGCAACAACCTACGACAGCACCAGTACGTCAGGCTATTGGTGTCAAGCCAACTGTCACCGACTGTTGCCGAAAAGTTTTGAACATTTCAAATCCTGCAGTGACCAGAAAAAGGCTACGATTCTTTGGGCGACTGAGGAGACTATACAGGCGACACCCCAGCGACCATGTGATGACAGCCTAGTCGCCAGTATAAACATTTGCCTGTGGGACAGGGGCATAAGTCTTGTTATTTCGTGCTATGCCTTGGTTGCCACAGAAATATATGAACTGAAAATAAAATCTACCGCCTGAGTCACTGCCTTGAGAATTGATTTCTTAAAGCAACTCTACTGGTCTATAATACCTGCATTAAACCAAAAATGCACACACAAAATGCTGTAGCAACGCAACGCAGCGGGTCAGGTAGCATCTGTGAAGAAAATGGATAGATGCCATTTTGGGTGGGGAGCCTACATCGTTGCAAACAGTGAAACTGGTGAACTAACTTCTAGTGCAAGAAGGAGGCAAGGGGACTGCCTTATCTGCTGAGTTACTCCTGCACTTTACTTCATTTTTTGTAAACCAGCATCTGCAGTTCCTTGTGCCTCCCATGCAGACACCAGAGCTAACCTGTGGTCGTTGTAGGCAAGTGGTGCAGTAAATACTTCCAACCATGGTTTTGAACGATGGGTTCAATTTATGCCAGAAACCTTTATGCTTCGCTGACTATTTTGTGTATGGTCTCCCGGAAATTCAAATTCTTTTTTTATTGTTGCAAAAGTAGTTTTCTTTTCTGAAGGCTTCCTGTGTGCTGAACTTTAAGAGAAATGTTTGAGGTCTATGCTGTTTGAATATTAATATCATTCTTCCTGCAGTGCTTTCTGTCAGTAACAGATGTTCGGGGAGAAACAAAAATGTAACGTCCGTTTACTCCTCTGACCTCTGTTGACAGCTGCCGCCTACACTTTGTTTCCAAGATAGAGTGCACATTCTCAAACACCGGGGCTTACAGCTGTAATCTCCTCTGTGAGAGAGCCTACCCTACACCATTCCAGGTTTACTGAAGGTGTCATGGAGATACAGCAACTGATTTGTCTTACGAGTTAGTTGCTGCATTCAGCAAGTAAGCAGGGATTTGCAGTGTCCTTGCGTCAGCATTAATTAAAGAGTTTTCAGAAGAGATCCAGCTTCAGAACGGTTGTGTAGCACAGTGGAGCTGAGGGCTTCAATGTTGAATGAGTATTCGGTCTCTTCAGGGTTCTGAAGCCTGTGGAAACTGAGAAGAGCACTTTGCCGTTTGTTTGATAACTGGAGCAGTGAGGGCTCAGAACCCAGGTGGGGACACAGAGAAGGAAAGGGGGGGGGGGGACGTTTGTAGGTTAGTTACCTGAAATAAGAATACAGTCTTCATACTGAAGAAGGGTCTCGACCAGAAACGTCCAATTCCTTCTCTCAAGAGATGCTGCCTGGCCCGCTGAGTTACTCCAGCATTTTGTGTCTGCCTTCGATTTAAACCAGCATCTGGAGTTCTTTCTTACACAATCTTCATACTGTTAGGCTGTATGCTCCCCAAGTGGTGTGGTTGTCAGTTTGAGGAAAGGCAGTTGCTCTTCTTGCTTTTGTTATTCTCATCCCAGGTTTTTAGTCTCAGTGGTAAACTGAACACACTCTTCAGTGGGGAGGCTATCTCTCCTTTTGGTAAGGGTACACTGATTCTAGATATTCTTTGTTGCCCAGTCTTATCCTTTAGATAAAGAATACCTGTGCCGCTGTGCCACGGGGCCAATGTGCCGCCCAGTCTAAAAGGTACTTAAAAGGTAGACCAGTACAAAAGTGGCAATGCTCGCACAATTCTAGAGGATTGCCACTTTTCATTTCATTGCACATCTCGTATGTGTATGTGTCGAATAAGCTTGACTTGACTTGACTTAACCTGTGATAGAAATTGAGCTGTTCAACTGCAGTGAGAATCAAAGCTCGATCTGCTTCTTGCTCATAACATAACATAAATAACAACAAGCAGCAAGAGTTGTCCTTGCCTCCCCAGATTGCCTCACTGTTCATCAATGTCTAGACGATTCTCAACCTCAACATCATTTTTCTGTGTCACACCTGTAATGTCTTAATTCCTCTCATGTTTCAGAACGGTGTCTCGGTGTCAGTTTTGAATGAAACGTTGACCAAGGCTCCACAGACCACTGGGATAGAGAATTCCAATGATACCATCACCTTTTGAGTGAAGAACCTTTTATCCCATGGTGGAAATGTCAAAGACTAGCGGCCATGGCTTTAAGGTGCGAGGGGCAAGGTTTCAAGGAGATGTGCGGGGCAATTTGTTTACACAGAGAGTGGTGGGAACCTGGAATATGCTGCCAGGAATGATGTGGAGGCAGATACGATTGTAGCATTTAAGAGGATTTTGGATTCTATATGCAAGGAATCGAGGGATTTGGATCACACACAGGCAAAGATTAGTTGAATTTGGCATTTTGTTTGGTGTGGACATTGTGGGCTGAACCTACTCCTGTGCTGTACTGTTCTATAATCTATAATATTTAGAATCTCATTGCAATAAGGCCAGCTCTCGTCTCAACTCGAAAGGATGAAGATTTGGCCAATTAGCCTCTCTTACAACAGTCCTGCAACCCCAGGAAACAGTCTGGTGAATCTTCACTACACTCGTTCTGTAGAAAGGGCATCCTTTTTTAACAAGTAACCCAGCAGGTTGCTTTGTGATGTGGTTCATGCAGTGATGGTTCTGTAGCAAGTTGTTGTGTGGATCCTTGATTAGTCAGAGTGTCAGGTGTTATGGGGCAAAGGCACGAGAATGGGGCTAAGAGGGAAAGATAGGTCAGCCATGATTGAGTGGCACAGTGGACTTGATGGGTCAATGGCCTAATTCTGCTCCTAGAACTTATGAATTTATGAACTTAGCACCAGCATCTTTCTCACAGGACAATGAAAAGCAATCAGAAATGACAAGCCTAAACATGATAGAACTGACTGGTGGTGCTGATTACCAGTTCTATTCTACACAATAGGGATAATTTACAGAAGCCAATTAACCTACAAACCTGCATGTCTCAGGAATGTGGAAGGAAACCAGAGCACCCAGAGAAAACCTCTGCAGTTATTGGGAGAATATACAAAGTCCTTACAGACAGCATTCGCGGTCAGGATCGAACCCGGGTCTCTGGCTTTATAAGAAAGCAACTCAACCACTGCGCCACTGTGCTGCCCATTAGGTTGTTGGATGTTGTTGTGGAGGAGAGGGGGCAGTAATCAGCTGGAGGTTGTGATTGGGTTGGAGTACACTTGGCGATCAGGTGGATGCTGGACGCTGTATTGAGTCACGTGGGACTTTGGTGAAGGGAAGATTCCATTATAGGTCCAGCAAGGAGATTACTTAGGGACATACCAGAACCGTATCTGTAAGCAAAGCTTAGGGACCTACCCAGGAATGTCATTTTTAAGTTAAATGGAAGAAAATGTGGCAGGTACTCTGAAGGCATTCACTGCTGGAGCACCCCTAGACATCACGGATCATGCAACACTCGACATCCTTCAACTGCCAACCAGATTATATTTGTGTTTCAAAAAAAGCCACAAAGTGCTGCACTAACTCAGCAGCTCAGGCAGCATCTCTGGGGAACATGGAAAAGCAATGTTTTGAGTCCAGACCCTTCTGCAGACTGATTGTAGTGGGGAGGAGAAAACGGGAAAAGAGGTGGAAGGAGGAGGTGGGGGGGAGTGGGTGGGTGGGTGCTTTCTCCCCCTACTACAATCGGTCTGTCGATGGGCCCCGATCCGAAACGTTACCTATCCATGTTATCCAGAGAAGCTACCTGACCTGCTGAGTTACTCCAGCACTTTGTGTCATTTTTAGTAAACCAGCATCTGCAATTCCTTGTGTCAATGTGTAGGAGGTCAGGTGGACAATCCCATTATAGATCCAGCAAGGAGATTACTTAAAGGGATGTACCTGCCCTGAATTTTTAAACAAAGCTTAGGGACCTCCCCAGGGATGCAATTTTTAAGTTAAACGGAAGAAAATGTGACAGGTACTCTGAAGACATTCACTGCAGGAGTACATGTTATCCGGAGATACTGCCTGGTCTGCTGAGTTACACCAGCACTCTGTGTCTTTTTTTTAGTAAACCAGCATCTGCAATTCCTTGTGTTGATTTTCTTTGTATGTTGCCGTTCATATCCTGGCTGCTGAGGCACATAGTGGTCTGAATAAAACTGCAGACTTCACACTCTGAGGGATAAGATATGATTTCCATTAATGTTTTATAATGCGTAGAAGCTTAGTTGTGTAGTAGCTGGTGATGCAATGTCCATGCACGTCACTTCTGGTATCTGAGGGAACTAGCTTGGGATAAAAGGCCGTGGCCCACACTGGCTTTTTGAATCGTGTAATAAACTGTTCAAGGAAAATTGGCTGGCAAATCCAGAAATCCACACAACCCAGTAGCCAGTGATTTGCATAGTGAAAGCACAATTCACCAAGCATTCTTCCAGTGAGCAAGCTGCAGTCTTTCTGCAGCACAATTCATCACCAGCGTACACCACATAGAACAAAAATCCTATTGGCAGCTTCAACCAGCAATTCATCCAGAGGATATATCGTTCTTGCAGCTTCATCCCTGGATGGTTTAATGGTTATTTGTGTGCATTAATTTCCCTGAGTGTCTGGAGAATATTTGCAAACTCTAATTTGTGCAAATTCTCTTATCTTTCATGGTGCAGACATTTCCACATGCCTTTTCACTTTGGATGCAAGCCTTCCATTGGAAGCCATTCTTCTCTCCCTTTCACAAGATTTCTGTGTGGACCTTCTGGTAATTGTTGACAGTGAATGTTGGTGGGCTAATTAATTGTTCAGGGAACATTACCATTTGTCATCACAGAAGCAGTTTAGATTAGTCTAGTTAAGTTTGGTTTATTGTCATGTGTACCGAGGTTCAGTGAAACCTTTTGACAAGCTTTTTGTTGCATGCTATTCACTTAGTAGAAACACTATATGTGTTTACAATCAAGCCGCCCACAGTACACAGTTACAGGATAAAGGGAATAATGCTTAGTGCAAGATAAAGTACAGAAGAGTCTGATTAAAGATAGTGTGAGGGTCTCCAATGAGGTAGATGGTAGGTCGGGACTGCTCTCTAATTGGTGACAGGATGGTTCAGTTGCCCAAACACAGCTGAGAAGAAACTGTCCCTGAATCTGGAAGTGTGCGTTTTCACACTTCTGTGTCTTTTGCATGATTGGAGAGGAGAGAAGAGGGAGTGTCCAGGGTGAGACTCAGCCTTGATTATGCAGGTGGCCTTGCCGATGTCAGTGGAAGGGAGGTTGGTAAGCAAAGGTAATGGGCAGTAACTCAGATGCTATGTACTTGACTGAACTTTGCCCTCTTTTGCAAGAGCTTTTCTTAATTGAGTGATGATATCAGCACAGATCCAGAACTCTCCAGGCATTCCTCAAGATTTTCCTATTTCTCTATACATCGAGGGAGGCGATTTGGTGCATTGAATCTCTGCTGATTCTTTGAGCAAATCCATCAATCTCAATCCCCCATTATTTCCCTGTAACTTGTTCTCTCTCCCGTAGCCATTAATTCTTCCCATTCTCCTACCACCCCCATCTGCAATAATTGGTGGATAATTTACCAGCCAATTAAACCACCAACTCTTATGACTTTGGCATGTGAGAAGAAACCTGAGCACTCGGGCGAAACCTACACGGGCACAGGATGAACATGCAAACTCCACACAGGACAGGATCGAATTTGGGTCTTCGGAGAAAGCCGCACCTCCGTGCCGTTTCCAGAAGGATTAGATTCAAGATTCAAGATTCCAAGTTTGAAAAGAGACTAAGACGGAAATGCCAGGAACCCAGTGGCAGCAGCTCTCCAGAAAGTGCCCAAATATTGTGCGCATCTCCAGGTTCCTCATAAGGCTGGTAACGCTATCATCATTAAGAGGTCAATTTGTTATTTGTGTACTTTGGTTTTGGGTATTATTACAGAATTTTCAATACTACGGAACCTTCAATTTAATCTTTGATTAATGCAAATAGCTTTTACTGTAAATATAATTCAATTTTCCAACTCTGGTGTCTCTCCACACTCCATGTTGTTCTATTCTAGGTACAATTATCTTTAAAGCAGAACTCAGAAAGCTTGTACGCCTACCCAGGGACCTGAACCCTCAGCAGCTTTTCTGCTTAACAATGTGGTCTTCAATCACAGAATATAAATCAATCTGACTGCCAAGTTATCTTTCCCGTACATGTAAGAAGTTAAGGCAAATTTTTGTCACATTCTCAGACTCATTATGTATCCTTCACTATAATGGTTCCTGATGAAGGGTCATTGACTCGAAATGTCATGTCTTGTCTCTCTCTATCTTTCTCTCTGAGGATTTCCACTATTTCCTGTTTTGATTCTGGATCTTCCATTCCCCGATCCAAGTCTGTGGAATGATCAGCTGCTTTAGTTTAGTATAAGCCAAAGTTTAATTTTCCAAAATTCAAGATAAGATAAAGCAACCTTTTACTTGAAGGAAAATATGCATTCGCTGTGATGTGGATTTGGGACTATTCAGACCATGACACAGCCTGGCAACTCTGATACGAGATCTCCAGCCGTCTTTACATTATCATGTGTAGGATGTCTGTGAATATCAATTGCCCTACTTAAGCCTATGAGCGAAAATCCTCAGAGGCATTTTAACCATGTGCAATAGTGTATGAAAGAAGGCTCCTAGGCTCCAAACACCAGTTGTGTTTAGAACCTTCACTGATTTTTTAAATTTCAAAGAAACTTGCAGCACAGTGGTGCAGCTAAAAAAAAAATTACTGCACAGCACAAAGACCCAAGTTCAATCCTGACTTAAGGTGCTGTTTGTGTGGAGTTTGCTCTGTGTGGGTATCTCCTGGGTGCTCTGGCTTCCTTCCACATCACAGGATATTTGCATTGATTGGACCCTTGTGTGTAGGTGAACCTATGAGTTTAGTTTATTGTCACGTGTACTGAGATACAGTGAAAAACGTTTGTTGCGTGCTACCAGTCAGCGGAAAGACAATACATGATTACAATCGAGCAGATCATACTGCACAGGTACATGATGAAGGGAATAACGTGAATAAGAGGAGCATAGCTGAAGTCAGAAATGCTGGTGATGGAGTAGAGATTTAAAAGAGTGGAGTGATTGTAGTGCGTGATTGCAGATGTACGTCCGTAACTAGGACACAATGAGTCACTTGCCTTGGGCGCTGTAAAGAGCTCAAACTCACACAGGTTGAAACATAAGCATCTTTATTGTTCAGGTCATAATCTTCTAAGCAGGTCATCGCACGTTCACACTGCTACAGCTACTGGCTGTCAGGTCTCGGGTTTGATCTAGTTTCTGTTTCTTATTGTTTTTTAGTATTAGAGTGTGCATTCTTGTTTTATTTTGGTGTCTCGCATCTCCTCTTGTTTCAGGTCCCATTTCCTGTCAGGTCGTTTACCCTCATGTGATTATTGGCCCCGCCCTGATGTGTTTCACCTGTGTCTCGTTATCCCCTGCTAGTCTGTATTTAAGCCCTTTGTGTTTTAGTTCTCATTGCCAGTTCGTTGTGTATGCTACTTGGTATCACCTCGTTCCAGCTCTAGAAATCTTGTGACCTCGACCATTGCCTGTTTTTCGACCTCTGTTTTTTGCCTGCTCCTAGATTGTACTGTTGCCTCTGTTTTGCTTACCTGTGTACCGACTTGGACCGATTAAACTCTGAAGACTGATCTGCCCTGTGTCTGAGCCTGCATTTGTGTCCTCCTCCTTGTTCAGTTCTGATATTGGCAGGCAGTGGGCGAGCTCTTACACTATGAATGTTATAATTAGGCGGAGTTATAATTACTAAGCATTCTAATTGGCTAACATGCAATAGCCAATCTACATCTTATCTTGTATAAATGAAAAGCAACTAAGGCATCACAACTACAACGAGTAAATAAAATGTTAAATGCAAATCGCCATATCTAATAATAATGGGGTTGAACATAATCGCCATATCTAACAGGTGGCTTGCTAACCCGCTTGGTCCTCGTACGGTATGGAGCTGCCTCATCAACCTTTTCCTCCGAAAAGTTCAGTGAGCCCGACGGGCTATGGGGAGACACCGTAGGGGAACCCAAGGAAGACCGTCGTGTGGGCACCGGAGAGCCGGTTACAAAAGGGGAAGTGGGGGCAGGATGACGCGGGGAGTGGATGGGGCTGGTGGCGGCAGATGCCGGAACTGCTGGAACAGCGATCACTTTAAACTTGAGCGGTGGGGAATCATGACCCTGAAGCGCCGGGCGGCGTTCCTTCACAGGAAGGAGGTGTTGACGGTTGCGTCTATAGATGGTACCATCGACATCGACCAGGTAGGAACGCGGTTCCTTCGAGGGGCCATAAATGTACCCCAGTTTGGTACGTCCTTTGTCTGTCTCTAGTCGGTACACTTGGCCTTGAATGAGTGGCTTGAGTGATTTGCAGGTCTTATCGTAACATAGTTTCTGCGCGTCTCGATTAGACTGTGAGGGGTTTTGTACTACAGCGGGGTGAAGACTTTAGGTTTTAGATGATCCTGGGCGACTGGCAATGGAGGGCGCGTTCAGCGGGACATCAGGCGCTGGGCTGGAGAACCTAGAATGTTATCTCTTGCAATATTTCGCAGGTTCAACAGAATCCTCGAGAGGACAAGATTTTTTGCCCGAATGCAACAGGCTGATGAACATGTGGACGAGTTATTGGCGACTTGAGACATATCAGCTCTCGATGCAGATTTGGTGAGTTGACCAATGAGCTAGTACGTGATAAAATTGTGGGAGGAATGAGCGATCGCTGCGGAGCCAAACTGCTGTGCAACGCTGAACTGACTTTGGAGCAAGCGATTCATGCTTGTCGGATGGTTGAGACTGTACATTACTTGCTGACTTTGATAGCGTTAACCCTCATCAGAGGTTGATGAGGCAGTTCCATACCGTATGAGGACCCGGGCGGGTTAGCAAGCCACCTGTTAGATATGGCGATTGTGTTTAACCCCATTATTATTAGATATGGCGATTTGCATTTAACATTTCTTTCGCACAATGTAAGGCAGCCTCCACGCCCGGGTGACCACCGTGGATTTCCTCATAGTACTCGTTTCGCAGGGATGAGGGGATGACCGCCTTGTGACCCTTGACAATCACTCCATCCTGTAGTACTAGTTCGTCACGTACCAGGAAGTAGTGTCGTATTTCAAGAGGGGTGTTAGACTGTTTGTTTGGCCACCCGCCTTTGATGGAAGTTAGCAGTTGGGAGGTTTTATCTACAGCGATATATTTGGCAAGGCGGTGCAAGCGATGCACAGTAGTGGGAACAAACGAGACTTTCAGGACGGAGAACTTGTCCTGTTCGAATGGGTGTTGTTCGCTGGTGGTACGTGGAGCTCTAGATAGAGTGTCTGCGATGTGCATGTCTTTCCTTTTTAGTAGACAATGCGAAAATCAAACTGTTGTAGCTGCATTATCATGTTTTGAAGTCTGGCTGGGGCAGCATGGATCAGTTTGCTCAGGATGGTGACTAGTGGTTGATGATCAGTCTCTACCGTGAAGGTCTTGCCAAAACTAAAGGCTTTGAATTTCGAACAGGCGAAAACCACAGCAAGCAGTCCCTTCTCTATATGTGCGTAGCGTTGTTCAGTATCAGTTAGGGTGCACAATTCGTAGGATACGGGCATCACGTCGCCGTTGAAGGAAGTTTGCAGGCATGCTGCACCCAGTTCATACTGGGATGAATCGCAGGTGATTGTGACGGGCAGATTGATGTTGATGTATGCCAAGGTTGGTGCACTAGTGAGTTGTAATTTTAAAGTCTCGAAACCTCGTTGATGTTGTGGGTACCAGGACCAGGTGTTGTCCTTGTGGGTCAATTGTCGCAGTGGGGCTGATAATTCGCTGAGATTGGGGATGAATTTGCCCAAGTAGTTAACCATACCTAAAAATCATTGTAGGCTGGTGACATCGGTTGGTACTGGCAGCTTGTTAATAGCTCGGCAATATCGGAGTCAAACACGAGCGGTCTAGGCTTTCGACAAGAGTTAGCCATGTCATCAAAATCACTCACAAATAAAAACTGATAAACAAAATAAATCATGGTATACAGACTCGGGGTAGACTCGATTTACTGACACCATGTAAAGAGCTCAAACTCACACAGGTTGAAACATAAGCATCTTTTATGTTCAGGTCATAATCTTCTAAGCAGGTCATTACACATTCACACTGCTGCCTCTAGGATCTTTGGTTATAATTAGGTGGAGTTATAATTACTAAGCATTCTAATTGGCTAACATGCAATAGTCAATCCACAGGCACAGTCTTGGATCCTGTGGAATCTGTCAGGTAAGGGGGGGAGAGGACGGGGCAGTGGTGGTGGGGAATGGGGAGGGGAGCTAATGAGGATGTCAAGAGAATAGAAAATATATTGTTAATGTAGGATTATTGGATGGTTGACAGTTTAGAGGGCTAAAAGTCCTGTTTCCACGCTGTTTCCAGTCAAAACTGCCACCATCTCTGTATCATGGATCCACCAACAAGTCTGGTTTCTCAGGCAACCAGCCAATAGAACTGGCAGTCCACTCTCTTCAGTGCACAAGATGATTGGCAGCAAAATCTTCAAGGTGGGAACAGATTTAGGAGAAAAGTAAATTTAATTTACTCAGAGCTGTGTAACCTTTAGTGGCCTCAGATAAATGAACTTGGAGTCATTTCTACCAGTCTGCAACTCGTGCATCTGCCTGTGTGTCAGACAAGTCAGACAATCTGTGTGTCAGACAAGATGTTAGCCGCATTACCACAGGCCTGGAGGTAAATCTGACAGCTGATGCTATTACAAGGGTTGCGTGTACTTGAAGACCAGTGATGGAATGAACAATTGCTGAGCATAATTTCTCAGTTGTGATGCTTTTTACTAGGGTTGCCAGACAGCTGTACTTCCAGCCTGCGGAGCAGGCAGAATAATATTCTGAAATAAACAGGAAACACAAGCTGATCCAAAGTGGAAGAGGCCGGACATGCTGAGCAGCATTGGAGGATAGTGAAGGGTTGTATTGCGGGTAACGGTGGAAATGGTCACATTTCAGATACATTGAGAACACAATGAAGGATGTGTTTTTCCACAAGGCCGGCTGGAGAATTTAAATGTAAACAATTATGTAGATTGGCTGCACGGTGGCGCAGTGCTAGAGACCAGGGTTCGATCCTGACTACAGGCGCTATCTGTACAGATTTTGTATGTTCTTCCCGTGACCGTGTCAGTTTTCTCTGGGTGATCTGGTTTCTTCCCACACTCCAAAGACATACAGGTTTGTAGGATAATTTGGCTTCGGTAAAAATTGTAAATTGTCCCTAATGTGTAGGATAATGTTAGTGTTACCACCAGGGGTGCCGTACGATTGGCAGACCCGCCAACAGTCTGTTTGTTTTTTTTTTTTCGTCTTTTTTAAATTTTTAGTGTGTGTTTAAAGCCTGTGTAAATGTTCTCCAGTTTGGTTTATGTGAGGGGAGGGGGAGGGGTCGGGGGAAACATTTTTTGTCAGTTTCTTACCTTGCCGGAGATGCCATTAATTTGCCGATCGCATTCTCCAGTCGCTCTGCGGCCAACCATCATTGGAGCTGGAGGCCTCCTTGGACAGGCCTTGGGCCCCACTAAGGTGGAGTTGACTTACATCAGAGTCAATCCCGTGCCTGCGATGGCTCCAACCGCGCGCGGCCTGCGGTCTTTACATCGGGAGCTCGCAGTCTCGGGAGGGGCCGTGGATGTCGGGAGCTGCAATGTCGCGGAAGTTCAACCAGCCCTGATGCGAGATTTGATCGTCTGGCGTGGAGGAGCGGACATCCCCCCGACACAGGAGCTGATCGCCTCAACGCGGAAGGCCCAAATGCCGTCGGCTAAGGGAGTCAAGATCATCCCGTCAACAGAGGGCTCGAGGCCCCCGACCGCGGGAGAGCAAAGGGAAGAGATATAACTTTTTTTCGCCTTCCATCACAGAGAGGAATGTGGAGGAGTCTCTGTGATGGATGTTTATGTTAAAATGTGTTTTGTGTGTTCCGTTGCTTTTTATTTTTATGACTGACTTGGCAAATGGAATTCCTCGTATGTTGCAAAATATACTTGGCTAATAATACTTGGCTTATTGTAATTCTGATTGTGTATGGAGAATCGCTGGTCGGCGAGGACTCAGTGGACCAAAGGACCAGTTTCCACGCTACATCTCTGTAATAAACTAAACTAAATCTGCAAACAAAAACATTAGGATTTTAAATAGTGACCATTAAACCAATGGATTTTCTTAACAACCCATCTGCTTCAACAATATCCTCTGGGGATGGAATTGAAGTGGGCGGCAAGTCACTTAGTTCAAGTGCAGAATTATAAACGAGTTTCATATTCATGTAAAAATCTGAACATTTCTGGAGACAGAGGAAATGCCTTTTTGCACACATGTGAATCAGTTCTGGGAAATATAGTTCAGAATGCGTGAGGCCAATTGTGTTCCGTGGGTGGTGTTATAGTCAATTGATGACCATTGTTAAGGTTGTGAGTTCAATCCCTACTTGGGAGAGCTGTGCACCATATCAAGGCTGAAACAGTCTTCCTATTGGAACAGGAAACCAATGTCACATCTGCCTTCGCAGGTTTAGTTCAGTTTAGAATTACAGCACGGAAAAAGGCCCTTCGGCCCACCTAGTCCGCGCCAACTAACGATCCCCGTACACTAGCACTATCCTACACATTCAGGGCAATTTACAATTTTTACCAAGCCAATTAACTTACAAACCTGTATGTTTTTAGAGCATGGGAGGAAACCGGAGCACCCAGAGAAAACCCACGAAGAGAACGTACAAACTCCGTAAAGACAGCACCTGTCGTTAGGATCGAACCTGGGTCTCTGGCACTGTAAGGCAACAACTCTACCGCTTTGCCGCTGTACTTAATTTAAAGGATCGCCTGGAACCACCATCAAAGTAGCATCTGGCCTCTTCTGATCCCTCCTAAACGTCACTCAGGTAAATTCTCGGAACAGGTGTCTTACCGCCATTTGTGGAGCTTGTGTGTGCAAAATGGCTGCCATTGGTCCTTACATTGCAGCATTAATTACATTCCAGAAATATTTAATTTGCTGTGAAATGCTATGAATATGAAAGGCATAATATAGATGCTAGATACTTCATCCTTGGAGGTACATTTAAACTGAGTGCATGAGGTAGTTTACCGCTCATTAAAATAGTTTGTACCGTGTGTAGGATGCACTGTAGCCTCTCTCTATGACACCTTACATAATGCCTCTAAACCCACAATTACTACCAGCCAGAAGGACAAGGGCAGCAAAAGGATGGGAACTCCTCCGACTGGAAGTTTCCTCCAAACCACATGGTGGGGACGCACAATGGTGCAGAGGAAGAGTTGCTGCCATACAGCACCAAACACCGGGTCCGATCCTGTACGGGTGCTGCCTGTACGGAGTTTGAACGTTCTCCCTGTTTTCCCCGGGTGCTCCGGTTTCCTCCCACACTCCAAAGATGTGCAGATTTGTAGGTTAATTGGCATCCATAAAATTGTAAATTGTCCCTAATATGTAGGACTGTGCTAGTGTGCAGGGTGATCACTGGTCATTGTGGTAATGGTGGCCGAATGGCCTGTTTTCGTGCGGTATCTCTAAAATCTAAAGTAAAGTCACACTTGGTATTATACAATTATTCCTTCACTGTCCTTCATTGTTATTGGGTCAAAATCCTGGAAATCCCTCCCTGACAACATTGCGGGTGTGCATCAGCGGACTACAGCGGTTGGAGAAGGCAATATACCACCACCTTCTCACAGTCAATTAGCGATGGGCAATTAAATGCTGGCTCAGCCCACATCCCTTGAATGAATAAGACAAAAATCCCTGAAATCCTTTGATTAACCAAATAAAAGTTTCAATTGATCTATTAGATGTTGAAGTGTGTTCTGAAATTTGTCTACAACGTGTATGTAAGATTTGTTCAGATTAGAGCATTTAACTGACCTCACGTTACATGTTATATGTTGAGAGATCGATGTCATGAATATTTGAAAATGTTCCTTTAATAGACGGCAACCTCTACTGAGATATGTTCGAAGAAGTAGGGAAGCTGTTAGTCATGTAATGATACACACTGCGATGTATCTGTGCTTCCTTGTTGCCAAGTGCATATGATAAGAAAAATGCTCGCTAACCTGAAAGTGACCTCACGTGTACGGGTTTCAGTAAATCTCATTGAAGATCTTTTCTGACAACGTTGAACATTTTTGTCCAAAATGTAAACAAGCAACACTGCACCATTGCTCATCTTTTATTTACTACCGTTCCCAAGCTGACAGCAAGTCCACAGTGTGCAGATTCAGTGCATTTAATGCCCTCTTCATCATGTTCAAACATCTTTAACTATACTCAGCAAAATGCTTTCGTTTTACAAGTATTTTGCGCACTCTCCAAAAGCTCCTAAATACATTCTCCATAGCATTTAAACTCAACAAAACCCATTCCCTGCCTTATTCGCACATTCACAAATATTCTTTTCACTGCACTGAATATTTTTCCTCATTTATTTCCCCAATATTTCTTCCTCATTTTTCATGTCTCCCGTTTATCATGTCATAGATCATGCCATTCACCAGGTGGCACCTTCAGCGATGGCAGCTTCGCCAACAGTCTGTCTGTCTTTTCATCTATTTTGTTATTTTTAGTGTGTTTTAAAAGTATGTGTTAATGTTTTCTGGTTGTTTTATGTGGGGGGTGGGGGAGGGGGTCAGGGGAAACTATTTTCAATCTCTTAACTTGCAGGAGATGAGATTTTGTTTTCTGGATCGTATCTCTGGTCGCTCTGCAGCCTATCATCATGGAGCTGGCGGCCGTGCTCGAGGCTGACTTTGAGCCCCACCGCGGGGCTGTGGACTTACCATCGGAGCCTGCGGTCCCTTGCCTGGGATCGACGCTCCAACTGTGGCCTGCGGATTTCAACATGGAGGAGCCCGAAGTCTCGGGTAGAGTCTGATGTCGGGAAGCGCCAAAGTCACCGGAGGTTCGACCAGCTCCTACCCGGGGTCCGATCGCCCAGCGCTGGGGAACTTGATCGCCCCAAAGCGGAAGGTTCGACGGAGGGCTCATTGGGGGAGCCAAGATCGCCCCGGCAATGGAACGTCCGAGAGCCCCGACTGCAGGAGAACAAAGAAGGAAAGAAGATTTAAATGAGTCGCCCCGAAGCGGAGGTTCAACACGGAGGGCTCTTCTCTTCCTGGGGAGGTCCATCTGCCCTCCTCAGATGAACTTCTACCGCTGCCCCGAGAGCGCATCTTACCAACTGCATCACGAGATGGTGGGGCAACTGCTCTGTCTCTGACCGAAGGCATTGCAGAGGGTGGTGAAAATTGCCCACGCATCACCGGGTTCCACGAAGTCTGTCCAAAGCAAGCGAGTCTGCGGAGGGTGCTCAGCATCGCCAAGGGCTCTCACCCCAAATGGAGAATCCGGGAGATTTAAATTTTCCGAATCAGCAGTGAGGAATTTGGGGGACTCGCTGTGGTGGTGACTGCCATTCACGGACACTTACCTATTTATTTTTTTTTTAATTCAAACGTTTTATGTCGCTCTTCAGGTGATGCTAAATGCAATTCGTTGTCTCTGTACTGTACACTGACAATGACAATTAAATTGAATCTGAATCTGAATCTGATCTAAACATTTATTTGGGTGTCTTGTTGCTCTTTATTGGTATGACTGTATGGCAAATCAAATTCCTCGTATGGTGCAAAACATACTTGGCTAATAAAGTACTATTATGATTATGATTTGGCCCAGCATGTCCCTGTAGACAATTGGGCAAGCATCAGCATTAATCTCATCTTCCAGCCCTTGGCCCATAGCCTTCTATGTCTTGGCATTTGAAGTGTTTGTCCAGACACCTTTTAAATGCTGCCAGCAACTCTGCTTCCATCACTCCCTCAGGAAGTGTATTCCAGATATTCGCCACTTTCTGGATGAAAATAGGTACCCCTCAGATCCCTCTAAATTCATTACCCCTTCCCCTAAATCTGCACGTTCTAATTCTATATACCTCTGATGGGGAGAAAGGTTTCCTGCAGTCTACCCTATCCATAATTCTCGTACATTTATTAACCATAATCACATCGCTTCTTATACTCCACTACCACTCCAGCGACAACAGACCTACTTTCTAGTCATTGGTATCTTTTGTATTGATTTACTACTGTCACATATACAAGATACAGTGAAAAGCTTTTTTTGTGTGCTCTGCAGTCAAATCTTACCATACATGAGTACAATCAAACCATACACAAGTACAACACATAGAGCAAAGCAAAATGCACAGTAGACAGAAGGAACTGCAGATGCTAGTTTACAAAACAACGTGCGGGCACAGTGGTGCAATGGTAGAGTTGCAGCCTTACAGCACCTGAGACCCAGGTTCGATCCTGGCTATGGGTGCTGTCCTTACAGAGTTTGTAGGTTCTCCCTGTGACTGCATGGGTTTTCTCCAGTTTCCTCCCACACTCCAATGACGTGCTGGTTTGTAGGTTAAATTGGCTTTGGTAAAAAATGTTATTTGCTCCTAGTGTGTAGTGCTAGTGTATGGGGTGATCACTAGTTACCTCAGATCTGTTGGGCTGAAGGGCCTGTTTCCACTCAGTTTTTCTAAATTCCAAAGTCTAAAAAGACACAAAGTGTCTGAGTAACCTATTGGATCAGGCAGCCTGTTCAGACTGAAGAAGGTTCCCAACCCAGGAACGTCACTTGATAACATCCTCCAGAGATGCTACCCAACCCACTGAGTTATTCCAGTGTACACAAAAAAGCTGGAGAAACTCAGTGGGTGCAGCAGCATCTATGGAGCGAAGGAAATAGGCAACGTTTCGGACCGAAACACTTCTTCAGACTGCTGAGTTTCTCCAGCTTTTTTGTGTACCTTCGATTCTCCAGCATCTGCAGTTCCTTCTTAAACACTGAGTTATTCCAGTGTTGTGTCTTTTTGTTTAAAAGAGAAAACGACTGTCTTTCTTCATAACTGAAAAGCTCCATTACAGGCAACATTCTGCTGAGTCTCCTTGCACCCCTCCAAAGTAATACATCTTTGCTCAGTATGTATGTATTTTGGCTAACCCCCTGCCTCATCCTCTACGATACATAACATCGATCGTGCAACATGCTGTTTATATATAAAATCTCACAGAGTTTTCTGGTCAGCCTTAATAACCACAGGGAAGGAATACGGTCAAGTGAAGTCGAGTTGATTGTATATGCACAAGAGCACTGAGGACCAAGTACGATGAAAATCATGCTGGCCGCAGGATTGTAGGTACATAGACTCAGACAAACACAGATCATAAATTATACATAAATTGCTCATAACAGTTTGCAAGGCAGGAGAAAGAAAAAATACTGTACAAGACATCAGTGCAAAGCACAATTAGATAAACTTGAAAGCCACACAAAGCCCTGGAGATTTGCATGCAATTCTGAGACAGCAAGTTATCTCAGGCTAGCGAGAGTCGAATTCCAAATCACCCAAATATTACCAGGACTCCAAGGATTTAATTATAATTAAATTATAATGTCAGCCACGTGGCTCAGAAGGGACAGTACTTGCCCTTCAGCTAAATGCCTGCAGGTTCATCAGAGACAACATTGAAAAGAACCTGTCCCACTTAAGCTATTTTATAGGCGACCACTGGCGACTAGGCTGTTGCCACATGGTTGCCGGGGTGTCGCCTGTATGGTCGTGAGTTGCCCAAAGAGTCTTTTGGGTCACCGCTGGATTTTCAACATATTGAAAATTTTTCGGAGACAGTGGGTTTGATGCCAATGAGCGTAGCGTGACTTCTCCTGACGTAGGTGCTGTCGTAGTTGTCGGCAGGTTAACGTAGGCTGTTGCCCGGTGACATAGGTGACTTTGTTTTTTTGTTGTTGTTAAAGTAATGATTCTATTTCAAATGTTATGTCGAAAGGGGGTCCAGTCGCCGGTTTTTCAGCAATTGCTGGCAGTCACCTAATAAAAGCTTAAGTGGGACAAGGCCCTTAACTCACAATAAAGAGAAACATTGAGGGAATTCTGCATTAATGGAGGAGCTTGCCTGGAAATTAATCCCCGGCAGGTAGTGTTCAATGCATTACATAATAAAGGTCTGTTGGGACCAGAATAGAATACTAGAATTCCCCTACCTGTTTCAAGGCTGCTCACACGGAGCAGTCTTGTATCCATTTCGTACCGCCGACAGGAACTTCTGGACTTCAGTTCCTGTGGCTGCAACAACTTTCTGGGCGATCTCCATCTTGCTCCTGAGCTCGTCAGAGCAACGGAGCACCGGAGCTGCGGGGCTGAAGAATGGCAGCGGAACCGCGGGGCTAGGAGAACGCCACCCGAGCCGCGGGGCTGGAGAACGCCACCCGAGCCGCGGGGCTGCAGAACGCCAGCAGAGCCGCGGGGCTGGAGAAAGCCAGCGGATCGGCGAGGCTGGAGACCACCAGCAGAGCCGCGGGGCTGGAGAACGCTAGCGGAGCCGTGGGGCTGGAGAAAGCCAGCGGAGCCGCGGAGCCGCGGGGCTGGAGATCGCCACCGGAGCCGCGGGGCTGGAGACCGCCACCGGAGCCACGGAGGCACGGAGCAATGGAGCGGCCAGAACACCAGCGCGCACCAAGCCAGCTCGGCCGACCGGAAGCACCAACAGACGGCGACGCGTACAAAAGTACCGCCGGGGACGCAGAGGTGGGTTAAAGGCCAGGTTAGAGCTAGCCCCACACAGGCTAGCGATTCCTAGCCTTTTCCTCGCCAACGTGCGCTCACTGGCAAACAAAATGGACGAACTCCGGCTAAGGATCACCTCCCACAACTGGATCAAAGACTGCAACATCCTGATCTTCACGGAAACTTGGCTCAACATCGACGTTCCTGATAGCGCCATCCAGCTAACGGGGCGTCATTTACTCTGAGCGGACAGGACAACAGACTCCGGTAAGACCAGAGGTGGGGGTCTGTGCATTTATGTAAATAAAGCATGGTGCACGGACTCCACCATCATCGAGAGTCACTGCTCAGCTAACCTTGAGTTCCTCTTGGTTAGATGCAGACCGTTCTATCTGCCCAGAGAGTTCACCTCCACTGTTGTGACTGCAGCCTATATCCCTCCTGATGCTAATGCCAAGCTTGCAATGAAAGAGCTGCATACTGCCATTAGCAAACAACAGACGCACAACCCCGAGGCAGCCTTCATTGTTGCGGGTGACTTCAATCACTCCAACCTGAAGACTGTACTCCCCAAATTCCACCAACATGTCTCCTTCCCCACTAGAGTAGACAAGACACTGGACAAAGTCTACACTAACATGGCTGAAGCTTACAAAGCCGTCCCCCTCCCCCACCTTGGTCAGTCTGATCACCTCTCATTGTTCCTGCTCCCTATAGTACTCCCCACTCATCAGACGGGTTAAACCCACTGTGATGACAGTTAAAGTCTGGTCAGAGGAAGCGGACTCCACACTTCAGCAGTGTTTTGGAAACACTGACTGGAAGGCGTTTGCAGCCCAGGCCACCCTTGACTCCCACACGGACTTTGATTCCTACACATCCTCTGTTCTGGACTTTATAAACTCCACCATCAATAGTGTCACCTCCCTCAAACGGGCGACCATATTCCCGAATCAGAAGCCATGGATGAACAGCGAGGTCAGGCTACTGCTGAAAGCACGACCCGCTTTGTCAGGCGATGTCGGCAGTTCATCCAGGCTAACCTGAAGAGGGGCATCAAGAAGGCCAAGCACTGCCATAAGCTCAGGATTGAGGAGCACTTCAACAACAACTCCGACCCCTGACGCATGTGGCAAGGCATCCAGGCCATCACGGACTATAGACCCACCAACACCACCCCCACATCCAGCGACGCCTCCTTCCTTGAGGAGCTTAACCACTTCTATGGCCGCTTCGACAGGGACAATCTAGAGACAGCCATCAAGGCTGTGCTCCCTGCTGATCACCAACCCCTCACACTCACCTCCTACGACGTGTACGTGGCACTGAGTAGGACTAATGCACGTAAGGCTGCTGGCCCTGACGGCATCCCCGGGCGCGTCCTCAGGGCCTGTGCTGCGCAGCTGACAGACGTCTGGACTGACATCTTCAACCTGTCACTTGCCCAAGCAGTTGTCCCCACGTGCCTTAAAACCACCTCCATCATGCCGGTGCCAAAACACTCCATTGCGGCAAGCCTCAACGACTTCCGCCCAGTTGCACTTACCCCCATCATCACCAAGTGCTTCGAGAGGCTGGTCCTGGCACACCTCAAAGGCTGCCTACCCCCCACATTGGATCCCTATCAGTTTGCCTACCGCAAGAATAGCAGTACGGAGGATGCCATCTCCACGGCACTTCACTCCGCCCTCTCCCACCTCGACAACAGAGACACTTACGTTAGAATGCTGTTCATCGATTACAGCTCAGCATTCAACACCATTATACCATCTAAACTGATCACCAAACTCGGTAACCTGGGCATCGACCCCTCCCTCTGCAACTGGATACTGGACTTTCTAACCAACAGACCCAGTCTGTTAGGTTAAGGCAAGGCAAAGGCAAGGCAAATTTATTTGTATAGCATCATTCGTGCAAACAGCAATTCAAGGTGCTTTACAGGAAAGAAAAAATAAAATAGTCAATAATTAAAAATTGCAAAACAAGCAATACGACAAATGTATGAGTAATAAAACAACGTCAATGAAACAAAACGATTTTAAAAAGCACATAAAAGGGTTAAAATTAGACGGTTAAAATTACACGGCTTAGACAAGCACACCTCTTCAACCCTCACCCTGAACACCGGCGTTCCACAGGGCTGTGTGCTGAGCCCCCTCCTCTACTCCCTCTTCACCTACGACTGCACACCTGTACATGGTACTAACACCATCATCAAGTATGCAGATGATACAAGTGATTGGCCTCATCAGCAACAACGATGAGTCGGCCTATAGGGAGGAGGTCCAGCTCCTAGCAGCATGGTGCGCTAACAGCAACCTGGCCCTTAACTCCAAGAAGACCAAGGAGCTCATTGTAGACTTCAGGAAGTCTAGGGGTGGCACGCACACCCCCATCCACATTAACGGGACGGAGGTGGAACGTGTTTCCAGCTTCAGGTTCCTGGGGGTCAACATCTCCGATGACCTCTCTTGGACCCACAATACCTTAACTCTGGTCAAGAAGGCTCACCAGCGTCTCTTCTTCCTGAGGAGACTGAAGAAGGTCCACCTGTATCCTCAGATCCTGGTGAACTTCTACCGCTGCACCATCGAGAGCATCCTTACCAACTGTATCACAGTATGGTATGGCAACTGCTCTGTCTCCGACCGGAAAGCACTGCAGAGGGTGGTGAACATTGCCCAACGCATCACCGGTTCCTCACTCCCCTCCATTGAGTCTGTCCAAAGCAAGCGTTGTCTGCGAAGGGAGCTCAGCATCGTCAAGGACTGCTCTCATCCCAACCATGGACTGTTTACCCTCCTACCATCCGGGAGGCGCTACAGGTCTCTCCGATGCCGGACCAGCAGATCCAGGAACAGCTTCTTCCCTGCGGCTGTCACACTACTCCACAATGTACCTCGGTGACTGCCAATCACCCCCCCCACCGGACACTCCTCCCACAGGAAAATACACTATGTCTGTATACATGTAAATAGATTTATGTATTGAAATCATATTCTATGTCGCTCTTCCAGGGAGATGCTAACTGCATTTCGTTGTCTCTGTATTGTACACTGACAATGGCAATTAAAGTTGAATCTGAATCTGATTGCTGTAACTGTAATGATCTCAAACATGTTATCATGTGCAGCATTCATAATCCAATGGTCTGGACCTGTGCAAAGTCCTGAGGCAGGTTTGCAATGCATGGTCGGCGTGACCCAAAGCAAAGACAAAAAGTACTGGGGTAACTCATGTTCTTATGTTATATGGGGCAGAAATAGGCAATTTGGCCCATCAAGTCTACTCCGCCATGCAATCATGGCTGATCTATCTTTCCCTCCCAACCCCATTCTCCTGCCTTCTCCCCATAATCCCATATCTCAGTGGGTCAGGCATATTGAGACTGAAGAAGGGTCCTGACGTCAAAATGTCACCTATCCACATGCTCCAGATCTGATCAAAAATTCAGTCAGACCCAACGCAATACCTTTAGGTTGAGGTTGCGTTGCTAGGCACACCTACATAGCAACAGTAGCCAAATGGAGTCAATTGACTCCACGTACACTCCACGCTGCCTCAGCAAGGCTACCAGCATAATCAAAGATGAGTCTCACTCTAGACACTCCCTCTACTCCCCTCTCCCATGAAGAGGTGCAGAAGTGTGAAAACACATAGTTCCAGATTCAGGGACAGTTTCTTCCCAGCTGTATCAGACAACTGAACCATCCTATCACCAACTAGAGAGCAGTCCTGACTTACCATCTGCCACATTGGAGACCCTCGGGCTATCTTTACTCAGACTTTACTGGACTTCATCTGACACTAAACTTTATTCTCTTTATCATGTATCTGTACACTGTGGGCAGCTTGATTGTAATCATGTATAGTCTTTCCGATGGCTGGTTAGCAAACAGCAAAACGCTTTTCACTGTACCTCATACAGCACATTTTATGCCATGACCCAGAGAAGCTTTCTTAGCATAAGTGGGTCATATGAGGCCCTATTTACTTTCCCTCAGACTGTGGTAAAATATGCCATGTCCATATTTTGTAGAGTAGTGAGATGAATGGCTTTCTCCCTGTTGGTCAGGACAGTGCTTGACCCACAGTCAACATATGGGTGATTGTTATTAATCGCTGCTTTTTGTGAGGGCTCGCTGTGGGTGAATAGTTTCCTCATTAGAATCAGAGAGTCATAGAATGATACTGTGTGGAAACTTGCCCACACTGGCCAACATGTCCCAGCTACACTAGTCCCACCTGCCTGCGTTTGGTCTAAATCCCTCCAAACCTGTCCTATCCATGTACCTGTCTAACTGTTTCTTAAATGTTGGGACAGTCCCAGCCTCAACTACCTCCTCTGGCGGCTTGTTCCATACACCCACCAAACGTTACCCCTCAGATTCCTATTAAATCTTTTTCCCTTCACCTTGAACCAATGTCCTCTGGTCCTCGATTACCCCCACTCTCGGCAACAGATTCTGTCCTCTCATGATCACATCTCATTCTCCTGCGCTCCAAGGAATAGAGTCCCAGCCTATGCCTATAGCTCAGACCCTCTCGTCCTGACAACATCCTCGTAAATCTTCTCTGAACCCTTTCAAGCTTGACAATATCTTTCCTATAACATGGTGCCCAGAACTGAACACAATACTCTAAATGCGGTCTCACCAATGTCTTATACAACTGCACCATGACCTTCCAACTTCTATACCCAATACTCTGATGAGGCCAATGTGCCAAAAGCCTTTCGACCACCTTATCTACATGCGACTCGACCTTCAAGGAACCATGCACCTGCACTCCTAGATCCCTCTGCTCTACAACATTCCCCAGAGGCATACCATTCACTGTGTAGGTCCTGCCCTTGTTAGACATCACAAAATGCAACACCTCGCATTAGTGCATTATGACCGTGACTTTATTATGCTAATCTCCGTGGGATGTTTCGTAGTTGTGAAAAATGCCATGTGTGAGGAGTGACAAAATAAACTATATTCCCAGGAATAAAATGGATATGAGGAGATACATTTAAGGATTAAGATATTAAGGTATCTAGGAGATTTATTAAGATATATTTAAGATATTTTAGGATTTTGATCAGGTAGATAGTGAAAGACGTTTTCGGCTGGTCAATGTGTTTAGAACCAGAGCACAAAATGTTAAAAATTGAGCCATGCCTGTGAGGAGAGGGGTTGTGGATAATTTCACATGACCAGCTGATAAAATTGGAATTCTCTCTGCAATATTATAATCAATTAACATTATTATAAACGTACTAACTTCTCATTGTTGCATTCCTTTTTGTTGGAGCTGGCAATAAGGTTATTTGAAATTATATTTTGATAAAACGTTATTATAATGGGCAACAAATATATATTTTTTGGATTGGAATCACTGGAGGTTACCAGTTTAGGAAGCAAATGACAGATGGATCCAGCACACAGTGGGCGAGAAGTTAATTGGACTATGGCCACAACAGTCAGACAAGAACATTGTAGAAAATATAATATAAAATAACTGCAGATGATGGTTTATACCAAAGATAGACACAATTCTGGAGTAACTCAGCAGGTCAGGCACCATCTCAGGTGAGAATGGATAGGTGGCCCTTCTGAAGAAGAGTCCTAACCCCAAATGTCAACTATCCATTTTCTCCAGAGATGCTGACTAACCCGCTGAATTACTCTGGTAATTTGGGCCTAACTTTAGAACATTGTGGACAACCTTCCCTCCTTCCCTTTGTGTAAGATGATCAATAGATCAATGTTTGTTGAGGTCACATCATGGAATACATTTAGCTGTTGACTAAATAAGCTGATTGTGGTAAGACAGTGTCCATCACAAATGTCACAACCACAAGTGTGATTGACTGATGTCTGAGGACGATCAATGGTTCTGTGATTTTCTGGTGGCAGCAACATCTACAATTAAGCTGATGAAAGCACTGGTTGCCATGGTAATGCATTCTTCCCAGCAGGCAATATTGTCACTCACACCTGTCAACAGTCACAGTTTACCCCTGTCATAGTTAACGTTGAAGTTTCAAATTGTTTTTACAAACAGTCTTAACATGGAGTATTGGGTGGCCTATGGGTCTTTTGACTTGGGTCACTACTGCATAAAGAGTCATTGACATACAGCATGGAAACAGGCACTTCTGCCCAAATTGTCCATGCTGACCAAATATGCCATATCTAAGCTAATCCCATTAGCCCGTGTATGGCCTTTATCCCTCTATACCTTTCCGATCCATGACTGTATCGTACCATTGTGGGTGCAGCCTTGTTTGATTCCATCACATGCCCAAGCAAGTACAGTTTCTTTTGCTTAATGAATACTGAGATGCTTGGCAATTTTGCTTCTAAAATGATAACTATGTGGGAAGCATCTTCTTCGATGGGTGGAACATAGCTGTAGACAGCATTTCACTGGCGTAAAGCATTACACTAATAAATCAGATGCTGTATATCACTTTCTTATTCTTGAGGGTGATCTTATTATTCTTTCATGCCTTTTTTGTTAAATGGGCCAAAGTTGATGGCTACCTATCCAAAAAGCGTGTTTCATCAGTTTATCATCAGGAACAAAAAAGAGGTGTCTATGATAATGGACCCAAGATTAAAAAAAATGTGTTGACTCTTGTTGGAGTTGGTTGATACTATTGTTGAGTTTGACAACAGCAGAGACACATTTTTGGAGTGTTTGACGGCACTGGGCCTGTACCTAGTGAAGTTCAGAAGGATGAGGGGGACCCTCATTGAAACTACCGAAGAGCGAAAAGCCTGGATAGAGTGGATGTAGAGAGGATCTTTACACTGGTGGGAGAGTCTAGGATCAGAGGGCATAGCCTCAGAATAAAAGGATGCACCTTTAGAAAGGAGATGAGAAACAATTTATTTAGTCAGAGGGTGACAAATCTGTGGAATTAATTGCCACAGGTGGCTGTGGAGGCCAAGACATTGGGTATTTTTAAGGTGGAGATTGAAAGATTCTTGATTAGAAATAGTGTCAAGGGTTATGATGAGAAGGCAAAAGAATGGGATTGAGAAGGGAAGACATGGTTGAATGGTGGGGTAGATATGATGGGTCAAATGGCCAAATTCTGCTCGTATGACTTATGAACTCATGTCATATTAGCTTATCTTGTTCCACAACTACACTTTCATTGGTGCTAGTTACGAGGGAGCACATGGTAATGCAATGTCAAAATGACCCATTCACCATTGATGCTGATCTCTTGTCTGGGCTATTGATGGAGCCACATCACAGAGTGGACTCTTCTGGATGTGACCTGCCATTCTTGCAGCCATAGCCTTTAGACTGAGCCAATGTAAAGATTTCCAGCTAACTCTATGTGAAGGTCCATTCCATCCATGACTATGATGAAATTGTACGCCAAGATTACAGGGGAAAAGGACACATACTGGAGGCAAAAAAACATCTATTTCTCCCTCTTGTTCATCTTAAACCTCTACCAAACTGTATGGTGCTCTGCATGTCAATATGAAAAACCCCAGGTGGACAGCTAATTTTCTTCCACAGCTGGTAGTCATGCCCTATTCACAACCTCAAATGCTTTAATGATATCACCCAAACCTCAGAAGTGGTTTTTTTCAGAAATTTACATGATTTAATGAGATTCTTTGAAATGTCTGATTCTTTTAAATTCCAGTGAGACTAAGCCCGATTAACTCTATATATCTTTATATTCCAAGCCTCTCATCACAGAAATTATGGTATCTCTGCATTGCTACCAATACAACTTTATCCTTCCTCAAATTTGGAGATTGAAACTGTATGCAGTATGCCAAATATGGGCTCACCTGTACTCTGTGAAGCTGAAGCAAAACTTACCTTTGTATGCGGTGCCCCATGCGATAAAGTGTCTCATTTCATTAGCCGCTCACTACTTACTAAACCTGTATTCCGACCCTTTGAGTTTCATGGAGGTGAACTCACTGTTCCCATTGGCTTCACTGTTTCTTATTACTCGTTATCACCTTTTCCACCATTGTGACCATTGTGGGCTCCACCTTTCCTTGATCATTGTTGCTGGCTTGGATTTCATCTTTTCGTAACCCAATGGCATGAATATTGATTTCTCTAATTTCAAGTAACCCTTGATTCCCTCTCTCTCTGTCCCTCTCCCACTCTAGTCTTCCTGCTCGTTTCACTGTCATCCCGCTTGGTTTCACTGATTGTATCTGTTTGTTATCTTTTCCACAGCCAACAATGGACCACTCTGGGCTTCACCTTTCCTTGATCATCGTTGCTGGTTTTGATTTGTTCTTTTCATACCTTTCATTCATTTGTTCTTTGTACCTTTTCATACCTCACATTTCGCTCTCTCCTGAATCAGTATGAAAAAGGGACTTGAACCAAAACGTTACGCACCAAGTGCTTCAAGAGGCTGGTCCTGGCACACCTCAAAGGCTGCCTACCCCCCAAACTGGATCCCTAATAGTTTGCCTACCGCAAGAATAGGAGTACGGAGAATGCCATCTCAACGGCACTTCACTCCGCCCTCTCCCACCTCGACAACAGAGACATTTACGTAAGAATGCTGTTCATCAATTACAGCTCAGCATTCAACACCATTATACCCTCTAAACTGATCACCAAACTCGGTAACCTGGCATCGACCCCTCCCTCTGCAACTGGATACTGGACTTTCTAACCAACAGACCCCAGTCTGTTAGGTTAGACAAGCACACCTCTTCAACCCTCACCCTGAACACCGGCGTTCCACAGGACTGTGTGCTGAGCCCCCTCCTCTACTCCCTCTTCACCTATGACTGCACACCTGTACATGGTACTAACACCATCATCAAGTATGCAGATGATACAACGGTGATTGGCATCATCAGCAACAACGATGAGTTGGCCTATAGGGAGGAGGTCCAGCGCCTAGCAACAGTTTCGGAGACAGAGCAGTTGCCATACCATACTGTGATACAGTTGGTAAGGACGCTCTCGATGGTGCAGCGGTAGAAGTTCACCAGAAGCTGAGGAGACAGATGGACCTTCTTTAGTCTCCTCGGGAACAAGAGACGCTGGTGAGCCTTCTTGACCAGTGTTGAGGTATTGTGGGTCCAAGAGAGGTCATCGGAGATGTTGACCCCCAGAAATCTGAAACTGGAGACACGTTCCACCTCCGTCCCATTAATATGGATGGGGGTGTGCGTGCCGCCCCTAGACATTCTGAAGTCTACAATGAGCTCCTTGGATTTCTTGGAGTTAAGGGCCAGGTTGTTTTCAGCGCGCCATGCTGCCAGGAGCTGGACCTCCTCCCTATAGGCCGACTCATCGTTGTTGCTGATGAGGCCAATCACCGTTGTATCATCTGCATATTTGATGATGGTGTTTGTGCCATATACAGGTGTGCAGTCGTAGGTGAAGAGGGAGCAGAGGAGGGGGCTCAGCACACAGCCCTGTGGAACGCCGGTGTTCAAGGTGAGGGTTGAAGAGGTGTGCTTCTGTTGGGACTGGGGTCTGTTGGTTAGAAAGTCCAGTATCCAGTTGCAGAGGGAGGGGTTGATGCCCAAGTCACGGAGTTTGGTGATCAGTTTTGAGGGATAGGCCACAGATCCTTCTATGCAGGGGACTGTAGTTTAAAACAGCAGCTGTACAAATTGTTGGGAGTTAGTCAGGCTATCTCTATGTTGTGTCTACGTGGCAAGAAGGCGTCCTTGGAATTGTTAAAGATTTTAGACTTTTTTTTGTCGAGTTCCTCAAACCGTGTAACCTTTGTACAGCTAAGTATTAGGTGAATTGTTACACCTCTGGTCAATGTCAGGGTACTGAAACACAGCCAAACAAGCCTACAGTTGAGTCAACACCTAAACCTGTTACACCTGTTACTGTTAGACGACAAGGTAGGATGCGTAAACCAGTAGTCAGGTTAGGTTTGTATGTTAAGTAACTCACTGTATAAGGAAAACGAAAATGTGTAGATATGTAAATTAAATATATTATGTTATCATTTAGAATTTCATGAATATTAGTTCAAAACAAGTATCACAACAACAAAATTGTAACTGAGTACTTAGATTTAATACTTTAAAAAAAGGAGAGCAGTGTAATGTATTTATACATATTCATGTATATGTTAATGAGTTGGTGTTCAACATAAGATGGGAATGTTGGGTAATAAATCTCTCTCTCGTTGTTAATCCTGGCCATATTGGAGAGGCTAGGACTTTAAAATGGGGTAAAAACTTCAGGGCTGCTGGGAGATTTGGTCAATTTGGAATTGTTCTCTGCAGAACTGGGACAAGCTGTGGAGTGGTGCCAGTTTGTCTAGAGCTTAGATACAAGCTGCAGGAAAAGGATATGAACATCTGCAGACCCTGTCAATTAGGTGCAAAATGCGTAGAATAGATTAGATGACTGCAAACCAGACATACACCTTTTAAATAATTGTAAATAATGTTGAAAAGTTTTATTTTGCCGCGTGTTGATTGGATGAGGTATTGAGCCTTGTCTGGGTTTCTTGCAGATCAGGGTAAATGTTGTTAAGTTGGTTTCCTTGAGAAGTCCTGTTTGAATACAATGTATTAAGCTGCTGTATTACTGGGTTAGGGAAATGTCTGGTATGTACGGGGTTAATGGATATTTGTCATTGGATTGTTCAGAGACCACCCCCATGTGATTCGGCCCCTCGAGGTTCTGGGACCTATAAAAGTCCGCTGCCACAAGGTCCAGCGTCAATCTTCTGGGAGAGCGCTTGGGACTGCGTGACCTGGAGTGTCTCTGTTTGAACAAGGCCTAGAGGGCTTGATCAGGCAGATATGAGGATCAAACCCGTGGTGGGATATGTACAGTAGTTGAACTGTAATTATGTTTTGTCAAAATTAAGATGAGTTGATCAAGTGTTTGATTCAGTGATTTCTGACTGAAACTAGACTGGGGGGAAGCTTAGAACGAGCAATTTACATAGTGATCCAGGCAACCTGCGTGTAAGTTGTTATTCATTCTGCTGTCCGGAATATAACATGTAGGATAGTGTTAGTGTGTGGGGATCGCTGATTGGCATGGATTTGATGGGCCGAAGGGCCGTTTTCCGCACTTTATCTATAAAACTGAAAACTAAAACTAAAAATATGATTGGACGTGGAGACTTGAGAAGGGATGGAAAATAGTCCAGAAAGCTAAATAATCAATGGAGATGTTCCTATGTTATGCATTGCCGCAACATTTGCTGTCCTCTATCTCCATTTCCTTTCTTCATTACTCTATTTCAACTACCACTACATGAGGAGTGTAAGGTTGACTTATTAATCAAAATGCCCTCCTGAGGATTTTTTGGATAGTGCAGCAAATGTTTCCTGAGGAAAAGTTAGAAGTTCAAAACTTACTGTTAGCATTTGAAGCATGTATATCTGCCAATATTATTGAAAAGTATGAACTGCAATGAAATAAAAATGTTAGCAGTGCATTCAGAGCATTGTCTTTATTACATTGCAAGTTTCCCTGTGGCACACATCATTAGCCAGGTGAGATGACAGCCATTGATCTACTTTTGGGAGATTAGACACAGTGAGGCATACAAGGCTTATCTGAGGATTGATTTAGAATTATTTAAAATGACACCTTTGCTGCCTTGGGTTGATGCTACTGTTTCTTGTAATGATCAAAAGAAATATGAGACTACCAGAAAACAGGATATATGGGAAGTGTGCAACAACAGATCAGCGTGGTGTCTATCCATTACAATGCCGGCAACTGCAGCTTAATATCCTGCAGTTGATGTCCAAGTAGGAAAACAAGTGAGCCAACCCAGCATTGCGATTGATACTGCTTGACCCGTTGAGTTACTCCAGCATTTTGTGTCTATCTCCAGTGGTGAGACTCTCAGGGATATATTTCTACCGGTACAATAACAAAATCCCTGCAGATGCCGTGTATCTGAAATTTAAAAAAAAAATACTGGAAGCTCTCAGTAGGTTGGGCAGCACCTGTGGAAAGAAAAAATGGGGTTAACGTTTCTTGTAAATACCCTTTATTAGATTCCCTCACACACCAGTGTGGGTAAAGTAATATAATGGTTTTGTAACCAGACCACCCATCCAAGGGCTTGGTCCAGATAAGATGAGGTTGAGATGATAATTCATTTCAATATACAATACAATAAAAGTGATCCAAAAGCTCTTGGATTAAACCCCAGCTAGTTCATTAAAACTATTTATCATGGGTAGGAACCCTACTGCCTCTAGATACTCTGCCTGATCTATTCCACAGCATGCAAGTTGCTTCCCAGCTTCTCTTTTTGCTTTCTGAAATGATTCACTCCATCGCATCATGCAACTGTGTCATAGAGTCACAGCATCAAATAACATAGAAACACGCCCTTTAGGTCAACTTGTCCATGCCGACCAAGATGCTAGTCTAAGTCAATCCCATTTACTGGTGATTGGCCCATATCTCTCTAAACTTTTCCTATCCATGGATTTATCCAAATTTCTTTTCAATGTTTAATGTAGCAACAAAGAACTGCAGATGCTGGTTAATATACAAAAGGACACAAAAAACTATTTTCCAGCTTTCTTCTTACCCCCACCCCACCACAATCAGTCGGAAAAAAGGGTTTTGATCTGAAACGTCCTGTAACCACGTCCTCCAGAAATACTGCCTGACCCGCTGAATTACTCCAGCTCTCTGTGTCCTTTCTTTTTAATGTTGTTATTGTATGTGCCTCAACTACCTTCTCTGGCAGCTATCTCCATGTCCGTAGCTCTCTCTGTGTGGAAAAAATACCCCTGTATTTCCCATTTAAGGATTGGCAATAAATCTCGACTATGGGCAACAATGCTTGATCAATGGACATTTAATAAAATGAGCACACAACAATAGTAAGATATAAAACATTTTAAAATTAAATTTAATAATTGGAGTTTTACCACACGTTCTACTGATAACGTTCTGTCCGTAACACTGCCCAGAATTCTTATTCTTCAAATAAAGAAAGGAATCTGCATTTTCAAGAAAGCAAAATAAAGCATTTGTATATTTCCCAGAATTTTACAGCGAGCACTGGTCATAGGTTCGGTTAGAAAATAGTCATCTTCTCTTAACAACAGGTGTAATCTATTGATGTGCTTAATCCATACAGAGAGAAAGTTAAAGATCAAAAACAATTTCCTTGAAAGTTGTAAGATTGAACTATTGAGCTGGCAGAACTGGGTAGAGAATCGACAGGTGATGATTCAGTGTGAAGGAGGGTCCTGACCTGAAATGTTGCCTATAAATTTCTTCCCCAGATGCTGCCTGACCTAGACACAAAAAGGTGGAGTAACTCAGGGCGGCAGGTTGGTGTAGCGGTAGAGCTGCTGCCTTACAGCGAATGCAGCGCCTGAGACACAGGTGCTGTCTCTACGGAGTTTGTACGTTCTCCCCGTGACCTGCGTGGGTTTTCTCCGAGATCTTCGATTTCCTCCCACACTCCAAAGATGTACAGGTTTGTAGTTTAATTGGTGTGGTAAATGTAACAATTGTCCCTCGTGGGTGTAGGATAGTGTTAGTCGGCGGGGATCTCCGGTCGGCCTGATTCCGCGCTGTATCTCTAAACTAAACTAAACCGAAAAAAGGAACAGTGACGTTTCAGATCGAGACCTGTCTTCAGACTGGAGAAGTGCCTCGACCGAAACATCACCTCTTCCTTTTCCACAGAGATTCTGTTTGACCCAGTGAGTTCCTCCAGCTTTTGTGTCTATCTTCAGCTTAAACCAGCATCTGCAGTTCCTTTCGTACACATGCTGCCTGATCTTTTGAGTTCATCCAGCACTTTGCGTTTTGCTCAAGATTCCAGCGTCTTCAGTTTCTTCTGACTGGATTGGACTATAGTGTGGGATCAGCAAGTATGAAATGTAAAATAAATCCTTCATACACATCTTCGCTGACAAAGACTCAACAATTTCAAATATATATAATTTGCAGGGTTCAGTAAAGTATGTGCTCGGATCTCACTGAAGAAATGAAAAAGGTGATAATTCCACTATTTATTTTGTTTAAATGGCTTTTGATGAAATCCATTCAGGGGTAATAACAGAGTGGTAGGGATGGTTGAAATCTAATGGCAAAGGTTAAGCAATAGAATGAAGCTTTAACATTGATATCTGAACATACAGCATTCAGGTCAAAAAGTGGAGGCGTGTGAGTTGAAACTCAGACCATCTATTTTCCATTACAACCTGGTTATTAAACATTGTGTGATTTGAGTGTAGTATGAGCTCGGCTCAATATAAGATAACTGTCTCTGACAGTTAACGCTTCAATTCTATTCCATTGAAAGCATAAAACAAGGCTGATATTCTAGACAAAAGAAAGTGCAGATGATGGAAATGGAACACGAACCATTGCTGCAAGAATGTAAAGGTTCAAGCAGTATCTGTGGAGGCAAAAGTCGTACTCAATCATGACCCCTGTATAGGAGAGGAGGGTGGCAGAGAGACTGGTAGGTGAGCAGTGGAAGCAGATGGGGACAAGATGATAGGCAGATAAAAGAAGCCTGGGGAGGGTGGGGTGGGGCGGGGTGGGGGTAGGAATGGGAAAGGTGAATAATACTAGCGAATACAGTGGTGTAGAGGTAGAGTGTAGGCACAGTGGTGTAGCGGTAGAGTTGCTGCCTTACAATGACACAGGCCGGGGTTCCATCATGACTAGGAGTGCTGTCTGTATGGACCTTGTATGTTCGCCCTGTGGCCACATAGGCTTTCTCCGGGTGCTCCGGTTTCCTCCCACATTCCAAAGACGTAACAGGTTTGTAGGTTTATTATCTTTGGTAAAAATTGTAAATTGTTTCTAGTGTGTAGGATAGTAGTGTATGGGAATCACGGGTCGGCCTAAACTTGGTGGGCAAGAGGGGTGCATCCATGCTGTATCTCTAAACTAAACAAATCTCTATAAGATCACCGGTAGACAAAAATGCTGGAGAAACTCAACGGCTGAGGCAGCATCTATGGAGGGAACGTTTCGGGTCGAGACCCTTCTTCAGACCGATGTGGGGGGGGGCTGGAAAAAGAAAGGAAGAGGCAGAGACAGTAGGCTGTGGGAGAGCTGGGAAGGGGAGGGGAAGGAGGGAGAAAGCAGGGACTACCTGAAATTGGAGAAGTCAATGTTCGTACCACTGGGGTGTAAACTACCCAAGCGAAATATGTGGTGCTGCTCCTCCAATTTGTGGTGGGCCTCACTCTGGCCATGGAGGAGGCCCAGTACAGAAAGGTCGGATTCGGATTGGGAAGGGGAGCTGAAGTGCTGAGCCACCGGGAGATCGGGTTGGTTATTGCGAACTGAGCAGAGGTGTTAGGCGAAGTGATTGCCAGGCCTGCGCTTGGTCTCACCGATATAGAGCAGTTGACACGGCCTTCCTGGCTGACCTCAGGCCCGGACCACCAAAGATGCCGCCGTCGCCGACCTCCAATTGGCTGCTGCCGCCGACTCACCGGTGACGCCGAACCTCGCTGCCACATCGGTACCTCCAACTATCGGCGCCTCACCGATAAGATCTATAAGATCTCCTCTCAGCTTCCTGCACTCCAAGGAATAATGTCTTTGGCTGCCCATCTTTTCCCTTTAGCCCAGGCCTTTGAGACATTGCAAGATTCCGGGAAATCTTCTCTGCACTTCTCCCTTTGACTCCACAGATTCACCACCCACTGACTAAAGAAATTCCTTCTCATGTCCTTTCTAAAGGTACGTCCTATTATTCTGAGGCTATGGCCTCTTGCCCCAGACTCTTCCACAAGCGGAAGCATCCTATCCACAATCACTCCATCCAGGCCTTTCACTATTCAATAAGTTTCAAGGAGGCTCCCCATCATCCATCTAAACTCCAGTCAGTACAGGCCCAGTGCCTTCGGTCGCTCATCGTATGTTATTTTTCATTCCTGATGCAAGATCTCAAACCAAAAGGTTGATTTCCCCCCTTTGCCTCCACAGATGCTGCTTGAATGCTGAGTTTTTCCAGCGTACTTTTTTTAGTTTTGGGATGAAATTCTAGTTTAGTCCTGTTAGAACTATTACATTTTACATTAGACACCAAACTCAGTGCAGGTCAGTGTAAGCAGATGGATGCAAAATATTAAAAGGCACATTTTTGCAAAGAATGCCAAGATATTATAAGGATGTGCTATCAAGATCCAGGGCTCAGCCAATCCTACAGTTCATTAGCTAGATACAAAAAGCTGGAGTAACTCAGCGGGTCAGACAGCATCTCCGGGGAAAAGGAATAGGTGACATTACGGGTGAAGAAAGGTTCCTTGCGCCTGGTGAATCTCTGGAACTCTCTGCCGCAGAGGGTAGTCGACGCCAGTTCATTGGCTATATTTAAGAGGGAGTTAGATGTGGCCCTTGTGGCTAAGGGGATCAGAGGGTATGGAGAGAAGGCAGGTACGGGATACTGAGTTGGATGATCAGCCATGATCATATTGAATGGCGGTGCAGGTTCGAAGGGCCAAATGGCCTACTCCTGCACCTAATTTCTATGTTTGTATGTTTCTATGTTCCAACCCGAAACTGCACTGTCCTTTTTCTCCAGAGATGGTGCCTGACTCGCAGAGTTACTCCAGCACTTTGTATCTATCTCCAGAGATGGCGCCTGACTTGCTGAGTTACTCCAGCTCCTTGTGTCCTTTTGTATATTAGCCAGCATCTGCAGTTCTTTGTTTCTTCATTAGTTGATCCTAGTTAGTTCAGGTAACGTTCTGTCCACTGATTGGCTTCTGACAGTGCAAAAATGATACCACTTATATAGCGATTCATTGGTTCAGAGGCATCTCAGGTTGGGTTAAGAATGTGAAGGGAGCTATATAAATGCGCGTATTTATCAAATTTACAAGGCACAATGTAACCAAAATGTTCTTGATTTCTTCAAAATATGGCATTATTGTGGGAGTTGTGGGTTGCTGGACACAGGATGCTAATGCTGTGGAGACTGCTTTGCATTAAAGTGTTTATTTTTGTATTGTTGGGAATGAAGCACTTCTTATTTAGATGACCACTGTTATCTCTAAGTAAATTAAAGCTCCATATACTTTACCCAGCAATACAGCTCAGACCATATCTCTAAGGTGAATTCAGCATTCTTACAGCATTTTATTATTTATTGGGCGATAAGTCATAAGGACTTTATTTTGAAAGAGAAATTGCCAATTAATACTCCACAGAATTCCTCACCAGTAACTTCCCACATCCATCTTATTCGAAGCCTCTCTGACAACACACTGAATTGAAAGAGTTTGTGTGCAATGTATTCTTCAGAGTTAGAAAAGTCTAACAAAGACTCAGCACCTGGCCTTGACAACCGAGTGGAGATTAAATGGTGAATTGTCAGTGAGATTACTGGGAGAGGGAATCAGTGACTTTAGACATATTTTCCCAGTTGTCCAAAAGGTCCAGTAATTGAGGATTTTTTTTTTTTTTTGCAAAAGAGGTTTTCTTGGCCCCATCTATCTTGTTTGAGATGCCCTCCAGTATTATATAAATGATAGAATGTCTCGCTGGTTACTTTTCTTCTGGTTGCTAGGCAACGGAATGCACCAGCTTTGTAATGGAAGTAGAATATTTGCTGCCCTAGATGAGCATGTTTGGCCTGGAAGTGAATCATGGGAATTAGAAGTGCGGAACTGGGGAAATCCTTTTGTGTATAATTTGTTTGATTACAAACTCCATTTAACCCTATCGTTTTTTTCCTGTGAGCAGTTGCCTAAATCCTCAAGAAGAATTTAGATCTAGTGCAGGCATCGGCAGAGATGGTTACTTGATAGTCATCTATTTTGGTGTTATGTTACATGCATAAGTATGGTGAGGAACAGGTACAATGAAAATCTTGCTGAAAAACAGAAACATAAACTATAATATAATACATAAAAATGCTCCAAGGCCAGGAAAAAAAAGATGACTGAGCAATAAACAAACTGTTCATGCTAAATACATTTAGAAAACAAGTCCCTGGTAGCTCAAGAGGTGGTCTGTGGTGGTCCATTGCTGAGATGGGATTAGGGTTCTGCAGAAGCTGATGGTAGTAGGAAAGCAGCTGTTTCTGAACCTGGTGGTGTGGGACTTCAGTCTTCTGTACCTCCTACCCGATGGTGCAGCAAGGAGAGGGCACAGTCTGAATAGTGAACACCCTTGATAATAGATGCCACCTTCTTGAGGCAGCATGGACATGTTGGTCCTGTTTCTGGCCTGCATGACTCTGATGCTAAAACACCAGCACACCAACAGATAACCCATATCTACAATATATTTCAATCCACCCTCCAGCCACTCCTGAAGTCCCACCGTTTATACCAAGCCATTGCTAGATCCTACACATTATAAACCTCATTGTTTATTTTACATTTGTAGTTCACACCACAAATCCATATTTTAGCAATCCATCAGACGACTAATCACAAATCCCATAACCCACAACCCCACCGCATGATCAGCTCTCCATTTCTAGGTCCCATCTATCTTTACATACAATCTATAACCACCTGACCCACACAATAAGACCTTTAGTTTAGTTTAGTTTAGAGATGCAGCACGGAAACAAGCCCTTTGGCCCACCAAGTCCGTACCGAGCGGCGATCCCCAAACATTAACTCTATCCTACACAAACCAAAGATATTTCACATATATACCAAGTCAATTAACATACTATCCTGTAAATCTTTGGAGTATGGGAGGAAACCGAAGATCGCGGGGAAAGCCTAAGCGGTCACGGGGAGAATGTACAAACTCCGTACAGACAGCACCCGCAGTCGGGATCGAACCCTGGTGCTTCAGTGCCGTAAGGCAGCAACATTACCACACGGTGGCGCACTTAGAGATATAACATCTGCACCACTTTGTCCACTGCCTCTGACCCTGGTTTTACAATGGAAAACCACGCATCAATCTGCTCCCAAAATCTACTGATCGAGCTTTTCAGCTATCCTGCCTCTCACTTTATTTCCAGGGCGAGCTTAATAACCGATTGCCAAGGGTTATTTGTCTACAACTGTCTCCAATGACTCTAATTGGACATTCCTAATGGTGGGAGGGCATCTATGCACAAAGATGACAATGGGCTAAAACTAATAATTAAAATCAAAGTTTAATCAAACTGCATATTTATGATCAAACCTTAATACTCATGTTGGGATTTAGTTGCTAACTTAACCATTAAAAACAGCAGGGAACTCTGATCTTTAATACTCTGATTATCCTTTCCTAAAGTGGGGAATTGTTAATTGGAAGTTCATTAAAAAACATTTAATAAATTATATTTAAGCATTTAATAAAGCTCAGCTTTAATTGAAAGCTGTAAATCTCGGCGGTGAAGTCATTTGATTTAATAAATCAAATAGTTTGGTGGACTGGAATTTAATGCTTAAATGCCAAAAAAAGGGAAAATTATGGAAAGGAAAGGGGATATATTGCCCAGGTAGCTCAGCTGGTTTAGTTATTTATAGCGAAAATGGACACAAAATGCTGGAGTAACTCAGCGGGTCAGGCAGCATCCCTGGAGAATAGGAATAGGTGGCGTCTACCTAACCCGCTGAGTTACTCCGGCATTTTGTTTCTACCTTCGGTGTAAACCAGCATCTGCAGTTCTTTCCTACACATTTAGTCAGATATAGGTTAGCTGAGCCACATTAGATAGGACCTGGTGTCTGTGCTGGGTTACTTGAGTGTGGATAGTGGACTATGACGTGATTAGCTCCATTGTGAAAATCCCATAGTCATATTGGCTGCTGTCTCTCTACATGCTGGTTTGTATGCTATGGCTAAGAAATTAAAATATTTAAAATCAATGTAACAAGTCTTGATTTAGACAGCAGTAACGCTGGCTATTGTGTTCATGTAAAAAAAAAGATAGACATCTTGCTCAATGATTGCCAGTTTTCTGTCATCATTACTCTGAGCACCTGTTGATATGCACGTGAAGTTATTTGTTTCTTAAGCCCATCAGTAATAAGTGCAATAAAATTGTTCTGCTGTTGAGGCTTAAAGCTGGAGAGCATTTTGATTTACTGCTAATGTTCCCCTTGAGGAAATGCTCTTAATTTGCAGTAGTCATTGAGAATGACTTCCGCTATCCAGTAGAATAAAATTAACATTCAACATTAGCAAATAGAAAAAGACTGCTCTCTACCCTTGGAGCACTGAGGGGAAAGAAATGTTGTTTATGCAATCAGTGCTGCTGTGGATAATACTTCAAAATAATCAAAGAAATGATCATCAGCACTCATAACTAATATACGATTGCTTAGGAAGGAATGATTGCAATGTGTTATGTTGATAGTCGAGACCAATAACGTGTAGATTGGAATTAATCTACACACTGGCACTTGTGTGTTTAGTTAACAATATAAATCAGTGACATTGTAATAAAATACCATTCAGATAGTATTCTGCAGAGAATCAAACTTCACCATGACTCTGGACTCACACAGAAGTGTGGCCTTTTCAAGCCACTTTAAACAAAACTGCTTCCAATTACCTTATCCCATGACTCAGATTTACCATTATCCAAGTTAGGTGTCTGGTTAAAAAATAGAATTTCGCTGGAAATACTCAGCAAGTCAGGCAGGCTGTGTGAAGAATTAAATAGAGATAATGTTTTGGAATGGTACAATGGCCAAACGGTTATGGTATCCCACACCTGAATCAACAGAATTAATAGAACACAAAGTACTGGAGTAACTCAGGGGGTCAGGCAGCCTCTCTTGAGAACATGAATAGGCGATGTATCGGGTTGGGACCTTTATTCAGAATCACTTCATCCAGTTCCTTGTGTCTACTAGCAGCATCAAGCTGGTTTTATTAAAATGTTCTCCAACTGACTTCCTATTGTTTCCACCATACAATCTCGCTCTGCCTCAAACATCTTTTGTCATCTGGCCTCCCTGAAATTAATGTGAACCCTTGACTTCTTCCTCCTGCCAAATCCCCTCTTCTTTGTAATTGTGAGCAATTTTGGGCACCATATCTGAGGAAGGATGTGCTGCCTCTGGAGAGGGGCCGGAGAAGGTTTACAAGAATGTTCCCAGGAATGAGTAGGTTAACATATGATGAGCATTTGGCAGCACTGGGACTATAATCACTGGAGTTTAGAAGAATAAGGGGGGACCTCATTGAAACATACAGAATAGTGAAAGGCTTGGATAGAGTGGATGTGGATAGGACGTTTGCACTAGTGGGAGAGTCTAAGACCAGAGGTCATAGCCTCAGAATTGAAGGATGTTCTTTTGGGAAGGAGATGTGGACAAATGTATTTAGTCAGAGGGTGATGAATCTGTGGAATTCTTTGCCACAGAATGCTGTGGAGGGCAAAGTCAGTGGATATATTTAAGGCAGAGATAGAAGATTCTTGATTAGTACAGGTATCAGAGGTTATGGGGAGAAGGCAGGAGAACGGGGTTAGGAAAGATAGATCAGCCATGATTGAATGGCGGGGTAGACTTGATGGGCTGAATGACCTAATTCTGCTCCTGTCACTTATAATCTTATGATCTTGTGATCTATGCTTATTTTCCCCAGAACAATTGACCTGAATCACACTGTACCTCCTTCCCACTTGTGACATATTACCTGAATATGATAATGGGAATGTGGTCCTCGCTGTCCTGGGTGGTTGACATGCATGGTTGCCCATGTTGCCCGCTTCCAATGTCTCTCCACCAAGGTCCAGCTGGATGGAGTAATGTTCTTCCTTTTCTAATTTATCCAGTCAAAACTCACCTGCATGTGTTTGTTCTCTAGCTTTAACATTATTGCCTCCAATGTCCCAAAAGAGCAATTCTTGACCACACCAATTTCTTGTCTTCCTGGCAATATTATCGGGGAACCCAACTTTGGTGTCCCCATGTATGCTGATGAAACACAGCCCCAGACCACCAGCACTCAATGTCCCAATCTTGCAACACTATTTATTCCACTGTTAGTAATGGATGAGTAGAAAATTCCTCCATTAGAAAGAGTAATTATCTTTTTACGCGTATAATAAATCCATTCCTCTCAGCGGCAAATGTATGAAACAGAAATGGCTTTGTTCACAACCTTCTTGTCAACATTGATCTTGCAATGAACTTCAGACCACATTCCACTTATTATTTTGCTCTTTTTTAATATTATCTGACAGAGAGAAATAAAAAGAAGAAAGCTGTAGCATTGAACTGCCAATCCAAGAAATATGTGTGTGTTAAGTACCTATCTAGATTGAAGCATCCAATATAAATGTTTTCTAGTATACTTTTTGCTTTGGATTATTGCTTGCCATCACCTATCTTAATATCTGCAGAAATGGGGAAAAAAAGGAAGACGATATACCTCTGATGGCAGACTAGGGCGTTAGGCGTGACCCTATAGAGGTGTATACAATAACGGGACGCATAGTTAAGGTAAATACACACCGTCTTTTTCCCAGGAATGGAGAGTCAAAAACTAGAGGGCATAGGTTTCAAGTTAGAGGGCAAAGGTTTCACAGAGATTCAAGGTACAAATTCTTCACACAAAGGGTGAAGAAAAAGCATATATGGAAAGTGCTTCCAGAGGAAGTAGTTGAGGCAGGTACAATAATACCAGTTAAAAGAAATTTGGACAGTACTTGAATAGGAACGGTTTAGGTAGCACTTGGACCAAATGGAGGCAAATGGATAGGTTAGATTGGCATTTGGGTCAGCAGGGATGAGTCAGTCTCAAGGGACCGAGGGTTGAAAACCGAGATCAACGACTACAGACCGGTGGCCCTTACATCCCACATCATGAAAACAATGGAGCGGCTACTCATTCGTCTCCTGAGACCACAAGTCCAGCACGCACTAGACCCACTACAGTTTGCATACCAGGAGAACATTGGGGTGGATGACGCAGTCCTCTACATGCTGCACCGGATCTACTCCCATTTGGACAAACCCGGTGGCTATGTGAGGATTATGTTCTTCGACTTCTCAAGTGCGTTCAACACCATCCAACCCCTGATTCTGAATGACAAGCTTAAGAAGATGGGGGTGGATTCCACATTTATCTCCTGGATAGACGACTACCTGACGGGTCGACCACAGTTTGTCAAGCTGGGGGACAGTGTCTCTGGCACAGTGGTGTGCAATGTTGGAGCCCCACAGGGAACGGTTCTGGCCCCGTTCCTCTTCACCCTGTATACAGCAGACTTTAACTATAAGTCTGACACATGCCACGTACAGAAATATTCAGATGATACAGCGATTGTGGCATGTGTAAGGAACGGGCAGGAGGAGGAATACAGGAACTTGACCAGTTCCTTTTGTGCCTGGAGTGAAGAGAACTGTCTCATCCTGAACACAACTAAGACTAAAGAGATGGTGGTTAACTTTGGCAGGTCCAAGCTCCCCCTTCAGCCGGTCAACGCTGCTGGGGCTGACATTGAGGTGGTGCAGACATATAAATACCTTGGAGTGCACCTTGATAACAAACTGGACTGGTCTGTCAACTCTGACTCCCTCTACAAAAAAGGCCAGAGCAGACTCTTTTTCCACAGAAGGCTCAAATCCTTCAATAATAATAATAATAATAATAATAATTTTATTTATAGAGCACTTTAAAAACAATCATATTTGCAACAAAGTGCTGTACATCACTAATCATTGACAAAAAAGTTAATACACACCAATAATAACAATCAAAATAAATAGTAGGAAAAGACATGTAAAATAAAGAAACATTAAAAACAATAAAAACAGAAGCAAAGTCTCAGGCATGGTCAAAAGCCAGGGGGTACAAATGTGTTTTAACACTGGATTTGAAGACGGACAGTGAGGGGGCCTGTCTGATGTGCAACGGCAGGGTGTTCCAGAGTGCTGGAGCAGCAACAGAGAAGGCTCTATCCCCTCTGAGCCTCCGATTAGACCTCGGTACCTCCAGTAGCAGCTGACCAGCTGACCTGAGGGACCGGGCAGGAGCGTATGGGTGGAGCAGCTCAGAGAGGTAAGGCGGGGCGAGCCCATTCAGAGATTTAAAAACAAATAACAGTGACATGCTGCACATGTTTTACAACACTGTGGTTGCAAGTGTTATTTTCTATGCTGTTGCCTGCTGGGGCAACAGCATTAGTGCAAAAAACAAGAAGCTGGTCAAACTGGTTAAACGAGCTAGCTCAGTGCTGGAGGGGAGAGTAGACTCTGGGATGGATGTGCTTGAGAGGCATATGAGGCACAAGGTGCAGGTCATCCTGAAAAACCCCGGGCATCCCCTCCATGTAATTCTGGATAGTCAAAAGAGCACTCGGAACAACAACAGGCTCCTCTCCCTGCCCTGTAGAACGGAGCGGTTCAGGAGATCCTTCACCCCTGCAGCCATTAGATTTTATAATTCGGACCGCTAGGCTGTAGGGGGATGCATTTTTGCAATTTTTAATTTTTAATTGTTAATTATTGGTCTTTTTAAATATTTATTGCTCTCAGGTAGTGTCCACAGTGCATTCTATGTATTTTCTGTCTGCGTTCGTTTTGAATCTGTGGGTTTGTTGGTTGGGGGCTTCTGGACATCTGAATTTCCCTGAGGGGATCAATAAAGTATTTATTATTATTATTATTAAGTGCACTCACAGGTCATTAAAACCACACACATGTTGACATGAGTTCAGTGTTATTCACAGCTCAGACTGAGAGTCGTAACCTCTCGCTCCCCCATTTTGCAGAGACTGAGGCAGTCCACACTTCCGGTTTTTAAAGTTCCTCCCCTCTCCGACTGGAAGGGGCGTGGCCTTCATGGCGTGATTAACAGGAGAGAGAATCTCAACATTTTTAAAACATTAATAATTTTTTTTTTTTTCATCGATGGGAAACATCCTCTTGTCCTGCGCAGCGAAGTGGGACTCTGAGTAAGATGGCTAAAAATCCCAGCCGTAAGTGCTAGCATTTTTTCTAAAATCAATATGCAGTGCAAACAGGAAGTGGTCAAGATTTGAATTTTAATTATATAGATATAAAATTATTGAGGGATTCGACATGCTAGATGTAGAAAACATGTTCCCAATACCTGGAGTATTGCGTACAGTTTTGGTCTCCAAATCTGAGGAAGGACATTATTGCCATAGAGGGAGTGCAGAGACGGTTCACCAGACTGATTCCTGGGATGTCAGGACTGTCTTATGAAGAAAGACTGGATAGACTTGGTTTATACTCTCTAGAATTTAGAAGATTGAGAGGGGATCTTATAGAAACTTACAAAATTCTTAAGGGGTTGGACAGGCTAGATGCAGGAAGATTGTTCCCGATGTTAGGGAAGTCCAGGACAAGGGGTCACAGCTTAAGGATAAAGGGGAAATCCTTTAAAACCGAGATGAGAAGACTTTTTTTTCACGCAGAGAGTGGTGAATCTCTGGAACTCTCTGCCACAGAGGGTGGTTGAGGCCAGTTCATTGGCTATATTTAAGAGGGAGTTAGATGTGGCCCTTGTGGCTAAGGGGATCAGGGGGTATGGAGAGAAGGCAGGTACGGGATACTGAGTTGGATGATCAGCCATGATCATATTGAATGGCGGTGCAGGCTCGAAGTTTCACCTAATTTCTATGTTTCTATGTTTCTATGTAATATTGGGGGAGTCCAGAAGCAGGGGCCACAGTTTAAGAATTAAGGGTAGGCCATTTAGAACTGAGATGAGGAAAAATGTTTTCACACAGTGTTGTGTATCTGTGGAATTCTTTGCCTCAGAATGCAGTAGAGGCTAATTCACTGGATGCATTCAAAAGAGAGTTAGATAGAGCTCTTAGGGCTAACAGAATCAAGATGTATGAGGAGAAGGCAGGAACGAGTTACTGATTGTGGATGATCAGCCATGATTGCATTGAATGGCGGTGCTGGCTCGAAGGGCTAAATGGCCTACTGCAGCATCTATTGTCTATGTATCTATGTATCAGGCAGGAAAAAGGTTCTGCCCTGAAACATCACCCGTCCATTCCCTCCACAGATGCTGCCTGGCCCATTGAGTTTCTCCAGCACATTGTGTTTTGCTCAAGATTCCAGGATTTGCAGTTCTTTGTGTCTCCAGAGATGGTTGGACTCTGGTTTCGAGATCACCATTGTCTGATACAAATACTGTTTGTCATTTATCAGCCCAAACCTGGAGATTGTCCAGATCATTCTGCTTATGCAAACTCCATCGGGTGGCGCCACCGCAGTGGCCCGCAGCTGTTAGTCCTTTCACCCTTTTTGTTATTTTTAGTGTGTGTAAACGTATGTTTTAAATGTTTCCTAGTTTGTCTTATGTGCGGGTGATGGGGGGGATAGGGTGAAATCGTTTTTCAGTCACTTACCTGGACGGAGATGCGTCTTTTCTCCGTGTTGCATCTTCGCCCTCCTACTGGCTTTTCCTACCGGAGACCGGCCAGAGCTTCAGCAGCGGTGCAGTGCTGAATGATCATTGCTGAGTGGGGCGATCGCCTGTGTTGGAGCTCCGGAGTGGTGGGCCTGCTGACTTTAACACCGTGGAGGATCGCCAGTGTAGGAGCTCCATCCATCTCAGCCTGTGGACTTCGGAAGCCATGGTCTCCGGTAGGAAGCGGCCGATTCGGAAACTCCAAGCCGCGAGCGTGTTCCGGTCCATCCCGACACCGGAGTTTCAATCATCCCGGCGAGAGGGCCTGTACATCGGGCCGTCCGTATTGGTGACAGTGGAGGGTTCAAAGGTCTCGACCACGGGTGAACAAAGAGGAAGATGACTGAACTTTATTGCCTTCCATCACAGTGGGAAACGTTGATTCCGCTATGGTGGATGTTTATGTTAAACTCTATCCTGTATTGTGTTATTTTTATATGTACGGTTGAATGGTAACTCAAATATCACTGCATTAATTGGTACATGTGACAATAAATGTGAACTTGAACTTGAACTTGAATTTTGTATGGAATTCTTCATTATCTGAGGAATGTTTATTGGAGTTAATTGAATTATAATAACAAATTACAGTGAACTGTGTTTTGCATTGTCTTGTTTCTTGCACTGTCTTTTTTACAGTCTTGTGCGTAATATATGTGTTATTTGTGTATATCTTATGTGTTTGTGTGTTGTCTCAGCCGATGTGCCTTGTGATGCTGCTACAAGCAAGCAAGATTTAAGGGGCTGTCCCACTGTGGCGACCTAATTCGCGAGTTTAGGAGAGTTTGAAAATATGTCATGTTGAAGACCTCCTTCGACTAGCTTCAACTAGCTTCGGGAAAATTGGACACCAAATAGTGGAGAGTGAAGACGTCCTCCTTCGACCTCCCTTCGACCTCTCTTCTACTATGTTGAAGATTATCTACGACTACCTTCGACTACCTTTGATTACCTTTGACCATCCTCGATTACCTATGAATAACATGCTGACCTACTACGACCAACTTCGACTAAACTTACGAGTAAAAAAAGTATCGATTTTTTCCATGGGGACCTTTTTTTACTCGCGGCATTTTTCAACATGTTGAAAAATACGCCGCGACCGAGCTGAGGCATCGAGTACGCGGGGCCTAACCTCGAGCATGAAGGAGAGTTACAAAGATCTCCTAGGACCTCGTGTCGAGCATGCTGCAAGTATGAGTCGAGGGCAAACTCGTCTGAACTCGCAGATTAGGTCGCCGCAGTGGGACAGCCCCTTTACGTTGTACCTGAATCTCACCCAACTTGGGCATATGGCAATAAACACAACTTGAATAGTAGTGAATACTCCCACCTCTGATCTTATGATGGAAGGAAACTCATTGATGAAGCAACAAGAGATGGTTGCGAACAGGACCCAGCCCACAGGAGCTTCTGCAACATGACAATACATTGACCGGAGCGTGCGACTGTAGCTTGTGCTAGCTGTCCACGGGCTGCCCGCCTTAGACTTAATCCATTAATGGCACCGGACCCTTGTTGAGTCTCATTACACAAACCAAATCTCTTACAAAGTATTACTCTTGGAGCTGGAGTAATAGCCCTTCAACTGTAATGTCCATCTTCCTTTCAAGGGAGAACCAACAAATGTTAAACATTTCTCTTTGATTCCGGCAGAGGATTATTTCCTCCTTGCTGCCAATCGATTCAAGTTTTACTTGTTCCAGAATCAATCTAACAATGTCTTGACTCCAATTGCAGTCACGCTCCCCTCCGCTGCGCTCTGGAGTACAGTTCACTGGTCTATGTTTTATCCACATCTCATAATGAGTGAGCCCAATAGTTACAAAGTAAATTGTCGGACTGTGTTTAGTTTGGTGTTTAGTTTAGAGATACAGCACAGAAACAGGCAATTCGACCCACAGAATCTACGCCAACCATAAATCATCCATGCACACTAGTTCTATGTTATCACATTTCCGCATCCACTATCGACACACTAGGGGCAATTTACGGAGGCCAATTAACTTACAAACCTGCACATCTTAGGGACGAGAGAGTAAACCGGAGCATCTGGAGGAAATACATGTGGTCACAGGAAGAACATGTAAACTCCACACAGACAGCACCTGATGTCAAGTTTGAAGCCGTGTCCCTATCTGCTGCACCACTGTGCCGGCCTTCTGCACCACTGTGCTGCCATTCTGCACCAGTGTGCCGCCCTGATAGGAGTGTCACAGGGTGCCAAGTGATAGGATGGTCAAAATCACCTTTCATTAAATTGCCGATTAAGTTTCTGATGGAACTACAATGAGGATTTATCCTGTTATTATGTGGACAGGATATACCTGGGAAATCTTCCATTTTGTCAGGTCTTACAGTCTTACAGTTGTACTGAAACAACTTGGCTTGAAGAGGTGGCTAGTTCTGAAACAGGAGTCCTTAGGACTGAAGCCAGAAGTTGTCTGATCCCACAGGTCTTGTTATTTCCAATAGTTTCTCGAACATACAGGGAATTAATAAATTGGGCTGGTTCTTGTGATAGTGGGAATCTCAGAAGAATCTGAGCTGGATCATTTGGTTGAAGAGTCGCAAAATCGTTAACTTTATTTTTGTTCCTATCTATTAAGAAGAGAATGAAGACGTTCATGGGTCGTTCACATTGAATGATTAATTGAAAGACACAGCATGGAAAAGGCCCTTCGGCCCACCGAGACATGCCAACCAGTTCGCATGAGTTCTATGTTATCCCACTTTCTCATCCACTCACCTAAACACCAGGGGCAATTTACAGAGCACAATTTACCTACAAACCCACAAATCTTTGGGATGTGGGGAGAAGCCAGAGTATCCAGAGGAAACCCACGCGGCCACAGTTAGAACATGCAAACTCCACACAGGCAACACTCAAGGTCGGGATTCTGGGTCTCTAACTGCCTGAGGTAGACTGATTCTATTGATGAGCACACATGTTGGCATCTCAATCCCCCATATACTAGGTACGTGCTCTCTCTTCTTCAATCCTTATTAAATAGGATTGACCCACAAAACTGATAATAATGCGGGCAACTGTCCTTATTAGAGGCCATACCTTTGCATTCTATTATATCAATGCTTTCTGTGACACCTTGATGTTGGGCTCTTCTTATAAACATATAACCGTATAACCTTCCGTGCCACTTTGGCAAAAAATCCTCGCTCCCACCCCCCACCTTTGATGATCCTTCCACCACCTCCAACACTTCTCATTCTCTTGAAAACCCCAGCTAGCCTTTTGCCCTCCTTCAACCTTTTCATTTCCAGCTGCCACCGTGACATTGACTACTGCATTAACCGACTCCAACTGGTCCAGAACGCAGCCGCCCGACTCATCACCCACACCAAATCCTGGCATCGCATCACTCCAGTCCTCAAACAACTTCACTGGCTTCCCATCTTCCACCGGACCAACTACAAATACCTGATTCTCACCTACAAAGCCCTCCACCATCTGCCCCCCCCCATATCTCACTGACCTCCTCTCCCCCTACCAAACCTCACGGTCCCTCAGATCCACATCAGCCGGTCTCCTCTCCATCCACAAGTCCAACCTCCGCAGTTTTGGGGACAGAGCCTCCAGGGCAGTTCCCAGGCTCTGGAACTCCCTCCCCCAACTGATCCGCAATTCCGTGTCCCTCACCATCTTCCAGGTCCGCCTCAAGACCCATCTCTTCACCTCTGCCTATCCTTAGCCCCACGTCCCCCTCCCTTTTCATCTGTGCATTAATTGCCTCATATTGTGTTTTGAATTGATTTCTGTCTTTACTTTGTGTACTAGTCATGTCTCTACTGTTTATTTCATTCCCCTTACATGTTTTTCCTCTACCTGCTAAATTTTTGTAAGGTGTCCTTGAGACTCTTGAAAGGCGCCCATAAATATAATTTATTATTATTATTATTATTATTATTAGACTTCATCACTCCCCTGCAGGTGAGGCAGAGGTTTACTTGAACCTCCTCCAACTGTATCCTGTGCTCCTGGTTGGGGCTCCTATATATCGTTGAGACCAAGCGTAGAGTTGGCGATTGTTTCATTGAACGCTTACGCTCAGTTTACCTTGGCCTAGGCCGGCTGCTGGTCTCCAGGATACCAAACATTTTAACTCCCCTTCCCATTCCCACACTGACCTTTCTGTCCACGGTCCTCCTCCACTGTCAGAGTGAGGCCACACACAAATTAGAGGAACAGCACTTCATATTTTGCTTGGGCAGCTTACAACCCAGCAGAATGAACATTGATCTCACTAATTTGAAGCGCTTCCTGATGTCATCTATTGCCATCCCTGATTTGTTCTGGCCTTTTCTTGCACCTCCACCACTCACACCCCTACCTCTGCCTTTCAGTCTGAAGAAGGTTTCTGACCCGAAATGTAACCTATTCCTTTACTCTAGAAATGTTGCCTGACCTGCTGGGTTACTCCAGCATTTTGTGTCGATCTTCGGTATAAACTAGCATTTGTAGTTCCTTCCTAAACATTTCAGTTCATGAAGAGTAAACCACAATGTAGCTTTGGACTTTGAGTTGTATAAGACCAATGTAACAACAGATAGCAGCATTGGCGGAAAACCAGGGGCCAGGGGGGACGTGTCCCCTCCATGTTTTCAGAGGTGGGGGACGGTCCCCCTCAAATTTACAAGCTTTAAATCTAATTCAGGGCGCATGGCTGAAGCTTCCGATGCCTCCTCGCGCGCGCGTGTGTGTGTGTGTGTGTGTGTGTGCGTGTGTGTGTGTGTGTGTGTGTGTGTGAGCGCATGCGTGCGCGGCCGCCAAGAAATTGTGTCCCCCCCCTGACCCTCGGTCCCCTCCATGTTTTGAAAGCGATTTCCGTCTCTGGATAGCAGAACTAAATACTAAATGGATAAAATTGGTGCATCTACTTTCAATGGGCATCAGTGAAACAAAAAATGTTTCAAGGCAATTCAATACTTTTGCAGGTGCTATTTTTTAACAGTGCTATCTTTTTCAGTCTGAATACCAGTCTGAAGAAGGGTCTCGATTACAAACGTCACCCATTCCTTCTCTCCAGAGATGCTGCCTGTCACGCTGAGTTACTCCAGTATTTTGTGTCTGCCTTTGATTTAAACCAGCATCTGTAGATCTTTCCTGCATGCTATATTTTTAATTCCAGGTTCATGCAATGACCTGAATTTAACTTCTTCTGCTACCCTGGATTGAATTGAATTTAGGTATCTGAATTATTAGTCTGTGCCTCTCAGTCTGAATTTTTAGTGCAGGGACACTTGCTGCAGTACAGACACATGCAGTGACTCAATGCTCTTGGGGGTGAGGGCTACTTTAAGGCTTTCACAGCCAAAGCTCCAACCTGAATACTCATGTATGTTATCTAACTGCAGATGACATTCACTACCCTACTCCTGTATTAATATTGACATAACAGACCTCAAACCACTTTAACAGCGGTGTCGGAGAAATTGCATTGAAGGTATTTTCTCCGCACTTTGTGTTGATGGTTCTTCAGAAAGAATAATCATGTTTCTGTGAATAATAGCACTTGGATTGTTCTGTTACAGTAATATGTTGTACAGCAGAACTGGCTTTAGAGAACAGTGCTTCACTCCAACTGAGACCATTCAAAGAGCAAAGTGAGAGTATACAGGTTGTATTAAAGTTCCACCATGGCTCCTGAATGCTGTCATTGTAAACTTGATGCCGGATCCTTCTCTGTATTAGCATTTATTTTGAGAGGACCAGAATATAAAAACAGGGATGTAATGCTGAGGCTTTATAGGGCACTGATCAGACGCATTTGGAGTATTGTGAACAATTTTGGGCCCCATATCTGAGGAAGGTGTGCTGGTGTCCGAGAGCATCCAGGGGAGGTTTGTGAAAATGATCCCATGAATGATTGGGTAACACATGAGCATTTGACAGCACTGGGCCTGTTCTCGCCAGAGTTTAAAAGGGGGACCTGATTGAAACTTACCGAATAGTGAAAGGCCTGGATAGAGTGGATATGGAGTGGATGTTTCCACTAGCGGGAGAGTCTAGGACCAGAGGCCATAGCCTCAGAATAAAAGGACGTACCCTTAGGTCGGAGATGAGGAGGAATTTCTTTATTCAGAGGGTGGTGAATCTGCGGAATTCTTTGCCATAGAAGGTTGTGGAGGCCGTCACTGGATATTTTTAAGGCAGAGATTGATAGATTCTTGATTAGTTCGAGTGTGGGGAGAAGGCAAGAGAATGGTGTTGAAAGTGAATGATAGATCAGCCATTATTAAATGGCGGAATAGATTTGATGCGCTGAATGCGCTATAATTCTGCTCCCATCACATGAACTTCTGAACTTGTGTGTTAGTGAATGTGGATGCGTTTTGAAATTGTCCACAGAAGCTTGGCCATTCTGTAACTAACTTTCAGCTCTTGCCATAAGTAGCAGACAGGTACCACTCTAAATCTGTCAGTTCACAGACTTCAGCCTTGGAGCAACACATTTGAACAGAAAGGTTTATTTTTATTAAGTGGGTAATATCCACTGCAGCTCCGTAATGAGTTTTATGACATTTTGACAGCTTCCTTTTTTTATAGCTACACGATACTGGGAATTGAGCCGTCTCTTGACAGGAGAAACATGCCAGCTGAAGTCATGCGTTTGCTGATTTACTGACAGACACATCGGCTTGAGGTTCTTCCATTTTTAGTGGCAGGACATGTGATTCTTTCTCTTCCCCACCCCTAACTCTGATCTCTGCTCCACATATCAGTCAGGCACAAGAGCCACAAATGCAATGCGGTCTAATCAGAAGCTGTTTAATGCTTCCCTTGTTGAGGGCAATTAATCCTAGACAGCGTCACTCTTTCCTATTTTTGGTTACATGGTGTGACTCTGAAATATCTCCAAATCTGCAGCATTAGTGCCCCATGCTTTGGTTTTGTAGCGACTATCCAGCCCAGACACAGGCCATTCAGCCCAACTGGTCAATGCTGGTATTTAAGCTCCTCACAAGTCCTGTCCCATCCCACTATCTGAATATTCTTCTATTTATTTCTCCCTCACATAGTTTCCCTTTAGAAGGCAAGTATTCGCTCTTTGGTTCAATGGAGCTTCATTTGTTACGTGTGAAACTGGCAGTGAAATTATTTTTGCATATTTACACATTTAGGCGGTGCCATGTTATGGGGCCATTTCCAAAGTCCTAGGTCTGATCTGCCCGCGAGCTCGGTCTACTCGAGTAGTGCCCGATGCAGGTAAGCCCCAGGTTCCTGCAGGGTCTTCCTCCATCGCTTAGACGGGATCAGTCCGAGAAACGATATCCCTCTCCTCGCCTGGCTAGCTTTGTATCCCGGGGGCACCTCCTGCAGCCGACCTTGAAGGCGCTGGAGGCATTACCCCGGTTCACCCTCCTGCCAGCTCCCGCGCATCATGTCCGACATCTCTAGCGGCTCCCTCCAAGCCTTTGGGCGAGTTTGTAGGTCACGCACGGAAGACCCGATGTGCTGGCAAGTTTTGCATTCTTACCACTCTGGGTAAAATGATTCTCCTATGTTGGGTGTATTAATAACAATTGTATATTTTATCCTTTAGTTTAGGACTTCTCTGTAAATGGAGACCTTATCAGACTTATGATTAGACCATCACTCAGCTTTCAATCTCACCTGTTTGTCTCTCTGCAATTTCATACCATGCTAACCATCCTTTATTGGCAGAAATTGCCAAGTGGTGTTGAATTATTTACGCTGCAGATCCTTATTCATTATCAAGTGTGTTCATCCTGCTCATTAAATCATAGACTCATACACTGTCTTCACTAAGGAAGACACAAACAATCTCCCAGATGTACTGGAGGACAGAGGATCTAAGGGGGTAGAGTAACTGAAAGATCATTAGGCGAGAAATAGTATTGGGTAGGCTAATGGGACTGAAGGAAGATAAATCCCCTGGGCCTGATGGTCTGCATCCCAGGGTCCTCAGGGAGGTGGCTCTAGAAATAGTGGACGCATTGGTGATCATTTTTCAATGTTCAGTAGATTCAGGATCAGTTCCTGTAGATTGGAGGATAGCTAATGTTATCCCACTTTTCAAGAAAGGAGCGAGAGAGAAAACGGGGAATTACAGGCTAGTTAGCCTGACCGGTGGTGGGAAAGATGCTGCAGTCAATTATTAAAGAGGTAATAATGGGGCATTTGGATAGCAGTAAAAGGATTAGTCCAAGTCAACATGGATTTATGAAAGGGAAATCATGCTTGACTAATCTTCTGGAATTTTTTGAAGATGTGACACGTGAAATGGATGAAGGGGAGTCAGGGGATGTAGTGTATCTAGACTTTCAGAAAGCCTTTGATAAGGTCCCGCAGGGGAGACCGGTGACTAAAATTAGAGCGCATGGTATTGGGGGTAGGGTGTTGACATAGATAGGAGATTGGTTGGCAGACAGGAAGCAAAAGGTAGGAGTGAACGGATTCTTTTCAGAATGGCAGGCAGTGGCGAGTGGAGTGCCGCAAGGCTCGGTGTTGGGGCTGCAACAGTTTATCAATATATATTAATGATTTGGAAGAGGGAATTAGGAGCAACACTAGTAAGTTTGCTGATGACACAAAGCTGCGTGGCAGTGTGAACTGTGAAGAGGATGTTAGGAGGTTGCAGGGTGACCTGGACAGGTTGAGGGAGTGGGCAGATGTGTGGCAGATGCAGTATAATATAGATAAATGTGAGGTTATCCACTTTGGCGGCAAAAACAAGGGGGCAGATTATTATCTCAATGAGGTTAGGTTAGGTAAGGGGGAGGTGCAGCGATACCTGGGCGTCCTTGTACACCGGTCACTGAAAGTTGGCGTGTAGGTGCAGCTGGCAGTGAAGAAAGCTAATGGAATGTTGGCCTTCATAACAAGAGGATTTCAGTATAGGAGTAAAGAGGTTCTTCTGCAGTTATATAGGGCTCTGGTAAGACCACATCTGGAGTATTGTGTATAGTTTGGTCTCCTAATTTGAGGAAGGACATCCTTGTGATTGAGGCAGTGCAGCGTAGGTTCACGAGATTGATCCCTGAGATGGTGGGACTGTCATATGAGGAAAGATTGAAAAGGCTAGGCTTGTATTCACTGAAGTTTAGAAAGATGAGGGGCAATCTTACAGAAACATATAAAATTATAAAAGGACTGGACAAGCTAGATGCAGGAAATTTTTTGGCAATGTTGGGCAAGTCCAGAACCAGGGGTCACAGTCTTAGAATAAAGAGGAGGCCATTTAAGACTGAGGTGAGAAAAAACTTTTTCACCCAGAGAGTTGTGAGTTTGTGGAATTCCCTGTCATTGAGGGCAGTGGAGGCCAAATCACTGGATGGATTTAAGAGAGAGTTAGATAGAGCTCTAAGGGCTAGTGGAATCATGGGATATGGGTAGAAGGCAGGCACGGGTTATTGATTTAGGACGATCAGCCATGATCACAACGAATGGTGGTGCTGGCCTCCTCCTGCCTCTATGTTTCTATGTTTCTACATCATGATAACAGGCCCTTTGACCCAACATAGAGTAATGCCGTACAGAAACAGGCCCTTCATCCCAACTTATTGAGTTATAGAGCATGGAAACAGGCTCCTCAGCCCAACTCATTCAGGTCGGCCAGAATCATCATCTAAGCTCGTCCCATTTACCTGTGTTGGGGCCATATCCCTCTAATCCCTTTCCTATATATTTACCCATCCAAATACTGCGTTGTGCAGTTGTGGCGTGCACCCTGTAAATGGAGGCTAATGATTAGGTCAAACAATCCACTAGTGTTGCTGCACAGTTAGTTTGTTGCTTTTATCCTCAGCAGTGGGTAGGTGGCTGTATTGGCAGGGGCATTACTCCTGATTTATATTTGCATGGACCCTGATGGCAATCTTCTGGTGGGTAGATGACTGTGGTGTGAAACGTACATGCACAGAGGCTCACAATGCTGAATAATTTAAAACTTAGTCTTCTTCTCATTCAGTACCAAGCATAGTGGTGCAGCTGGGAGAGCTGCTACCTCACAGTGTGAGAAACCAAGGTTCAATCCTGACTTCAGGTGCTGTTTGTATGGAATTTGCATGTTCTTCTTGTGACCACATGGGTTTCCCCTGGGTATTCCAGTTTCCTCCCACATCCCAAAGACGTGTGGGTTTGTAGGTTAATTGGCCCTCTGTAAATTGACATTAGAGTGAAGGGAAAGAATGCAAAAATGGAATATGTAGAACTAGTGTGAATGGATGATTGATGGTTAGTGGTGACTCTGTGGGTCGATAGGCCTGTTTCCATGCTCTATCTCTAAACTAAAACCGTGATTGAGGATAACTTGCTTCCTGTCTGCATTCTAAGGTGACTGATGAGGCCAATGTAGGAACCATAGACTCTTCCACCGCAGGAGATAGGAAAGTGAGGCATTTGCAAGGTGACACAGTCCTTCTGCCAACTACACAGTATGCTCCCAATGCATGTGCTTGAGGTTCTCAACACCGTCGTGAATGCTCCTTCCCCACTTTGACTTACTATGACTCAGAGACTGCAATGAAATCCATGGGGAAGTTGCTTTTTTACAAGAAGGTTTGGAGTGCATCTTTGAAACTTTTCCTCTCACTGCCTGTTGATCTCATTCCATGACAGAGCTCAGAATAGTGATCTCTTTTCTGTCGACCTCTTTCCATGACAGGGACCAGTTTGAAGAAGGTTCTCATTCCAAAATGCCAATTATCCTGTTCCTCCGGAAATGCTGCCTCACCCACTGAATTACTGCAGACAATTTGTGTCTATCTTCGGTATAAACCACAATTAGAGGCTATAGACTTAAGGTGAGAGGGAAAAGATTTAAGAGGGGCCTCGGGGGCAACTTTTTCACACAGATGGTAGAACATATGTGGAATGAGCTGCCAGTGGAAGCTACAGAAGCAGATCCAAATACCATTTTTAGAAGACATTTGGACAGATATTATGATAGGATGGATTTAGAAGGATATGGGCTAATGTGGGCAAATAGGACTAACCCAGAAATCCAACTTAGTCAATATGGACAAGGTGCACTGAATTCTATTGCTATTAAGCTCTATAACTCTATGACCAATGGTGATGATTAATATCTAAACTGGGCTTTTTCTCTTTGCTGTCAGTCTACTTCCTACTCTTTTACTGTCTCTCTGATTCTTTTCAGTTCTCGGTCTCTGGATCTCCGGCATCTTCAAGACTGATTAATTGCAAGTTTACAGCAGCTGCTGGATATCCTGCCTTGAAGCGTCTCATATCTCATCTTGATGGTACCCAAACTGTTTGCACAATGTCATACAAGAGAACATGGTCTTTAATCTGACAGCTTTGATATTGCTTCCACTCCCTGGTGTGCCCTCCATTATCCTGTCCATATGATGCAAACCACCGGTCTTTAATTTGATAAATTAGCTCAACAGAAGCCTTTTTTTTAAGTAGCTGGCAGTCAAGAGCTGCAGACCCTTCTGGTTTCTAGTTCTGTCACTTAATTTTCAATATGCCAAGTTCAAACCGATTATGAGACACAAAGGAACAAGTAGCATTGAATGCACGGTTTCCTTGTTGCTACAGAAAAATAATCAGTCATGTTGGATCAGGCTGCCAAATGAGTGGAAAACTTGTCCCTAACCTTGACGTTGCTGCAATCTGTATTTAAATATTTGTGATCACGTCTGAGTTATAAGGGCATGGGTCAATGTTTGGACTCTGGAAACTTCAGAACAAATTCTGGGCAGTCAACAGTTCAGTGCAGATGGAAGAGTCATAGAAACATAGAAACATAGAAATTAGGTGCAGGAGTAGGCCATTCGGCCCTTCGAGCCTGCACCGCCATTCAATATGATCATGGCTGATCATCCAACTCAGTATCCCGTAGCTGCCTTCTCTCCATACCCCCTGATCCCCTTAGCCACAAGGGCCACATCTAACTCCCTCTTAAATATAGCCAATGAACTGGCCTCAACTACCCTCTGTGGCAGACAGTTTCAGAGATTCACCACTCTCTGTGTGAAAATAGTTTTTCTTACCTCGGTTTTAAAGGATTTCCCCCTTATCCTTAAGCTGTGAACCCCTTGTCCTGGACATCCCCAACATTGGGAACAATCTTCCTTCCTCTAGCCTGTCCAACCACTTAAGCACTTTGTAAGTTTCTATAACATCCCCTCTCAATCTCCTAAATTCTAGAGAGTATAAACCAAGTCTATCCAGTCTTTCTTCATAAGACAGTCCCGACATCCCAGGAATCAGTCTGGTGAACCGTCTCTGCACTCCCTCTATGGCAATAATGTCCATAATGCCATAGAGGCATAGAACGTGGAAACAGGCCCAACTTGCCCACATGGACCAACATGTCTCATCCACACTAGTCCCATCTGCCTGTGTTTAACCCATATCCCTCTAAACCTGAACTATTCATGTACCTTTCTAAATGTAGACTAGCAAAAGGCAGTGCCAACCTTTTGATGTTAAACTGAAACAGTTTGCCCTCTCGGTCAGAGATGAAAGTATTTGGTTGAAACCTGGGAGGTTTCTCCTCAGTTACTGTCCCATGTTTTAGTTTTAGTTTTTGAAATACAGCATGGAAAAGGGCCCTTTGGCCCATCGAATCTATGCAGACCACCAATCTCCTGTTCATACCATTTTATGATATCCACTTCCTACACACTAGGGGGCAATTTATAGAGGCCAATTAACCCACAAACAGCACGTCTTTAGGCTGTTGGAGGAAACCAGTGCCCCTCGAAGGAAAGCCATTTTGTTACAGTGAGAATGTTAAAACTCCACACAGACAGCACCTGAGGTCAGGATCGAACCCGATCGCTGGCACGGTAATGCCCCTGTCCCACTTAGGCGATTTTTTAGGCGACAACAAGCGATTAGGCTGTCGCCACATGGTTGCTGGGGTGTCGCCTGTATGGTCGTGAGTAGTCTCTTCAGTCGTCCAAAGAGTCGTAGCGTTTTTCTGGTTGCCGCTGGATTTTGAAACTTTTCGGCGACAGTCGGCAACAGTTGGCTTGATGCCAATGAGCGTAGCTTGACTTCTCCTGAAGTAGGTGCTGTGGTAGGTTGTCGCCAGGATGATGTAGGTTGTCACCAGGATGATGTAGGTTGTCGCCGGTGCTGACTTCGGTTTTTTGTTGTTAAAGTCTGCTTCTATTTCAAATTTTAAGTCAAAGGGGGGTCCAAAGCCGGTTTTTCGGCGACCTGCTACGACTATGACAGTCGCCGGCAGTCACCTAAAATTAGCCTAAGTGGGACAGGCCCATAATAAGGCAACAGCTCGGCCAGCTCCACCACTATGCCATCCTCTCTCCGGGACATAAGAAGTGGTACAGATTGGAGACCCTTCACCTGAACTATTAGTTCTGCATCGCTTTCCACAGGTGCTGCCTGAGCTGCTGAATATTAATAACATTTTCTGTTTTCATTCCCCATTTCCAGCATCTGCAGCTTTGTTTTGTTTTAACTCACTGCAGTATAGATCAGTTGCGCTGCAAATCCAGTTGTTGTAAATTATACTGACATTTGCTTCATTACCTGTCTGGAAGCTCGCATGGCAAAGGCCGGTACTGTCCCACACCACATTATGAATTGTGACAACATTTCAAATGCACTTAATTGATTTTTTTTCACAACAATCTAGAGGTTGCGACAATCATCTGGTGGTGGTGAGAAAACACAAGGTAAATACAGGTTCATCCATTAACATTATCCACGAAACAACACACAATTCCACTTCAAGTAGAGTTTAAAGGCTGTAAAGTTGGTTTGATGGAAACTTGGTGTATAAATGCAAGCTCCCTCTGTTTGAAACAGGTATGCAATACACTTGATGTCTCAGCTGGGAGCTAGGCTTAGTATAGAAGCTTGAATGCCTAAATTAAGCAATAATTTAAGGCAGGGGATAAAAAAACACGAGGAAGTTTAAAGCACAAAATCAATTGTATTTCCGAAAATGAAATACCCCAAATTTTTAAACTCCGCATTAAGTATAGAACAGCGGGCTTAAATCCAACTTGCATTTTGTGTAATTTATTGAGGAAAAATGTAGCCAATGAGACATCCATCCCCTTAACTTACAGCCAGTGTTTGTGAATTAATTCGGTGTTCTGTTGCAGTTTGTAGGTTCTGCACGTAGATTATCCACAAAATGTGCTCAACCTGTGACAATTAGAAATTGGTGAACATTCACAAAGAAGGATTGTGGCTGAACATTCTTGTGATGCATCCATATTCTACAGATTATCTAATCATAGAAAGGAAACGAAAAGCATTAAAAAATATCGAATCTTTCAACAGAATTGAAACTTTGAAGATTGGAAATGACTATAAAACAGTAAGCCTCACAGTGGCTACAGTGGCAGAGTTGTTATCTTGCAGCACCAGAGATCTGGGTTCGATCATCACTGCAGGTGCTGTCTGTATAGAGTTTGTACATTCTACCGTGACCGCGTGGGATTTCCCTTAGCGTTCTGGTTTCCTTCCACATTCAAATAGTGTTCAAATAATATTTTAGGTTAATTGGCTTTGGTAAAAATTGTGCATTATCCCTAGTATGTAAAATAAAGCTAGTGTACGGGGATTGCTGATTGGCGCAGACCCGTTGGGCCAAAGGGCCTGTTTCCACACTGTAGCTATTAACTAAACTAAACAAAACTACAACTCACAAATGCCAATGTCTGTGCAGTATATTACAAACCACTCTCTGAATAAATGAATCACAAACAAATTCCGAAAATGTCTACGCTGATCTGCATCTTTTCCCACTTGCATGGCTCTGTTGAAAGGCAAGGTCTTTAGCCTTGCCCACGCATCTGGTGACAGAATCTTCCGCTGTGTCTTCCAAGTGTTGATCAGTATAATCTATTCCAAAATCATAACTCCAGATTAATCTGCCTTAAGTCTGCAGCTAAACTGAAACTGAAACCGAAGGGAGAGGGTGTCATTGAACTGAGGGCTTCCTCAAAATCCATCTGCCCTTTACTGGAACAAGCCTTTGAGAGGAGAGAAGGCATTTTTGAAAATTTTGGCGGGAGAGTTGAAAGATGCTGCTGCTTGTGATTCCAAAAGTTTTTCTTTCATTTAGAAAGCCACTCAGTAAGAGGCACAGCAGCCAATAAAAGGAAGGAGTTTAGGGGAGTGGCCTATATTGGGGGGGGGGGGGGGGGGGTGCTGGGCTGGGAGTGAGGCTGTGTTTGAGGGTAAGGGTAGTTCTGAGGCATTGGCTTAAGAGGCTTTGGTGTGAGGGCTGAGCAAAGGGTAACAGCATGTTAAGGTACGGTTGCCTGCATGATTAGATCGCATGCAGTTCTGGTCGCCCCAATACAGGAAGGATGTGGACTCTTTGGAAAAGGTGCAGAGGAGAACGATGTCTGGATTAGGAGGTATTAATTACAGGGAGAGGTTGGACAGACTTCTCTGCAACGCTGGAGGTTGCGGGAGACTTGGTAGATATATATATAATTATGAGAGGCATAATTAGGGTTGACAGTCAGAACATTTCCAGGACGGGAAAATCAAACACTAGAAGGCTTTAAAGTGAAAAGAGCAAACTTTAAAGGACATGTGGGGCTAAGTATTTTACACAAAGGATGGTGACTGCCTGGAATGTGCTGCTGGGGTGGTAGTTGACGCAGATTTGATTTGTCATTTGAAAGATTTTTGGATAGGTGTGTGGATATGCAGGGAATTGAAAGAGATGGATTATGTGCAGGCAGATAAGACCAGGAGTTGGTCTTGGCATCATGTTTGGCACAGACATTGTGGCTGAAAGGGCCTCTTTCCATGCTGTACTATTCTATGTTTGATGTTCTAAAGTTGGTATCTGCACAGTTTAGAAATCAAACCCATTTTGATAGCTTCTCCCAGTATCACATTCCTCGAGCCAACAGGATATACAGCTCTGTGTAGCTTGTCAACTCATCACTTGCCAGATCTTGGTTACACTATTCAAACACTTCCTTGACTTCACACAGAATTACCCAATGCTTCCCGATCATCATGATAGTCAATGCCAGGCTTTTTATTCTCCATTCTGTACTCCAATCAGTCTGAAGAAGGGCCACGACCTGAAACGCTATCAGTCCATTTCCTCCACAGATGCTGCCTCCCCTGCTGAGTTTCACCAGCATTTTGTTTATTGCTTAAGATTCCAGCATCTTCATTTCCTTGTGTCACCAGGATTTTTATTTTGTAATAACCATTCATCTCCTTAAATCCCTCCCTGTCACACTTCAAACATCCGGGCAGCACAGTGGCGCAGCGGTAGAGCTGCTGCCTCACAGCACCAGAGACCCAGGTCCGATCCTGACCACGGGTGCTGTCTGTGCGGAGTTTGTACGTTCTCCATGTGACTACATGGATTTTCTCACCATACTTCAAAGACATACATGTTTGAAAATTAATTGACTTTGATAAAATTGTAAATTGTTCCTAGTGTGTAGGACAGTGCGTGCGAGTGTACGGGGTGATGTCTGGACGGTGCGGACTCGATGGGCCAGAGGACGTGTTTCCGTGCTGCATCTCTAAAGTCTAAAGTAAAGTCTAAATACCAAACGGTCCATACCCTATGCAGTCAGTGCCAATGGGTTAGTTGTGTCAATGGGTGGTTGTATTTGGATGTTTACTCTTCAAAATGTAACTCTTTACTCGTGTAGGGAATGCAAGTAAAAATAACACATCAATCAAAGGCCTCTCAGGGTCTGGTGTTGGAGCGTTTCAGAGGGACAGCCTGAAAATTCTGGAGTAGATTGTATGGTGGGATTTTCTTTTGAAGTCCTTCCTATTGAAGTCACTCCAATCTTTGCTAAAACTGGTAACTGATTCACAGCCAATTATTTATCTCTAAAGTGTAGTTGATATGGGCAGATGGGACTCATCAGCCTGGGAAGGCAGTCCATTTAGGAGAGGGAAAACTCTGATTTAAAACCTCCAATGCCTTGTGGCTATATCCAGTCATGGAAAAGGCTCCGGGCATAAACCTCAAGAAAATCCAGTCGGAGCTCCTAAGTCAATTTGCCGTTGTCTACATCCTCGCTCTGGCAGCTCCTGCAATGGCGCTGGTGCCAAACTGTAACGGCCCTGCGGTTCCTTTGGATCAATCAGCGACGTGGAGAGGGAGGACGTGCTGCATGGGCAACAGCCTGAACTCCATATGACATCGCCCAGCCTTGCATCTGACCAGGATGCATCACCCATGGTCAGTCATGATCGAGGGGGGCCAACTAGTTGATATGAAGGTAGGGCATGTCTGAGGTAAGTGTGAAATACCATATGCATTTATTCAACACTTTTACAAAGGTATAGTCAGATAAAGATTAGCATTCAGCCGGACAGTGAAATTAAGGGTAGTGAATCATCAGAGGGTCTAGTTTTAAGAAGTAGCGGGAATAAGGCATTCAGACACATTTAAGGGAGATCTCAGGATGATACAGCTAGTCATAAATGCTGACGCATAGTTCCAGTAACCCAGATTTAATCCTGGTCTCTGGTGCTGTCTGTATGGAATTTGCACATACACTCATGACAGCCTGGATTCCTTCTTGGTGCTTCAGTTTCCTCCCATATCCTAAATACATGTGGATTGGTATGTTAGCTGGTTTGTATGAATTGGCCGTAGTATGTAGGTGAGTGGTAAGTCTGAGTAGCAGGGAGAGGGGGGAGTTAATGGGAATAAGGAGAGAATATAATGGGATTATATAGGATTATGTGGGGTCAGCACAGTGGCGCAGCGGTAGAGTTGCTGCTTTACAACGCCAGAGGCCCGGGTTCGATCCTGACCATGGGTTCTGTCTGTGTGGAGTTTGCACGTTCTCCCTGTGACCGTGTGGGTTTCCTCTGGGTGCTCCGGTTTCCTCCCACGCTCCAAAGACATGCAGGTTTGTAGTCTACAGGATAGTACTAGTGTGCGGTGATTGTAGGCCGGACTTGGTGGGCCAAAAACCCTGTTTCCACACCGTATCTCTAAACCAACCTTTCATGACATATGGAACAACTTTGATTGGTTGCATTAAACCTGCCTTGGAAAGAAATCTGTTGTCAAAATAGATTCTAAATAACGCTGCATTTGAGTGAGCACAGCCGGGCCTCAGGAACACAGAGCAATGGATGGGATTTTATCAGTCAGCTGATGGGTCTCTGGTGTTGTTTAATTCATCTGCATACTACAGACCAGAAATGATGCTACGGATGAGGTTCACATTTTTCGAGCATCACAAAGATGATTAACATCGGAAATAAAAACTGCCAGCAGTATTGGAGTTCAGATTTCCATTGGCTAGCTTCTGGATGAAGTGGAGACTCGTTGTTTGTCTTTCCGATGTGTGGCTGTTGCAAGCTTCTGTTTACCTTTCATGTTTGCAACGTTTGTGGGTTTCTCTTCTCCATCCTTTCAAATTATGCCATTTGAATTGTTCCTGGAGGGAAAGTAAAATTTCTTTAAAGGTGGAATGAAGATTTTGCATGCATACTTTCCAGGGTATGAAACCAAAAAGCAGAAACTGATTTGTGTCAGTTTTATATTATTTATTGCTCCCTTGTTTCTAATGATGTTTTTTATTTATTTTTATGCGTTGAAAGGGATTTGGAAGACACCATCCAGTTGAATTTACATAATGAAACTTCAGATATATTCAGGCGCAAGCAGTTTGTGTCACTATTGTTTTATTTATGGCTCTTTGTTCACACTCATTTTGTTTCCAGGTGTAGAGATGGAATTTTAAGCAGGTATTGAAGTTCTTTCAGGAAGAATTAGCATTCGCCATCAGAAAATGAACATATTGCATTCTTAACTTTATGGGCCCCTGGTGCGTACTGCAATTTAATTCTGTGTATCCACACAATTGCTGCTGCTTGATTCAGAGCTTGCGTTTGACACTGCTGGGTTACACTGGCTCTCTGGCCCCTTACTTAGCCAACCAATCACAAGCTCATGATGGGGCCCTTTAAAGGCAATAGTCACAATTGGGCAGCAAACACACACACACACACACAGACACTCAAACACACACACACACACACACACACACACACACACACACACACACACACACACACACACACACACACACACACACACACACACACACACACACACACACACACACACACACACACACACACACACACACACACACACACACACACACACACACACACACACACACACACACACACACACACACACACACACACACACACACACACACACACACACACACACACACACACACACACACACACACCTCAGAGCTTATTTGGAGGTTGTAGTGCAGGGCTGCCAACATTGGGTGAGAAATTTGCGAGAGACCAAGCCCGAGGGAGCATCACGACCGGGTGGGGAGGGGGGGAGGAGGGTGCCCCCTCCCATTGGTACAGAACATTTGCATTTTTCAGCTTGAAATTGTGCAATATGGTGCATACTGTAGCGAGTCTTATAACTTACACTTGAATGCAATATATATGCTTTAAATTGGGTTGGAGGGGGGGAGGCTGTGCGATCACTGGCCTTGGGGGTAACTGGTGAGGGAGTGGAGCAACCGAGTGGGGAGAGGGTGTGCAAGAAGGGTAGGAACTTTTTGAAATTTCAATGCTTTTTGTATGAAGTCTTTTTAAGAGGTAACTTTTTAAGTGGTAACTTTATCCACACAAAGGGTGATGGGTGTATGGAACAAGCTGCCAGAGGAGGTAGTTGAGGCAGGGACCATCCCAACATTTAAGAAAATGTTAGACTGATACATGGATAGGACAGGTTTGGAGGTATGGACCAAAAGCAGGTAGCGTAGCTGGGGCATGTTGGCGGGTGTGGGCAAGTTGCATCCAAGGGCCTGTTTTCACACTGTATCACTCTATGACTACATTATACCTCCACCATGCATGAATGCTTCAAAATCAAGTGATCGAGTTTTATTGCCATATACTCAAGCATAGAAACATAGAAAATAGGTGCAGGAATAGGCCATTCGGCCCTTTGAGCCAGCACTGCCATTCAATATGATCATGGCTATTCATCTAAAATCAGTACTTTCCTGTTTTTTCCCCATATCCCTTGATGTCGTCAGCCCCAAGAACTAAATGTAACTCTCTCTTGAAAACATCCAGTGAATTGGCCTGCACTGCCTTCTGTGGCAGAGAATTCCACAGATTCACAACTCTCTACGTGAAGAAAGTTTGTCCTCATCTCAGTCCTAACTGCCCCCCCCCCCCCCCCCCCCCCCCCCTTTATTCTTAAACTGTGACTCATGGTTCTGAACACCCCCAACATCGGGAACATTTTTCCTGCAGTTACAGTAAGTGAAAATCTAGCAGGCAAGCAGGATGCTTTCACCAACCACCCCCATTTGAAGTCCACTACCTTCCACCGTTTCTACCCAGTGCTTGGTACTTACTTCCAGCAGCCACTGGTTGTCCTCCAGGATGCACCGAGCCGCAGCCTGATCCATGCCGGTCACCTGGGCAAATTCGACACAGAGACTCTCTCTCTCTCCCCCCTCTCTTCCGCTCTCTCTCTCCTCTCAACCCCCTCTCCCCCTCTATCTCTCTCCCCTCCCTCTCTTTCCCCTCTCTCTCCTCCTCTCTCCCTCTCTCTCTCTCTCTCACCCCCTCTCATCTCCCCGTCTCTCCACCTCCTCTCTCGCCCCCTTTGTCTTCCCCATCACTCTCTCCTCCACCTTCTCTCTCCTCTTTCCCCTCACTCTCTCTCCCCTCTCTCTCTCCCCCTCTCCCTCTCTCTCCCCTCTCTCTCCCCCTCTCTCTCTCCCTCTCTCTCTCTCTCTCCCTCTCTTCTCTCTCTCTCTTCTTCCCCTCTCTCTTCTCTCTTCCCTCTCCTCTCCCCCCTCGCTTCCCCACCTCTTTCTCCCTCCCTCTCTATCTCCCCCTCTCTCTCTGCACCTCTCTCCACACACTCTCCCCCCTGTCTCTTTTTCCCTCTCCCTCTCTCCTCTCACCTCTCTCTCTTCCCCCCTCTCTCCTCCTCTCTTCCCCCCATTTCTCCCTCCTATCTCACTCTTCCCCTTGCCCACTCTCCCCTCTCTATCTCCTCTGTCTCTATCTCTTTTTCTTTGCCCCCCATCTCGCTCTTTCCCCGTTTCCCTCTTTCCCCCCTCTGCCCTTCCCCCTCTCTCTTTTCCCCACCCCTCTCTCTCTCTCTCTCCCCCTCCCTCTCTCTCCCCCTCTCTCTCTCTCTCCCCCCCTCCTTCTCTCTCCCCCTCCCCTCTCTCCCCCTCTCTCTCTCTCCCTTTCCCTCTCCCTCTCTCACTCCCCCTCTCTCTCTCCACACTATCTCCCTGTCTCCTTCCCCTCTCTCTCTCTCTCCACCTCCCTTTGAGAGTCTGTCCCTTCAGCACAGAGACTCTCGCGGCAGCGGCGCTTCCGACGGCTCCGCGGCCCGGGACACTCGCACTGTCCGGAGCGCTCCATGGCCACAGCTGCAGCGAGCGACACGCCGGCCCCGGCAAACACTTGTCCGTCCCGGCTCCCCGCATCTGTTCCGGCCGCTGGTTCTGCTCCCATCCCTCCCGCAGCCCCGGCTCTCCAACACCCGCGGACTATGCAGTTTATCCGAGTTTTGAAATTTTCATTGATCACAAAAGTTCTCACCACTGAGCGGGAGAAATTTCTGATGAGCGTGAGGGCGTGAGAGTTTGCTTGAGGGCGTGAGTCTCACGCTCAAAGCGTGAGAGTTGGCAGCCCTGTAGTGTTTAGTTGCCTGATGGCTGTAGGGAAGAAGCTGTTCCTTATCTGCTGTAAGACTGCATCAGATCTGCTGGAAGATTCAGTGTGTGTGGAGCATTTTCATGAGATCTTAGGCCCACTGAGCTCAGCTGTCCAAATGGAAACCTAGAGAGCAACGGATGGAGATTCAGGAGATAAAAAAGACATTGGCTGTGATTCTACAGACCATGATCTGATTGCCCTTCACTCCTGTCGATTTTTCCATTGCCAAAATCATTCAAGATCAGGACTCCTTCAATTCCCGCCCGTTGATCATTCCTGAATTGAACTATTCCGCTATTTGGTAGCTGTAACTTAAGCCACAAAGCTTTGTAATCCCTGCACTAAACCTCTCTGCACCTTTAGCTCCCTGATCTCATATAAGGCCTTTTCTAAGCGGTTTTGTGTTTCCAACATCAGAGCAATGACAGCACCTCCACTCTAAGGTGTTTTAGGAGATTCTGAAAGTAGCACAAGGTGTTACTTGTGCAAACAACTCTGGCTTTGTTCTTGTAATGATTCCCAATGGTTTGGAAAACATTTAAAATCCTGCTCAGAGAAATAAAGGGGGGAAAAAATGAAAGATTGTTATTTTTTCTTCTAAAGATCCCATTCAGAATATTGTTAGATAATTCAGGAAACAACAAAATCTCCAGTTATATCTCGTGCCTTTCACATACACAAACTGATTTGGATGTAAGTGTATTTCTCCAAGTGTTATAACAGCTGCAATGTGTTTGGGGACACCAAAGTTAAGTTTAGTTTAGAGATACAGTGTGAACAGAGGCCCTTCGGCCCACTGAGTCCATGCTGACCAGCAATCACCCTTAGACTAGCAATATCCTTCACACCAGGGACAATTTACAGAAGCTAATTAACCTATAAATTTGCACGTCTTTGGAATGTGAGAGGATGAGGTCATTGTAAATAAACATCTCCAACATCATTCTCAACATCATGTGGAATGGAGATGCGTTGCCCATGTGATTTTCCTTCATTGATTTGTGTTTTAGGAAGCCTCTTAAAGGGAAGAGAGACAGAGAGGTGGATGTGGGAGAAAATACCAATGTTTCATCTCCGTACATGAGAAGAGAGAGCTCTTGTTGACTAAAACAACCCCAATGGTGGAACTGATCGGAGGATGAAAAGGATAAAATATTAAATGATAAAAATAAATCTGCAGATGCTGGGAATCAGAAATAAAAAAATAAAATACTGGAAATACTCAGCTGGTCAGGCAGCATCTGTAGAAGGCGAAGCTTATCAGGTTGAAGCCCCTTTGTCAGAACTTAACTTTTTCCTGTATTTTCTGCAGGGTAAAATCCAAGGTCCCACTCACTGTCCCCTGTATGTAGATGCTGAATTTGGCTGTAATGTATTCCATATACTTGCTTTGTACTTTCCATGTCTTCCATATGCTTGCCTCAGTATATGGGGGTAGGCTAAGACCAGCTGTGTGCTGCCTACAATTTTGTGAGCAGAAAACTGAAATTTCCCTGCATATGCTGGTGGGAGGGGAAGATCCCTGATGCCAGCTCAAAATGAAGAAACTCAAGGCTTTAGTGCCTGAACATTGACATGGGCTTTTGGTATCAATGGGGCGGCATGGAGGCACAGCGGTGTTTGTTGCCTTACAGCACCAGAGACCTGGGTTCGATCCTGACCATGGGCACGGTCTGCACGGAGTTTGTATGTTATCCCCATGTCCACGTGGGTTTTCTCTGGGTGCTCTGGTTTCCTCCCACACTCCAAAGATGTACAAGGTTTGTAGATTAATTGACTTTGATTAAAAAATATAAATTGTCCCTAGTGTGTGTGGATAGTGCCCTAGATTTCTGGTAGGCATAGACTCGGTGGGCTGAAGGGCCCATTTCCACGGTGTATCTCTAAACTCTAAATTAAATTAAACCATGGGCTAAATATGCCCCTTGAACTTTAGCCCAGGCGAAAGCAGCATCATGGCAGAAGTTTCACGAGATCAATACCTCCAAATAGTTTATCAATAAAGAGTAAACGTCATCCTGATAAAAATCTGAGGAACATGATGCCATCTGAAAGGTGGAAATTGATCAAAGAATTTTGCTGGGGACATTGATATCAATTTTACTTTGGAACAGGTCAAATGGACTTCATAAGTCATAGGAGCAGAAGTAGATCATTCGGCCCATTGAGTCTATTCTGCCATTCAATCATGGCTGATCTATTTTTCTCTCTCAACCCTATTCTGTTGCCTTCTCCCCATAACCCCTGACACCAGTACTAATCAAGAACCTATCAATCTGTCTTAAAAATACCCAATGACGACCTCCACAGCCATCTGTGGTTATGAATTCCTCAGATTCACCACCTTCTAAAGAAATTTCTCTTCATCTCTTTTCTAAAAGTACATCCTTTTATTCTGAGGCTGTTCCCTTTGGTCCTAGACTCTGGAAACATCCTCTCCACATCCACTCTATCCAGGCCGTTCATTATTCAATATTTCAATGAGAGACCCCCTCATCCTTCTAAACTCCAGTGAATACAGGCTTAGTGCCGTTAAACGCTTATCATATGTTAACCCAGTATTCCTCGGGATGATTCTCGTAAACCTCCTCTGGACCCTCTCCAATCCCAGCACACTGTCCCTCCCTAAGTTCCAGAGAAAGGTTGAATAAGTTAGGTCTTTATTCTCTGGAGCGCAGAAGGTTAAGGGAGGACTTGATAGAGGTCTTTAAAATGATGAGAGGGATAGACAGAGTTGATGTGGACAAGCTTTTCCCTTTGAGAATAGGGAAGATTCAAACACGAGGACATGACTTCAGAATTAAGGGACAGAAGTTTAGGGGTAATATGAGGGGGAACTTCTTTACTCAGAGAGTGGTAGCAGTGTGGAATGAGCTTCCAGTGGAAGTGGTGGAGGCAGGTTCATTGGTATAATTTAAAATTTTACTTCGGAGTCACGTGAGTGACTACGTGAAGAACCCGCTCAGTGCGCAGGTGCGGCATTACGTCCAGCTGTGCAACGGCGGCCCAGACGGGAGTCGGGCGCTTCCGTCAACTAGCCTGAAATAAGGAACGTTAGGTAAGTACCTACCTTAATTGGGCCTTGTGTTTTTGCTCCAGGGGGAGCAAAGCAGCAGAGGAAGCGGCCCCCGTTCGACTCCAGCGAAGGAGCTGACAGTGGAGGGGGATAGGCGTAAACGGGACCGCACACGCTGCGGACCACTGACAGGGAGCTGCGCTGAACCGCTGTTTGATTAACAGCAGCGGACCAGAGGGAAATTTAAAACCCGACTGGCAACCCCTGCAGACTACGGACAAGGAGAATCGCCGCCCGGGAACCGCTAGAATGCCGCCCGAAAACGGCAGGCAGCCTCTATTAACAGGTAAGACAAACCTTACCAAAAATACAGGTTCTACAGAACCAACTTTCCTCAAGCTCTGAAAACAGGCTGGAGACAGCAAAAAACAAGTATGTCTGTCTCCCCAAGCCAGAGGAGGTCATGGAGCTAACAAACTCCAGAAAAACGAGGGGTCACTGGCTGAATGCCAAGGGAGCTAACACTCCCACCCCAGTGCTATTGCACTAGCCATCTCCCTTGTCGAGGGATTGATGGGACCAGAGCTAGGCTGGTCAAAGAGGAGGGGTATAAGACCAAACCTCAGGAAAAACGATCTCACGGAGGTAGGGCATATGCCTCCTCCACAGTATCTACAGTACCCCTCTGCTCCCTCTTTTGAGGCTAGCAAGGGAGACCAGGGCTGGGCTGGTCTACAACAAGGGCAGGCGGACGAGAGCAGGAGTATGCCAGGGGAGCAGGATCATGAAGAGCTGCTGGGTGTCGTGGGCCACTATATGGCACCTCCACGCGCAGGAAGACTACTGGAACCCAGATGGCAGCCAGTATCAACCATCTTTCCAACAAAGCCCTGCAGGAGACGGCCTTTCTAGAAGCTTTAGAAGAGTACACAGCGCCAGAGAATTGAGAGGCACTAAAAGTAAAGAGTGTCAATGGTCAAATCTGGAGGCAGCTGGGTCAGCGGATTCGCAGTCAAGAGCTAAAAAAGCAGCGAATTCTGAAGCTCCTAACATCGAAATCACCGCCTTTGCTCGTTCCACGGAACATACTAACATGACTACCTGCCAACAGGAGTATTAGCACTAATTTGTAATACACAAAATGTGATCAACAATCTAAGGCAGGACAATATGAGACCTGCCCTCAACCCCAAATATGCGGGGCTATGCAAAACCACTGCAGCGGATAGAGAGGCAGCTAAACCTGTGGGCCTCATGAGGGCAGGCCCGGGAACGAGCAGGACATCTCATCCAACACCCAGCTGGCAGCACCCCTCGGCATCCACCAGTCAACACCCACATCCAAGGACTGGTGAAAGCTCGGGGACCGCTGCTTATTACCCCCAAAGGTCTTTTTTAAGACATGGGCCCGGAGCGGACCCCAGGGAAAATGCGCCGCCCCACCGACAGCACCAGCATACCAGCAAAACAGAGCCTTCATGAAGAAACAATGAACATGGAGGTAGGTAGTCTGGTTCCTGCCAGCTTACACAAAATAAGGGTGCTCTACTAACTGGGGGGCATTTACACTTGTTTTAAAAAAGCATGGGGTACTGTCACAAATAACAAATATATACTCAACCGTATTAGTGGATACAAAATTGAATTCAAATTGGGCATATTACCGCCAGTTCAGCATGCGCCCAAAAGGGCATTTTTCCCTCTAAGAAAGAGAAGTGAGAAGGTCAAGCTGAACTAGAAAGGCTCATTGCAAAAAGGATCATGGGAAAAAAAAACAAAAAAAAGAAACAAACATGAACCATTGGAATTTGTATCGAATATATTCACTAAAACTAAAAAAGATGGTGGATGTCGCATCATCATTGACCTAACATCACTAAATAAATCTGTTGAGTATATACACTTCAAGATGGAGACGTTTGTCACTGCCAGACATCTGATCTCCAAAGGATACTTTATGGCAAGCATTGATATTGAAGATGCTTACTATCTAATACCCATACACAAGGATCATTGTAGATACCTAAAATTTATCTGGATGGGGCAACTATGGGGAGTATAGAGCATTTCCCAATGGTCTAACCTCAGCCCTAGACTATTTACAAAAATACTAAAAATAGCCATGAAAATATTAAGAAAACAAAAGCATAATCATGGCATATTTGGATGATATCCTCATATTAGGAAAAACAAAGGATTAGCTGTGGCAGCAGTTCTAGCTACGAAACAGCTCCTTGAAACACTGAGGTTCGTCCTACACCCAGATAAATCAAAATTGAAGCCGTTAACTACCATGGATTATCTGGGCTTTAATATCAATTCTATCCATATGACTGTTACTTTGCCAAGGAGCTCGGGTCACTATAATCAAATCATGAATTTACCCACTGAAGCTATATCAGAATTACAGTGGTGGGCAGACAATGTTTGGCACAGTTTCAGCCCTATTATTATCACCAATCCTAACTTGGTTATTAAAAACCGATGCTAGTGCTTTAGGCTGGGGAGCAACTAACTCCATATCCAGCACAGGTGACAGATGGACCAATTCAGAATCATCGTTACTACACACACTGGGCATCAACTATTTGGAAATGGTGGTCGCCTATTATGGGTTAAAAGCATATGCATTTCAAATGCAGCATGTGCATGTGCGGTTACGGATTGATAATACTATGGTGGTGGCTTATATTAACCATATGGGGAGCATAAAATCATTATCACTGGTAAGTACTCGTTTAATCTCACTAATAAATTGGATAGGCAAATGGATGAGAAGGGAATGGAGGGTTATGGTATGAGTGCAGGCAGGTGGGACGAAGGGAAAAAAGTTGTTCGGCACGGACTTGTAGGGCCGAGATGGCCTGTTTCCGTGCTGTAATTGTTATATGGTTATATGGTTATATGTGGTCCAACACTGCTCATAATACTCTAAACGCGGTCTGACCAGTGCCTTTTAAAGCCTCATCATTACATCCCTGTTTATGTATTCTAGTTCTCTCGAAATAATTGCTAACATTGAACCAATTCAACTTGCAAATTTACCTTTTGATAATCCTGCACCAGTACTCCTAGGTCCTTCTGTACTTCCAATTTGTGCATCCTCTCCCCTTTTAGAAAATAGTCTACGTCTTTAATCCTACTACCAATATATATGATTGCACACCACTTTGTCCACTCTCCCAACCTGTCCAAGTCCTTCTGCAGAAACCCTAGTTTCTCTGCATTGCCTGCTCTTCCACCTATCTTTGTATCATCTGCAAACATGGCTACAAAGCTTTCAATTATTAGTGGAATATTTAGGGTGAATGCACAGAGTCTTTTGCCCAGAGAAGAATAATAAAAACAAGAGGTGAGAGGGAAAAGATTTAATAGGAATCTGAGGGGCAACTGTTTCACACAGAGGATGGTGGCTACGTGGAACAAGCTACCAGAGGAGGTCGTTGAGGCATGTACTATTACAACATTTAAAAGACATTTGGACAGGTACACAGATAGGAAAGGTTTGGAGGATGCGATAAACATGGGCAGGTGGGATCAGTTTAGATGGGGCATGTTGGCCTGTGTGGGCAATTTGTGCTGAGGGCCTGTTTCCAATCTGTATGGCTCTATGACTCTGATTCTATGAGCAGCTTGGAGAAATCTCTGTGCCATTAATTCAAGGGTGGCGAGTTATGGCCACTCTTTGAAATAAAGCCTTGCATTTATTTACCATCAATGCGGCATGTTTTAAACTGCAATAGTAGTCACTATTGTAATTAGTAAAACTAGTAAGCCTGGTTTTGACATTAGAAAGGGTTCTGTGATATCAGTCAAGAAATAAATAATTGGTCAGCTCAATGGAAAAGATTTCTCAGCTTTTCTTCAAATTGCTGCCAAAACATTATTTATGTCTGCTTAAGGAACCTAAGAGGAAATTAGGTTTTGGTTTCAGATCTCACCCACTCATCAGCAGCCTGGCTCAGCAACATTATGTGGGGAAGTTCCTGTCTGGGTTTGGAGTTCAAGTCTTTAGACATTAGACTTACAGCAAAGAAACAGGCCCTTCGGCCCACCAAATCTCTGCAGACCAGCAATCACCCTGAACACTAACACTAGGGACAATTTTACACTTACTGAATACAATTATACTACAAACCTGTATGTCTTTGGTGTGTGGATGGAAACAAGAGCACCCGGAGAAACCCATGTGGCCACAGGGGGAACGTACAAACTCCGTATAGACAGTATCCGTAGTCAGGATCGAACCAGGTCTCTGGTGTTGTAAGGCAGCAACTCTACTTCTGGGCAACTATGCCACCCTAAGTATGATTGAATACAGTTCAGTTTAGTTTATTTTCATGTGTACTGAGGTAAAGTGAAAAGCTTTTGTTGCGTGCTAACTAGTCACTGGAATGACAGTGGAGCCAATCACAGTGTACAGTTATATGATAAGGGAATAATGTTTAGTGCAAGATAAAGGCAGTAAAGACCGATCAAAGATAGTCTAAGGGTCACCAATGGGGTAGATAGTAGTTCAGGGCTGCACTATAGTTGTGGTAGGATGGTTCGGTTGCCCGATAAGGCATTAGTATGATTGCTGTTCTGGGTCAACACTACCGTCAGAGAGGCATGGCTAATGCAGAGTTCTATTTCTAATGGCCAAACCATTAAAAACATTGCAGTACCATGAGGTATTAGTGATGATAGTGATATGAACTATAAGATTTCCAGAACCTATTCTTAAAAGTGCCACCTTGCCTCCGTAGATAATCTACCAATCCCCCACCCATGCTGCCCCCTAACCTCTGCACACCTCCACCATGAGAATGAAGGTCTATCACAAGACCTTGGAAAAACATGCATCACTTTACATATGATGGGAGCCACCAAACACTGATGACAATGTTTATTTTGGCTACCAACACACGTGCTTGGCTTTAGTTCATATTGGTAAAGAATGTTTGAAATGCAATGTTTGAATATTTGAAGCTCTTGGTTTACTAGGCACTAGAGATTTCCTTTATGCTATGTGGACCTGATCCAATTATAGCAAAGAGAGGTTATACTAATTTCGCCTCTTCAAAAAACTTCAAATCCTCTCACAGAATAAGTGAACCAACTTCAATGTCCTCTCCCAAACTAACGTCAAGGCTCTGAACTTCTATGGTGGGCCACATCATCTGCATGCCTGATGCCGGACTCCAGAAATGAGCACTCGGTCCAAGGTCCATCAGGGCAAGAGGTCTCTTGGAGGACCGAGCAATGCATTAAGTTTGTCCACAATGGCACCTTAAACACCTGTAAATCCTTATCTATTGATAGGATCCCTGGCCAGTGACTGTTCAAAGTGGAGCTGGGGCATCCGGGAAGGTATTGAGTATCTATGATGGGAGTCCAATGGAGAAGGAGTGGAGACCCTTCTAAGCAAGCCACTCTCCTGGAGTAACTCCGCAGCACAGGCAGCATCTCTGGAGTGAAGAAATGGGTGACGTTTCGGTCTGAAGAACTTCAGACCTCAGTCTGAAGAAGGGACTCGACCCGAAATGTCACCCATTCTGTCTCTCCAGAGATGCTGCCTGTCCCGCTGAGTTACTCCAGCAATTTGTGCCTATCTTTGATGTAAACCAACATCTGCAGTTCCTTCCAACACATACCACTCACCTGCCCTTCACATTCCTGTCCTGTCCACATCAGAGCCTGTTGGTCCCACATTGATCTCATTAACCTGCTCGAGACCTAACAGACTGGAGTGGAAGCAACTCATCCTTGACCCCAATGGACTGCTGAGGAAGGAACCTCTTGAAAGTTTACAATGAGACAGCCAATTCCAGTGGAGTGGGAGAAGTGAAGGCTGGCGTGGGAGTATTGCAAAGTTGTAATTGTGATTCTCAGTTAGAAGTGGCAACGAGGGGCTGCCAAATCTATTGCATAAGAGGTTGCCTTGGATACTGCTGCATGTGGTTTCACCTGTGATGCAGTCCTACAGAGCATTATGTAAACTGTGGGCTGTCTGCAAAGACTCATTGTTCTCTCTGCAATTATAACAAGATTGCTTCAACACAACCCTTTATCACCATCATCACTAATACCTCATGGTACTGCACAGTGAAAATAATTTGCAAATAATTTGGGAGTTGTTATATTGGTGAATGACTAGTCCAAGCAGTTAATTCATTTTTGGAGGTGTTATTTATTTAGCAGGACATCGGAAAATATCCGTGACCACCAGGTTCAAGAACAGCTTCTTCCCAGCAACCATCAGACTTGAATACTGCACAACACTAACCAGAGGACATAGGTTTAAGGTGAGGAGGGAATGATTTAATAGGAACATTAGGGATAACATTTCTGCACAAGGGGCGGTTGGTGTATTGAACAAGCTGCAGGAGGAGGTAGTTGAGGCAGTTACTATCGAAATGGTTGAGAAACATTTAGACAGGTGCATGATAGGATAGGTTTAGAGTGGTATGGATCAAATGCAGGCAGGTGGGACTAGTGTAGATGGGACATGTTGGTCAATGTGAACGTTCTGTTTCTACATTGTATGACTCTATGACGTTTTGGGTTGGGTCGGGACCCTTCTTCAGAACCCCCGATCCAAAACGCCACCTGTCTGACCTGCTGCGTCCCTCAAGAACTTTGTGTTTTGCTCATAGAATCTCTAGGCTTATTCTTGAGATGGTGGGATATGTCTTACGATTGAAGATTGAATATTATTTCCCTACACTCATTCATACAAGAATGAGAAGTGATTTCATTGAAGCATATTATATTCTCACAGGGATCAATAAGGGAGATGGTGTGAGGCTGCATCCAATAGAACTGGGAGTTAAAATATATAAAAAATAAGGAGCTTCTGTTTTCTCTGCATTCATGTTGGTGCTTGTATTATGATCCGATTGGGTGGAAAATCGTGTGATGTTTCTGCTTCTCAACAATGCAATTGTTCCACAGACATTCGATCTGCAATTAATTGTGAAGTCTCAACAGTAAAGTTCTCTCCCACCCTGATACCATGATACAGAGCTCCACTGGTATATAACGAGGCACAAAACAAACTTAGCAGCAGGCCAGACGGTGAGCCCTAAGTGGCTCTCAGAAAATCTTTCTTTCGTTCTTTTAAAATCTTTTTATCAGCTTTTTTTTCAAAAACAAAAAAACAACAAAAAAAAAAGAATAATGATAAACATAACAATGATATTGAAACATAGGGATCAGGATTACATTAATAACAGGTATAACCTAAATATGAGTCCAGTGTCAAAATACACATTGAATATAGACCTCCTGGTCTCTATGTAAATATAGTTAAATGATTAAAAGAAAACATATATAAAAAAAAAAAAAAAGATAAAAAGATAAAAAAGAAAAAAAAGAGAAAAAAGGAAAAACCAAAACCCCCATAAACCAGAGGAAAAAATAGCAAAACGGAATCTGAGCTGCAAAGAATTTGAACAATTTAAGCCCCTGTTTGTCATCAAGTCCATTCCACCGTATAAAGGTAAAATAATGTTTATAACGGTTCGAGAGGGGACAATTTATGTCATATGAAAATGTTGAATAAATCTTCCAGAAAATAGAATCAGATGGGAAGGAACAGAATGAATGAAACAAAATGGTGTGCTGGTAAAGACAAACCAGAGTGAGTGAGTCATGCAAAGGGCTGATGTAACTGTGCGGAGATTACAAAGTCATGGTAAATTAGGTCCTAGAGGATGACTAATGTCCTCTACCTATTGTATGATATATATATATATGTATAGAGAGTCAACGGCATTCAAAATTGGACCACTCCTATGCCACGTCCTATTGTCAAGTCAAGTCAAGTTTATTCGTCACATACACATACAAGATGTGCAGTGAAATGAAAAGTGGCAATGCTCGCGGACTTTGTGCAAAATGACAAACAAACAAACAACCAAACAAACTACAAACACAATGGAACAGAATCACATATTCTTTTACATATTAAATATTGTGGGCGGAAGGAAAAAGGGAAAAAAAACAGCAATTTAAAAAAAAGCAGTAGAATGGTACAGTAAAGTTAGTGCCTGGTGAGATAGGAGTTTACAGTCCCAATGGCCTCTGGGAAGAAACTCCTTCTCAACCTCTCCATTCTCACAGCATGGCAATGGAGGCGTTTGCCTGAACGTAGCAGCTGGAACAGTCCGTTGCTGGGGTGGAAGGGGTCTCCCATGATCTTGTTGGCTCTGGAGTTGTACCTCCTGATGTATAGTTCCTGCAGGGGGGCGAGTGAAGTTCCCATAGTGCGTTCGGCCGAATGCACTACTCTCTCTGCAGAGCCTTCTTGTCCTGGGCAGAGCAATTCCCAAACCAGATTGTAATATTTCCGGACAAGATGCTTTCCACCGCCGCTGCGTAGAAGCACTGGAGGATCCTCAGAGACACTCTGAATTTCCTCAATTGCCTGAGGTGGTAAAGGCGCTGCCTTGCCTTACTCACGAGTGCTGTGGCGTGTGATGACCATGTCATATCCTCAGAGATGTGGACTCCCAGATATTTAAAACAGTTCACCCTATCCACAGGATCCCCATTTATCCTCAATGGAGTGTATGTCCTCGGATGATGTGCCCTCCTAAAGTCCACGATCAGCTCCTTCGTTTTTTTGATGTTCAAGGGGAGGCTGTTGTCCTGACACCAGAGTGCCAGATCAACCACCTCCTCCCGGTAGGCCCTCTCATCGTTGTCTGAGATCAAGCCCACCACCACAGTGTCATCAGCAAACTTGATTGTTGAGTTGGAGCTGAACCTTGCCACACATTCATGTGTGTACAGGGAGTACAATAGGGGGCTGAGGACGCAACCCTGGGAGGATCCTGTGCTCAGGGTGGGGGACTTCGATGTATTCCCTCCCATCTTGACTACCTGGGGCCTGGCGGTGAGAAGGTCCAGGGCCCAGGCACACAGGGGGTGTTGAGCCCTAATTCCAGTAGCTTCTCGACCAGTCTGGTGGGGACTATAGTGTGTTTGGTTTAGATTCAAAACGCTTTGTCTACCGAGTCCATGCCGACCATCGATCACCTATACACTGGGTCTATGTTAGAATCACTTCCCCATCCAACACACCAGGGGCAATTTACAGAACCCAGTTAATCTATAAACCTGGAATGTGGGAGGAAACTGGAGCACCCGGAGAAATCCCACATGGTCGCAGGGAGAACATAGAAACTCCATACAAACAGCACCTGTGAGGATCGAACTGGGGTCTCTGGTGCTGTGAGGCAGCAGCTCACATACTGGCTGTGCCACCATGCTGCCCTTATGTTGATAGGATAGTCAGAATTACCTGACCCCATCAACATATGCTATGGACTCCACACATGTATAAGTTGCCCAAGATCTTTCAAGCCATGCGGAACAAAGCCTTGCAAGGGATGATCATGGCTTGTTTAACCCAGGTGATCTGTTGTTTGCCACAAGCAGGCAAGATAGAAATGTAGCAATTTGGAGTAAGTATTCTGCCAAAAACCTAGAATTTAAAAAAAAGTAATAATAATGCATGCGATGATAAAGTGAGATTGAAGTTAAGCAAATATATCAGAACCAAGAAAGTTCCTTCCAGAAGGTCGTGCAGTGTTAAGCACTGTTCCATCCAGAGATGGTAACCACATCCAGACCCCTGTATCAGCAGTTCAATATGGATGTGACAGGGATGTGGGGCAATCATTTGCATGTAAAACTCCCTTTGTAATCAGTTTCAGTTCTCAGTTCTCAGTCCCAGGAAGGAACAAGTGTAATTATGTGCAAATTGAGCATAAGTATTTCAGACTTGGTGTCAAATCATTAAAGATTCAATATGTACAATTAAGTGTGCAGCTCTGTAAATAATACTCTATTTCTTGTTATCCCATATCTCAGTGCATTTATGAAGATCTTAAATGGGTATAATCATCGGATAAGGGTTGATCATTTAGAGTCGTTCTTCATTCTGCAAGCTGTGGCAACATTAAATGTTTAGTTTAGTTTAGTTTATTATTGTCATGTGTGAAAAGCTTTTGTTTGTGACCTATTCAGTCAGAGAAAAGACTATACATGATTACAATCTAACCATCCACAGTGCACATATAAAAGGGTACAACATTTAGTGCAAGATGAAGTCCGATAAAGTCTGATTAAAGACAGTTCAAATGTCTTCTATGAGGTAGATGGGAGGACAGGGCCACATTCTAGCTGACAATAATAACTGGGAAGAAACTATCTCTCAGCTTTGTGATCTTGAAATCAAAAGACTAATCTTCAATGCCCACTGTTTGATTTCGATGATTTAAGCAAGGGTAGTGCAGTCCCTCGTGCAGTTGAAGTCTGTTCCACATTGTTTCAGATCTCCTAGTGGGAGAGTCAAGGACCAGAGGCCATAGCCTCAGAATAAAAGGATGTACCTTTAGAAAGGAGATTCTTGATTAGTGAGGCTGTGAGGGTTATGGGGGGGTGGGGGGGGGGAGGGGGGAGAAGGCAGGAGAATGAGGAAGTTCCTGGGGGTGCATATAACGGACACCTTAAACTGGTCCACAAACATTACTTCTCTGGCAAAACGGGCACAGCAGCGGTTGTACTTCCTCCGCAGGTTGAGAAGTTTACACCTCCACCCTCCCATCCTCGCCACTTTCTACAGAAGCACAATTGAGTCGGTCATGACCAGCTGCATCTCTACGTGGTGCAGCAGCTGTACAGCTGCGGACTGGAAGTGCCTTCAGAGAGTGGTGAAGACAGCGGAAAAAATCTTTCTAGGGACTTCTCTTTCTTCCATCATGGACATGGGGTACAAGCGCTGTCTGATTAGAGCTAAGGGCATTACCAGAGCCCCCACACACCCACAATATGGACTGTTCATACTGCTTAACTCTGGGAGGAGGTACCGCAGCATGAAGAGCGGGACAACCAGGTTCTGCAACAGCTTCATCCCCCAGGCCATAAGATTACTGAACAATCAAAAAAACCGAGGCTAGAACTTTTTAAATATTGACACTTTTTAAAAACTTTTTATATATATTTATTTTACAGAACCATGCACATGAGGCATTTTTATGGACGCACCTAGAACTTTTAACTATTACCTGATTTTGGAGAGTAAAATGCAACGAAATTTCATTCAAGGTGCACTGTGTCTAGGTGTATATCTGAATGACAATAAAGTTTTCATTCATTCATTCATTCATTTGAGATGAGGAGGAATTTCTTTGGTTAGAGGCTGGTGATTCTGTGGAATTCATAGCCAAAGGCTGTGGAGGCCAAGTCAATTGATATTTTTAGGGCAGAGATTGACAGATTCTTGATTAGTGAGGGTGTGAGGGGTTATGTGGGGGGGGTGGGGGGGGAGGGGGGGGGGGGGGGGGGGGGGGGGGGGGGGGGGGGGGGGGGGGGGGGGGGGGGGGGGATCAGCCACTCATTATATTAATGGGGAAGGATAGATCAGCCACAATTGAATGGTCTCATTCTGCTTCTATAATTAACAAATTTATGAACTAACTTATCAGTGGGCTGTCCATTTTCAAAATATAAGGTCACTCATTTAGGCTGTAGTTGAGAGGGAATTTCAACCTTCAGAGGGTTGTGAGACTTTAGAATTCTCTACTTCCAGTGTGTGATGAATACACTCTATATTTTGCATTTTAAAATTCAATTAAATAATAACTGATAGACAAGTGAAAAATAAAACACAGTCATTTGTGCATCCAAAACAGTCCACAGAAGTTCATAGTTGCTGAGGTTATAGAGTCATACAGGGTGGAAACAGGCCCTTCAGCCCAACTTGTCCACACTGACCAACGTGTCCCATCTACCCTAGTACTTTGTATATGAACGTTACCCCCTCAGTTTCCTATTAAATCTTTCCCCCCTCACCTTTAAACTATGTCCTCTGGTTTTCAATTCTCCTACTCTGGGCAGGTGACTGTGCATCTATCCGATCTATTCCTCTCATGATTTTGTAATACTCTACAAGTTCACCTCCCCCCCATCCCCTTTTGCTCCAAGGAATAAAGTCCTAGCCTGCGCAACCACTCCGTATAGCTCACACTGTTGTCCTGGCAACATCCTCGTAAATCTCCTCTGTGCCCTTTCCAGCTTGACAACATATTTTCTATAACATGGTGTCCAGTACTGAACACAATGCTCTAAATGTGGCCTCACCAACTTCTTATGTAACTGCAACATAACCTCCAAACTTCTATACTCAATACCCTAACTGGTAAAGGCCAATATGGCAAAAGGCTTTTTGACCTATCTACCTGTGGTGCCACTTTCAATGAACTATGTACCTGCACTCCTACATCCTACCCATACCATACCCACCACAAAAACTGCCTGACCCCTTGAGTTCTTCCAGCACGTTGTTTTGCTCAAGATTCCTACATCTGCAGTTTTTGGTGTCCCTAGAGAATCTATGTTCCATCATCTCCATGGCAAGTACATCCTTTCTTATCTACAGCTTCTTCAGCCACCATCAGATGCCAATTAAATATGCTCGGCATCTGATGATGATGGCGCAGTGGCAGAGTGGTAGAGTTGTTGCCTTACAATGCCAGACACCCGGGTTCGATCCTGACTACGGGCGCTGTCTGTATGGAGTTTGTACGTTCTCCCCGTGACCTACATGGGTTTTCTCCAGGTGCTCCGGTTTCCTCCACACTCCAAAGACGCACACGTTTGTAGGCCAACTGGCTTGGTAAAAATTGTAAATTGTCCCTGGTGTGTGTAGGATAGTGTTAGTGTGCAGGGATTGCTGACCAGCGCGGACTCTGTGGGCCGAACGGCCTGTTTCCGCACTGCATCTCTAAAAAAAGAAAAAATGACAAGCAAGTTCTTATTCATGACGAGTGCCTGGTATAATGTTTTATTTTTGAACAAGTAACAAATTCAACATTATCATCATCAATTAATGCTGCGGGTCACTTGCAAGGTAATTTCAGAAAATCTAATTTGCCACTATGAAAGAATAATGCATATGAATGTCAATCTGCGGAAATGCAAGTATACGTTGTCTGATCTCAATATCTTCCTCCAAACCACTTAGAGAATCTGTAAAAGGCATTTCCATTTATGTCACCTAATTACAGTACCATCCTGCTGTCAGCCATCTGCTAGTTCAATGCACAGGGAAGAAGGGCATTTTATCATTAATTTTACCTCATTAGTTCCCACTTCTCATATATTTAATCTGTGGAGAATGAAACTACTCTGGGAGTAAAGGTGATTGAATACATTTCTGTAAAATGTAACCTCTCCCAGGATAAAGACGAGGGAGTGGGAATTGAGAGGGATCAATGGATTTCAATCACCACCTTAGTAAATGCAACTTTTGATAAATTGATTTCAATAAAGGAAATACGTGTTGTTACATCTGAAACATAAACTGTGGCGTTTAAGAGACTTTTACATAGGCACATGGAAGTGCAGCGAGTAAAGCGATATAGAACATGTACAGGCAGATCAGATCAGTTTATCTAGGCATCATGTTCAGCACAAACATTGTGGGCCGAAGGGCCCATTCCTGTCCTGTACTTTTCATGTTTTACGTTCTAACACATTTAACCCGTTATGCACACAGTAGCTCAAAGTAGCTCAACGCGTTAAAGTTATCTCATACAGCAGCCACTGCACAAGGTTTTTTTTTATTGCAGGATGCTTTGAAAACCATACATTGTCAGCATTTAACATGTGATAGTGGTTTGCAAAGCAATTTCAGTTCCTGCATGCTGAGACTTGTACAGAGAATCATGTTTTCACTGAGATCTTTGTAAACATTCCACCTTTTATGATACAGATGGGAACACTGTCTCTTGCATTCTTGCACTTTGGACATTTTTGGTTGGTGATTTTTATTATGTGCGATGTCGTCACACAATAGAGCCAGGAAAGAAATCCTGGGGTAGAACTGAAAGCCAATTGGCACTGCCACACTATGCATCAGCAATAACTCTGTAACCATCTGATGCCCTAGATTTGAAGCCATAATGCAATTAGAGTCATACAGTGTGGAAACAGGCCCTTTGGCCCAACTTGCCCACACTGACCAACAAGCCCCATCTACACTTGTCCCATCTGTCGGCTTTTGGCACGTATCCCTCTAAACCTATCCTATCCATGTACCTGTCTAATCTATCTATTCTATTCCCTTTTTTATTCCATCTATCTACACATAACTAAAACTCTGATCTTGTTATCTTCCGGTTTGCGCTTTTTTTCTATTTGCGCAAAAACGGTACATGATAGCGCTACAAATTTTCGCCAGCTCCCTCACCATTCTCCTGTGCTGCGAGTGCACCAAGTTTCGTTCCGATTGGTGGCTTACTGTAAAAGTTAGCAAGGTTTAAAAATCTTAAAAACCGCTCGTGCGCAGATCGATCTCCTTCCTGCCAGTCAGCGCCTTGCGGATTAGTCCCTTCTCCTGACACTCCCTTCCTGCGCCATTGCGTCTTTATTGGAGCTGCGGTTGGCTGGCAGAGGACACTAACCGGACACAATATTCGGAGGGACCAGAAGCGGCCCAGCCCAGTCCAGCCCAGCCCGGCCCGGCCCGGCCCGGAGTCTCTGATCCCGGCAGAGAACAATGACCAGTGACCAGTGCCCCCTGTGAGTCCCCATCACAACACCAGCTCCAGCCCCTTCCCTTCTGGTCCCCTTTGCTGGCTCCTGCCCCCCTCCCCGTGATACCCCCCTCTCTCCCGTGGCTCTTCCCCGACTTTTCTCTGAGCGATTTTTCTCTGAGCTCTCTCCTCCCCCCCTCCACAACAACATACACACCCCCCCACCCACACACCCCTCGCCCGCAGACACACCCCGCCCACACACCCGCGCCGCCCACACACCCCACCCCCCTCCCCCTCGCCACACACCCCTCCCCCCCACCCACATACACTCCCCCCCCACCCCCTCCTCCCCTTCCTCCTCCCCTACCCCCGCCACACCCCACTTCACTCCTCCCCACCCACACGTGAAGAGGAGGGGGAGGGAGTGCTGGGGGATGTGGGGAAATGAGTTGCACCTGCACAGTTAAGGACTATGGGTGAGTGGTGGAATATTGCATTGGGGGATGGGTTGCGTTGTGTGTGCCTCCCGTGTGACTGGGACCCAACCGGTCCCACTTAGTCTAGTGTATCTTAAACTGCATCTACCCCCGTCAGCTTGTTCTTTACAACCACCATCCTTTGTGTAAAAAATGTTACCCCTCAGGTTCCCATTAAATCTTTCCCCCAATTGTACTAACAGAGGAAATGGTGGAATGCGATACAACTACTATGTTTAACAGGCATTTAGATAGACAATTAATCTGGCAAGGCAGAGAAGGATACAGTCCTAATGCGAGTAAATAGGATTAAAGCAGGTGAGCGGAGACGTTGGCATGAACATGCTGGGTCTAAGGATCTGTATTGTGACATACAACTCTTCGACAATAACTTTCAAGCACATCTTTGGTAAAGAAACTGGAATGTCCAGAGGAAACCCATGTACTCAGCAGCAGAACAGGCAAACTCCACACAGAATGCACCCAAAATCAGAATCAAACCCATGTCACTGGCATTGTGAGGCAGTTGTGTTAATTACTGTGCCACTGCTATAGCCACCCACAACATCTTGGGCTGGGTACATTGCTTCTCGCTGTCACTCACATATTGTAACCCAAAGATAGTTACAAGTCTTGAATTTGTTGGTGTAGTATAAAATTAATTGGTTTAACCTCATTTTTAATGAGACAAATTGATTTAGCATAAGCATAGATGAAACATTCAGGATTCATTCTGCTGTTGCTAAGCAATTAATCAAAGTCTCTACTGTCGACAAGAATGACTGCCACAATGTATTTAAAAATCACAAGTACAGCCACAATGTTGTGCCCTTGAGTGGTCTGCTTCTTTTGGAGTATGAATTGAGTTCAAAGCTGTTTCAAGTTTAATGTGTTGGAGAAGACTAAATGAATATTGAGGTCATCTCATTTCATCTTAAGAAAAACGCCTCATATTCTATATTTACATCAAAGGGTCCAGACCCGAAATGTCAGCTGTCCACTCTTTCTACAGATGCAGACTGATCAGAGAGTTTGTGTTTTATGCCCTCATACTCTACCTGGGTATTCAATAATCCAATGGGATAAAGAATGGATTGAGTTCAATGAATTTTCCAATTTCCAGTGACCCTTACCCCCTGTGTTCCTTCCCTCCTCCTTCCCTCTCCCTCTCCCTCTCCCTGTACCTTCCTCACTGATCGGATTCTACCACTAGTAGCCTCTGTGTCCCTGCTTATCACCATCCAAACTGTCACCACCTTCACCCTCTCCTCCCACCAGACCTCTTTTATTTCTCTTCATCCACTTCCAGCTATCATTCACCAATCTCTGTCTCCCACCTCCACCCCCCCCCCCCCCCCCCCCCCCCCCCCCCCCCCCCACACATCTGCTACCGTCTCCCCATCATCATACTTCACCCTTGCCCGGTGCTCAGGTTACCTACCGGCCCCTGTCTCACCACTCCCTCTCCTCCCTTTATACCACCTATCTTCCCTCTCAAACCTCAGTCCTGATGGTGAGTCTTGAGCTGAAACATCAACAATTCCTTCCCTCCGTCGATGCTGCCTGAGCCACTGAATACCTCCAGCGGATTGTTTAATGTTCTAGATTCTAGTATCGATAGTCTCTTGTGTCTCTCTCTATCATCGCTTCTCACCTATGGAAGCCCTCCTCAGACATTGAAATGTGGAAGTGTGATTAACATGACCTGCATAGCATGTCTGATTCATCAGTTGAAGCTTCTGATTCTTTGCCCATGGTGGCAATTAGTTTAGAGACACAAGGAAAATGCAGATGCTGGAATTGAGCAAGATACAAAGTGCCGGATGAACTCAGCAGGTCAGGCAGCACCTGTGGAGGGAATGGACAGGTGATTTTGAACCAATATCGTTCTTCAGACTCTGGCCCTGAAAGGATAATTAGTTTAGATCATAGGATCTGCACATGGCCATTCCCAATTGGGCGAAGAGTCACTAGACAGGGGAATGGGTAATTCACACAACACCTTCACATCAATTCTATACACAAAGGCTGATGCAGAATGTGGGGGATGGGTGATCTTGTGTCTTCTACATCTCCAAAGATTTATTTAGTTATAATGGCTGGGAAGTGGCGGCGCTGGTGAACGGCAGCGGCTCGCCTGCAGTCCGTTTGTTTTTACTTTTTTGTGTCGTTTTTTTTCGTTTTGTCTAGTTAAGTTTTTGGTTTTTAGGTTGTGTTTATGTGTGGGGGGGGGGGTTGAAACGGGGCTTGCTGTCTCTCCCTTCGGGGGAATGCAACTTTTTTGTCGTATCCCCCTTCTCTGCCTCCGTCTGCGCTGAGGCCTAATGGCGGAGCTGGCGACCTCGAGACTCCGGAGGCAGAGCCAGTCAGGACTCACCCTGGGCTCGCTCCCGTGAGGGCGGCCCAGCTCGGGGCTGGAACGGCGCTCCCGTGAGGGGCTGTGACGCTCCCGTGAGGGCGGCCTGGCGAGGGGCTGGGACCCTCCCGTGAGGGGCTGTGGCGCTCCCATCCGGCCCATCGGATGGCAGCCCATCCCGAGGGTGGAATGGCACTCCCGTCGGAGCGGCCCAGCTCGAGGGAGGAACGGCACTCACGTGAGGGCGATCCGGCTCGGGGCTGGAACGGTGCTCCAGTGGCTGGGACGGCGTTCTGGCGGCTATGACCTGAGTCCGGGGTTCAGCCGCGGGCCAGCGGCTGTGTCCGCTGGACTGGAGGGCGGCAGCTTCGACCACCCCGGGCCGCGGTGTTTGAGCCGGCCCGTTTGCGGGGTTCGGTGAGCCGCGGGACTGTCTGTGCCATCGCCCGGTGGGGAATCGCCTCAGCGCAGAGGGAGAAGAGGAGGGAAGAGACTGCAGCCCTAAGATTTTTGCCTCCACCACAGTGAGGAGGTGCTTGGAGGATACACTGTGGTGGATGTTAATTTGTGTTTAGTGTTGTTTATTATTGTATGATTGTATGTATGACTGCAGGCACGAAATTTCGTTCAGACCGTAAGGTCTGAATGACAATAAAGGAATTCAATTCAATTCAATGGTAGTACCTGTGTATCTGAAATGAGTGGCTTGGACCTGGATGAAATGCTGTAAGAAGTTGAGGAGCAATTGCTCGTCAGAGGACTAGAGACCCGGCTTCAATCCTGACCTCGGGTGCTGTCTATACGGAGTTTGTACGTCTTCGCTGTGACCTGCGTGGGTTTTCTCTGGGTGCTCCGGTTTCCTCCCACACTCATACAGGTTTGTAGGTTAGTTGGCTTCAGTAAAATTGTAAATTGTCCCCAATGTGTTAGTGTGCGGGGATCATGTGCGGTGTGGACTTGGTGGGCTGCAGGACCTGTGTCCGCGTTGTGTCTCGAAACAAAATTAAATTAAAGTTCTTCACCATCCCCCTAATTTCAATTTGAAGAAGGGTTCAGACCCGAAACGTCACCCATGCTTTTTCTCCAGAGATGCTGCTTAACCCGCTGAGTTACTCCAGCACTTTGTGTCTATCTTTGGGAGAAGTCCATTGTTCTTTAGTAGCACATGGTCTTCCATCCATAAATAGTATGATATAGTAGCAGAGTGGATTAGTTGCACTCATATCCCAAGGCCTAGTTTATTGATTTGGAGACTTGCATTCAAAACCCACCATGGGAATTTTAATTTAAATGATTACTAAATCTGGAACAAAATACCTTGTCGCTATGAAACAGTTGTGAAAAACCATTAATTTCACTCAAGAAAGTCAACTGTCCTTACGCACGCTATGTGATTGAAGACCGTCTAATGCGGTTACTTCTTAAATGGCCTCTGAAAATGTCTAATCCACATGCTGTAAATAAATAAAAACCATGGGGACTTTCCGAGTCTCATCAATACAAAGCTCTGTCCATGGACTAGATTCCATCCTGCAGTATTTCACGACTGCCCATTCTTCAAACTGGTGCATTGGCAATGAAATATTGCAACAGTGCTTTGGGTCGATTCACATCCACTGTAGAAAGAGAGATGGATCAGCTGTGTGCACCATTTCATTAGAATTGATAGGACTGTGTACCTTCCAGCTCCCTGTATACTGTATGTGCTTTTAACCTGCTGATGTTGCATTTGCAGTGACATAATTGTAGATGTTTCCACAGATCATTATCGGACCTGCTATTGTTATTTTGCAGCTGAATGGTCTTTAGATTTCTAATTATGGATATAAGACTTTACTTTACGGTTCATCAGGCCTGTTCTACTTGTCAGAGTTAAAAAAGCCTTTACAAAGAAGTGCTCACAGATATGGCTCTATAATGGTCTTTAATTGAACATTGTCTCACACTGCTCATCAATCAGGTGCCCAGGGTTTTTCATTTACTTTGCGGCATTAAAGTGATGATTATGGTTATGGCCCAACCAATATAAGAGCTCAAATTGGTGAAACTGCAAAATAAAATCTGTCAACATTAGAAGATGACCATAAACTTGCCAGGTGGCTGCATAGACCTAAAAAGCTGGTTTGCATACTACACATTTCGGCTGCATAGACCTGGCTGATTTACCTACAGATCTGTTCCACGTGGACTACTGATTTGAAGAAAAAGTACCTTTCCGAAGATAGACACAAAATGCTGGAGTAACTCGGTGGGTTAGGGAGCACGTCTGGAGAAAAGGAATAGGTAACATTTTGGGTCGCAAGCCTTCTTCAGACTGAAAGTTAGAGGTGGGGGGGTGAGAAACTGGATGCAAGAGAAGGCCAGAACAAATCAGGGCCGGCAACAGATGACCTTATATTTCGCTCGGGCAGCTTTTTTTTTAATTTTAATTTTTTTTATTTATTTATATAGCACGTTTTAAGTCAACTCGCATTGACACCAAAGTGCTTTACATAAATTAAATAATAAGTTTCCATACAAACCATAGATAAAGGTTAAAAAAGTAAAGAAAATGGACACAACACATTATAGAGTTCAACACAAACGTCCCCCCCACAGCAGAATCAAAAATTTCCACTGTGAGGAAAGGCACCAAAAAGTTAAGTCCTCTTCCTCTGTGAAACACCCGAGGTCGGGGCCCATTTGTGGCCTTGCAGCCAGTCCGATGATTTTCAGGGCCCTTTTGCCGTGAAGCTGGAACTCCGGCGTCGGGTGAATACATTCCTCAGCGGCTTGGAAAGTCTGGAGCGGCTGCCTCCTCCCCGGAGACCGGAGACCGGGGCACTCGTAGTCCTCAGGCCGCGCCGGTTGGAGCTCCGACCCCGGCGAACTCGATCCCTGGATCCGCGGCGCTCCAAATCCAGCGCCGCCCGCGGCCGGACGCCCACGGCCACAGCTCCGCGATGTTGGGGGTCGGCAGCCACAGCGCTCCGGAGCTTACCGCACGGCAACCCGGTAAGGCATCGCCCGCTCCGTGTTGGTATCCCAGCGCTGCGCTGCGCCGCCGCCGAAACTGTAGTCCCAGCCAGTCCCGACAGGAAACGCCGCTCCATTCTCGATGGTAGGCCGCGAGGACGGGACGAAGAAGCAGCTCGGAGGGATGCTGCCTCTCCGACCAGGTAGGTGACTAAGAAATAAAGTTTCCCCCTTCCCCACCCCACCCCCCACATAAAAGACCTCCACTAACATTTTGGACAGGACTTAAAATTTAAAAAAAAGTGAAGAGACGGACTGCGGGCAGGCTGCCATACACAGATGGCGCCCACTCCTGCACATCCGCCATCTTTTTGACCTTCTGCATCTTATTAACCAGTGGTCTAATTTGGTCTAAAAGAGCGTCTGCAGCTCCTTCCTACACAAGTACCTTTCTGTGTTGGCAGGGGACTAAAGAATGAGCCACGAATGGAAAGCTGATTGGACCATGGCAGCACAGTGGTGCAGCTGGTAGAGCTGCTGCCTCACAGTGCCAGAGACTCGGGTTCGATCCTGACCTCGGATGTTGTCTATGTGGAGTTTGCACGTTTAGTTTAGCTTACAATGGAGATGCATTATGGAAACTGGCCCTTCGGCCCACGATATTTCTACGTTATTCCACTTTACAAACTCCATACACCATTTACAGAGGTCTATTAACCTAAAAACATTGCATGTCTTTGGGATGTGGGAGGAAACTGGATGTGCAAACTCCGCACGGACAGCACCCGAGGTCTGAATTGAACCTGGGTTTCTGGCGCTGTAAAGCAGCAGCTCTACCAACTGCGCCATTGTTCCCTCTGTGACTGCATGGATTTCTTCCGGGTGCTCCGATTTCCTCCCACATCCCAAAGACATGCAAGTCTGTAGGTTAAATAGTCTCTGTAAATTGGCCTGAGTGTGTAGAGAGCAAATGAGAAAGTGGGATAACAAAGAACTACTGTGTTCGATGGTCGGCCTGGACTTGGTGAACAGAAGGGTCTGTTTCCATGCTGTATCTCTAAACCTAATGAAAATTATGGAGATCGTCAGATCATGGTTTTAGTCGCTTTGGGCATAACCTGGTAAATGTGGAAGATGCCATGAATGGTCCCAATTTGCTTGGTTTATGGATGAGCAATAAAGATGTTCGAACTTTCTGCTTCTCATTTCTGTTCAGTTACTCCCAGGTCATGTACACATATGGAAGTGCAGTGAGATTAAAGTTGAATTAATTGTGTTGCCTAGATCATCACATTTTCTGTGAGAACTAATGGACTGGGATCATACATGATGGAGATTATTGGAGCAAAGTACATGAAGGCAGGAGACACAAGGAATTGCAGATGCTGGTTTACAAAAGAAGACACAAAGTACAGGAGTAATTTAGCGTGTCAGGCAGCATCTCTGGAGAAGATGGATAGGAGATGTGTAGTGGCGTGTAGTGATTGTAGTGGGGTGGGGAAAGGTGGGGTAGGACAAGGCCTGGCAGGCGATATGTGGATACACATGAGGGGCACTCTTCATACGTAGATGTAAAGCCCAAGATGAAAAGACAAAGTGTGAGGTAAGGGTAGGAGAGGTGTGAATTGTGACACCAGAGGGAGAAATATAGATGGAAGGGATGGGGAAGGGATGGGTTTATAGAGAAGGGGAAAAATTGACTGCAAATTCCAGGTGGAGCACAGGGAAGAGAGGGGGAAACAAAGTGGAGCAGGGAGGGAGAGGGGAGTGAGTTGTTTGTAGGTTAGATAACTAAAATTGGAATCTTAGATTCTAAAAGAGGTAAAGGAAAAGAAAAGGTATGTAGATGTCAAAATCATTTCACATGAAGTGTATTTACTTGATGCGTTTCCTACCAATGATGCTGTATTTCTTGTCCAGGGCTGGCATTTGACCTAGAGATTATTTCCAGTCAGATGAGCACTTGCTTCCTTCCCATATACTTGTCAACCTACATCTCAGCTGCTGAGTAGGTTCTGGCTTAGATTCAATGCTGCAGTAAAAGCACTAAAAATTACATTAGAATCAATTTAGCAAGAAGCCACAAAATCAGAATTTCCTTTTTAATAGTCCTTAAATTTAATTCCTGTTAAATGCATTTCTGATAATGCATTTTTTACTTAAACTGTGGTTTCAAATCCATTTATAAATCTTCTAAACTAGGTGTGGCTCTAAACACTTCCAATTAAGAAATGATTTACAACAAGAATTTTAATTGAGTTAAAGTCTCCATTAAAAGTCAAGTCAAAATTCCATACAAGGAAGTAGTTCTGCATTCTTTATTCATTATTGCTGGGTGTTAATCCTGGGACATCTTCCCAAAAGATCTGACGGAGCAGAACCTTTACTTCTGTCATCTCTCAGTGGAGATGACCGGCTGGGTATTGAAAGCAATTTTTGTTTTAATGTCAGATTTCCAGCACCTTCAGATTTTAGGATCCCAACATCAAATGGATCTACAGGAGGCGAAATGTGTAGGAAGGAACTGCAGATGCTGGTTTAAACCTAAGATAGACACAAAATCATGTGCTTTCCCAGCATGTGAGGCTGGGAAAGCACCTCGGACCCGCAAACCTTCAGCATAGGAGCACCACAATGCTGCGTACTCTCCCCTATCCTCTACTCTCTCTACACCAACGACTGCACCTCCACAGACTCCTCTGTCAAGCTTCCCAAGTTTGCGGACGACAAAACCCTGATTGGACTGATCCAGGATGGGGAAGAATCTACAGACCGGAAGTGACACAGCTGGCGTCCTGGTGCCATCGCAATAACCTGGAGGTCTATGCTCTTAAGACAGTGGAATTGATAGTAGACTTTAGGAGAGCTCCCCCTCCGCTCACCCTACTCACCATCAACAACATCACAGTCACATCTGTTGAGTCTTTTAAGTTCCTGGGAACCATCATCGCCAAGGACCTTAAATGGGGGGCTACCATCGACTCCACAGTCAAAAAGGCACAACTGAGGATGTACTTCTAGCGGCAGCTGAAGATGCACAATTTGCCACAGGCAATGACGGCCATCGTAGAATCTGTCCTCACCTTCTCCATCATGGTCTGGTTTGGCTCAGCCACCAAGCACGACATCCGGTGGCTGCAGCGAATCATGCGATCTGCTGAGAAGGTTATTGGCTGCAACCTTCCCCCCATTGACGAACTGTGCACTGCAAGGGCCAGGAAGCGAGCGGGTAAGATCATCTCTGACCCCTCTCACCCTGGCCACAAACTCTTTGAATCACTCTGGAAGGCAACTCCGGACTGTCAAAGCTGCCACAGCCAGACATAAAAACAGCTTTTTTCCACGAGTAGTATCTCTACTCAACAACCAAAAATCTGAGGCCTCCTTTTGCTCTGGTATTTTATTTAATTCACATGTTTAATCAATAATGTTTTATTATTAATGTTTAATGTTTTATGTGTCATTCCTAACTGTCACTGTATGTCATGTTGTCACTTGCGGGCGGAGCACCAAGGCAAATTCCTGTATGTCAATACTTGGCCAATAAACTTATTCATTCATTCATTCATTCATTCAAACTGCCAGGTTAATTCAGTGGGACAGGCAGCATCTCTGGAGAGAAGGAATGAGTGACGTTTCAGGTCGAGACCCTTTTTCAGAGTAGAATCAGGGGAAAGAGAACCGAGATATATAGACGACGATGTAGAGAGATATAGACCAAATGAATGAAAGATATGCAAAAAAGTAGTGATGATAAAGGAAATAGCCCATTGTTAGTTGTGAGGACAAGAAGCTGGTGTGGCCTGGGTGGGAGGGTGGGGGGGAGGAAGAGAGAGAATGCAGGGGTTACTTGAAGTTACAGAAATCAATATTCATACCACTGAGTTTTAAGCTGCCCAAGTGAAATATGAGATGCTTTTCGTCCAATTTGCGTTTAGCCTCACTCTGACAATGGTGGAAGCCTAGAACAGACAGGTCAGTGTGGGAATGGGAATTAAAGCTTTTGATAGCTGGGAGATCAGGTGGGTCCCAGCAGACTGAGCGAAGGTGTTCAGCAAAATGGCCAGACGAAACATAGACTGGGCAATCATTCCCAAAAGCAATCAAGCTCTCGAAAAACTACACAACATTAAACTCAACCATGATCTCTTGAACTTATAAAGATATACAGTGGAAAACATATTGACTGGTTGCATCATGGCTTGGTTCGGCAACTCGAACAAAGAGATGGCAAAAAGAGGTGAACACTGCCCACTCCATCAGGGGTACTGACCTCCACACCATTGAAGGGACTTAGAGGAGTTGCTGCCTTAAAAAGAGAGCCAGCATCATCACAGACCCACACCACACTCTCATTTCACTCCTGCCTTTGGGAAGAAAGCATCCTTAAAATTATAACATCCAAGTTCAGGAGCAGCTTCCTTCTGACAACCATTCAGGCTACTAAACACTACAAGAGTACAGAACAGCACAGTGGTGCAAGGGTGGTATATTTACTGCCTTACAGCCCAAGAGACCCGGGTTCGATCCTGGTTGCAGGTACTGTCTGTGTGGAGTTTATACGTTCTCCCTGTGACAGCATGGGTTTTCTCCGGGTGCTCTGGTTTCCTCCCACTCTCCAAAGACGTACTGGTTTGTAGGTTAATTGGCTTCTGTAAAATGTTTAATTATCTCTAGTGCTAGTGTACGGGGTGATTGCTGGTCAGTGCAGACTCGGTGGGCCGAAGGATCTGTTTACGCGCTGTTTATCTAAAATTCCAAATATACTCCAAACTTCCATAGACTTGGAGGCATTGAATACTGAACTTTTGTTGTTCTTTATTATGGTGTTTACAGAGTACTATGTTTACAGATCAGTTGTGCTGCTGCAAGGAAGAATTTCATTATGTCATGTGCTCCCTTTCTGGACACATGACATAAAACACTCTTTGCTTGTCTCTTGAACTTCAATAGACAATTTGGTTGTGCTCAGGATTTTTGTGTTTTTTTGCAACAGTATTGTTGTTATTAGTTTATTGATTATATGTTATCTATGTGTGTTGTGTTTACAGGGCTGTTCTGCTGTTACAAGTAAGAATTTCATTGAACCGTGGTTGGAACACATGCCAATGAATCACTCTCGACTCTAGGGTGGGAGTGTCTTCCCAGAAAGAATATAATCATTGAAGACTATCGTAATGTTGCAGCTAGTATCGCAACGTTTAGGAAACATTTGGACAGGTACATGGACAGGTACATGGATAGGGTTAGAGGGATATGGGCCAAATGTAAGCAGGTGGGACTAGTGTAGATGGGACATGTTGGTCAGTGTGAGCAGGATGGGCTGAAGGGCCTGTTTCCACACTGTCTGACTCTATGACGAATCATTTTTACCACCTTAAGGGCAATTAGGGATGGGCTATCGATTCTGGACTTACAGTAAAGTCCACAAGTGGCAACTGAACAGGAAGAAACATGTCTGGCAGTGGACTGCTTACTGCCAGATGTTGCCTAATGATGCTCCTGGGAAAATATACATGTTTGACTATGTTGAACTGGTCAAACATAGATGGCAGCCATGGATCCATGAGCAGCATTTCAAGTAGGTTCAGGGACTGCAGCACAGAATCCAGCTGACAGTCAAATCCAGAATCTTTTGGTTGAGTTGTGCCTGGTGCCTTGACTTCTATTTATCCCTCATACGACACCAGGAAAACTTAAAGCTGATACAACCATGGAACTGACCTAAAACTGTCTGTCACATCTCCAGAACTGTATAACAGATTACATGTAACTTATTGTCTTTGCTAGTAGGTCCCAAGGTCAAATAAGTGCAGATTCCCCCTTTAAAAGTGCCATGTAAAGGCAAATTGATGTCGCAATAACATCTTCCCTGCCATCTCCGAAAGCTGTTATTATTTAGTCTGGATCTATTTAACCTGCATATTCAGTCACAAAGTCACAGATTCATACAGCATGAAAACATGCCCTTAGGTCCCACTGAGTCTATGCCCACCATTAGATACCCATCTATTCTAATCCCAATTCCCAGTACTCATCTGCAGTCTTATATGCCTTGGCGATTCAAATGTTCATCTAAATTCCTCTTGAATGTTATCAGATACCAGCCTCCATTACTCTCCCAGGGACTGTTCCAGATGCGTGTTACCTTCAGGGTGAAAAAAACATCTTTCTCAAATCACCTGCAAACTTTCCACCTATTAAAAAAAAATCATCTCACTGTGGCAATAGAATAATCTCCCACCTGCTCTCCTTCTTCACTTATTCCTTCTCTTTCACTTTTTCTTTATTGGTTTTTCACCCACGCTCACTAATCTATTCTTCACTTTTCACAACCTCTTTTTCTTCTCTCCTTTCTCACTTCTCTCTTTAAAAAAAAAAAATAGTGAAGTTGCACAGAGAATGTAATATGTTAACATCGTTTTTGTACCAATGCATTGTACTCACTTCTAATAAATAAAATATTAAAAAAAACAAAAAAACTTTCCACCTTCTATCAAAATGCTGTACAAGACATTGGTGAGACTACATTTGGAATATTATGTACAGTTTAGTTTAGTTTAGAGATACAGTGCGGAAACTTCGGCCCACCAAGTCCGCGACGACCAGCGATCCCCGCAAAATAACACTATCCTACACACACGAGGGACAATGTATAATTTTACCAAGTCAGACACAAACTACTGGAGTACCTCAGCGGGTCAGGCAACATATCTGGAGAGAAGGAACGGGTGACATTTCGGGTCGAGACCCTTCTTCAGACCCGAAACGTCACCCATTCCTTCTCTCCAGAGATGGTGCCTCACCCACTGAGTTACTCAGCATTTTGTGTCTACCTTCGATTGAAACCAGCATCTGCAGTTTACCAAGTTTACACATTTTACCAAGCCAATTAGTCTATAAACTTTTTGTTTAAGAAGGAACTGCAGATGCTGGAAAATCGAAGGTACACAAAAAAGCTGGAGAAACTCAGCGGGTGCAGTAGCATCTATGGAGTGAAGGAAGTAGGCAACGTTTCGGGCCGAAACCCTTCTTTGGAGAAGACCGTAGCTCCCGGAGAAAACCCACACAGGTTATGGGGCGAACATACAAACTCCGTACTCCGTACTGACAGCACCCATGGTCAGGACCGAACCCAGATCTCTGGCGCTGTAAGGCAATAAATCTACCGCTGGCAATAAATCTACCAATAAATGCTGCCTTTCTGGTCACGCATGTCTATATATCACTATTCAAGTACACTTTGATTGTAAAGCATGTAAATAAACTTTTTCACTGTGTCTTGGTGCACACAACGGTAATATATCAATGCCAATACCAATATCCTATGATAGGAAGGCTGTTATTAAGCTGGAGAATGTGCAGAAAAGATTAATCCAAATATTACCAGAACTGTAGGATTTGAGCCTCAAGGAGAGAATATTTTTTGAGAATAGGCTGATAATTTTTTCCCTGGAGTGTAGAAGGGGTGTCCCTATAGAGGTATATCAAACCATGAGAGGCATAGGTAAAGTGAATGGTCACAGTCTTTTCCCCACGGTATAGCAGTCCAGAACTTTAATATGTAAAAGAATACGTGTGTGTGTTTATGATTGTGCTTATAGTTTGTTTGGTTGTTTGTTTGTTTGTTTGTCTTTTTGCACAAAGTCCGCGGGCATTGCCGCTTTCATTTCACTGCACATCTCGTATGTGTATGTGACGAATAAACTTGACTTGACGACTTGATAAAGGGCATACAGTAGGTTTAAGGTGGGCGGGGAAAGATTTAACAGAGATGTGAGGGGCAATTTCTTCACACAGAGGGTGGTACATATATGAAGCGAGCTGCCAGTGGAAGCTGCGGAAGTGGGAACAATGGTGATGTATAGAAGCTATTTAGACAGTTACATGGGATTGAAAAGGTTTGGAGAGATCTGGGCCAAATGCAGACAATGGAACTAATTCAGTTATAAAACCTGGTTGGCATGGATGAGTTAGGCCAAAGAGTCTGTTCCCATGCTGTATAACTCTATTCCAATATTACTCACCCTCTGGTTGTGGACAATGTTATCAAGGAGACAGCCTGAGAACTAGGGCTCTGGGGAGTGTTGTAGAGCAGAGGGATCTCGGAGTGCAGGTACATAGTTCCTTGAAAGTGGCATCACAGGTAGACGGGGTGATCAAGAAGGCTTTCTGTACATTGGCCTTTATCAGTCAGGGTACTGAGTATAAAATATGGGAGGTTATGTTACAGTTGTGCAAGACATTGGTTAGGCCACATTTGGAGTATTCAGTTGTTATGCTGGTAAGTGTGCAGAGAAGATATATGAGGATGTTGCTGGAGCTCAAGGGCCCTGAGCTATATGGAGGGGTTGAGCAGGCTAGGACTTTATTCCTTGAAGCACAGGAGGATGAGGAGTGATCTAATAGAGGTGTATGTCATGAAAGGATTAGATAGGGTAACTGCACAGAGTCCTTCAACCAGAAGGCACAATCAAGAAATAGAGGACATAGTTTTAAGATGAGGGGGGAAAGATTTAATAGGAACCTGAGGGGAAACATTTTTACACAAAGGGTGGCTGGTTCAAGGCACGAACTGCCGGACGAGGTAGTTGAGGCAGGTACTATCATGATGTTTAAAAGACATTTGGACAGGTACATGGATAGGATAGGTTCGGAAGGATATGGGCCAGATCCAGGTAGTTGGGACTAGTGTAGATGGGGCATGTTGGTTGCCAAGTGTGTGCAAGTTGGCCCGAAGGGCATGTTTCCATTCTGTGTGACTCTATGACACTATCTACTCTATGCATGCCATATAAAGTGGACTTTGCCTTATGGTTCACATTCAGATTTCTCATATTTATATTTGATATGTCAGATATTATAATAAGCAAAGATATATATAAAATGAATGCCTAATCCTCAGTTTCTAGTGCTTAAATGGACATAACATAGAAGTGACCAAAAGGACACAAAGAGCTGAAGTTACTGAGCAGGTCAGGCAACATCTCTGTAGAACATGCACAGGTGATGTTTTGGGTCGAGACCCTGCAGTTCTTTGCTTTTACATAATATACAAATGCAATGATTTGGGCATACACTTCAGGCTTGTGATCTTACCTTCGACATCAATCTGATTGCTGACTGAGTTACCTCTACCCGCTTCCATTACCCGAGAAAATGTGACACATTAAATGGAAGAAACTTGGAACGATGGGGAAGCTTTGATACTTGCTACCAGATATTCCCACTGGTGAAGGATGATGGAAAGCTGCAAAGGCACTTGAAACTTTCCATTTGACCTGTAGCTCATTTGGAATGTGTAACATGATAAGGTTAACCTTCAGTCTCAGTAGGAATACACCAGGAGACTTATGATAAGTGTCTATTGGTGCAAGCAAGTTTCAAACATGAAAAAAAATATATCAATAGAATCTTCACCTTGAATTAATGAGCATCATTAGTGTGGAACTGCTGGTAATTACATCAATTCAGGAGGAAATGCCTTCTTGGACCAGTTACAGGATGTATCAATTGCCTTGCAATGGTTGCTTTTTAGCTTCTGGGATTGCATTTCTTATTACCGGTAGTTTCACATTGGCACTTGTACAGCACTTAGATCATGCATCTAATCACTTAAATGGTGAGTACTGGGAAATAACACGAAGGAGTTTCAGCCTGAGCTAGAGTAACTGGTAATGTCACTTACTCTGGGTCACTTGCAAATGGATCACGTCATTATCTGTTGAAACATAACAGCACCCAGCTTGGAGGGACAGAACGACAGCGGAGTGCCCATAGTTTTTAGACTGTGCTGCAAGTTTCTGCAAAAATACTAGATGGTGACATCGCAGTTTATCTCCATAACTAATTGGAATGAAGAATTATGAAAATGGACAATGCTCAGGCTAAGAAGCAAGAATAGATTAGATTAGGTGAATTGAATGTCAAGAGAGGGAAAAAAACCCCGGATAGATTGGATTAATAGGATAAAAGAGAAATGAAAATGTAAATTTTAAATTTAAGGCTTTAAGATTCCCATCAGCAATTAAAAGCTGAAGGAATGAGGTTCCAGTCAATTTTCATTGCTGGTGAAATTGTTTAGTAGTTAATTAACAGTTATCATGTCTTAAAAGGAGTGCTCAGGGTGAGAATTCACTTTCTGTTGTGAGCCTGGTTTAGAACTACTGCACAAGTCAGTGAGATGCCATCTCCACAAATCTAATGACGGGCTTAAGCACTGTAGACACCATCTTTTAGCTTTCCGTGTTCAACCACTCGTCTGCCCCTCAACAGAAGTGTTGCAGCCACAATGCTGAGTGTAATTAGCCTCTCCGTTACCATGGCAGTTATTTGTGGTCCATTAATTCCTTCTTATCACAGCTCAAAAATTACCATCCTTCAAGTGCTCTATGACTGGGTATCACTGATACCCTGCACCATCTCTCATGGGTTACGGTTTTGTGAGCATTACTTCCAAATCGTACAATAAACAAATGTTTTCATCAGCATCCTACAAGAATCATGAAATGGCATTTTACAAAAACAATTATATGCGGTGTGTAATTTTGTTAGCAGTTCCACTACAAGTTAAATTAGCTTAGATTTCTCTTGTTTGTTGCCAGAGATGCATGAGATTTCAAATACATTGTTTCTTAGATTAGTTTAGTTTCGTTTAGAGATACAGTGTGGAAACAGGCTCTGCAGTCCACTGTGTCCATGTCGACCAGCGATCCCCGTACACTAACACTATCCTACACACACTTGCGGCAATTTTACATTTATTCCAAGCCAATTAGCCTGCGAACCTCTACGTGTTTGGAGTGTGGGAGGAAACCAGAAACTTCCTGGAGAAAACCCATATGGTCACGGGGAGAACGTACAGATAGCACCCACAGTCAGGATCGAACCTGAATCTCTGGCGCTGTAAGGCAGCAACACTACTGCTGCACCACCATGCCGCCCTGGTAGGTCTATTTTATGGAAGGCAGCGCCATTTGGTTTGCTTCGCCCTTCAGCATTCAGAGCTCCCATCTCCCATGTAACCAATATCCTAGATCTCAGAACAAAATACATGGCCTGGCCCCTAGAGAGCTGCATGCAGCATACCAAGGTGCCGCGACTAACTCCCGGCAGTTGGCCTGGCTGGCCTGCCGCTCTGAGAGGGGAGCTGCCGAGCCTGGTCCCTGCTCATCCCCAAGGGCCAGGGAACCGGAGAAGAGAGCGGAGGCAGGCACAAGGACAAAGAGCTGGTAAAAGGGAACTGGGGTCTTACCTTACGTGGCCTCTGGGTATCCCTGGAGCACAAAGGCTGAATGGTGGCCAGGCGAGGAGGGATAATGGTTGACCTGACGATCCAGATCGAGGTGACGGCTGGAGGCCCCGTAGCAGCCTGGAGCTCGACTAGATCGGACGCCGCTCCAGGGAACCCAGCCTACGGACCAGACGTGGAACGCAGTGGCACGGAGCGGTAGAGCAGTGGTGGAGGCCGCCCACAGCTTCACTTGGCCAGGCCGACTCTGCAACGTCACTCGGACAAAGGGCCTTTATGGCCAGCTGCTCGTAAAACAACTTGGACTTTGAAAGTGGCTCCAAAATTTGGCGTCTCTTGTATATGGTTTCAGTGGACTATTTCTATACACTTATTACTTAATCCGGGATTGTAATTATGTATAGGGATACCTTACTGAACTGTATGTAAAAAAAGAAATTCACTGTACCTCAGTACATGTGATAATTAAGCACCATTGAAGCATTGAAAAGATGTGTAGGAAGGAACTGAAGATACTGGTTCAAACTGAAGATGGATGCAGAAAGCTGGAGTAATTTAACAGGTCAGATAACATCTCTGGAAAAAAGGAATAGGTGATGTTTTGGGTCGAAGGGTCGAGGTGAGGACACTACAAATAGTCCAATTGAGACCAAAACTCTCCCATACAGAAACCAAACCTTTAAATGAGCCAAGCTGATTGATACTCCTGTTCTAATGTAAAGATTTTTGCTATCAATTGATTGTAATGTGAATTAAATCTCACTGATCTCTACACAGATGTTGCCTGACTCGCTCAATTCCTCCAGCAGTGTGGTGGCACGGTGGCCCTGTGGTAGAGTCACTGCCTTACAGCGCCAGAGACCCGGGTTCGATGCTGACCGTTTGTACATTCTCCCTGTGACTGCGTGGGTTTCTCCAGGTGCTTGGGCTTCCTCTCACACTCCAAAGACATGCAGTTAATTGGCTTTGGTAAAGATTAAGATTATCGAAGTTCGCGCAGACTCGGTGGGCCAAAGGGCGTGTTTCTGTGTTGTATCTCTAAAGTAAAGTCTAAAGCAAATCCATGTCGCCCAGAGATGCTGCCTGACCCACTGAGTTACGCCAGGACTTTATGATTTGTCATGTTAAAGCAAGGACTGTTCAACTACACCAACATTTCAGGACATTAACAACTGATTAAAACTAAATGAAGGAATTAGTGCATTTTCCTCAAAACAAGTGAGACAATGCAATCTTGCCAACGGTCAGAATGCATTCATTCAAAACCATATTAAAGTAGAATATATTATTTAATTGCTGTGGCAATTAAAAAAGAACAACTGAACTTCCATGATAAAATGAAACCCCAAATATATAGTTAATCAAATCTTGATCTCATCAACTGAAGTCATTAACAAACCAGTTTCATAAGATGCTAATTTTCTTGCGATGATTAGGGGGAGAAGGCAGGAGAATGGGTTTGAGAGGGAAAAAAATAGATCAACCATGATTGAACCGTGGAGCAGAGTTGATGGGCCGAATGTCCTAATTCCGCTCTGATATCTTATGAACTTCAATATGTTGTGTGAATCTGGAGCCTGGTGTGCTGTAAGGAATCCAGTGACATCCCGTAATAAACCCGATATCTGAATCCACAATATCAGGCAAAATAATCTCCACCAAGGATGCTTACAAATTCAGCAACATATAAGTGTCAGAGGCATGGTGATAGCAGTAATTCAAATCTCTGGCACCAGGTAATGTTCCAGGCTTTGCCCTTGTGGATTGCAAGGTTATCATAAATTCCCCCACTTGATTGCAATTGAGTAAAGTGCTGGGAAGATTCAATATCTGGTGCCTGGTGGGTTGAAAGAGATTAGGATTAATGGAGGCCATGCTGGTTTCTCCAATTAAAGCAACTACCTGTTGCAAGAAGCATTAATGCACTAGTCGATGCTAAAGTGCTAATGATCAACATTAAAAGATTCCTTAATGGCTTGTTCATTGTGCTGAGGGAGGTGATTGATGTTTCAGGCATGTATTTTGCTTCTCTTCAGTTTTACCTGTTGTCAGTTTTGAAGGTTTTGCCTTCTCTCTTACAATGGCAATGACGTCCCTGTTCTTCTAATTGCATTTAAATCACGCACTGCATGCAACTGTTGATTAACACGCCTAAACTAAACTCAATTAGTGCCACGCAGGGTAGGAGCATGTTAGTGCACAGTTGCTCTTGCACCATCATCTTCAAATTCCTTGCAAACTAGTTCTGCTTTTAATCAAGCAGAAGGTCAGGATAAACTGGACATTTTTCTGATACGACTAGACATCCTTGACATGCAATGAGCCAGAAATAAATGAATCATGTTATGTAGCCAGCTAGGGTGGAAGGAAGAACTGTGTAGGAAGGAACTGCAGATGCTAGTTTAAACCGAAGATAGACACAAAATGCTAGAGTAGCTCAACGGGACAGGCAGCATCTCTGGATAGAAGGAATGGGTGACGTTTTGGGTCGAGACCCTTCTTCAGACTTTTCGGGTCGAGATCCTTCTTCGAACTCCTTCAGCTCTGAAGAAGGGTCTTGACCCGAAACATCACCCATTCCTTCTATCCAGAGATGCTGCCTGTCCCGTTGAGTTACTCCAGCATTTTGTGTCTATCTTTGAAGGAATAACTGTTCTTTCTGAAATTATCTCACATAATTGATAAGTATAGTAGAAGAATGAGCATATTCCTAATTGAAAGTTACCAAATAGTCAAAGACCTGGATACAGTGGATGTCGAAAGGATGCATCCACTGGTGGGAGTGTCCAGCACCAGAGATCGTAGCCTCAGGATAAAAGGATGTACCTTTAGAAAGGAGATGAGGATTTTTTTTAGACAGAGGGTGGTGAATCTGTGGAATTCATTGCCACAGACAGATGTGGAGGCCAAGTCGGACATTGACTATGGTGTCAGTTATGGGGGGAAGGCCAAAGAATGAGGTTGAGAGGGAAAGATAAAACAGTTATGATTGAATGGCGAAGTAGACTTGATGGGCTGAATGTCTTAATTCTTTTCCTATAACTTATGAACATGAAAATAATTTCATAAATAACATTCAGCAGTTATAAACATTTAATATCAGAATTGAGCAAAACACAAAGTGCTGGAGTAACTCAATGGGTCAGGCAGTATGTGTGGAAGAAATGGATAGGCGATGTTTCAGGTCTGGACCCTTCTTCAGACTGAGATTCCTCCACAAATGCTGCCTGACCCACTGAGTTACTCCAGCACTTTATGTTTTGCTGAAGATTCCAGCATCTACAGTTCTTTGTGTCTAACATCTGTCGGTGGCACAGTGGCCCAGCTAGTAGTGCTACTGCCATGCCATGCCAGTGACTGGGGTTTGATCCTGACCTCGGGTGCTAGTCGGCGTGGAACTTGCACAATTCTCCTCTGTGACCGCGTAGGTTTTTTTTCGGGTGCTCCGTTTTCCTCCCACATCCCAAAGACGTGCGGCTTTGTAGGTTAAATGGCCTCTGTAAAATTCCCCTAGCTTGTAGGGAGTGGGTGCTAAAGTGGAATAACATATAACTAGTGTGAGTGGGTGATTGATGTTTGGTGTCGACCCGGTGGGCTAACGGGCCTGTTTCCATGCTGTATCTCTAAAAATGAAAATGAAAAATGAAACATTAGCTTTCTTTGTTTCGAATGAGCATGTTGACTGCAGTGAATCATGCAACAAAAACATCAGGTGCTGTGGGTCCCAAACCTGAAACAAACTCTTTCCATAAATGCTGCCTGACCTTCTGAGTGTATCACCATATAACCATATAACCATATAACAATTACAGCATGGAAACAGGCCATCTCGGTCCTACAAGTCCGTGCCGAACAAATGTGTTTTCCCCTTAGTCCCACCTGCCTGCACTCATACCATAACCCTCCATTCCCTTCTCATCCATATGCCTATCCAACTTATTTTTAAATGATACCAATGAACCTGCCTCCACCACTTCCACTGGAAGCTCCTTCCACACCGCTACCACTCTCTGAGTAAAGAAGTTCCCCCTCATATTACCCTTAAACTTCTGTCCCTTAATTCTGAAGTCATGTCCTCTTGTTTGAATCTTCCCTATTCTCAAAGGGAAAAGCTTGTCCACATCAACTCTGTCTATCCCTCTCATCATTTTAAAGACCTCTATCAGGTCCCCCCTTAACCTTCTGCGCTCCAGAGAATAAAGACCTAACTTATTCAACCTATCTCTGTAACTTAGTTGTTGAAACCCAGGCAACATTCTAGTAAATCTCCTCTGTACTCTCTCTATTTTGTTGACATCCTTCCTATAATTGGGCGACCAAAATTGTACACCATACTCCAGATTTGGTCTCACCAATGCCTTGTACAATTTTAACATTCCATCCCAGCATTTTATCCAACATTTTGTGTTTTTATTTCAGATTTCCAGCACCTGCAGTTTTTGATTTTCTTAAAGCTAAAATTGCCCACCTCAATGTAATGTTAAACACAGCCATTGACAGTGCACCTTAAAGCCTATTTCCACATACCACTAGTGTGTATAATTTATGGTAGAAATGTTGGGTGGGCGGGAGACTGACTGAGAATGTTATCCCACGTTACATATGAAGGAGTTTGTAATGTTGGTTCACAAGGGCTGTGTACTGAGCCCCATGCTCTATTCCCTCTTCACACACGACTGTGTTCCTGCATTCGACACCAACACCATCGTCAAGTTTACAGACGACACAATGGTGATCTGGGCTGATCACCAACGGTGATGAAACAAACTACAGAGCGGACGTGCAGAACCTGGCGGACTGGTGCTCACGTAACAACTTGTCCCTAAACACATCCAAGACCAAGGAGCTAATTATCGACTTCAGGAGGACACATAATGGAGAATACGCCCCAATCTCCATCTATGGGGAAAGTGTGGAGAGAGTGTCCAGCTTTAAGTTTCTGGTCACACACATCTCAGAGGACCTCACATGGTCCACCAACACCGCTGCGCTGGTCAAGAAGGCACAGCAATGACTGTTCTTCCTGAGAACATTAAAAAAGACTGGTCTGCCCCAACAGCTGCTGACAACGTTCTACCGCTGCACCACAGAGAGCATATTAACATATGGCATCTCTGTGTGGTATCTCAGCTGCACGGAGGCGGAGAGGAGAGCTCTTCAGCGCGTCGTCCACAGAGTGCTGAAGATTATTGGGACACAGCTACCAGCCTTGGAGGGCATCTACCACACACGGTGCCTCAGGAAGGCCGTCAGCATCCACAAAGACTCCTCACATCCTTGTAATGGACTGTTCGAACTCCTACCTTCCGGCAGACGTTACAAGGCCTTCTACGCCCGCACCTGAGACAGAGGAACAGCTTCTTCCCCAGAGCTATAGCAGCTCTGAACCGGCCCTGCTGAGTGCCCCCCCCCCCCCCCCCCCCCCCCCCCCCCATGAACTGTCTCCCTCGGATGGTCACGTCGTACATCGACCCGGCACAGAAAACACTCATCTTGACCACTTCCTGTCTGCGTTGTAATTAAATTTGCGCAACTATAATCCACCATTGCGCTACGATTTTTCACCACCTTACTCACCATTCTCCTCTGCTGCAAGTCAAATACGTTTTGTTCCGATTGGTGAAATAGTACAAAAGTTATGAAGGATTTGAAGGTTCCCCCAACCCCACCCCATCACCCCACCCCACGCAAGAAGGGAGAGGAGCGGCAACCTCGAGATCCTGGGGAGGGAGAGTGGAGGAGGAGTGGGGATAGAGGGAGAGGAGGGGAGTAGGGAGGGGAGAGGAGTTAGGGATGGAGGCAGAGAGTGACTGAGGGTAGGGGAAAGGAGAGGGAGAGAGAGGTGAGGGAGGGATTGGGGGATGGGAGGAGGTGAGGGAAAATAATAGGGACGGTGAAGAGGAGGGGGAGGGAGTGCTTGGGATGAGGGGAAATGAGCTGGGCCTGTGCAGTTGGGGGCTATGGGTGAGTGGTGGAATATTGCGTTAGGGGACCAAGCCTCCTGTGTGACTGGGACCCAATGGGTCCCACTTAGTCTATTTTGAACTAAAATCTGAAAAATGTTGTCTTACTTAACTGATCAGGCAGCTTCCATGCAGATGGAAACGAATAAACACTTTGAGCCAATAATGATTCATCAGAAGGTCATCGATTTTTAAACTTTAGATTCTAGAGATACAATGTGGAAACAGGCCATTCGGCCAACCTAGTCCGTGCCGACCAGCGATCACCCTATACACTACATACGAAGGACAATTTACAATCTTATCGAAGCCAATTAACATATAAACCTGTACATCATTGGAGTGTGGGAGGAAACCAGAGCACCCGGAGAAAACCCACGCAGTCACAGGGAGAACATACAAACTCCATACAGGCAGCACCTGTAGTCAGGATCGAACACGGGTCTCTAGCGCAGTAAGGCAACAGCTCTTCCGCTAAGTCTATGTGCCACCCTAGCTTATTTTTGTCTCTCCTCGGATGCTGCCTTACCAGCTGGGTATTTCTAAGATTTCCTGTTTCCTTTTTAAGATTTACCGTTACCCTAAGATTTTGCTGTGCACAACCATCTTTTGATCTGAGCCTCGAAACACAATTTTCAAAATAGACACAAAATACTGGAGTAACTCAACGGGACCGGCAGCATCTCTGGAGAGAAGGAATGGGTCGAGACCCTTCGACCTGAAACATTACCTATTCCTTTTCACCAGAGATGCTATTTGACCCACTAAATTACTCCAGCTTTACGCGTCCATCTTCGGTTTAAACCAGCATCTGCAGTTCGTTCCTACACATCTTTTCAAAATGTTCACTGCCTATGATGCTTGATTTTAACGATCTGGGCTCATGTTGTCGACCTCCCCCTGGTGAGCCCTGTCAACTGACCTCAGTCAGGTGAACGACAATAAACAGAGACAGCAGCAGCGCCGCAGCTTGGGGCCAACACGGAGCATGCGCCCTTTTTAGGGTGGCACCTACGGATGTCAAACCGGATGGCATCACCCTGCTGCAGACTTCTGCAGCCTCCAACGCAAGAAGAACTTGATCTGCTCCCTGGTTTCTGATTACAATCTCAATTTTGCATTCCATCTCATTTTACTCTCCTTTAAATTAATCTGGGTGTGAAATAACTCAAACCTACCCTCGTCCAGCGGTGGGCCAAATGAAGGGTTAATTATATTCATTGGCATGCACTGGACTGAGCACAATAGACTCGCAACAACATCCAATGGAAATCAAATCTTTGAAATGAGACACAAGAAACTGCAGATGCTGGAATCTTGTGCAGAGCACAAAATGCTGGAGTAGCTCAGTAGCTCAGCATCTGTGGAGGACACGGATAGGTGATGTTTTGGGTCAGGAACTTCTTCAGGACCCTCCTTCTGATTGTAATGGGAGAGAGAAATCTGGAAAAGAGTTGGAGGCAGGACAAAGCTTGGCAAGTGTCAGGTAAATACAGGTGAGAGGATTTTGATTGGCAATTGGGTGGACAAAGGCTAGAGATGAAAAGAGTGACAAAAGATGGGGAAAAGGAGACAAATTGATGACTGATAAGAAGTGGAGTGAAAGATGGCTGAAATGTAAGGTCTGATGGAAGGATTCAGGTGGAAGGGAACTGGAGTAGTTTAGGGGGTGTTACCTAAATTTGAAGAATTTAATGTTCATACCAAAGGTAGACACAAACTGCTGGAGTAACTCAACGGGTCAGGCAGCAGAAAAAGGATGGGTGACATTTTGGGCAGGACCTTTCTACATCAAAATAAAGGGTCTGAAGAAGGGTCCCGGCCCAAACATCACCCATCCTTTTTCTCCAGAGATGCTGTCTGACTCTCTTGAGTTACTCCAGCACTTTGTGTCTATCTTTGGTATTAACCAGCATCTGTAATTCTTTTCTATACTCGGTGGTCTTACCGTTGGGTTGTAAGCTACTTAATCAGAATATCTGAAACTAAGGCACGCAAGAATAACGTAGACAGTACTGATGCATGAAGGGTTTGGGTATGGATCACTTGTCAGTTTTGATGAAGGAGAGAACACCTGAAATGTTACCTCATCTGGTCTCCCTGCAGAGGTCTCCTGCTCAGTGGAGTATTTCCAACATCTATTCAGTTATAAATCAAACGAGGCAATATCACTCTGAATAGATAACTACAGCAACTGCAGGGAGGAAACCTGGGAGCCTACGGAGCAAGCACCACATCAATATCGTGCAAAGATTTCAGGAGAAATTAGCGTTTAATTGCTGTTATCCCACTGAAGGATAAGGTACTTTATCAAACTGAGCAAATGATTATGAAATGTCAGGCTGTAAATGTGAACGCGTGGTGCACTGATAATTCAAGAGGATGAAGCCGGCATTTTCTTTTGCATTCTTTAAAATTAAAATGAGGAATCCAAATAAAAGTGCAGGTGCGGGAATGCAAAACAAAAACAGAACGGTGGCGCAGCGGTAGAGTTGCTGCCTTACAGTGCCAGAAACCCAGGTTCGATCCTGACTTTGGGTGCTGATTGTACAGAGTTAGTATGTACTTCCCGTGCCTGCGTGGATTTTCTCTGGGTGCTCCGGTTTCATCGCACACACTGAAGATGTACAGGTTTGTGAGTTAATTTGTCTTTGGTAAAAATTGTAATTGTCCCTGGTGTGTAGGATAGCGCTAGTCCCCTCCCCCATCAGACAAGAGGTATAGAAGGCAATAAACTCAAACTCAACAACTATAGAGCAGTGCTGAGCTACCATCTAGATAGATCTGCCATGAATGAATGGCGGAGTAGACTTGATGGGCCAAATGGACTAGTTCTGCACCTATACTTATGAAGTTACCATTGTATTTGTTGCATGGATTGTATAGTATTATCAGATTTCATTTGATAGCACGTAAAACATAGCTCTTCATTGTACCTCGCTACACGTGACAATAATAAACATAAACCTCGAGTACGAGGTACAGTTTTCCCCAGACTCCCAGCACTGTGTTTGCGAGCACTTAACTGCATTTGCACTGTATCCAACTCCCTCCTGCTCCACAGTGACACCCGTGTTTTTGCCAATGCCCCGGTTAGCTGATATTGTGTTGCCTCCGAGCTACAGCAGGATGAATAATGCACTTCCAGCTGGTAGCAGGACCCTGTTCCTGACGGTGGAAGGTGCTGGCAGGATAGTCAAGAGTATTTTATTGTCATATGACCCAAACAGAACAATTAAATTCTTACTTGTAGCAGCCCAACGGAATATGTAAACATAGTACACAGTAAACAATACAATAAACTAAAATAAGTTCAGTATATGTGTGTGTGTGTGTATATGAGTGTATATATATACACAACTGGCTGCACTTCACACCCACCATCCTCATCTTTGGACACCCTGTGTGAAGGGGAGAGGGTAGAGTTGAAGATGTCCTGGTTAGGTTGCTCCTAGGCCTGGCTAAGCTGGCCATCCGCGAGTCACGGCGCCAGGTGGAAAAGGGTTCTGCCCGAAGCCGGCTGCCTGTCCCTTTTCTGGGTGTTAGGTCCGGGATTGTATTATAGTTATTTGAAAATTTAGTGTCTTGGATAATTTGGTAATTTTGCATTATGGTGGTGGGTTACCATGGTTTTTCATTTGTAAATATTATTTTGTATCGTAATTGAAACATTATTTTTGATTTAAAAAAAACTTGGCAGCATCGCCTGAATTCAGCAAAGGGGAAATGAAAATATCTGTGACTGATATCAGGAGCGAGCAGTCACGCAGGAGTTGACTGGATATGCTTTCAAATGTCACGATGACTTCTTTCAAGGGCTATTTCTGCTTTCCCCACCGCCGTCAGTCTCCTACACCCACCCCCAACCCCCTTCCCATGAGCTGGAGTTCAACCATGAAAAAGAGCTGTGGCAATTGTGCTTTCAACATTCGAAAGGATTGTTTTAGCGTTCGTTTGCCAGTCACAGGCACACTCGCTGCTGCTCTGAATTAGTTCCAAGCCATTAGCAGAAGTAATAATAACCTTATAATCACAGCCTTTTAGCATCTTGTTCCACTCTCAATGTGACTTCAATGTGAACCAGAGCTACACAGCGGCTATGGAAATAGGTTGCTGGTTGATTGGTGTCATCAGGTGACTAGTCACTTGTAGAGAATGCCATTTATTATAATTACCAATTTATTAAAAAATTGGGGGAAAAAAAAATCCTCAGAGAGCAACACAATAGAATCACAAATTCATTTTAGATTTTGATGGAATACAGGGTACGTAATTCATGAAACACATTATTACACACTGGCGAAGAAAAAACATTTCAATGATAAATGGGACAGAATGGAAATAATTTTCGGTTTCCATGGAAGGTGATGATGTAGTGGATCTATCATTTAGCGGCTAATGGAATAGCTTCTAGTTGACTGTTGGTCTTTTCAGTGCAGAACATGGATTGGGTTTTATTGTAACTCCCGAATATTCTTTCCTTATAATTGAAATGTGTGCTTTTCTGTTGAGCCAACGTTATAAATGTCGTCCTGTCAAAGGTCCTGAGAGGATTGAGGGATTTCTCTGCCTCCAATCAAAAAGGCAGTGAGCATATTGCTGTTCATTTGATTAGGTCAGTACCACTTCATGTGGGGATCGGGCAGCGGTGCTGTGCTCGAACAATTCCTTCCAGATGCACGGAATTATAACTTAGAGCGTTTTCAGCTTTGAGATTGTGATACTGCTCCCTGTGTGCTCTCCCTTTGGTAAGATCACAGATCAGGCAGCCACTCTCACCTGATTCAACGCACTCCCCATTTTAACCCTGCGCTGACCTTCCCAAACTGCTGGGGAATGCAGGTGTGTGTCACAGGTAGGGACACGTTTAGCAATGTGCTACCTTACAGATCCACCCTCCACACCCTGTCCTGATGAACCGGCATGAACCTGTTCATTAAATGTAGGTGAAATTGCAAGGGATTACAAGGGAAAAGTAAGGCAGATATTCTATCCGGTTGTATCCTTCAATTGATGAATGTTTAGTTTAGTTTATTGTTATGTGCACTGAGGTACAGTGAAAAGCTTTATTTTGTTCATTTGTTGGTTTAATTTGGCATAATTTGTGGTACAGGCATCCTGGCCTGAAGGTGTAGGAAGGAACTGCAAATGCTGTTTACACCGAAGGAAATCACAAAATGCTGGAGTAACTCAGTGGGTCAGGCTGCATCTCTGGAGAAAAGGAATAGGTGACATTTCGGATCGAGACCCTTCTTCAGATTGATCTGAAACGTCACCTATTCCTTTTCTCCAGAGATGCTGCCTGACCCGCTTGCATTACTCCAGCATGTTGTGTCTCTCCTGGACTGAAGGGCTTGCTCCCATGCTGTACTATGCTGTACATTTCTTGTGAGATCCCATGAGCAGGGGGTGGTCTAGGATTTTGAATCGATAGCAATTTTCAGACAGAAAATGCACAGCCACATGCATTACCTCTCTCCATACCCCTCACTGTGGCTCAGACAGTGCTGTGAAGACCTTGGAAATCTAGTTAACTTGCCATGGGCTACTGTTGCAAGGAAATGGTGTGAGACAGATCCTAGGGCATATTGAGCTACTTCAGCACATCAGCAAATAAATGCAAGCTGCAGCCTGAGGGAAGAGCAGAAAGCTGCCCACCACTTAACCCAAAGCCTAATGAACCCACTTCTCAAGAATGGGCGATGCACTTCATCATATTCAGTGTTTTCTTTATTTCAATGATCTACTTTATTTGTGTTATTAACATAGTAAATAAAACTGGTAGACATCTGTAATATAAATCCACTACATTCCACCACGATGCATCAACGCTTGATATTAATGAGTGTTCAGGGCGGCATAGTAGTGGAGAATGGAAATTGATGGAGGGTTAGTGTAAGTAGATTCTTGATGGTCATCGTGGACTTGATGGGCTGAAGCGCCTGTTTCCATGTTTCTATACCTCTGACGTAATCACTAAAGCAGTGTTACTCTCTATCATGATTGCATGAAAATGCACACAGTCCTTGGTTAAATCTATTTACTGAAAGGTGGCATACCTGACTCAACAGCACCCTCTCGGTGCTGCACAATAGTGTCAGCCCAGACTTTGTCCTGGAGGAGGACACAAAGTGTTGGAGTAACTCCATGGTTCAGGCAGCATATCTGGAGAATGTGGACAGGTGGCACTTTGGGTAGGGATCCTTCTTCTGATTGATTATAGTGGGGGGGGGGGGAGAAAGCCGGAAGAGCCTGGCAAGTGATAAGTGGATACAGTTGAGGGGGGGCTGATTATTAGATGTATAAACAAAGGGCAGAGATGAGAAGACAAAAAGTGTGAAATAAGGATGGAAAAGGTGTGAAATGTGAAGCCAGAGGAAGGAATATAGGTGGAAGGGGATGGGAGGAAGGAGAAGAGGAGAATGTTTGTATCTGCAACTTTTATTGATCGTACCCTCCTATTTCTGTTCACTAATCATCTTTCCTGCAGCAATGACAAGAAATTAAATCAGTGTTTCTGGTGTACATTTTGGGCTCAGGTCGTTAGTGGGATTAAACTCCATAATTATTGTCCATGAAGGGCGGCATGGTGCCGCGGTGGTAGAGTTGCTGCCTTACAGCACCAGAGACCCGAGTTCTATCCTGACTACGGGTGTTGTCCGATCTGAGTTTGTACGTTCTCCCTGGGACCTCGTGGGTTTTCTCCGGGTGTTCCGGTATCCTCCTATACTCCAAAGATGTACAGGAGTGTAGGTTAATTGGCTTCGGTAACTTGTAAATTGTCCCCAGCGTGTGTAGGATAGTGCTAGTGTACGGGGATCACTGGTCAGCGTGGACTCGGTGGGCCAAAGGGCCTGTTTCCGTGCTGTATCACTAAACTAAATTTAAAAAGTATTCCCAAGTGGCTGAAATGTGAGGGAGGTTTCCATGGTGATTTGCTACCAGTTGGGGATGTAATGGCTTTGGGTTAGAACAGAAAGACAGCAGGACAACAAGCAGACTTGGCCTAATGTTAACCCTTTCTGTCCACCATTCTCAGCAGCGGAGACACATCAGCATTGGGCACCCTGTATAGCCATGAAACATAGAATCAATAAGAAGGATTTAATACTGTGAGAAATACACTGCAGTAAATCACAAATTTGTTTTCCACTGCCCGCGGCCAGTCACCAAGTGAAAATTGCTAGCCATGATTTAACTTTTCATTTGAAATAGTTGTTTGATGACTTGCATCACTGTGTTCTCAACATATATTCTCGCCGATGGTCTGATTTATAACCTGCACACTATCAAGTTGGGTCAGTGGTGTCCCTATATGTGCTAATCCATAGCCGCATTGTTACCACAATGTTAGTGGGAAATAAAAGCACAATATTAAACAAATTTATCTACTAAAGGTTCAGCTTGCTCCCCTGGTACATCCTTCCTTGTCATGGACTCTCAAGATTCAGCAGGACTGCTGTGTTTACAAATTCCACACGACCTCTGTTCTGCTCTCGTTGTTCTGTGTTTGTCAAATTGATCTGACTGTTATCATTTACAATGAAGTCAGCCCTCTAGCTCATGTCCAAGAGTCTTTAAGCATGAATCACTTCTTCAGCTCCCCTCCAGAAAAGAAAAGCCCAATATGCATTCACTCTGGGATGCCCTCATACTTTTAATTCAAGTTGGCGGGGGTAAAATTAATCCTAAAAAAAACACCTTGCGTGTGTGTTGTATTTTTATGTAATTAAAAATCCAACTACACACCTCAGGATCTGACCAGCAAATCTCAAGAGGTATTAGTGGATGTTAAGGAATATCTTAGTGGAAAATGGAAGTTCCAGAAGTAAAGGCTAGATTCCCAAAGCTGGGATAATGAATTACAGGAATGCGCAAAGATTGGAATTAGAGAACTACAAAAGGCCATAAACAACTTTCAATATAGTGATGAAATAATTCTACATCATCATTGACAGATATATTTGGCCGAAGACTATGTGTAATGAGTGAGGTGAGCTTAGTTGGATTTAGACTGCAGAGTTTTGGATCAGGTAGCAGTGGAGCTCAGCAGTGGAGGAAGTCATTGGATTAGTTGGATTTGGACATTATATAGGCTGAGGTGAACAGTGGCAGGCCGGGTGAAGAAAAGAACATGGTCCAGAAACTCAGCTTTGACTCAAACAACATGCTAACATGGTGAATAATCTGCCTCCATTCACAGCAGCATTCAGGTGACAAGGGTTATGAGAAGAAGGCAGTAGAATGTGGTTTGGAGGAAGAGATCGATCAGCCATGATTGAATGCAGGAGTAGACTGGTGGGCTGGATGGCCTAATTCTGCTCCTATCACATGATCCTATGACCTAATGAGAGATGGATGTAATCAGAGGATTCAATGCCTCCGAATAAAAACTGATTCAATTATAGACATGAATTTGCATTGCATCTTTAATATAACTGAATGTCCAAATGTTTCCCATGGGTGCTCATCAAACAAACCTTATAAATTGATATTATCTGTGACACTTTTCATCACTGTACTGCTAACTCTTTGAATTGAAGTTGGTGAAAGTACAATTAATCTAAAAACAACTCTGACGTGAAGTTTAGTTTAGCAACAAAGAACTGCAGATGCAGGTTAACATACAAAAGGACACAAATTGCTGGAGTAACTCAGGGGGTCAGGCAGTATCACTGGAGAACAAAGATAGGTAACGTGTCGGTTGTTTGAAGAAGGGTCTTGACCCAAAATGTCACCTATCCATGTTCTCCAGGGATGCTGCTTGACCTGCTGTGTACTCCAGCACTTTGTGTCCTTTTTAAGTTTAGAGATACAGCATGAAAACAGACCCTTTGGGCCACATTGTCCATACCAACTTTTCATCTCCTGTTCACACTAGTCCTACATATCCCACTTTCGCATCCACTCTCTACACTCTAGGGGAAATTTACAGAGTCTGATGAACCTGCAAACCCTGAGATCTTTGGAATGTAGGAGGAAATCGGAATACCCAGAAGAAACCCACAGTCATAACGAGAGCATGCAAACTCCACGCAGACAGGGTTAGAGGTTAGAATCGAACCTGGGTCTCTGGTGCTGTGAGGTAGCAGCTCTGACAGCTGCAGCACTGTGTCGCCCAACATGTTGTGGACATTTTAATGAGGGATATAATCTCCACTCATTCATGCCTCTGAAAAGTGAAAACAATGGTGTATGAACAAGTATGAAACATCCACACATTTTCCTTTGGTACTGATGGATGAGAAGGGTAAATCAATTACTACACCAGCATGTTGTCTATCTATGACAATTGGTGCCATAATTCAGCTGGAATTCAGCCTGGATAGAGTAGATGATGAGATGTGTTTCCATTAGTGGGAAGGTCCAGGACCAGAGGCCACAGCCTCAGAATAAAATGACATACCTTTGGAAAGGAGATGAGGAGGAATATCTTTAGTCAAAGGGTTGTGAATCTGTGGAATTCATTGCCACAGAAGGCAGTGAGACCTAGTCATTGGATATTTTTAAGGCAGGAATTGATAGATTCTTGATTAGTAAGGGTGTCAGGGGTACCCTGGCAACAATTATGCTAAAACCAATAAAACGTTTTAAAAAACACACTATCTGGCCAGCATGCTTTTTTGGGAGAGTTTTCTACATGCATATTTCTGTAAACATTTTCTGCATTCCAGATGTGCCTTTTTCAAAAGGAGCTTTTGAAAATGCACTTCAAAAGGACCTAATGAGCTGATGAATATTTCAGGACTTGCTGAGTCTTGCGTCATCCATGTAAACATATTTTGCATTGTTTATCTGAGGAAGGGTCCTGACCTGAAACGTCACCTGCCCATTCCTCTCCACAGCTGCTGCCTGAACCTCCTCCAGTAGTCTGTTTTTTGCTCAAGATTCTAGCATCTACAGTCTGACTCATTTCAGAGAAGACCACATGATTCTCTTGATGTGGGCGGGTATGAAACAGATATTTCAAACTGCCAAGTAAATTTATTACCCAAATTAAGCCAGGATGATAATTACCTAAAGGAAATACATGCCTTAAAATGTGTCAGCTGTGTGCATTGGCTTGTTTATTTCAGTTAGTTAAAACTAGTTAGTTTATCCGAGTTGAAAGCTGTTTTTTTTGTCAGTGAAAGAATGTTCATTATAATTAATAGTTTGAATGTATATGCTGCAGGTGGATAATTATAAATTATTTGCTTGTGAATGTTTCTATTATGCTTGCTCTTTACACGTGTAACTAGACTTAAGCAGTATTGAAATCTAACAGCAAAAACACCAGCTGCATTGGTTGGAAATTCAGATGAGACTCTTCAGAGACGCTAACACAGTTTTTGCCTGTCTCTAACCAAGTCCCCATCTCTCTCCCCTTCCCCACACAGTCTCCCAGCAAAGGCAATGTCTCATATTAAATGTTAGGGAAGAGAGGTGAATGAGATTTCTCAATCTCTATTTTGAATCAACATTGTGAAAAGCAGTGGTGTGAAAATCTGCTTCATCAAACTGAATACTTGACCTCTGGTGCTGGTCAATTCTCTGAAGTTCTGCAACTAGATCAAAATGTACTTGATTGAGATAAATTAACCACAAGGAAATAAATTGTTTATTGTAATGCCAAGGGTGTTTAATGATCATATATATCGACAATGGAACAATCAAATTCTCATTTGCAATAGGATTACAGGTTTGTAAACACATGGATTAAATATAATGAACAAACATTTAAGAAATGAATAACCACAACACCAGTGCAAAAAAAAAAAACCCAAAGTCCTTAGTGCAACCAAAGATGGTCCATAGAAACTCCCAGTTGAGGTTAGTGTTCAAGAGCCTGATGGTTGTTGGGAAGGAGCTATTAAACCTGGTAGTCACAGTTTTCAGACTCCTATACCTTCCTCCTAAGAGTATGAGTGAAATGAGAATGTGGCCAGTGTAGTGTGGGCCTTTGGTGATATTGGTTGTCTTGGTTGAGGCACCGTCTCCTATAGATCCAAATTCAGGGACAGTTTTTTTCTCAGCTGATATCTGGCAAATGAACCATCCTCTCACCAACTAGAGAGCAGTCCTGTCCTTCCATCTACTGTATTGGAGACCTCTAAATGGAATGGAATGCTATTTATTGTCATTCAAACCTAGGTTTGAACGAAATTTCATTTCTACAGTTTTTTACATTACATTACATTACAAAAAAACACCACATTTAACACAGTTTACATAAACATCCATCACAGTGAATCTCCAACATCTCCTCACTGTGATGGAAGGCAAAGTCTTTATCTCTTCCCTTTGTTCTTCTCCCACGGTCCAGCAGTCCAACTGCAACGTCGAGACGAACTGGGGCTCACGATGTTAAAGCCCCCGGCGGGCGATGGTAAGTCCTGTGTCCGTTTAAACCGTGCCGGGCGATGCCCCATGTCCTTTAAACCCCGCGATTCCAGCGGGAGAAATTGCCGTTGTGGAGCTCGGAAAAGCGGTCTCCCACCAGGGACCTGCGAGCTCTGATGTTACTGTTGCAGCCGGAGCCACCGAACTCCAAAGTCGGGTCGCAGCCGAGCGCCACCACAGCTCTTCCCGCTCCGAAGTCAGCCAGCTCTGCGATGTCAGTTCCGCAGGCTCCGCGACTGGAGCCCTCAGGTTAGTCCCGGCCGGAGGATGTTAGGCCCAACGACACCAGAGACCCGACAGGGAATAGTCGGGTCCCCGCACAGGGAAGGGATTAAATGGTTTCCCCCACAACCCCCCTACCACCCCCCACATATACACAGCTAAAATAAATAAATAAATAAAAATAATAAAAACTAGCTCAAGACAAAAATAAAATAAAAAAGACCGACCTTTAAATTACCTTTAATCAAACTTTACTGGACTTTACCTTGCACTAAACATTATACCCTTTATCCTGTCTGTACACTGTGGACAAGTGGATTGTAATCATGTATAGTCTTTTCACTGACTGGACAACATGCAACAAAAAAACTTTCCACTCTACCTCAGTACACGTGACAATGATAATAAACTAAACTAAAGTAGACTAAATCCTTTAATGGTGGGGAGGTCTGTGCCCATGATGGATTGGGCAGTGTTTAGCACTCTCTGTAATCTCATTCGTTGCTGGGCATTTGAGATTCCAAACCATAAAGTCAATAAAGCACAAACAAGTTTTTTAGTTTAGCTAATCTTTCTAAGCTTATTATGTCATTTGACAGCAATCTAAATGCCAGCAACTCCATAGTACAGTTCTGAATCAGTGCTGCACTTCATGTTAGCCCAGTTATTTTTGCTGATCACCACACAACTCTCTGGACCAACTCAACGACAAGAGTGGTGACCGGTGTACCACAACTGGCATGTTAAAGAACAGGAGCAGTGTAGCCCCTATCCACTGAGCACTCTTTGCACTGAAAAAAGGCCGACCATAGTTATAGAGTCATACAGCATGGTAACAGCCCTCCCCCCACCAGTCTCTCCTGCCCATCTCATCCATGCCGACCAAGATGGCCCATCCAAGCTAGTCCCACTTGCCCATGTTTGGCCCGTATCCCTCTAAACCTTTCCTATCCATGTACCTGTGCAGGTGTCTTTTAAATGCTGTTATAGTGCTTGTCTCAACCACCTCTCCTGGCAGCTCGTTCCACATACCCACCACCCTCTGAGTGAAAAAGTTGCCCCTCAGGTTTTGTGTTGAATCTTGCTCCTCTCACCTTAAACATATGTCCTTTTGTTTTGATTCCCCTATGATGGGTAAAATAAAAGAATGCAGAGCCCTTTCTATCACCCTATCTATTCTATGTCTGCGAGGTCATTTCAAATTCACTGGGTAAAAATGTGAATAGAAAATGTTCACAAAAACAGGCATGACTCTCCCATACTATTAATGTTAAACCTTGTCATGTCCCATTACTGGGAGGCCATTTGTGCCTCTCATGTAAAATTTATACGAATATGGGTGATTTGTTTAACCTCAGTGCCACTTATCCCTGTTCTCAGTTTTAACTGTGAAGACTGTAGGAAGACTCTTTCGATTTAGGGAGAAGTACAACAGTGGTTTGTTGCTCTAACTTATTTTCCTGAAATGTCACAAGGTGAAGCAGATAAAGAGATTTCCTCTATCGATTCACATGACAGTGACATAGGCGTTGGGTTTTTCAATAGGAATCTCTTGGTTAATAAGTTATCGTGTTCTCATCATTGATTTCCTTTACAAATGATATTCAATTCCTGCAGGAGTCCTTGTGAATAATGGATTTTACTCTGAACTTAGCCAAAATTTCCCTTCCATTGACTCCATTCACTCCTCGTGCTGCTTTGGCAAGGACACCAGCATAATCAAGGACGTCTCATCCCAGACATTCCCTCTTCTCCCCTCTCCCATCGGGCAAAAGGTATAGAAGTATGAAAATGCGCACCTCCAGATTTATGGACAGTTTCTTCCCAGCTGTTGTCAGGCAACTGAACCATTATCCTGAGCTACTATCTACCTCACCGGAGACCTTTGAACTATCTTTGATCGGAGTTCATTGGACTATCTTGCATGAAATGCTATTCACATTATTTCCTTTATCATGTATCTATACACCGCGCATAGCTTGATTGTAATAATGTATTGTCTTTCCGCTGACTGGTTAGCACGCAACAAAAGCTTTTCACTGTAGCAATGTTACAAAATTTTGAGATTTAAAAAATCAAGTCTTTAATTTATCCCATCAGATAAAGCATAAAAATAAGTTTAATTTGACGTCTAATTCACTTTCATATCTTCAGTATTAAAAAAGTTATGGTCATTTTCATACTCGGAAATTGGCATCTTGTTCCCTATTGATTTTTCATTGACTTAACACAAAAGCTGTGATCGAGAACATTTAAAGGCCGATAACTTTCTTAAAATATAAGTGAACTGAAATACATTTTCAGTTATTATAGATTGAAGCATTCTGAAACAAATATGAAACAATCTTACTTAGATGACATGAAATTAAAGCATATAATTAGTTACCTAATTGTAGCTAATTACAAAATTCAATTACTAGATCTAAACATCTATCCATTTTTTAAGAATAGATTAACATTTTTAAATAGCCTAAGTGTCAAAATAACATTCACACAATAATTCAGAATATAACATAATTTTTAAATCTCATTGTCATGGGTTTATAGGCCAAATGGAAGGAATTTAATGTTTAATCAGCTTGCGAGTGGGTTTTACTGGAACGGGACCATTTAGAACGTTCAGATGCGGTGAATTTATACCCCCATATCTGCAGCAAATACACTGCCGGTTCTTCGGGGGGAAAAATCACCGTTTCGCAACGTAAAATGTGAATTAAATACATCTTAAGCAACACTTTATACATAAAAATGGACTACTTTATTTTACCTAGTCCTGCATAAAATCCGTCCCAGTTGTCAGCATTGACGGCTTCAGAAGCTGCTTTTAAAATCATTCCAGCGATTAACTTGTCGTGTGAATTTTTTTTAAAAACACACAGAACGGCCGTAGGAACGATTCTTTAGCAAAATCTTGCACTCCAACAAATATAATTCAGGACCAGGTCGGGAAAAAACCCTGTTTTAACCCCGCCCCCCCCAACAAACGCGCCAAAATCGCGCACACGGCCAGTGGCAGAATTGCAGCGCCGCTGAAGGTAAGTATTGTAACATACCTATTCACTGTACCTCGTTACGTGCCAATAAACTAAACTCAAACTCAGAAGTTAAAGATTTATGGCACATTCTGTCACTAAAATAGAAACTTTGCTGGTTAATAATTGCTACCATTGCCACAACATTCTTGTGTATGCTTTGTGATATCGATCTAATAGGATGCCCTCACAAGTAAGTTGAATGCACGGGAAATTGGTACCAGCATGTTAAACATTGTTAACTCAAATTTATACCCAATAAATTTGAAAGCGTCTCCAAATGTCTCAGCATTTGCTAAAGAAATCTCAATATTCCGTATGGAAATGAAGACTCTTAAATCCCAATTTTATTGAATTTGTTTGAACTCTTGAATCACAAAATAATATTTTGTTCAAATGATGCATTGTCAGAAACAGCCTTTACAACAATTCTCATTGCAATACATAAGGTTGTTAAAATATAAGTTGGAATTACTGAAATTCTCTCGTTCTATGATCGTAATCGAACCCCTGGAGAAAGCTTCTGTCACTGAATGTACTTGCCAACTATTACCTAGAATGAGACAGGAAATCCCAGCAGTGAAATCATTTCTCTGATGTTGAACCAGTAATACATTTGAGTTTTGTTCCAATCATTCAACAAAGCTAACAACAAAGCCACTTTTAGCCCTTAGACCAGAGCAGGCTTGACACTTAAATTAGATCAAAAGTCTGGTGTCATGTGGTAACAGATCAGATCTGCACTTTGACCTTCATCTGTTGTGTGAACAATGTGCCAAATCTGTGCTTTCTTTGAATCTGTCGTGTAGAAAGTTTTGCTTTATCCATCTGATGAATGCCAATGAATGAAGAAATCACTAAACAATTCCCTTCTTTGTCAGGCAAGAAACTGCAGATGCTGGTTTACAAAAGAAAGACACAAAGTGCCGGAGTAACTCAGTGGGTCAGGCAGCATCTCTGGAGAACATAGATAGGTGATGTTTCGGGTCGGGACCTTTCCTCAGACTGAGTATCTCCAGAAGTTTGAATTTTACTCCAGATTCGTGAATCTGTAATCTCTTGTGTCATCCATTCCACCATCTCTTTCAAATCTTTCTCTGCTCTGCATTGCATACTATTCATCCATCATCGTCCATCATTGGCTGTCTTCACCAGTCTGAAGAAGGGTCCCAACCTGAAACATCACCAATCTATGTTCTCCATGGATGGTGTCTCACCCATTGAGTTACTCAAACATTTTGTGTCTTCCCTTCTTTGTCCAGGTTACGTTCCCCACTGATGCAGATAATTAACATGTCCCAGTGTATGAGGCTGACTGCCGTGTTGCAGAATGTTTACTCCGACAGTGATTATTTGCAATGCATAAAGGGAATTAAGTTCACATCCAGTAGATCCCAACCTGCTATTTGTTGGATTGCTGGAAAATCTTTCCAAGGGACAGATTATAAATGAAGGCAAGTAGCGTAAAAGAGGAACACTGAGGATGAAATAAGGTGCATGGACTAGAAGAGATATCCTCCTTGAGATTTGATAGGTAAAAGGGGAACCAAATGAAGCCATTCTCACGGTGCAGGTCTACTATGATTCTGGTGTGGTAAACAGCTTGTCACAGAATCATTTAAATTTATAGAGGTTTATAGAATCCCACTAGGGGCAATGTTTGGAGGCCAATTAGCCTACAAACCTACATGTCTTTGGGATGTGGGCGGAGAATACCAGGAGGAACACACTTAATCGCAGGGGCAATGTGCAAACTCCACGCAGACATCACCCAAGGTCAGGATCAAACCCAGATCTATGGAGCTGTGAGGCAGCAGCTCTAGTAGCTGTTCCATTGCATTTCTCTGGATAATGTCAAGATGATGTGCACAGTATACTGGTCTTCATCAACAATAAGTCCAGGTCAACTTCTGCAATTATGCTAGAAAAACAAAGGTCAGCAATAAGCTTGGATAGCGCAGCGGCGTATGCTTCACATCTGATCCTGTTTATGTTCTGAAGTTCGGTGGGGCTGAAACAGAAGATGGAACAGGTCTGTGGAACGATATTTCCTCATGTGACAATGAAGAATGTGAACATTGGAATGTTTTTAGATTAGACTGGGTTGGGAAAATGATAAATCTATGACACTGCATATGCTTAGAAAATTCTCAGTAATGCCAATGATATAAAACCATTCTGCAGATGATGGAAATGCAGAGCAAATGTAAAGAATGCTGGCAGAATTCACTAGGTCCAACATCCTTAGAGGAAAGAAAAACAGAGTTAATGTTTTCGGTCAAGGACCCTTCATCTGAACTGAAAAATTGGCAAAACATGCTTGTCTTAAGTTATTGAGAGGGGAAGGAGAGAACAGAAACATTTTCATAATCAGGTGCCGATCAAGGTAACACTTATTTTAAAAGCTAGTATTTTCATACTGAAACAATTTAAAGTTTAGCATATCAAAGCAGAAATGGATGATATGTAAAATAAACAAGGTATTTCATTTGGAAAATATAAATTTAATGGGCAAGGATGGGAAGTTGGTGAGGTATATGACCAGTATGAAACAGTGGTACCAAACCTTGCTAAAATGCATGGGTTTCATGCAATTAATCCCAAAGAAGTACACTGAGGCAGACCTGCATTTGGAATTGGAAATTCTAGTGTGTGAGAAAGATTGCTTCCAGAAACGAGCCTGACTTTCAAGAAAAGAGATAAGATTTGTCATGTGTCAGAAAGCATAGAGGTTGAACTTAAAGTAATCTGTGGGTCAACAAGACAGAGTGCCAGTGCAGCATGTAAACCCTTGGAGGTTTCTGAAGGCAGCACAAAAAAAGCTTCAAGTTGCAGCTATGGAAAGTCATGGATATGACAGCTTTGGAATTGAAGGTGGAACCATGAGTTGCACAAGGGAAAATTGTATCCTCCTTTTGTTTAAAATATGTAACAAATGCAAAAATGTTGTTTAAAAAAAAAATCACCTGCACATGGACAGGGAGCTTGAACTGTTAACGGGGATTCAGGACCTACTGATCTTGTTGTCAGTCGGATCAGTGATTTGAATGATGAGAGGTGTGGTGCATTTAAATTAGAGACAAGAAACTACCTGAGATTTCAAGTAGGCACAAGTGCCAAATGGAATATCATTTCACTTCAATTATACCGGGAAGCAATTAAAGACTTTAAAAGCACAATGGGGAAAACAGTCATGTGTGTGATTAATGTGTTTGGTAGAGTATGCCTTTATGCTATTGCATGGGCCCAACTGTTGGTGGTGGCTATAAATTGGACAAAGATTGTAGATATCATAGCTTCTACTGGGTAAAAACGCATATTTGAGTATGGAGATTTTTAATATTAACTAGACTAAGTGGGACCCGTTGGGTCCCATGTTCACATGGGAGGGCTGGTCCCCCGACGCAATATTTCACCTCTCCACCAATTCCAATATTGGTGGCCAGTGAGGGGGCTTTCTGGAGTGCCGGTATGGGTTCTTGGGGTGGCAGCTCAGTCCCTCAAGCCTGATCTGCTGGCAGCTCACTCACGGCTGGTGGGCTGGCAGTTGACTCATGACTATTCCTTGAAATTCCATTTCAAGCAGGGTGCAAGGCCACCAAATTCAAGTGCAGTTTCTTACCACTATGAGCAGGGTGCAAGGCCACCGAATTCAAGTGCAGTTTCCAACCACTTCAAGCAGGGTCTAACGCCACCAAATTCAAGTGCAATTTCTTACCACTATCAGCAGGGTGCAAGGCCACCAAATTCAGTGCAGTTTCATACCACTTTAAGCAGGGTCCAAGGCCACCAAATTCAAATGCAGCTTCATACCATTTCATGCAGTGTGAAACCACCATAAAACCACACAAAACACCACACTCACAGTTCAGTAGACATTCAGTGTGTTCAGTTGATTCACAGCTCAGACAGAGTCATGACCTCTCCCTCTCCCATCATGCAGAAAGTCTGCTTACCCACCACACCACCTCCAGGTCCCTCAGATCGGCCGACTTGGGGTTACTGAACATTTAGGCATAAGCTCAGGGGCAATCGCACCTTTGCGGTTGCAGCTCCTAGACTGTGGAACAGCATCCCTCTTCCCATCAGAACTGCTCCCTCCATCGACTCCTTTAAGTCGAGACTTAAAACCCATCTCTACTCCCAAGCCTTTCTTGACGTCCTCTGAGTGAGGGCTATATGTATGTAGTGATGTATGTATTTAATCTATGAACCACTGTTGTATAACGTTAGTACCTTCACCAATGTAAAGCACTTTGGCCAACGAGAGTTGTTTTTTAAATGTGCTATATAAGTAAAAGTGACTTGACTTGACTATCTTTTCCTCTCAACCCCATTCTCCCGCCATCTTCCCATAACCCCTGACAGTCTTACTAATCCAGAATCTGTCAATCTCTACTTTAAAAATACCCAATGATTTGCCCTCCACAGCTGTCTGTGGAAATGAATTCTACAGATTCACTACTCTCTGTAAAGAAATTCCTCCTCATCTCCTTTCTAAAGGTACATCCTTTTATTCTGATGCTATGGCCTCTGGGCCTTGACTTTCCCACTTGTGGAAACATCTTCTCCACATTCACTCTATCCAGGCTTTTCACTATTCAGTAAGTTCAGTAACATATTCAATGATGTTCCCTCTTCTAAACTCCTTAGGAGCTTTGGTGTCTAGTGATGGATGTTGGACAACTTAAAGGAGAATGTTAAATCAAGCTTGGTAAAACAATAGATCTGGTGCAACACATCCCCTCCTAGGATGCCAGTGGCCCTAAGGTCTAAATTGAATTTTTTTTTTTTTTTTGGTGGTACTGCTGGACGTCTATGTAATTTGGAACCAATTCTGTGTCAAAACCTCTAAAGGAAAATGCATGTTGGGAGGACTTCAGGTGCTAAATCTGGTGGTGATAAGACAATCTAGACCCATGAATACAAAGGGTGGAAATCTACCTGGAGCTCAAATACGAAACTGATAGTTGGTGAGAATTGCTGACAAACAGGGTATGGAACAGAATGCACACACTCTTCAGAGGCAATGTATTTATTATTGTTAGGGGCTGCTTCAGGGGAAATTCTTCTACTTATCGGACAAAGAGCCTGAACAGTTAATGGGGAATAAGAAACAAATGACATTATTGTCAGTGGGAACAGTGATTTGAATGATGAGAAGTGTGTGGTACTTCAATTAGAGACAAGGAATTACCTGAGATTTCAAATAGATACAGGTGGCAAATGGAATATCATTTAACCTCAATTATACAGGAGAGCAATCAAAGACTTTAAATGTGCAACAGGGAAACCAGTTACAGGTGTGATTATGGTTTTTGGTAGAGCTGTCTTTCTGTTGTACTGTATATGGGCGCAAATTTTAGTCCCGAGGGATGATTATAAATTGGAATAAGCTCGTAGATCTCATGGCAATAAGACTTCTAGTGGGTGAAAAAGCTTATTTGAGCATAGAGATTGTTAATAATAGTCACAATAATGGTGCATTTAACAGATTCTGTTCCAATGTTGTTTGCTTCAGGTCCTTTAGGTGAGTCTCCCCTACTGTGTGTTCTCTATCTCTCTCCGTGTCTGCCTCTACTTGTTTCAAGGATCATACTTTCTATACAGGTAGACAAAAGAGCTGGAGAAACTCAGCGGGTGCGACTGCATCTATGGAGCGAAGGAAATAGGCAACGTTTCGGGCCGAAACCCTTCCTCAGACCGATGTGGGGGGAGGGGTAGAAGAAATGAAGAGGAGGAGCCAGAGGGCTGAGGGAGAGCTGAGAATGGGAGGAGACAATAAGGGCTACCGGAAATTGGAGAAGTCAATGTTCATGCCGCTGGGGTATAAACTGCCCAAGCGAAATATGAGGTGTTGCTCCTCCAATTTCTGGTGGTGCTCACTTTGGCCATGGAAGAGGCCCAGGACAGAAAGGTCGGATTCGGAATGGGAAGGGGAGTTGAAGTGCTGAGCCACCGGGAGGTCAGATAGGTTATTGCGGACCGGGCGGAGGTGTTCGGCGAAACGATCGCCACGCCTACGCTTGGTCTCACCGATGTAGATCTGCTGACATCTAGAGCAGCAGATGCAATAGATGAGGTTGGAGGAGGTGCAGGTGAACCTCTGTCGCACCTGGAACCTGCTTGGGTCCTTCAATGGAGTCGAGGGAGGAGGTAAAGCGACACCTGCACCTCCTCCAACCTCATCTATTGCATCCGCACCCGCTGAGTTTCTCCAGCACTTTTGTCTACCTTCGATTTTCCAGCATCTGCAGTTCCTTCTTAAATACTTTATTTACATGTTCCTTTAGATTAGTTTAGAGATACAGCGTCAAAACAGTCCCTTCAGTCCAACAAGTTTGTACTGACCAACGGTCACCCGTACACTAGTTCTATCCTACATACTGATGATAATTTACAGAAGCCAATTAACCTACACATCTTTTGATTGTGGGAAAAAACCGGAGCACCCCGAGAGTACAAGTGTCAGGGGTTACGGGGAGAAGGCAGGAGGATGGGGTTGATAGGGAAAGATAGAAAGATCAGACATAATTGAATGGCAGAGTGGACCTGATGGGCCAAATGGCCTAATTCTAGTCCTATAACATGAACATGAAAACGTATGTGGTCGCAGGGAGAATGCACAAACTCTGTACAGACAGCGCCTGTAGTCAGGATCAAACCCGGGTCTCTGGTGCTGTTCGGCAGCAATTCTACCGCTGCACTACTTTGCCGTCCTGATGTTTAGTCTGTCCTAAACTATCTGTTTATTTCAAACATAACATCGCAGTATTGACTAATGCGCAAGATTTAAGCATAATTCTCTTTTAGCACATTCGTCACAGTTAGTCAAGTTGACTTAACTGACCATCACAATTTGCTTCACAATCTCACACCATTTTAATACAAAGTTGTATTGCTTTTGCAATCTTTACAACACTGTTCCTTTACAGCAATCATGTTAAAGCACGAACAAACATCAGGAACATGTTAAAATAAACTTAGAATTTCAAATTATTTTACTATCTGCTTCAGCTATTTCTTACATGCAACAAGCCAAATATCACACATTGAGTAAAGAATTGATGCAGATGTGCTTCATTTAGAAGTGCCTGTCTGTTTGAGTGGGTGTCAAGATTCTGTACTTTATCCTCTTCGGCAGTCAGTAGACAATAGACAATAAGTACAGGAGTTGGCCATTCGTTCTTTCGAGCCAACACCGCCATTCAAAGTGGTCATGGCTGATCATCTCAAGGAGAACTTGCTTCCACTTTGGTTTTGTGGTTCTGTGGTCATTGACGAGGCAAACCACAGACCGACAGATGGGTCGCAGGTGTCCGAAGGAACATGTTTGAGGGTAGCTTGTGAAGCTCTGTGCTCCTTCCTCTTTACTGATGAGTTGCTGCCTTCCAGCGCCAGAGAATCATGTTCGATCCTGACTACAAATGCTCTCTGTACAGAGTTTGTACGTTCTCCCTGTGTTCTCCAGATGCGCCAATTTCCACCCACATTCCAAAGATATGCAGGTTTATAGGTTAATTGACTCCAGTAAATTTGTCCTAATGCATATGGGCGAGAACTAATGTATGGCTGATTGCTGGTTGGCACAGACTCCATGGGCAGAAGGGCCTGTTTTCCATGCTGTATCTCTAAACTAAAACTAAACTGCTAAATATCCAAATGTTCCTTCACTACTTTAAGTGGTTGTGAGCCAAGAATTACAAATGTCAGTGGGAATGTTACATTTCTACAGAGAGGTAGAAACGCCTTTCAAGATAAAACGTCTGCTGGCAAATCACAGGTATTCTGAATCATCACAAGTCAAGCACACATACTCTATGTTGCACCTTTACAATACAATACAATACGGTTTTATTCATCACATTGCACATAAAGTGCAAGTGAAATGAATTTGCTAGCAGCGACACAATGATAAAGAACACACAATACCCAATAAAAATTTAACACAAACATCCACCACATCATTCATCACTGCGGTGGAAGGCACAAAAATTGGCCAGTCCTCCCCCATTTTCCCCCGTGGTCGGGAGCTCAACCCTCCGCAGCCGTTGCTGCGGGTGATTGGTATAAAGTTTTTGCATGTAAGGAGGCAATAAGAAGACCCAATCTCTCTCAGTTCACACAATAGAACAGTGTGCTTGTAATAACCTACACAGTGACATTTTCCTACCTTGTACAAACCTCCTTTGACTGTGATTCCTTGCAAATATTACCGGTTTAAATTATTAACTCTCTGGGAAAAGCTGTTGAAACCTGCAAAGTCTGAGGTCACTGTACAGGTGGTTGAAGCCAGCTGATGCTGTACGGTATATCTTGTACAAATCAATTGTTTTTACAGGAAAGTGCAGACTAAGGCTACACCACGCTAATTAAACCATACTCGGCAATTAAGTTTGATTAATTAAAAAGGGCTAAAATCCCAGGCGTGATTAATGTACTATAATTAAGTGGAGTGAATACTCCCGAGTATTTCACCCTTATACCAGTATGCACCTTTCATCCATATATTTAGCTTGGAACGCAAATAAGAAAAAAAGGTATATTGAGGAATACTCGTGCAGCTCGAGATTGATATCCAAAGCCCACAGCAAGTGATTTTGTGTGTCTTTGTTTGGATCATGTAATCCTTAATTCATATTTCATTTTGGAGCACATTGTTGTGTTTGTTAATCTATGTAGCTGAGTGGCACAGAAATCAATTTGTTTGAAGCTGTACCAGCCTCAATGTCCTTATTCCTCTGCTCCTTCACCCGCAGCGTTTCAAGATGAAAGCTTATCATTAACTGTTCAGGACTAGTGGGCATGGCAATAAATCTGGTGGTGACAATACTACCAGGTTCAATGAACAGATGGATGTACAGGAACTCTAACTGTAGCTCAAATATGTAACTTCTTGCTGGCAAGAACCTGGGTTTCACAATAGGTGATTAATAAACTAAATTTATCAGATACATGGCCCCATAGCAGAAGCGCCCACATCGCAGGGCTGGAAACTTGAAATATCCTGAGCTAATTCTGTTACCACCATCATCTACTGCGACAAGTGATGGCTTCCACTGGTTGTCGCCAGAAGCTTGTGTCCTTTTCAGGACGAACGATGACAACGAGGCCAACATTTGTAACAAGATGGACACGAAAAGAAGAAGAAGAACAGATAGATAATACACACTTTAATATGGTTTCATTCTTTAGACTTGAGCGATACAGCGTGGAAACAGGCCCTTCAGCCCACCGAGTGCTCTGGCCAGTGATTACCCCCTACACTAGCACTATCCTACAAACTAGGACCAATTTATAATTTTACTAAAGCCAATTAACCTACAAACCTGTACGTCTTTGGAGTGTGGAAACTGGAGCGCCTGAGAAAACTCATATGGTCACGAGGAGAACGTACAAACTCCGTACAGGCAGCACCCATAGTCAGGATCAAACCCATGTCCCTGTCGCTGTAAGGCAGCAACTCTACCACTGAGCCACTGTGCTGCACAATTCCTAATCCAAAATAATATAATACGTCTTTGCTCAAAGTTTTCTATCAAACAGACAAAGCATTTATCATGTAAACTCAAGGAACTGCAGATGCTGGTTTACAAAAAAAGACACAAAGTTCTGGAGGAACACAGCAGGTCAGGCAGCTACTCTGGAGAACATGCTTTTGGTAGGGAGAAACCGAAGGGCTCCAACCCAAAACCTCACCTATCACTGTTCACTGGTGATGCTGCCTGACCTGCTGAGTTATTCCAGTACTTGTGTCTTTTTTAGTGTACTTATCAATTGGAACAAGTTACTCGTAGACAAGTTTTAAAGAACAGTGCTATCTCTGCAGTTCAATAGTCAAGAGCTAACTTGATGGAATCACTCTTACAAGGTACAATTTATTTGTTATCATTTGAACCTCTTGAGGTTCAAACAAAATTTGGTTTCTGCAGTCATACACACAAGAAAAAGAACCAAGACACAACACAATTTACACAAACATCCATCACAGTGAATCTCCTCCTCACTGTGATGGAAGGCAAAGTCTTATCTCTCCCCTGCACTCCTCCCAATGTCAGAGTCAAAGTCCCCGGCGGGCGATGGTAAGTAAGTCCCGCGGCCATTAAAGCCGCGCCGGGTGATGCAAGGCCGCGCTCCGGGTCTTGGTGTTGGAGCCCCCGGCAGGCGCTAGCAAGTCCCAAGGCCGTTAAAGCCGCGCTGGGCGATGTAAGGCCCCGCTCCAGGTAATTTTCAACCCCGCAACTCAGGTGGGAAAAGTCGCCGTTGCGGAAGCACTGAAAAGCGGTCTCCCACCAGGGACCCGCAGGATCCCGGTGTTACTGTCCACCAGACCGGCGGTTGGAGCCTCCGAATCTCCCGGGTCGGGTTGGAGCAGCTTGCCACCGCAGCTCCTCCTGCTCTGAACTCGGCCAGTTCCGCGATGGTGAGTAGGTCCGCATCTCCGCGACTGGAGCCCCAGGTCGTTCCCGGTTGGAGGCCTTTCCATGGTGCTAGGCCCCAACGACAACAGAGACCCGACAAAAAAAAAGGTTGGGTTCTCCATACAGGGAAAAGATTTAAAGTTTTCCCCACCACCCCCCCCCCCGCCCCCCACACACATACCCAGTTAAAAAAAACCCACTATAACTACATTTAAACGAGACAAAATAAAAATACAGACGGCCTGCAGAAGCCGCTGCAACGCGAGTCGCGCCGCCCATCTTGCAAACAGATGCAGGGGAAAATTGATTAACTTGTGACCATTGATTTAATTACCTAGTCATTGTGATACAGTGTTAAATGTGTTTGTTCACCAGCTGCACAATTACTAAATTACTACCAGCACCAGATAAAGAAATCCTCTCTGTTTAATGGGCCTGTCACCCACAAACACATTGCTCCCTTCACCAGCCCGTTATGGCGGGGGACAGGGCAAGCAGGGGGAGCGCTAAAAAAAATACACACGGTGCAAAGCCAAGGCGAAACAGACAGACACCGCGATGAACAGGAAGGTTGGCGCTGTAAAAAGACGGCTAAAGCACAGTGTATGGTAAGTCCTTTAAAAGAGGGGGGGGGCAGAAGGGGGGGGGGGGGGGGGGGGAGGGAAGGTAGAGGCGGAGAGAGGGGGGTAGAGGGGGAGAGAGGGGGGTAGAGGGGGGAGAGAGAGGGGGAGGGGGAGAGGAGGGGAGAGAGGGGGGGAGGGGGGTAGAGGGGTAGGGGGGGAGAGAAGGAGTGGAGACAACTTTTAAGAAGCCAGAGATACAAGACTGTGAAGCTCGGCGGACATTTAACATTACCGGTCGGTTATCCTTGGTTCTGAAAACAACTGCTTAAGTTTTTTTTCCCCAATGAGCCTATGAAATTCACCGGTCAGCACCTGCTACAACCTACGAGAACCTCCGAGAACCTCCGACCTCCTGGCAACCCATTAGGACCTCCTGGCAACCCACCTACGGCTCGAGAATTCTCGCTACTCTCCATGGCGGCTTCATTCTGGTCGCCGCTAATTTTTCAACATGTTGAAAAATTCACGGCGACCATAATGAGGCCGCGACTAGCTCCCAGAATGCGGGAACTCCTCACGACCATGAAGGTGACTCCCCGGCAACCGCGCGCAAACATATGGCGACCCTGTGGCGACTGCATAGTCTCCTGCAGTCACCTAAAAAGTCGCCTAAGTGGTACAGGCCCATTAAGCTACCCTGCACATCCTGAATGGATGGTACATTGTAGCTGTAGGTGTCCACTGGCAAGTGTGCATGTAAGGATTCTGGTCCAGGGACAAACAAAGGCTCATACATAGGTCTATGGAACAAGTTGCCAGAGGAGGTAGTTGAGGCAGGTACTATTACAACATTAAAAAAACATTGGACAGGTACATGGATGGGAAAGGTTTAGGAGGATATGGGTTAAATGCAGGCAGGTGTGACTAGTGTGACTAGGGCATGTTGTTCAGCATGGGCAAGTTGGGCAGAAGGGCCTGGTTCCACAGTGTATGACTTTATAATCTACAAAAATCTCTCTGAACCACCAGGAGTTACAGAACTTATGTGTCCACTTTTTTGCTGACAAACAACTTTTTTGCCTGACGTCTCACATGCATCTCATTTGCATATTTCCCTAAAAGAGCACTACACTTACTTTGGATTCACAGATTAATTGGATCAGCATGATGTTGTAGGTAAAAAACACTGTTTACAAAAGTCTGACGAGGTGTCCCAAGCTGAGACGCCGTCTATTCATGTTCTCCAGTGATACTGCCTGACTCACTGAGTTATTCCAGCACTTTGTCATTATTCTTGTGATTTTGTAGTTTATCAGATCAGATCACAGAATGTCCATTTATATTTAATTCTGATTGGACTGAAGTGCAGTTATCTAAACTGTATTCTTGGAACTGCCACAGTAGATTTGTTCAAAACCTTGTGGAAAATTGTGTCAATACTCATGCACATCAGAAATAAGTGACAGCTGATAGCTTTGAAGGAGGCTCAAGAAAGCTCACCTGTCCCCCCAGATCCTGATCAACTTTTATCGGTGTACCATCAAAAGCATCCTGACCACCTGCTTCACGGTATGGTACAGCAGTTGCACCGTAGCTGACAGGAAGGCACTACAACGGGTGGTGAAAACCACTCAGTACATCATCGGTGCCCCGCTCCCTGCCATGGATGCCCTCCACCAAAAACGGTGTCTGAGACGGGCCGGGAAGATCATCAAAGACCCCTCCCACCCCAACCATGGACTGTTTGCCCTCCTCCCATCAGGGAGGCGGTACAGGAGCCTGAGGTCTCGTACTAGTAGGATGAGGAACAGCTTCTACAACAACACTATCACATTGCTGAACTCGGAGTCCCGCCGATAGATTTCTCCAGTCTCTCCGTCCACATTGTTTGCTTATTCTGTATTTTTATTTCTATATTGCACTATTACTACGGACTGACGCTAAACTGCATTTCGTTGTACCCATACTTGTATTTGTGCAATGATATTAAAGTTGAATTGAATTGAATTGAATTGGATGTAGCAAACAATGGAAAGATGCTGCAATTAGGCAGCTGTGGCACACGGTTGGATGTGGAGACAGTAATGTCTCTGATAAAGAGTTTATTACTGCTGGCTTCAATGAAGAAAATTTAATGACCGTTAATTTACCATGGCAATAACATTTCCAGGCCCTTAAATCTGTCAAATAAAATTCACTAACTGCTCTTGACCTAATTCCAGCGATGAGTTGGCTGCAAAGTGATGTATTTGGGCTTATATTTCCCCTAATTGCAGCCCCATACAATGATAAAACTCAGTCCAAAACTCTACAGTTTGCAATGAAATCTATATCAGTGATATCATTGCCCGCCAATCTTATTTAATCCCCACATTCTCGCCGTGCTTTTTTAAGAGATTAGCCTAGTTTTATCCATGACTGTTAGCCATCATTCCTAATTGTTTCTGGTTCATCTTTCCCACAGCTTCAATCCCTTTGACAATTTAATAGTTTACTATTTAAAAATAGAAAAATGCTGGAACTAAACCAAAGTCATTTCTCCACTTATCTTCTTCACTTCTTGCCTCCAGCCTTGGTTATAATCTCCACCTATAGGGCCTGTCCCACTGTACGAGGTAATTCAAGAGCTCTCCCGAGTTTAAGAAAAATATCAAACTCGTGGTAAGCACGTAGAATGTACGTGGCGGGCACGTCGGAGCTTGGGAAGTCTCATAGCGGCTCGTAACGCTAACGGCGGGTACTCGGGAAACACGGTAAGCTCGTGAAGACTCGTGAAGATTTTTCAACATGTTGAAAAATGTCCACGAGAGCCCCGAGTGCCTACAAGCAGCTATTACCGTAATTCTTCGAGTTCGAATCAGGGGAAACTCGGGAGAACTCTTGAATTAGCTCATACAGTGGGACAGGCCCTATTCTCTCCCCCACTTGGAAATCCAGAGCATGGCTGGTTGCATCATGATGGTGGAATCTTCTCCTTCTCCTTCTCCCTCTCCTTCTCCTTCTGTCAGAAGAAAGACAATACATGATTATAATTGAACTTATCACATGTACATGATACATGATGAAGCGAATAATGTGTAGTACAAGATAAAGTCCATTAAAATCTAATTAAAGATAATTTGAGTGTCTCCAATAAGGTAGATAATAGCTCAGGACCACTCTCCAGTTGTTGATATCATGGTTCAGTTGCCTGATAACAGCTGGGAAGAAACTGTCCCCGAGTCTGGAGGTGTATGTTTCCACACTTCCATACCTCTTTCCTGATGGGAGAGGGGAGAAGAGGGAGTGGCTGGGGTGAGATTAGTCTTTGATTATTCTGATGGCCTTGTCGATGCAGCATGAGATATAAATCGAGTCAATGGAAGGGAGGTTCCATTATCAAAGGGATTTACACGAAGCACTGCCTCAAGAATGCACCTCATATCATCAAAGACCCACACCATTCTGGCCATGCTCTCATCTTGCTGCTACCATCGGGAACAAGGTATCTCAGTTTCATGAATGGCTTCTTGCCATCAACCCGACTTCAACAATTAACTACAATGGGTTTTGAGTTGCAAAATGTACTTTGGCTTGCACTGTAAAGGTCTGTTTACCTAGTGCAACTGATAATGTATTGCTGTTTATTGAACATTTATTTGTTGTGATGTCATGTTCATGAGGCTGTAAATCTGCAGCAAGTAAGAATTTCATTAAGTTCCCAGTGCATATAACAATCAAACACTCTCGACTCATCTGCCAATTAATGCCTCCTCACCTTTTGATGTAAGAATTTAGAGATACAGTGCAGAAACAGGCTCTTTGGCCCACCAAGTCCATGCCAACCAGCAGTCACCCCGTATACTAACCTGCAAATGCTTGGGACAATTTTACAACTTACCAAAGCTAATTCATCAACAAACTTGTATGTATTTGGAGGGTGGGTGAAACATTATTTCAGATCGGGACCCACTTCAGACTGATGGAATAGAGGGGAGATATCTCTTGTTTCACTTTCCCCTGACTCAGTCTGAAGACCCAAAACGTCACCTATTTCTTTTCTCCAGAGATGCTATCTGACCCTGATCTTTTCTAATTGTATTTGAGTACTTGGACTATGTACTGAATTAGTGCTCCATGGAAGGAGAGATGTAATTTTGGAGATTAGCCATCAATGTGTCTGCTGGTATTAGTAACTCAAGATCCTAATTGACATTGGTAGGTATCCATTCAAATGGCAGGAACATACATCCATACATACACACATACACACAGATGAGTTAAGAAGACAAGTAGACCAATTAGCTCCTTGAGCTGCTCTGCCATTTAACAGGTTCATGGCTGATCCACATATTTGCCTCCTCCCGATAACTTTTAATCCCCTTGTTTATCAAGAATCGATCAAACTCTGCTTTAAAAGGATTCAAATCCTCTGCTTCCAATGCCTTATGAGGAAAATAATTCAAATGAGTCATGACTCCCAGAGAGAAAAAAAAATGCAATGTCACTGTCCTGAAATGGATAAACCCTTATTTTAAACAAGGGCCATGCTGTATTTCCAATTTTTCTACAAGAGGAAATACTCTCAACACATTACTTCTGCCAAGACATCATATGACCTTGCATGTTTCAATGGCATTGTGAATGAATCCAGGTACATCCACCCATCCATCTCTGAATGTTTAGACTTTAGAGATACTGTGCGTAAACATGCTCTCCAGCCTCTTGGACCTGTGCCGACCAGCGATCACTCTGTACACTAGCACTATCCTACACACTAGGGACAATTTATAATTTTCCCAAAGCCAATTAACCTCCAAACCTGAACATCTTTAGATTGTGGGAGGAAACCGGAGCACCCAGAAAAAGCCCACACAGTCACTACAATGTACAGACGGCACCCATGGTCAGGATCGTACTCAGGTCTCTGGGGTTGTAAGGCATCAACTTGACCACTGGTCCACTGTGGCGTCCTGTGCTCACAACTACAGTAGACTCCTGGTTTGTTATCACGTTCACACGTTATAGGAGTAGAATTAGGCCCATCGAGTCTACTCCGCCATTCAATCGTGGCTGATCTCTGCCTCCTATTCCCATTTTCCTGTATTCTCCCCCTGACCCTAGGCACCCATTCTAATCAAGAATTTGTCCATCTCTGCTTTAAAAATATCCACTGACCTGTCCCCCACAGCCCTCTGTGGCAATGAGTTCCACAGGTCAACTGCTCTCTGACTAAAGAAGTTCCTCCTCGCATCCTTTCTAAAAGAACGCCCTTTGGTTCTGAGCCTATGACCTCTGGTCCTAGTCTCTACCGCCAGTGTAAATCTCCTTTCCACATCCACTCTATCTATGCCTTTCATTATTCTGTAAGTTTCAATGAGGTCCCCCCTCAACCTTCTAAACACCAGCTAGTAGAGGCCCAGTGCTGTCAAACACTAATCATATGCTAACCCAGTTTGGACTTTAGAAGTCTCATTCTTGATTTCAAAGCAAGAACATATTTCAGAGTCTGTTCATCTGAAGCACTGAATTGCAATGCAAGTTTTGGAGCGATTGCCAACACAGCCAGTACTGAATCATTTGTGCAATGCAAATGAGTTATTTAATGATCACTTGCATTGCCATTCCCTTCACAATCTTGCAAATCAAACAGCAAGGAACAGAAAATCAGAAGGTTGACAAACTCTATTAGTAAACAACCTTTCAAAACCTGTTGTGTCTCTAATAAGATCAATAAGGTGGCCATTTTTACTGCAATCAAGTCATCTGCTCCCTTGATTGCACAGTACATTGAATGGCTCCTGATTAAATAATTCTGCAGTTCAGAGTTCCAAATATCAACTTGCTTGCTTCGGAGCTTATCTCTCAGGTGCCAACCTTCTGACTCGGATGTGGAAACAGGATTATCTTTCACAAGGTGATTAGCTCATCTGCCCAGCTGTCTCCAAGTGCCTTATCTACGATTCAGTTATCAGCCAGGGCTGAGCCAGTTTTAGCTGTTTCTTCCTCAGAGACGCAAGCTGCAATAGAAGCAAACAGTCGCCGAAAATTTGGGCCAAAACCTTTCCTGAATGTACTGATTCCCAAGAGGATTGTCCAATCAATTAAAATTCCGCCTTTTGTGACAATTTCTTCTCACATTTAAGTGTTCTTTTTGGCACCCAGTACTTCTGTAGTAGTGGAGAGTATAGGACCAGAGGCCACAGACTACAAATAAAAGGTGATGAGCAGGAATTACTAGAGTCAGAGGGTGGTGAATCTGTGGAATCCATTGCCACAGAAGGCTGTGGAGGCCCATAATGGATTTTTAAGGTGGAGATTGATAGATTCTTGATTAGTATGGGTGTCAGGGGTTATGGGGAGAAGGCAGAAGAATGGGGTTGAGAGGGAAAGATAGAAAAGCCACGATTGAATGGCTTGATGGGGCAATTAGCCTAATTCTGGTCCATTAACATGAACTTATGAATTGTGGCTAATAAAACCTTTGCAATTCTTTTTAATTTTGAATCCTGACTTGCATAGATTTTGCCATTTTCCCATATGACATTCATTAGGAATGACAGATAAGTGTCAGGGGTTATGGGGAGAAGGCAGGGGGATGGGGTTAGAAGGGAGAGATAATCAGCCACGATTGAATGGCGGAGTAGACATTGGGTCGAATAGCCTAATTCTGCTCCTATCATTTAAGATCTTACGATAACCTAGTGAACGCAGACAAGCAGCAAATGTTCACCCCATACATAATATGTAACTCCTGGACTTCACTGCCTGTAAAACAGGTGGGTGGCTACAAAATGCAAACCCCTGGCATTTCAGTCCAAAAATATTAATTGGGTTTTCTAAAGCAAAGGAAAAAAAAACGTGCATTTAGATCAGAATATTTACTAACAACACTAACAACAACATGGCCAATTACATGGGAATATGGTAGGTTTTCTGGCTCATGGTAGCCAAACGTACAGCAAAGTCAATTGATTGAGTCGATTGGAGAAAACAGAACGTAGAACAGTACACCACAGGAACAGGCCCATCAGCTCACAACTTTCATGTTGAATGTGAAATTGTTAAAGTAATCGCTTCTGCCTGCACAAATTCCATGTCCCTCCATTCCCTGCATATCCATATACCCATCTAAAAGCCGCTTAAATGCTACAATCATTCCTGCCTCCATCACCACTTCTGGCAGCCCATTCAAGGCACCCATCAACCTCTGTGTAAAATACATATTCAGCACATCCCCTTTAAACTTTGCCCCTCTCACCTTAAAGCGATGCCCTCTACTCTTTGATTCTAATGTCCCGACCGATGAAGGCAAGCATACTATATACCTTCTTTACCACCTTATTTACATGTGTTGCACTTTCATGGAGCTATGAGCTTGGACCCCAAGATCCCTTTGTACATCAATGCTGTTAAAATTTTGCCGAAAACTGCATATTTTCCCTTTATTTTGACATCCATAAATGCAGCACCTCACATAAACTTCATCTGTTATTTCTCTGCCCATTTCTGCAACTGATCTACATCTCATTGTATACATCCTCTCAATCTGCAACCTCAACTGTCTTGGTATAATCTGCAAACCTACTAACAACCCATCTACATTTACATCCAAGTCATTTATAACTATCACAAACAACAGAGGTTCCTGCGGAACTCCACTGGTCAAAGACCTCCAAGCAGAATAACACCTTCCACCACCTATGAGAAAGCCAGCTCTGAATCCAAACAACTAAGCACCACAAATCCCATGCATCTTAATCGTCTGGGTCAGCTAATCATGAAGCTACTTATCAAATGACTTGCTAAAATCCACTACCCTATCCTCATCGATCATCTTTGTCACTTGCTCAAAAATCCTTGAGCAAGTTTGTAGGACATAACCCGCCATGGTCAAAGCAAAGCTGACTGTCTCTAATCACCCCATTTTCTTCCATATACCATTAACTCCTATCCCAAAGCTATCTCCAATAGGTTTCCTACTGCCGATGTGAGGCTCACCGGCCTAGAATTTCTGGATTGCCTCTACTTCCCTATTTAAACAAAGGAACAACATAGGAACTACAGCGGCTTCTCAGGAATAAATTGGGCCACTTTCTCCAGAAAAAAAACTGAAGACTGGAGGAGAGTACCATTTAAGTTATCAGCACAAATTCAATCCCAGCAGCTTTTGACAACAAAATCACCGAGTTTTGACTGACTGCTCCTCACCAAATCTGAGCTCTCTGCCTGGCTTTAGTGATGACACAGTTTGCAGCCCATTTATATGGCAGCTTTCAGCTTTTAGAGAGTGGAAACAGGCCCTTTGGCCCACCGAGTCCGCACCGACCAAAGATGACACATACACTCATTCTACGTTATCTCAGCTTACACATCCTACACATTAGGGGCAATTTACAGAAGCCAATTAACCAACAAACCTGCACGTCTTTGGAGTGCGGGAGGAAACCGGCACAATCAGAGGAAAAACCCATGCAGTGACAGGGAGAACATACAAACTCCATACTGACAGCACTCGGAGTCAAGATCACACCCGAGTCTCTGATGCTGTAAGGCAGCAACTCTACCTTTGTCCCACTGTGCAGCAGGTGCACATTTTGTAATCAAATGCTTTAGAATGAAATGCCTTGAAACCTGTTCACAGCTGTATGTAGGAAGTGTGAATGCCAGTTTATGGTAGATAAGTTCACATTAAAATGATGATGCCATTTGATGTCATTGCTTGATGAAGATGTACTGAAAATGTCAGGGCAAATGTCTAATTGGGTGGCACCATAATGCAGCTGGTTCAGCCACTGTCTGACAGTGTCAGAGATGCCGATTCAGTCTGGACCTTAAGTGCAGTCTTTGTGCAGTTTTCATGTTCTCCCTGTAACTGCGAGGGTTTCCTTTGCTTTCCTCCCACATCCCAAAGACCTGCGGGTTGGTAGCAATAATAGCCACTGTAAATTGTTTCCCGTATGCCAGTGAATGGATGAGAATCCAGGATTAATGAAGGATTAATTTAGTTTAGTTTAGTTAGCGATATAGCGCATCCACTTCCTCCTGGATTGTCACTTTGTCGTGGTGGAGAAGCTTGTGTGGACCTGAGATCTTGAGAGCGATGCCATCTGGAGCTATGCTCCTGGTAGGGACACCCATGGCGGTAAGGTCGAGGGGGAGGTCTCTGACAAAGAGCAATCCAATCATGACCTGAACGGTGGAACAGGCGGAGACGATGGCTGACCTTAGTGGAGATCACAACGGGCTGGGAAGGTGGATGAAGGCTGCAGCAGAAAAGGGTCTCCGGTCATCTTGGACTCCATGCCACTGGATCAGTCAAGGACCGTGGGATGGCTGTCTGTGCACGAGTCACCCCACGTAAAACAAAGTCACGCACAGGCGTCCTCCATATAGGGAATAGCACCCATGATCAGCCATGACCGAAAGGGGCCTAAAACAGCACAGAAACAGGCCCTGCGGTCCATCGAGTCTGCGCCGACCAGCGATCCCCGCACACTAACACAATCCTACACACACTAGAGAGAATTTACAATTATACCGAGCTAACAAACCTACAAACCTGTACATTTTTGGAGTGTGAGAGGAAAGCGGAGCTCCCTGAGAAAACCCACGCAGGTCATGGGAAGAACATACAAACTTTGTACAGAATTGTTGAGGCAGCCCAGATCATTTCACAAACCAACTTCCCTTCTATTGACAAGGCCAATAGACAAGGCCAGCAGCATAATCAAGGATGAGTTGCACCATGGCCACTTGCTCTTCTCCCCTCTCCCATCAGGCAAAAGGTAGAGGAGTGTGGAAACACACACCTCCAGATTCAGGAACAATTTCTTCCCAGCTATTAACAGGCAACTGAATCTGCCTACCACAACCAGAAAGAAGTGGTGAACTACTATCTACATCTTTGGTGACCCTCAGACCCTTTGATCGAACTTTGCTGGCTTTGCCTTGCAGTAAATGTTATTCCCTTTTCATGTATCTATACACTGTAAATGGATCGATTGTAATCATGTATTGTCTTTCTGCTGACTGGTTAGCACGCATCATAAGCTCTTCACTGTACCTAATAAACTAAACAGAACTGAAACTGAATCAGTATTACACCCAGGTCTGTGGCTCTGTAAGGCAACAACTTTATCGCTGCGCCACCATGCCGAATAGCATGCAGATCTGAGTCGGGACAGAAGTTGGGCTGAAAGGCCTGTTTCCATGCTGTATCTTTTTATGACTCAGAGGTAAGGTCTGAGGCAGATCGGACATAGGATTCAGATCTGACATTAAGAGGGACCTCTTGCCTGAAGGGAGATGTTTGGCCTCCAGGCAATATTTCATTCATTCATTCATTCAATCATTCATCACTCATTCATTCATTCATACATTCATTCATTCATTTATTCATTCATTCAATCATGCATTCATTCATTCAATCATTCATTCATTCATTCTTTCATTCATCATCATCAAAAACATTAGCATCACAGTGGTGCTGGTTTCCAATGGGAATGGTGACGGATGCACCACAAATCTCTATCCTCCAGTTACTGCGGACTTCCGCCGCTGGAAGTATAGGATTTTGGTGTGTGTGCTTTGTCATCATTCCTTACAATGCTATGTATGACAGTGATCGCAACATCGATTGAAGAGTGGATGGCTGTTGGCTCGCTAGAAGCTCATCTGCCCTTTGATAGGTCTTGTTTTTGGTCCTGCTGGGGGTCCACAGCCCCCTCCTCACCTGGCAAACCAGGTGGGGGAGACGGTTTATGTCGCCGACTATCTGACCATGAAGCAGGTAGCACAGGATTACATGGTACCCGTGACGGGGGGAACTCACCCCGACATGACCCAAGGTAATACTACCCAGCCAAAAACCACTGTGAGACCTTGTAAAGATTCTGTGCTCTCTCATGTTTTGAGGCATTAATATCTGGTTAATGACAACATACAAAATAAACTTGTATTCCTGAACTGTGCTAACCTTGCACTGAAGGTTTTTTCATCTTCCACATTATTTTTTTTTTAGTAATTACAATATTCAAGTGGAAAAGATTGTTATAAAATCAGGCTACTGACAGTGTTCCAAGGTGAAAGGAACTGCTGTGCACTTCTCTGATTAAGACAAATTGAGAAGGTTACAACTCTCTGATTACAGGCATAGAAGATCCATTCAAACAATGATGATTGCTGATGATAACATAGTTTTCAATCCCATGCCAATAAGATAATTATGAAACATTCCCAGTTGCTAGGGTAATGATGCTTTCTATTTAAATTGGATTTAGTTTTTGATGGGCTGAGCACAATCAAAATGGTACTAATTGCAACACAATACCTCTCAACTAGAGTGAGTTAGAAATGAACGGCTGCCATACCGGCAGATTCCATTTGTACGAGTTGAAAAATTGTAGATGAAATAGGGCTTATGCATCAGTATATACACACACACACACACATTCATGCACGTACACACGCACAAGCACACACACATGCACACACACGATTGCGCTGCACACATACACACGTGTGAACACACTAGCCCACACACGCACAAGCACATGCACACACACATATGCACAGACACACACACACACACACTCATACATACATGCACTCACACATCTACATACACACACCTGTCCATGCAGATGGTATCTAATGAACACACGATGTACGCAGGACAAAGGCAGTAGGAGGCATGTTTGCAAATAACAGAAATAGACAACATGTAGCTTGGCAGATGCTGGTTTACAAAAGAGGACACAAAGTGCTGGAGTACCTCAATGGGTCAGGCAGCATTTCTGGAGAACATAGATAGGTGATGTTTGGGGTCGGGACCCTTCTTCAGTCAATAGACAGTAGCCAATCAGATCAAAGTTCTGCATCTCTGCAACAAACAAATCTATGAACAATGGTGGATAATTAAACAGCTAATGAGAGGAGGGAGTTCCCTATCATTGATGATGCGACAGCAATGGATAAGTCTGAAGCACTGACAACCGGGTTCAGCTGGAAGTTAATAACTTCATAAATTATAGGAGCTGAATTTGACCATTCGACCAATCGAGTCTGTTCCACCATTCAATCATGGCTGATCTATCTTTCCCTCTCAACCCAATTTCTCGTTCCTTCTCCCTAGTAGAATCAGGAAGAGATTCAGGAAGTTAATGACTCATCTCAACTTACCAGTCAAATTCATTAATAAACAAACTTGCTCCACTCCATGTGATATCAAATCTAGAAACAACTGAGAACACCAGTTACAGCAAAGACCAGCCAACATCCCAGTTGTAGTACTAAAGATCTACAGTCTAGAACAAGCTGTGCTCCAGCCAATCTGCTCCAGTTACTATTCTGGCGTCTGCCTGCAATGTAGAAAATTGCCCCGGTATGTCCCTAGACAGAAAGAACAAATATAATCCAGTTAATTAGGTCTGAAGATGGTTTCTGTCCCAAAACGTCACCTATTCCTTTTCTCCAGAGATGCTACCTGTCCCGATGAGTTACTCCAGCATTTTGTGTCCATCTTCGGTATAAACCAGCTTCTGCAGTTCATTCCTACACATCAGTTCATTAGTCTTGTCTCAATCACCAGCAAAGTGATGGAAGGTGCTGCCCCATTTAATATGCTGATCATTAATGAGTTTTGTTTGGCTCTGACTTCATCACAGCCTTGATCCAAACAAGCATCAACATGCTGAATTCCAGAGGTGAGGTCTTAGAGTGATTTTCCTAGTTGTAAGCAGCTCCAACATCACAGTGCTGAATACTCAAGACAGAGCAGCCCACTTATTTAGTACCTAGCCTCCATCTTAAACATTCATTCCTTTTGTTACTGTCGCACAGTGTGAAGCCATTCACCATTTCTATGCACTTAAGCTACTCCAACTGCTCTTCCTAAACTTGCACCAAGGTCAAGGGCAGCGGATGCATGGGGACACTGCCACCTGCAGGCTTACTCCAAGTCACACAAGATCCTGACTTGTAAATCTATCCTTCACTTTCACAGATCCAATCGTGGAAATCCAATCTACTGTAACACTGTATCTACGCTAACCAGGAGAACTTTAGCACTTCAACACAGAGCTCATCACCACCTTCTCAATGGAAATGAGGGATTGGGCAATTAATGGAGACACAAGGAACTGCAGATGCCGGTTTACAAAACAAAAATAGTCTGAAGAAGCGTCAAGATCTGAAACACCACCTATTCATGATTTCCAGGGACGCTGTCTGTTCCACTGAGTTGCTCCAGCACTTTGTGTCCTGTTTATGGACAATTAATGGTGGTTTTTCAAATTATACCCAGATCGTCCAAAATGAATGAATGAAAATAAATGAACGTGGGTTGGCAAGTGGAATCATCCTAACTTCTAAAGACCAAGCGCAGGCTTGGCGATCGTTTCGCTGAACACCTCCACTCAGTCCGTATTAACCAACCCGATCTCCCGGTGGTTCAGCACTTCAACTCCCCCTCCCATTCCGAATCCGACCTCTCTGTCCTGGGAATCCTCCATGGCCAGAGTGAGCACCACCAGAAATGGGAGGAGCAGCACCTCATATTCCGGTTGGGCAGTCTGCACCCTAGTGGCATAAACATTGAATTCTCCAATTTCCAGTAGCCCTTGCTGTCTCCTTCCCTTCTCAGCTCTCCCTCAGCCCTTGGGCTCCTCCTCTTCCTTTTTCCTTTCTTCTCCCCACCCTCCATCAGTCTGAAGAAGGGTTTCGCCCCAAAACGTTGCCTATTTCCTTCGCTCCATAGATGCTGCTGCACCCACTGAGTTTCTCCAGCACTTTTGTCTACCTAGTCTAAGCTAGTCCCACTTGCCGCTGGTCCATATCCCACCAGACCTTTCCTATCCATGTGTAGGGATGAACTGCAGATGCTGGTTTACACCAAAGATAGACACAAAATGCTGGAGTAACTCAGCGGTACAGGCAGCATCTCTGGATAGAAATGGGCGATGTTTCGGTCGAGACCCTTCTCCTCAAGGTATGTCTACTTTGAAGATGGCCTCCTCCTTTCTCTGATGAGTTCGGCAACAATCTCGCTCGCTGCTCCCTCTCTGTGACGACTCCTGCTCTCCAGCTCTACGACCACGTTTTAACCCCAGTCTAAAGAAGGGTCTCGACCAAAAAACGTTACCCATTCCTTCCATCCAGAGATGCTGTCTGTCCCGCTGAGTTACTCCAGCATTTTGTGTGCATCTTTTCCTATCCATGTACCTGTTTAAATGTCTTTTAAATGTCATAATTGTACTTGCCACAACACTTCATTTGGCAGATCATTTCATTCCATGTACGTACCATGGTCTGTGTTGCCACTCTGGTCCCTTTTAAATCTTTTTCCTTTCACCTTAAATCTACACCCTCTAGTTTTGGACTCCCCTACCCAGGGGAACCATTTATGGGTATTCAGTTTATCTAAGCCCCTCACAGCCATAGATTCTTAGAGTGTGGAAACAGGCCCTTTGGTCCAACTTGCCCACATAGGCCAACCTGTCCCATCTATATTAGTCCCACTTGCCTGCATTTGGCCCATATCCCTCTAAACATGCCCTATCCGTAATAAACTTTATTAACTGATGATTTTATAAACCTTTATAAAGTCACCCCTCAGGCTCCTACATTTCAGGGAAATAAGACCCAGCTTAGTTAACCTCTCCTTATAACATCCTTATATACTTTTTCAGGCACCTTTTTTAGGTTAATGATATCCTTCCTATAGCAGGGCAACCAGATCAGTTTAATTTACAGATACAGCGCGGAAACAGACCCTTCGGCCACCAAGGCCAGGCCGTACAGACCAGCATTCACCATACACTATCACTATCCAAAACACAAGGGACAATTTTATTATTTTTACCAAAGCCAATTAACGTACAAACCTGTATGTCTTTGGTGTGTGGGAGGAAACCAGAGTACCTGGGAAAAACCCACAAGGTCACGGGGAGAACGTGCAAACTCCATACAGACAGCACCCACAGTCAGGATTGAACCGGGTCTCTGGCACTGTAAACCAAACAACTCTACCTGCAGCCTTACCAATGTCTTTACTGTTGTAACATGACATCCCAAATCCTGCACACGATACCATGACTGATGAACGCAAGCATGCCAAATGCCTTCTTCACTGCCCTGTCTACCAGTGTTACTATGTGGATATGTACCTTTACCTCTTGCTCTGTCTGTTCTACAACACTCCCCAGGGCCCTACCATTTATTATGCAAGTCCTGCCCTGGTTTGCCTTATAAATGCAGCACCTCATGTTAACGAGTAAATAAATAATTGGTTCAACCAAGAGGAGCATACTTTGGGAAGCAGTAGAGATTTTTGTTTATATTTTCTTAACACTGCTGACAAACCTGGCACTGATTGTCCATTTTTAATTGGCCTTTAAACTTAGTGGGTTGACAAATCATTTCAGAAAGCAGACTAGATAAGGATGGCAGGTTTAATTCCCTGGAGCATGCGAGACAACCAGCTGCTGTCTTTAAACACAAATCTGGTTGTTTAATGATTACTATTACTGATGATAACTTTTTACTTGAGTTTTTCACTGGATGCTTTGATCTGCATGTGAATGGACTGGAGCTCAACCCAACCCAGTAGTTCATGGAGTAGATACCTCATGCTGCTCCTAGAAGTGAGAATGAACATAATTATGGCAATTTTGCAATTGCAGGACCACCACCGATATTCCGGCAACTGGTGGTCTGGCACCTCCTTTAATCTGGAATTTAATTCGCACTTGAAATCCCCCCAGATGTCTCACTGAACATGTGATGCATAGGTTGGTTGAGGCGGCTGATCTTGACCTCTACAGAATTCCGCGCCAATTGGTGGGTCGAATTTAACCCCTGTGGCCTGGCTCTGGAACTCCGGCCCGACCAGAGCCGGTAGATCAGTTCCATAGCCGACATCCAAGGCCAACTTTGCAGGTCAGTATCTTTGTCCCTCAGTGGCCTAGGGGCTGTGGGGTTCCTCTTGGAGGCCATTACTTCTGTTGGTCTGGCAAAACAGACAACCCATAAAGGCTCTGGAACCAAGGTTGCCGGAAAATTAGTGGTGGACCTGCAGCTCAAAACAATGGTAAGGAAGAGGTGAGGAAGATCTGTTCTCTCTTCCAGATACTGACTTTGTTCTACAAATTACGTAATATCTAAGTGAAATTGGTTGAGACAATACCGCATGCCCTCCTTGACTATTACAATAAATTCCCACGTGAGCCATCCAACCTTGCCATATTATTCAGCCTAATTGATTGAATTTAATGGCAATGAGGTTTCCATGGCAACAAGCAATGTAGGAATTGATATAGTACTATATTAGTTCTAATCTTTTGCTTTTAATCCGCGACTTTTTATATTCAGCCAAATATTTCTTTTTTTTTGTGAAGGAGGTAATTGACACTCAGTTAATTGACTTTACATGAAGTCTGTCCCTAGACTATGTCAAACCATAGAATTATACAACACAGAAGGCAACCCATTGGTGCTGTGTTAGCTCTTTGAAAGCACCATCAAATTAGTCCCACACTTTCAGCATATGCCGACAAAACTTCCCTATGTCTAGTTCCCCTGTGAATGTTTTCATTCAATATTCTTCCACTGCTCTTATAGGATGTGCATTCTTCATCAAAATAACATGCTGAATCGATAAAAAGGTCTCATCTCATTTCTGTTCTTGAGTTAATTACTTTATCTGCAGGGAGGATATTATTCAAACTTGTGGTCTTGATGAATGCGGGTTAATTTTTTGATTATGTTTTCAAACGCTGCCTTGAAGCCCATTGAAGTAATCTGCTTCACCAATGCACTATTCCAATTCTAGCACCATCTAGATATTGTATGGCATATACAATAGATATTGTATTATTTGTACAATATCTTCAGCATGGCAACCCTTGGGTCTTATTTTCTTCAATTAAGAACTATACTCTACTGTCCTCTGATCTTTTCATTGCAACTCAATCACTCGGAGTTACATTATCATTTTTCTCAAGGTCACTGCAAAATGTATTCTGCTCTAACTTTCCAATAAATCTGTTAAATAGAGCATTACCTAATTATTGCAAATGTGGTTTTTGGCCTGATATAACTTCACTTATATAGAAGAAATTGTGCTAAGTATGTTGCAACATTTTCTTTTTATTAAATCATGCTCTTGACAAAATTAATATCAGTCTCAAGGCAGGATTGATTTTGCAGATGAAGTAAATGAAAAAGGCTGACATAAAGTTGTTACTTAATAAGGTTCAAAATGGATAGGTGATTCTAAAAATACGACAACTTTAATAAGCTGGTGTTAGACGGTGAGTAATGAAGTTACTGAATTTGTTCCCTTGCATTCTACACCTTTAATTGGATGTCAGGAAATGTCATTTTATTTTCACAGTGGAAATGCTAATTAGTCTTTTGAAAAAAGAAATGCTGCTATACATCTTGACTGCCCTTTAAATAATACTGTTTAATTAATACTTTCACTGTTGGGAAGCTCTACTGTAGGAATGACAGAATGATAATCAAGTGAAAAAATAAGAGATTCACACTTGAGAATGATAAGATAAAGTCAACTATGATACATCATCATTATGCTTGAAAGAAATAATTATGATAAGGCAATGCGGTGTGAATTTTAAAATTGGTTGTACCTTTTACCATTTCTTAATTTTATAGATTATTTTCTGCAGATAGGTGGAGGAATGGAGGGAAAAAATTATTGTTTCAATAAATTATACGGTACAGTGATGACATTAATTTTATCACATCATTTAAAATTTGGCTATATTCAGGAGACGGTAATATTAGTATTGAAGAAACGAGAGAATTGGTAACAATTTAAAATGTATAAATCACATTGTTACAATGTCAGATGTGTGGCATTTCAATTACTCCTACACGTGTCACCAATTGATGGTTTAATAAGTAGATACAGAGCAGAAGTAGGACATTCAGCCCTCAATTTCTTTTTGGTCAGTTGTTCAGAATTACCACATTCTGATGCTCTCATCTGATTCTTTTCTGTCCTCACAGACTAGTTTCTGCAGCCGTCTGGGCCACTGAATCTAAATATTCACAGGCGCAGTATGCAAATCTTTTCCCCCATCCTAATTGCCTAAACACTGGGGCGCCATAGTAGCACAGTGGTAGAATTGCGGCATTACAGCTCCAGAGACCCGGGTTTGATCCTGACCTTGGGTGCTGTCTGTGTAGAGTTTGTACGTTCTCCCTGTGGCTGCATGAGTTTCCTCTGGGTGCTCTGGTTTCCTCTCATGTGTATGGGTAGTCGATGGTCGGCATGGACTCGGTGGGCAGACAGGCCTGATTCCATGCCAAACTAAGCTAAACATGCAGAGACTAAACAATCCCCTATGCTAGAAAGAAAGAAGTCAATTACTTATGGAAGATAGACACTAAATGTTGGAGTAACTCAGCGGGTCAGGCAGTATCTCTGGACGAAAGGAATAGGTGATGTTTTGGGTTGGAACCTGTCTTCAGACTGAAGAAGGGCACCATCCCGAAACATCGCCTATTCCTTTTCTGCAGAGATGCTGCCTGACCTGCTGAGTTACTCCATCATTTTGTGTCTATCTTCGGCTATTAATCAGCATTCGCAGTTCCTTCTTACACAGTCAAAGACTTGCATCAACTCGGTTGAGTCTTTCATTCTTCTAAACTGCATGAAAAACAGGAGCAACAAAATAAACTACAGGATGAACTCAGTGGGTCGAGTGGCATCTGCGGTGGAAATGGTTGACATTTTTGCGTTGAGCCACTTGAATCCCTTTGCCTCCCGCAGATGATGCCTGATCCGCTGAGTTCTTGCAGTCGAATTGTCATTCCATACTTTCCCAATTGCAGTTGCTTGTACCTCCAAGCAATAATGATCATTCCTCTTTATGTTGGAGGATGATGTAAAACTTACCAAAGCAGTAAAAAAGAAGGGTGATAGTAGTAAACACAGAGACCAATGACAGATATGTGAAAAGACCATGGCAGATGCCTCCGAATAAAAGGACTTGCCTTTAGAATGGAGATGAGGAGGAACCTATTAGCCAAAGGTGGGGAATTTGTGGAATTCATTGCCATGAGTGGCATTGGAAGCCAAGTCATTGGGTGTATTTAACGCAGAGATTGATAGGTTCTTGGTTAGTAAGGGCATCAAAAATTATGTGGGGAAGGCAAGAGAATGCGATTGAGAGGGAAAAATACTTCAGCCATGATCGAATGGTGGAGATGACTCATTGGGCCAAATAGCCTTCTCCTATCTCTTATGATCTTATGAAGTGGACAGACATTATGACCAATGACTGATGTAGGGGGGAGAAAGCTGGAAAAGAGAGGTGGTAGAAAGCATGGCTAGTGATAGATGGATACAGGAGAGGGGAGGTTGATTGGTAGATGGGTGGAATAAATGACAAAGGCTAGAAGTAAAAGGAGACTAAGGGGTGTCAGATAATGAAAGAAGAGGAGGAGTGAGTTGTAAAGACGGAGGGAGGGAAATGGGTAGATTGGGGGTGGGGGGAAGGGAAAAGATGGGGTAAAGAGGAAAATGTGACTTGAGGAGTGGTAATGAGCATAAGGAGGTGGGGAAAGAAGCAGGGTGAGTAGGGTGGTAGAGAGGGTATTGTATCCAAATGAAATTATTTTGAGAGATGAATTACATTGCAAAAATCTATTCGGGGTTGCATAATCAGAAATTTCTTAAAGATTTGAACAGCGAGATAACAGGATATTATACATATATAATCATGCTAATCACACACAGTGGGTGGTTATTCAGCCCATTGATATCATGACAGCTCCCAGCCATCAATCCTACTAGTTCCATTTTGACTCTCCTGATTTCCCTTATACCTTTAAATTTATTCTCTCTCACACATGCCTACCAACTCCCCTTTGATTCTCTTTGCGAAGGGTTGATTTACAGAGGCCAATTAACCTAACGGCTTGTCCTCAGGATGTGGAAGAAAGCCGCGTGGCCAGAGAACGAGAGAGTGCAAATTTCGCGACTAAATTAAAGTGCTGGAGTAACTTAGCAGGTCAGCCAGCAAGTAACTTAGCAGGTAGCCAACTCCTCAAGGTATGCCTACTTTGAAGACTCCTCAAGGTATGCCTACTTTGAAGAACTTCTTAAGGTCAGCCAGCATCTCTGGGGAACATAGTTAGGTGACATTTCGAGTTGTAACTCGAATCGCCACCTAAGCATGTTCTCCAGAGATGCTGTCTGACCCGCTAAGTTACTCCAGCATTTTGCGTCTGCTTTCTGACCCATTGAGTTACTCCGGCACTTTGTGTCTTTTTATGTAAACTAGCATCTGCAGTTCCTTGTTTCAACCGTGTGCAAATTTCACACAGATAGAAGTTGAGGTAAGGATTAAACTCGTATCCCTGAAGCTGTGAGGCAGCACCCCTAACTGCAGTACCGAAGTGCTTGGAAATTGAATTGCCTGCCACTGCAGGACACATTCTAATGAAAATAAGACATGAAAATAAAATTGTCGAGATGTTGTGAGTTGCACAAAGACTGATTTATCTTCGAGGCTCCCTATGGATCTGTCACTTTACAACTGGCATAGATGGCAACAAATGGATATGGTGTTAATGAAGGCGTATTGCATGTTTGGCTTCATCTGTCGGGACATTGAGTATAAGAGCTGAGCAGTCATGTTGCAGCTGGATAAAACTTTGGTTAGACCAATGTTTTGACTCCTGATTTCCCTTAGGGTGAACTGTTTTAAATATCTGGGAGTCCACATCTCTGAGGATATGACATGGTCATCACACGCCTCAGCACTCGTGAGTAAGGCAAGGCAGCGCCTTTACCAACCTCAGGCAATGGGAAATCAGAGTGTCTAATCCTCCAGAAGGCGGTATTGGAAAGCATCTTTGGCTTACCATCTGTCGGGGACATTGAGTATAAAGGACAAGAAGGCTCTGCAGGGAATAGTGCGTTCGGCCGAACGCACTATGGGAACTTCACTTGCATCCCTGCAGGAACTATACAACAGGAGGTGCAACTCCAGAGCAAACAAAATCATGAGAGACCTCTTCCACCCCTGCTACGGACTGTTCCAGCCGCTACGGTCAGGCAAACGCCTCCGTTGCCATGCAGTGAGAACGGAGAGGTTGAGAAGGAGTTTCTTCCCAGAGGCAATTCGGACTGTAAACGCCTTTCTCACCAGGGACTAACTGTACAGAATGTTTTTCCTTCTATTATTTATTATGTAAAATAATATGTGTGTTATGATTGTGTTTATAATTTGTTTGGTTGTTTTGTTGTTCCGCGAGCATTGCCACTTTCATTTCACTGCACATCTGGTATGTGTATGTGACAAATAAACTTGACTTGACTTGACTTGACTTGGAGTATTGTGTGCAATTGTGGTTGCCACAGGAAGGATGTGGAGGCTTTGGTGAGGAAGCAGAAGAGGTTCACTAAGATGTTGACTGGATTTGAGGGTATTAGATATAAGGAGTTGGAAAAACCTGAATTGCTTTCTTTGGAGCACGGAAGGCTGAGGGGTGATGTGATAGAAGTGTATAAAATGATGGGAGGCATAGATAGGATAGGTAGTCAGTCTTTATCCCAGGGTAAACTTCAAGTACATGAGGGCATAACTTTAGGGTTAGAGGGGACAAGTTTAAAGGAGATGTATAGAGGATGTTTTTTTATACAAAGCGTCTAAGGGTCAGTAATGTGCTGGAAGCAGATGTGGTGGAAGCAGATCCGAGTGCAATGTTTAAGAGACCATTAGATCGACACATGGACAGGCTGAGAATGGAGAAATATGGACTCTGCAGGCAGATGGGATTAGTTCAGATAGCTGCAATGCCTAGTGGGTCGAAGTGTCTGCACCTGTTCTCCACTGCTTGATGAAATAAAGTGACGGATTAATTCAGCATCTCTGGAGAACATGGATAGGTGACGTTCCGGTTTGGGCCCCTTCTTCAGACTGACTGTGGTGTTGGAGGAAAGAGAGCAGGAAGAGAGGAGGGGCAGGATAACGTCTGGCAAGTAATAGGTGGATACAGGTGAAGGATTTTTTTTGATAGGCAGATGGTTGGACAAAGGTCTGAGGTGAAAAGACAAAAGGTGTCAGCCAAAAGGATTGAAGAGCTGCACATTGTAAAGCAAGATGTGGAGAGGATGTTTCCACAAATGGGAGAGTCTATGACCAGAGGCCAAAGCCTCAGAATACAAGGAGCTGTCTTTAGAAATTAGATGAGGAATTTCTTTAGTCAGAGGGATACAAAGGATACAAAGGACATTTATTATCACATACACCCATTGGTGTAGTGAAATTTGATTTGCCATTGGTGGTGAATCTGTGGAGTTAATTGCCACAGATGGCTATGGAGGTCAAATCAATTGATATTTTTAAGACAGAGATTGACCGATTCTTGCTTAGTATGTGTGTCAGAAGTTATGGGACGAAGGCAGGAGAATGCGGCTGAGAGGGGAAAATAGATTAGCCATGATTGCTTGCTAGTTCTATAGTTGTCTATTCACACAGCTCAGACTGTTTTCATTCTACCTTGACCCCAATCACAAAGATGATGCAGCTGTGTATTGCCTTTTCACACACCTCTTCACAGTCATCAGAGCTTTCCCATTCTTCCTGTCATCTCAACAACCTCGTATCCAGAGCAGATGGAGTGGCAAAATGCCTCTTCACAATCCTCAGCAGTGAAGCTACAGCAGCAACATAATGACTCTTCACATCTCCTCACACTCTCCAGACCTCAACCTCCTCAGCCGTGGGGTTACTGGATCAGCACGAGTTTCTGAGAGCTGCCTGAATTACTGTAAACAATGTTCGCACCCGATCTCTGTAACACCTTGCCTTATTGACAATGTGTCTATTGAGCCACAGAGCCAGTTTCTGCATGAAAAGAATTACCTTAATCAACACATATTTTCAACAAGAACACAAAGTGCTGGAGTAACTCAGCAGGCCAGGCAGTGTCCCTGGGGAACATGGACTTGTGGCGTTTTGAGTCGGTTCCCTTCTTCATCCTTTCTTCTATATCTTCACCATCTTCCTTGCTCATACTTTCAGAGTCAAGAGTCAAGTGTCAAGAGTGTTTTATTGTCATATGTCCCAGGCAGAACAATGAAATTCTTACATGGAATTCTTATTTTGGAAGCCATTCGCTGGATAAAACCCATTTGACAAATTTGACAATTTGTTAACATGACAAGGCCAGAAGGAAGCTTGTTGCTCAATAAATGATTGGCTGGAATATATGCGAGTGATTTTTGCCAATCTATCCACTGTTTGCCTCATGGGAAACACACTTGAAACAGCCTGAGAGTAAAATTGACATTAAAATCAAAGGTCATACAATATGCCTACTGGATGGATGCAAGGTACAGATGGAAAAGAGATATCTGTTTCCAAAGCCAAACAAGCATGCTCTTCAAAGCCAAATTGCAAATGGGCTGATGGATTGAAAGGATTGCACACTAGTTATGATAATGGAAAGAACATCTGTGCCTACTGTTGAGCACTCTGACAGAAAAAGGAGAGTTTAAAAAGCATTTTCACAGGATTATGCTTGGATTTCTTTCATTCAGAGCAAATGCAGCCAAAAGTAATTCTTAGATAGATTAGAGAGGAAGTTGTAGGGATAAGAGTTGGGGAATTGGATTGATTGATTGAAAGACACAGCATGGAAATAGACCCTTGGCCCACCGGGTCCATGCTAGCCATCGATCACCCATTCACTCTGATTGTACATTACCCCAGTTTCGTACTTACTTGGGGGCAATTTACCGAGGCCTATTAATTTGCAAACCTGCACATCTTTGGGATGTGGGAGGAAATTGGACACCCGGAGGAAACACATGCTGTTACTGGGAAAACGTGGGTGTCTGGCACCGTGAGACAGCATCACAACCAGTGTGCCCTTGCGTCACCCTAAATGTGGGAAGATGGAATCTGAAAAGTTGATGGAAATATGGGAAAGATATCAAAAATGGGATCAATGCAGGATTAGTGTAAATGGGCGCTTGTGGTTGGTGTGATAGACCAAAGGTCCACTTTCATACTCTATGACTCCATAAGAAGTGACGAAGATTTAACTTTTTTTTGCCTTCCATCACGGCGACGAATGTGGGGGAGTCGCTGTGGTGGATGTTCATGTTAAACATTTATTTGGGTGTCTTGTTGCTCTTTATTGGTATGACTGGCAAATCAAATTCCTCGTATGTTGCAAAACTTGGCTAATAAATTACTATTATGATTATAACTCCATGACTGTATGGAATAATCTCTTTACATGGAGACCTGGAAGGGTTCTAAAGCTGACTTTCCGAAATAAAAGAGACATAAACCATCTCAATATATAAAAGGGATTGAAGCTATTTCTGAGATCAGAAACACATTGCAAATCTCACAAGTTTGTAAAGCTAGTGGACTTCATTGAGGTTTTGCCAGTGATGGCATCTTTATCCATTGATTTCCATTCTGCATTTATAGTGATGCATTGCGCACAGCCAGGTGTCCTCCCGATTCCTAATGGAATCACTGAATTGTGGACCCCAAGAAAATATATGACAAAGAGTGAGGTGAACATGAGCCTTTCCACCATCAACAAGACACAAATCAAGAGTGTGCAGGAATAATTTGGCTGGAAGAGTGCATCAACCACCAATGTTTAAGAGACTCAGCATCATCTCGGACAAGCTTGGTTTGCACCTTATTGACCACCTAAACATGTATTAACTCTGCTGGCTGCATTGTGCATCCTTGCACATCTAGTTTGCTCTGGCAGCATCTCCTTAAACTGTGACTCCTCCCACGAACAACAAGAGTAGCAGTTGCCTTGGAGCATCAACTCCCGCATCTTCTCCTCGTAGTCATGTGTCGTCTTGACTTGGAAACATATCATCTTTTGTTCAATGACACCGTGTCTATATCATGGAATTCCCTCCCTGAGAGCAATGAGGAAGTAGCTTCATAGGAAAGCCAGCAGCAGTTTAAGAAGGTGTCTCATCATTACTTTCTAAAGGGTAATAACTAATGAGCTTTTGATGGCACTGGTCCCGTACTTGCTGGACTTCAGACTGAAGAAGGAGTTCAAATAATGGTCCTGTCCCAAAACATCACCCATCCTTTTCTCCAGAGATGCTGCCTGACCCGCTGAGTTACTCCAGCAATTTGTGTCTATCTTTGTGAAAAGAAGCTAACCTGCTTTGTTATTTGCCTGATTCCTCCATCTGCACCCTTTTGTCTTCTCACCTTCAACCTTAGTTACTATCACCACCCTTGTCACTCCCACATGCCTCATCTTCCATTCAACCCTTCCTTCCCTTACTCCACCTATCACTTACCATTTTCTGTTCCACTGCATCCCCTCACTTCTTTCTACCAGCCATCTCTCTTCTACTCCATCAGTCTGAAGAAGGCTCCTGACCCGAAACACCGTCGCTCTGCTTCTCTCCACAGGTGCGGCCTGACCCCATATTCCTGTAGCAATTTATTCATTGCTCAGGATTCCAGATTCCACAATCTCTTGTGTCTTCTTGATATTTGTCTTTG